>NC_136057.1:600841562-601496113 GCF_964261635.1 Lissotriton helveticus | reverse complement strand
AGAGAGAGAAGAGAGAGAGAGAGAGAGAGAGAGAGAGAGAGAGAGAGAGAGAGAGAGAGAGAGAGAGAGAGAGAGAGAGAGAGAGAGAGAGAGAGAGAGAGAGAGAGAGAGAGAGAGAGAGAGAGAGAGAGAGAGAGAGAGAGAGAGAGAGAGAGAGAGAGAGAGAGAGAGAGAGAGAGCGCAACGGCAGGCTAAATAGTACACGTGCAACAGAGAGGGTGGCAGTGTATTCAAGAAAGGCTATTTAGTGCATTACACAGTAAAGGGCATTCACGGGTCTGCGTTAGAATCTTGTAATCATGCAGTTTGAGCATTAGACAGGGTAGAGGGGACGTGCCTTGAGAAAAAGGAAAGAAGAAAGGAGGTACCATTTTGTCGCACTTCTCGCATTCTCGGTCCTTCGACCAGTTGGGTCGACGCCTCAGTCACACACACACATTCCCTCATAGTTTCGCATCATACGTGACATGGGTTCATTCGTCCGGTCTGGTTTAAGGGTGATCACTTTTTATCAGGTTGTGCTAATTTTCCGGGTTTGTTCGATACGTGAGTAGTTTGCAGGCGTGCGTAGACACCACCTTGCGGCGCTAGTCCGCTTCGTGTATTAGACATGGCAAGGCTTCAGATCTTCGCCACACCTCGGCTGTAATCTCTGATGTAACCTGCAGAGGGAGGAAAAAAGGGGGTGGGGGAGACAGCATTCGCGCATATTCAAATACATGGATTCATAAGTCCTTTACTTACCTCTTACTCGTCTTTCCTCCTCGGGGCAGGGTCCCCGGGGATATGGTTTCAGGAGTCGAGGGGGGTAGTGTGTCCATATAGGTCGTGTGCGGGGAAACGTAAAAAGGAAACCAGAGGTGCTTAGTGCGAGGTATCTAGTCAAAGGATGTATCTCACTATCGGGATCCTTAAACCTCTTTCAACGCTGTGGCGTTCTAAGGTTCTTCGGTTCTTGGGTCAGCTCCGTTCCCTGATACTTTGGAACGTTGTACTTTATCACATTTACATTATTTCATTTCACCCTCCTTTTACATTCCCTCATTTACACCGTTCGTTTTACCCATCCTTGGAAGTCAAGGTCTTCCTCTACGCGAGAGTTCATGAGTCAGTCGCGTACTTTGAAGGCGGAGTGTCGTGTTGTCGATCCGATCCGTCCTCCAGGGCTGGGCAACCATCTTCTTTTAACCTTAAAGAGAGAGCAGAGTAGGGTGCACAGAAAAGAACTTTCCCACCGATCCCACATTTTTAAAATAAAGCATGCAATACCCGTCCATAGTTTCAAAAACTTTATTTTGCAAAATCATTTCAGCATGAGGATTATGAGGGTGCGGTCGTATTTGGCCGGTCGTGGCAATGGCTAAAGTGCGTACAGTGGGGGGTGTCGTTTGCAGCAATAAAAACATCGGAAAGTTTTACTCATTCATTTGTAAGAGACTAAAACGTCTATTAATTGGCTGGGGGTTCGGGGGCATTTATTTTCATAATTTAGAAGCATAATCATAATAGTGGTAATCAGATTTCCTATATGCATACCGTACGTGTGCGTCGTAAATGAGGTTTACATCAGTTATAAAAATATAATACATTGTACATTTGTAATCAACATTTGTAACGGGGATCCTTTCATACTGTTCGTCGAGTGAGTTCTCCTTGTCTTTTCTAGCCAAGTGTACAAAGGATCATATAAAATCTCAGAACATCAAGTTTATATTAGTGCGAAGGAACACCACGAGGTGTTCGTAAGTTCCGATTGATACCAGCGCCATTTTGGGCGGGGCCGGCTCAGTCCGGAAGCAGCATCAGGGGGAAATGTTTCCCATTACTGGCAGTTTGGACCAGAGTCCTTTTCGGCAGTTCTAGAATTCATGCTAACAGAAGGAGTGGCAATGTCATGTTTGTTTCGTTGGCGACCAAGGCAGCCGTCCCTTACCGGAAGCCTGCAAAGGCCGAAGGTTCCGCCGGGGACCTTTGTAGGATCTTCAAGGCTGCGGAGATGCTGTCGGAGATGGGGGCTCGTGCTCCAGGGGGCAAATGTTCGAGTTATATTGCTGGTCAAAGTTACTCTAGTGGCCGGGGCCCGCCTTCCAGCGGACCCAGACGCCATTTTGAGGCCCTACAGGGGCCACTCTCGTCGAGTTTGCAAGAGTGGGAGAGATCCTTCGGAGTGAAAGGAAGAGGTCCCTGTTGTGTGAAAGCGGGACGTTCAGCTGGGGTGCAGCTGTGATGCCCCCACCTGGGGGGGGGGCGAGGGAGACTCGTTCGCATCGTCTCCTTCTCCCGGTGCACTCCATGCCGCTCCTTTTCATCGCCCTGCATGAAGGTCTCTCCACATCCGGTGTTTCCCAAGTCCTGTGCTCAGTGCTGTGGGAGTATGGTCACCTGTGGCGCGCATTCGGCGCGGCACGAGTATCAGTGCAGTCATTGCAGGTTCGGTGTTCCGAAAATATGGCCACCATTGCACGTTCGGTGCTGCGCAAGTACTGGGGTGCCACCATGGTGTGTTCGGTGCTGTGGAAGTATTGGCACCATCGCCTGACTGGGGGTGTTCGGCGTCGGGCCGGGGGCTGGGAGACCTCCTATCGGTGGAGGTGGGAGAGGCTCGTCCGCGTCGCCTCTCCCTCCCAGCCCAACTTGGACAAATTGTTGTGGAGGTACGTGCAGGACATCCCGCCGTCCAGAGCTGCTGCGGCTGTTACGGAAGAGAAAAGGAAGAGGTGCCTCGTTCTTCTCTTGACATGTGGCGGGACTACTTAAGTCTATCCAGGCCCGTTGCGGCTGGCTGAGGAGACATGTGGCGGGACTACCTACAACTGCCCCGGCTGCTGGCTCCTGCCTCTCCTCCGGCTCCCCCATACGTTAAGATTTCCTGACCAAGAGTTGGCGGCCGGGCCCGCCTTATATGGGTTGCCGTTGGTTGGGCGTAGCCGTAACCCTGCCCTACTTTGGAAGGTTCCAGAATGGGGGCGGGGGGGGGCGAATGTTCTGTTTGACTTTCATTTTCTACAGTTTACCGTTATCATTCCTTGTTTGTTGTGCTAAATTAAAAGTTCAAGTTCATTAATGGTCTACGGATTTTGTTTTACCATTTCTTTCTTTCCAGGTTGCTTTTATGCTAAGTTTCTGCTAACAGAGGTTGAGTAACACGGAAACACGTGTAGAGGGATGACGCAGATTTGTACATTACATACACACAAACTCAGACGGGGGACAGTACAAGTACGACATACAAAGACCCAAGACGAATATAAAACAGTTATTGGTCATAATTATCTCTTTCCGTCTGTGAATTTGAAACGAGGCTGGGTTCCCGTCTTGACGTTGCCCGACCTAGGAGAACTTGAGCATGCCGCTGAAATTGTCCTGGCGAAATCTGTGCCATCGGGCATAATCAAACGTGGTGGTTCTGTCTGGTCTGTCTATGTAAGTCGGGTTCTTCTTTGTCTCGCGCTTTTTCTCGTACTGCCGGTCTGTCGTTCCTGTCGGCCCTTTGCCTTTACTCACGCTCAGTAGAGTCGGGCATTGGGCTTTCCAGTGTCCGACATACCTACAAAAAGCGCATTGGTCTGGCCCTAAGTCTGGTCGTCTTTTGCATAGTGTCGGGGGATAAGTTGTGGGTAGCGATGTCCTGGGGTTGTCCTGTCGGTATATTTCTCTACTTGGTTTGTCCTCGTCTTTTCTCTGTCGTTGCATAGCCTCTCTGCGCCACATACCGAGACTGTCGAGCATAATTGGCGTTGTCTTATTATTTCGAAGGGCTATTTCTAACGTTTCTATTTTATCAAGGTCAAAGGATCCTGCCAGTGGCCACTGTTTGTCTTGACTCTCTTCGGTATACCTGTGCCACAATTTATTATAGGCTATGGTGACTAATCCATAGTTTATGAACATGTCCTTATTAGGGGTGCCTTCTAGTGGAGCTATATGGTCCACCTCTAATACACGGTCCGGGCTAAACAGGCTATTAATCAGTGGGGAGAAGACAGACATGACGGCTCGTAACGAGGGACTAAAAAGTCAGCACTGCCTATCTTATCACTAGGTGCAAAGACTGGACAGAATATTTCTATTCAACGTTGTTTGCAGGCAGTGAATACCTCATGGATCAAAAATAACAAAAAAGACCAATAAATAACAATGGGGAGAATGAGTAGGTCCGCAAAGATCTGCGTTACCTACCCTTTTCACTATCTGCAAAAAGGGTGGTCTCTTCCCTGTTTGCAGACAGGGAATCTCAAGGAAACAATAGTTTTGCGAACAACAGTTCAGTTTCAAGTAATTATTGAGTGGGGGAGAAAAAATAAGCACGGCTGCTGCCCTACCTATCCTCCACTGCTTGCAAAGAGAGAGCCCGTTGTTTCTCCGTTTGTAGACAGTGAATCTCCAAATAAATAAAGAGCAATACTAGTATTTTTAAACAATCAAACAATCAAGCACTCATTTCGCAACTTGTCGTGATTACACGACCTTACCCGGACCATGTGGACAGTTTCTTGTCTTCCGAATCCAGCGCCCGATCGTCCTCTTTTTCTCGTATTTCTCACGGCACTCCTGATGGTCCCCAGTCAGGACCGTAGATCACTCGAGAGAGGTCTGTTCGGAACTAGTGAAGTTCGGATGATCGGCTGCCAGACGAGGGTCTATTGGGCAAGAGCTCTCCCGATCGTTGCAGTCGTTCACTCTGTCGTCGGGACCTCTCCCACTGGATCCACGAGTCGCTGATGGGCCCCACGCTTGGGACGCCAATTGTTAAAACCTGAGTCGGGTCGGGGACAATCGATATTTGCCCGGCGGTATTGCCTCTGTGACCCTCTAGTTATTTAATCAATGAAGAGGCAGGCGCTGGAGACTGGAAAGCAGGAAACAAGGTTTTTATTCTCTCCGGAGGAGAACACAACGAAACGGACAGAAGGTATCGTTCTGAGGTGCTCTAGATACATTTCTGAGGCCTGGCCTCTTATACACTGTTTTATGACTTTATTGTAGATTACACATTCATGTTAAAAGCTTTGATGTATGGAAAAGACATTCCCGGAAATCCCCTTTGGGCCCGTTCCCACACACATTTACAGTTGAAGTCCCCACCCTAGTCACAACAGGTGATGAGTATCACGCAGCTGGATATTCCGCCGATTCACGGAATGTGGGGGGTTTGATCGGATCTCATGGAGTGGGGGCTTTGATCAACCCGGGGATCCTTTGATGGGGGAAGCTTTCTATTGTACAGGGAGGGGCAAGGAATGGTATCGGCAGAGCTGGGTGTCGGCCTGGGAACGGGGAAGACAAAACGGGCACACAGGGAAAAAAGGGGGTTTGCATCTAAGGGCCGGAGATCATGAAAGGGAAGCAGGGAGGTGTCGCGCTGGGAACAGGATGAGGGCCTGGGGCAGAGCAGCGCCGAAGAGGGGTTTATGACTCAAGGCAGGTGCAAGCAGGGGGTGGTCAGCGTGCAGGCTTAGTGAAGGCAAAGGGCTATGTCAGGGGCCAGCGGCATGCAAAAGGGTTCGTTCTGATCGGGGCATCTTAAAAAAATGGCGGGCGCGCACGACAAAAGTGTGGCATCAGGGGAAGAGGCAAGATGGCGCAGATAATGTTCACCAAAACGTACTAATTTTCAACAGTGGATGATTGAAATGGTGAGTGACTGTGCAGATTAACACCTGCATCAGACTTCTCACAAAGCTTTATCACAAGATCTTATACTTGTGTTCCGCAGCAGGAGAGCAGCAGGGTCAGTGGAGCCAAATCGTATGGTGAACCCATAAAATCACAGCAGCCTAAATTTGTAAATGTTATGCCGGGTCACTCCTGGTAAGGAACTTTACTCTGCCTGTTGTTGCTTTGCAGAAGCAGTGCTGCACATTGTGGCTGAAGTAGCAGGGGTCAGTGATCTTTAAGCTAAGCACAACTGTGGTTGAAAGATAACACCAGTAAATCGCCAAAAGTTGTGGATTTCCTGTACTATTACCAATACTTTAAATTATACATGTAGACAATCCCTAGAGTACGTTTATATATTACAGTTTTTATACAAAATGCAACAGTTTTCCTCTTTGTAAAATCCATTGTCCAAAGACTTGGTAGATATGTGGCTCTCAGTGAATCACTTCAATGCCTAATGCATGGAAAGATGTACTACTAGATAACAGGTTGCATGTGAGCTGAACAAACCAATTGAGAAGGTATGTAAATACTACAAGTTACACTTTTGGGGTTGTCCTTAATGGGCAATTGGCCACCCTTTTACCCCTGTCCTGAAAACATCCACATTCCTTGTAAATGTATTCCAGTAGTACAACTGCCATACTAGGACATTTCCCGGAACTAAGGTCCTTCTGTTGGTGTATAAGTCTGCAGATTCAGATTTTTTCATTATAAGGATCCATCTAATATTGTCAGGCAAAAAGATTTTTTCGGTGCACAAAATAGCCGTTAGTCTCAGCCAGAATCAAAGATCAATGTATGCTTCCCCAGGCAATAATATGTGACTGCTCCAATACTCCATCCATACTCTGGAATTCTCATAGAGCACATAAGAAATATGTTCGTTTATCAGATGGTTCTAAATTTGGGCTAACTACCTCGACTCTGTGATAGGTTGTTAGATCCGCAGAGAAGCTTTTAATTATTCAATTTTTGTCAGTACTTGGAAGTACATGATCCTCCTTGCATAGTCCAGTGTGTACTCTTTTTTTTATATGATCAACGCTTGGCCTTCAGCCGCCGCCCAATTGGAGACGTCCCTTCTCCAGGCCTCAAACTGTGTCCCTGTACTAGATTTCAATGTCATTGACACCTGTCTCTTCACTAGCGCCATGACTAAATCTATGAATTTGTTCCCTACTTTTCATCTTGAGAGGTATGGGAACAGGCCCAACAAGCACACTTCGATGGAATTGTCCACTACTCTCTCCAAGGTGGTGCCTATCTGTGTTGTCACTACACCCCAAAACAGACGCAAGAACTCACAGTCCCAGACCATGTGTATACAGTCTGCATCTCGGAAGGTACACCTCGGGCAATTGCGCATCTCTGCTCCATGAATAGTCTGAAGCCTGTGCAGGGTCATGTAGGTCATATTGACAAAATTAAGCTGGGTATATTTCAGTTGCTGTACCGACTTAGGCCATGCCAGCCCTTTTCCCCAGTCTTGATCAGTGAATTCTTTGTTTAAGGCCTGTTCCCACTTAGATCTAATCTTGGTTAAGGGCATCAAAGTAGTCTCCATCAGTGCCTTAAAAAAACAATTTACTTGGTGTCCAGCTGTGCCTAAGGTGAGCAAGGCATGTAGGAGTCGGAGTATGTGTCACCAGTTCTTCACGACCTCTGCCCCATAACATTCCAAAGGTGCATATCCGAGTTTCATATTGTATGAACTGGCCCACGGAGAGGCCATTATTTTCTACTAAGTCCTCAAAGGGGATCAGGGCGTTCTCACTATAGCAGTCTCCTACTGTCTCTAGCCCCACCTCCGTCCAAGCAAGCAGTTGCTCCGGCCCAAATATCAAGCATGGAACTCCATGAGGCAGGCTCACCAGTGGGAGGATCAGCGTGTATCTGGGGGTTTCCATCATTTTGGACATGCATCGTCGTTTCCATCATCTCAGGGCTGCAGTCTGCAACAGAGGCAGGAAGGGGTCACCGTTGTGTAGTCCAGTATCTTTGCTAACAAAAATGTGGGATGTAAGCCGGGCACAGACAGAAACGTTCCCTCCGTATTCACTCCCTCCAATCATTGCGCTAGCCATTGCAGTTGGGAGGCTAATTGATACAATTCTAAATTCGGGACTTCCAGGCCCCCTTCCCTCACGGACGCTGCGCTGCAGTGTTTTCAGGGAAACCCTCTTCTGTCCCGACATGAAATCTCTCACAAGTGAGTTTAGATGAGTAAATCATCTGTTTCCACACATCAAGGGGCATGATTGTTGCCCTCTGACCTCCCCCCCCCCAGTTTGACCCTCAAGCCCCAGCCGTGAATAGAATGTATATGTTATAGACGTCATTAAAAATCCTAGTGTGTCGCCGAGAATGCAAAATGGCATATTTTTCACAAACTGCCAGCCTCAATTTAGCGCAGAAGATCCACTCAAAAGTATACACATATACCTGTTATAATAACATTTTCAAAAATCCACAATATTAAATAAACGTGAACTGGTATGTAAACAGCCAGAGAACATTTTCATAAAATCAATGTTTTTATTCAAAGCCAAAACACACAAAAATTCAGGCCAATAACAGTCTCGTTAATTCTCTCCTAAATTTCAAAATTCTGGGCTAGCTAGCACAAAAAGTTAATCGTTCTCCGCTTCATACTCTCAAAACTGGAAGAGCAACGAGAAATTACGGAGGCATATTTACTGTCAATTTCTTACATTACCTCAGACTTTTCTCGCATCTTCCTTCCATGTGACCAGCATCCTGGAAGCCAGCCGCCTTCTGCTGTTTGCGTTCAGTTTAAGGCCAAGTTGAAGTCAACAGTAGTACACGGTGTCTTCCAAAGGTAAAAAAGAACAGCTTGTGAAATAAAAGGTGTATGGAGCGAGACTTTCCACGTCAATTCCTTTTTTAATCACATCATCTCCGAAGAAGATACTGGACTAGTTATATAACGTGTGTAAGAGGCAGAGCTTTCCCCAGTAGAAAATCGACGCAGTAGCACAGGTTTCTGCTAGTTACTTTGGGGCCCTCCGACCACGCGATTATCTTCCTTGTCAGACAGGATCAGGATGTCCCACCCCCACCACGCGCGGCATCCAATGATGGATGCTGCGTGGTGGACCAGCCAATCCTGGCGCTGCATGCAGCGCCAGGATTGGCTAGGGGGTCACATTTGCTGCTCGCCCTGTCGCTCTTTGGAAACGCGGGCTGTGGCAGCAAACAAACACCCCTGGGTCCCGCTGGGGAACTTACAGTACGCATGCTTGAGAAAGTTTCCAACTTTCCCAAGCTTGCGCACTGTAAGTTCCCCAGCGGGACTGTCACTGCGCACTACGGTCTGCTGCAGCCTGAGTGTGGACTGTCACTCAAGCTGCAGCAGGCCACCCCCCCCCTGCGCAATTCCCGCCGGCGGCTTTTATTTAGAAGACTGAAGACATACTAGGATAGATAATAGGATTGCGGCCGGTGGCCGCAATGCGGGTCCATGGTGGCTGGTGGGGCTACGCCCCTACGCCCCAATGGACGCACCGCTGCTGGCCCTTACTACTCCTGTGGGGGTCACTGAAGTGCTTGCTTAAATGGGTAGCATTCTCCATGATGTAGGGTGTGAGGTTGGAAGTGTGTTGTCTCTGTTGTGGGATGGGTTCTATGTGACAAGTGTTTTCATGTATTACTTAATGACAAAGAGTAGTGAGAGAGGCGCAGTGTATGTTCTTAATGAGTTGGCAGCTGTGAGCAGCTCTGCAGTCCCTATTTCCTATGATTGTAGTCTACTTACCTGGTTACCACTCTTAGGTACTGAGTTCAAGTGTACATGTTGGAGGGTCAAATGTGTCTGTGGGCATCCAACCACAGACAGATGCAGACAAGCAAGAGAGACTAGCGTTAAAACCTTAAATATGGTTTTAATGTGAAAATAAAATAGAGTGTAAAAACAATAACGTCATTGTGAGAGAAAAAAACAGGCCTCGTGAGAAAACAAATACAGGACGGTGGTGAAACACAATAACACCATATTCTTTATGCCTGCCATGTAGTGGGAGACATAAGCAATTACAGCAAAGGCCTGGCACCTTCAGTCCAAACACGCAGCTCGCTAATATGAGAAAACTCCAACCAGCTTTCTAATCTCCAACACAAAGTACACGATTTTACATTGCAGCCGACACGCCTCCATCTTGTGCATGCAACAGATTGGCTAGAGAAGCCGTTGCCATGTGGTACTGTATGAGGACACCTGGATCTCCTTAGTCACTCACTCCATTTAATGAGCGCATCAACAGCTACCAAAACAACAGAGCAAAAGTACTGCATGGGTGGAGGTGACTGTCAGCCATTAACAAACTCAGTCACCAGCCTTGATGCAGAAACCACCACTGTCTAAGGACAACAACTTCACCAGGGCACTCAACATGACATGGGAGCAGTAATCGACAGGGCGATAAGTGCAGTGGGAGTAAAACCACTTAATATTGATTTCGAATATTTTTACTTTACTTCTTCTGGAAGTCTTTTGGCAACTTTCATGAACCAATCCATAGTCCGAAAGGACCGTGCACGGTTCTGTAGTACGAGTGTGAACCCTGCCAGGTTAAAATGCTTTTCTGTAGCTCAGGAAACAAATATACCTTTCTTATAATGTACCACCGCTGTTTGTATTCTCTCATGACCTTCAGCGTATAATTTGTGGAAAATAAAAATCACACATCCTGATAGTGGCGTTATAAGAGGGCAAGCCTCCAGAATCAATTGCATAAAAATGCACTTACACCAATATATTCCTGAAGTCGTGACACAAGTCATTAAAAGTGACTTTTTGCAATTACCGCTTTTTAAATTGTCCGAAGAAGACAACCTTGGCCCTTATTACACATAGATCAAAAACAGAAGAAATTGCCTCGCCACTTCTACTTTATCATACACTTAAGGAAAAGTTGAGAACACTGTTTGTCGTACTCAACTAGGTATTTTTATTTATACCAACCACTTTTTGATTTCAAATTATATTTTGTCATAACAACCTACTTATGATCAGACAAACATATATATACACAATATACAATCAACATTTAGTGTGACTTATATACATAACGACATGTTATCACAACAAATAATATTCACTATTAGCAAAGAGATTTAGATACAAAAGCTTTTCACAACAGACCACAATATTTACAATATGATAAATGAAACACAAATTGACAAGTGAAAAAAGACTTTGTGCGAAACACAAAATTGGTGATGAAAAATTAGGAAAGGAACGTGAAAACAAATTCAAAATTAATTGTCAGACAGCGAATGCTGCTATCCAAATTGTCCTTTCTAATTGGCCGACGCGTTTCGAATCCTGGTGATTAAGTACCGGATTCTCATCAGGGCACAATTATTCTGTCTGTGAAATTTTAAAGAGAAAAGATAGCGTTTCAGTTTGTGGAATTGAAAAGACAGAGCTCCCTGTATAGTGACATACAGCAGGGGGACCTACCGGGTCTTCAGCAGAAACGGATTCGAGGTATAGTTGGGAGTGCAGGCTGGATTTGCTCCTAGAGGAGTCAAGGGGGCAGAACTACCTGCAATAGGGTAGATTACTATTAGCGCGGATAGAACATAAACAGTGCCCAAGTCGATTGAAGAGGGGACTCAAAAATGCAGAAATGCAAAAAGGCACATACCGCCAGCTGCTTCGTTGCTGAACGTGGGCAGTCGCCTTTGGAACTGGAATTTAATCCTTCCACGAATTTGCACTGAATGGTGAGTCCGGGCGCTGTGCAAGAACAGTGCGGGATTAATATATGTGTCTAGAGTTGGTGTGTACATAGAGCATAAAGTTAGTTGTCGGAAAAACGTACCTTTGTTTTTTCTTTTTTGATCGCTCTGCGCGGGGGGTCTGGTCATACGGATCAATCTGACTTCAGACGCCAGCGCGTACAATGTTTCCCAGGCTCCGGTTACTGTGGGCAAATGGAACCGGGTTAGTGTGAATGCACGGAGGCGCGAGAGTGATCAAAAGCGGGCGACATGGCTCCGCGGGAGCGGTGCTTACCTCCGTCTTGCTTGGAAAGCGTTTCCGCATACTGTGTGGATCCAAAGATGGACGCCGCCGGTGTTACCATGGCAAAAAGCACACCGCCGTGCGCTGTGGTTTGTGGGGCTTGTAGTTCTATCCGCGCATGGAAAAGGAAGTTAAGTTACATGCAGTGAATCAACCGAGGAACTAATGAGACGGACCAGTCCAGGCACTAGGACTAGAGGCACAACTGGTCTATAGTCTCGCAATTTCAGACAGACTATTCAAGCCCTTGCGGACACTGTTGAATTTTAAGATAAGGTATGCTTCCTTTTTAAGGAGCAATCGGTCCAAGTCCGCGTTGGTCGTTGATGGACGTAATGTATACAGTACCGTCCACCTTAGCTCATTGGCATCGTGTTTGGCAGTCAGAAAATGTTCCACCATGGGGGCAGTCGTGATTTTGTTTTTAATCCGAGACCGGTGTTGGCAGATGCGTGTATTAACTTGTTGGGTAGTTTTGCCAATGTAAATTTGGTGGCAAGGGCACTGCACCAAGTACACGACGTTTTTGGTTTTACAATTAGAAAATTCTCGGTGTCTCCATTTCGTTGCTCCATGTTGGAACTCGTCACCCTCGATAGTATTGGGGCACACAACACAGGTGCCACACTTGTGGTGTCCTGTGATTGGCTTCAGGTTCCACTGGCTTAATAGATCAATTTTCTTCTTGGGTAATGACACGTCTGCTCTCGTGATATGTTGTCCCACATTTTGATTCCTCTTGTAGGCGAACAACGGTCGCGGAAGTGGACAATCTAAGTTCGCCATTAGATGCCAGTTGTTCAGAACAGTTTTTCTTATCGCGTGTGTGTCCGGTCCGAAAGTGGTGACACAGACCAGTCTCTCCAGTGTAGGTTTGGGCCGAACTTGTAGGAGTGTTTCTCGGGGGGTGAAGCGAGCTCTTTTAAAAGAGTGCTTTAAAAGTTTCTTGGGGTACCCCCTTGTTTGCATTTCCTGGCAAAACGTCGTTGCGTGAGACGTGAAGTCATCCAAGTGGGAGCAGTTCCTCCTTATGCGCAACAACTGCCCATATGGAAGGTTGGATTTTAAATTCCTCTGATGGGCACTTCTGTGGTGCAGGATTGTATTCCTGTCAGTGTCTTTTTTGTGGAGGGACGATTTCACCACCCCATTGACGTTTGATATTTCTACATCAAGAAAGGTCATCCTTTCCTTGCTCTGCATCATTGAAAATTTGATGTCAGCGTGCCTATTGTTAAGCCAATCGTGGAACGCCACCAGTTGGGTCTGGCTCCCCTGCCACAGGAGCCAGACGTCATCTATGTAGCGGAACCACTGCCGGATGTGTTGTTCAAAGGGGTTATTATTGTCCACAAACTTTTGCTCATACTGGGCCATAAAAAGTACGGCCATTTCAGGGGCATAAGGGCACCCCATCGCGGTGCCCTTGACCTGCATGAAGAAGTCCCCATTAAATGTAAAGTAGTTCTTTTTTAAGGCAATTTCTGCCAATCTCAAAATGAAGGAGGTGGGTACTTGGTGAGGCCTCACTCTCAGGTTCAAGTAAATCTCCATCACCTCTAGCGCTTCTTCTTGTGGAATTTGCGTATAGAGGGAGGTGACGTCCATGGTGACCAACAGTTGGGTGTCTGGGTCGAACTCAGTATCTTCAACCTTGTGCAGAAAATCCGTAGTGTCACGTAGGTATGATTTGACTGACTGTAGAAATGGTTTCAAAAAGAAATCCACGTACTGCGAGAGCGGTTCAAGACAGGATTCACATCCAGACACAATTGGACGTCCTGGGGGGTCTTGAAGGCTCTTATGGATCTTGGGCAGTAGGTAGAGTATCGGGGTTCTGGGAAATTTTTTTAGAAGATATTCATATTCTTTTTTGCCCAGAAAACCACCATCCAGCCCCACCTGTAATGAATCAGCAATGAGTTGTTGGATTTCCTTGACTGGGTTCTCAGAAAGACGTCTATACCAGGTTTGATTGTTCACCTGCTTATGACCTTCTGCTAGATATTGTTCACGAGACCACACCACCACTGCACCACCCTTATCGGCCTGTTTAATGACGATGGACTGGTCTTCTTTGAGGGCTTTAATTGCTGCCTGTTGTTTATGGCCTATGTTTTGATGTACAAAATGGCGGCCCTTTTCAAGTTTGTCGATCGATGACAACAGGACCTGTTCAAAAGCGAGAACTTCTTTAGGGATATTTTGGTTTGGGACAAAGGTGGACTTGTTACGTAGGCCAGTGACCTCTGTGGAAGACGGTGAGGGATGGTTCCAAAAAAATATTTTTAAACGAATTTTGCGACAGAACTCAATCGCCTCTAATTTGAGTCTTGTGTAATCCGTTTTGCTGCCAGGTACAAATTTGAGACCAAGCGCTAGAACCGAATGTTCTTCAGGCGTTAATTGTCTGTTAGACAAATTCACCACAGTGCTGGGACTCTCTATGATTTGTAAGAGCGATTCCTGGTTCGCATCTCCCATGCTGGTTTGAAGCGAGTCTTTGGCTGTTGGCCCTGGTCTAAAAAAGCCACCTGTTTCTTATTTTGATTACGGTTGTCCGAGCTCGATGAGTCAGAGGAGGACGTCTCTGAAAATGTTGTAAACCGGTTTCTGGACCGGCCTTGAAACGTAGATAATGCTCTCCGTGAATCTTGTTGTGTATAATAATCCTCTTTCAGAAAGGGATATACCTGCTCTATTTTGAACGACTTGACGTCTCGCTCGTATTTAAAAGTTTTGTCATTAATGGTATTATCCTTGAAGGTCCTGATTTCCTTCTCTATTTTTTCCAGGAGTGCCTTGGCGTCCGTCACTGCCGGACTGGTCTTAATCGTCTCAATTAGTTCCTCAATTTCTTTTTCCTCCTGTAAGCACAGTCTCTGTGCTGTTTCAATGGTGTGAACCATAAGGTCCCGGCTGCACTTTGTATTAATAAAACTGAACCCTTTCTTATATTCTGCGTCCTCAACAAATATCACAGGTACATTCTTTACCTGTAGGCCCCAGGGGATTGTGCCCCCTTTGAGGTGCCTAAGCAAAAAATGTCCATGTAATTCCGTACGAGTGTGCTTTTTTTGTAAGCGTATCAGTCTATCTGACTCATTTTGCTGTTTTGCGGTAGTGCTGAGGGTCACATTAGAAAAGGGAGAAGAGTCAATGAGGTTCTGAATGTGGTTTTCACTAAAAGATAGTGTATCTTTGTCTGACATTGGTGTGGGGAATAAAGGGTTCCCAGAAGAAAATATCACAATTAAGTATCAAAAGACAAGGGTGTCCGTTGGCTCTCGCGGGGGGACCCGCACTGAACTAAGAGGCACAAGGGGAGCTTGGCCCTGATGGACAAATGGGGAGGCTGGGCCCAATTAAATCAAAAACAGAAGAAATTGCCTCGCCACTTCTACTTTATCATACACTTAAGGAAAAGTTGAGAACACTGTTTGTCGTACTCAACTAGGTATTTTTATTTATACCAATCACTTTTTGATTTCAAATTATATTTTGTCATAACAACCTACTTATGATCAGACAAACATATATATACACAATATACAATCAACATTTAGTGTGACTTATATACATAACGACATGTTATCACAACAAATAATATTCACTATTAGCAAAGAAATTTAGATACAAAAGCTTTTCACAACAGACAACAATATTTACAATATGATAAATGAAACACAAATTGACAAGTGAAAAAAGACTTTGTGCGAAACACAAAATTGGTGATGAAAAATTAGGAAAGGAACGTGAAAACAAATTCAAAATTAATTGTCAGACAGCGAATGCTGCTATCCAAATTGTCCTTTCTAATTGGCCGACGCGTTTCGAATCCTGGTGATTAAGTACCGGATTCTCATCAGGGCACAATTATTCTGTCTGTGAAATTTTAAAGAGAAAAGATAGCGTTTCAGTTTGTGGAATTGAAAAGACAGAGCTCCCTGTATAGTGACATACAGCAGGGGGACCTACCGGGTCTTCAGCAGAAACGGATTCGAGGTATAGTTGGGAGTGCAGGCTGGATTTGCTCCTAGAGGAGTCAAGGGGGCAGAACTACCTGCAATAGGGTAGATTACTATTAGCGCGGATAGAACATAAACAGTGCCCAAGTCGATTGAAGAGGGGACTCAAAAATGCAGAAATGCAAAAAGGCACATACCGCCAGCTGCTTCGTTGCTGAACGTGGGCAGTCGCCTTTGGAACTGGAATTTAATCCTTCCACGAATTTGCACTGAATGGTGAGTCCGGGCGCTGTGCAAGAACAGTGCGGGATTAATATATGTGTCTGGAGTTGGTGTGTACATAGAGCATAAAGTTAGTTGTCGGAAAAACGTACCTTTGTTTTTTCTTTTTTGATCGCTCTACGCGGGGGGTCTGGTCATACGGATCAATCTGACTTCAGACGCCAGCGCGTACAATGTTTCCCAGGCTCCGGTTACTGTGGGCAAATGGAACCGGGTTAGTGTGAATGCGCGGAGGCGCGAGAGTGATCAAAAGCGGGCGGCATGACTCCGCGGGAGCGGTGCTTACCTCCGTCTTGCTTGGAAAGCGTTTCCGCATACTGTGTGGATCCAAAGATGGACGCCGCCGGTGTTACCATGGCAAAAAGCACACCGCCGTGCGCTGTGGTTTGTGGGGCTTGTAGTTCTATCCGCGCATGGAAAAGGAAGTTAAGTTACATGCAGTGAATCAACCGAGGAACTAATGAGACGGACCAGTCCAGGCACTAGGACTAGAGGCACAACTGGTCTATAGTCTCGCAATTTCAGACAGACTATTCAAGCCCTTGCGGACACTGTTGAATTTTAAGATAAGGTATGCTTCCTTTTTAAGGAGCAATCGGTCCAAGTCCGCGTTGGTCGTTGATGGACGTAATGTATACAGTACCGTCCACCTTAGCTCATTGGCATCGTGTTTGGCAGTCAGAAAATGTTCCACCATGGGGGCAGTCGTGATTTTGTTTTTAATCCGAGACCGGTGTTGGCAGATGCGTGTATTAACTTGTTGGGTAGTTTTGCCAATGTAAATTTGGTGGCAAGGGCACTGCACCAAGTACACGACGTTTTTGGTTTTACAATTAGAAAATTCTCGGTGTCTCCATTTCGTTGCTCCATGTTGGAACTCGTCACCCTCGATAGTATTGGGGCACACAACACAGGTGCCACACTTGTGGTGTCCTGTGATTGGCTTCAGGTTCCACTGGCTTAATAGATCAATTTTCTTCTTGGGTAATGACACGTCTGCTCTCGTGATATGTTGTCCCACATTTTGATTCCTCTTGTAGGCGAACAACGGTCGCGGAAGTGGACAATCTAAGTTCGCCATTAGATGCCAGTTGTTCAGAACAGTTTTTCTTATCGCGTGTGTGTCCGGTCCGAAAGTGGTGACACAGACCAGTCTCTCCAGTGTAGGTTTGGGCCGAACTTGTAGGAGTGTTTCTCGGGGGGTGAAGCGAGCTCTTTTAAAAGAGTGCTTTAAAAGTTTCTTGGGGTACCCCCTTGTTTGCATTTCCTGGCAAAACGTCGTTGCGTGAGACGTGAAGTCATCCAAGTGGGAGCAGTTCCTCCTTATGCGCAACAACTGCCCATATGGAAGGTTGGATTTTAAATTCCTCGGATGGGCACTTCTGTGGTGCAGGATTGTATTCCTGTCAGTGTCTTTTTTGTGGAGGGACGATTTCAACACCCCATTGACGTTTGATATTTCTACATCAAGAAAGGTCATCCTTTCCTTGCTCTGCATCATTGAAAATTTGATGTCAGCGTGCCTATTGTTAAGCCAATCGTGGAACGCCACCAGTTGGGTCTGGCTCCCCTGCCACAGGAGCCAGACGTCATCTATGTAGCGGAACCACTGCCGGATGTGTTGTTCAAAGGGGTTATTATTGTCCACAAACTTTTGCTCATACTGGGCCATAAAAAGTACGGCCATTTCAGGGGCATAAGGGCACCCCATCGCGGTGCCCTTGACCTGCATGAAGAAGTCCCCATTAAATGTAAAGTAGTTATTTTTTAAGGCAATTTCTGCCAATCTCAAAATGAAGGAGGTGGGTACTTGGTGAGGCCTCACTCTCAGGTTCAAGTAAATCTCCATCACCTCTAGCGCTTCTTCTTGTGGAATTTGCGTATAGAGGGAGGTGACGCCTACAAGAGGAATCACACCATTGAAACAGCACAGAGACTGTGCTTACAGGAGGAAAAAGAAATTGAGGAACTAATTGAGACGATTAAGACCAGTCCGGCAGTGACGGACGCCAAGGCACTCCTGGAAAAAATAGAGAAGGAAATCAGGACCTTCAAGGATAATACCATTAATGACAAAACTTTTAAATACGAGCGAGACGTCAAGTCGTTCAAAATAGAGCAGGTATATCCCTTTCTGAAAGAGGATTATTATACACAACAAGATTCACGGAGAGCATTATCTACGTTTCAAGGCCGGTCCAGAAACCGGTTTACAACATTTTCAGAAACGTCCTCCTCTGACTCATCGAGCTCGGACAACCGTAATCAAAATAAGAAACAGGTGGCTTTTTTAGACCAGGGCCAACAGCCAAAGACTCGCTTCAAACCAGCATGGGAGATGCGAACCAGGAATCGCTCTTACAAATCATAGAGAGTCCCAGCACTGTGGTGAATTTGTCTAACAGACAATTAACGCCTGAAGAACATTCGGTTCTAGCGCTTGGTCTCAAATTTGTACCTGGCAGCAAAACGGATTACAGAAGACTCAAATTAGAGGCGATTGAGTTCTGTCGCAAAATTTGTTTAAAAATATTTTTTGGGAACCATCCCTCACCGTCTTCCACAGAGGTCACTGGCCTACGTAACAAGTCCACCTTTGTCCCAAACCAAAATATCCCTAAAGAAGTTCTCGCTTTTGAACAGGTCCTGTTGTCATCGATCGACAAACTTGAAAAGGGCCGCCATTTTGTACATCAAAACATAGGCCATAAACAACAGGCAGCAATTAAAGCCCTCAAAGAAGACCAGTCCATCGTCATTAAACAGGCCGATAAGGGTGGTGCAGTGGTGGTGTGGTCTCGTGAACAATATCTAGCAGAAGGTCATAAGCAGGTGAACAATCAAACCTGGTATAGACGTCTTTCTGAGAACCCAGTCAAGGAAATCCAACAACTCATTGCTGATTCATTACAGGTGGGGCTGGATGGTGTTTTTCTGGGCAAAAAAGAATATGAATATCTTCTAAAAAAAATTCCCAGAACCCCGATACTCTACCTACTGCCCAAGATCCATAAGAGCCTTCAAGACCCCCCAGGACGTCCAATTGTGTCTGGATGTGAATCCTGTCTTGAACCGCTCTCGCAGTACGTGGATTTCTTTTTGAAACCATTTCTACAGTCCGTCAATTCATACCTACGTGACACTACCGATTTTCTGCACAAGGTTGAAGATACTGAGTTCGACCCAGACACCCAACTGTTGGTCACCATGGACGTCACCTCCCTCTATACGCAAATTCCACAAGAAGAAGCGCTAGAGGTGATGGAGATTTACTTGAACCTGAGAGTGAGGCCTCACCAAGTACCCACCTCCTTCATTTTGAGATTGGCAGAAATTGCCTTAAAAAATAACTACTTTACATTTAATGGGGACTTCTTCATGCAGGTCAAGGGCACCGCGATGGGGTGCCCTTATGCCCCTGAAATGGCCGTACTTTTTATGGCCCAGTATGAGCAAAAGTTTGTGGACAATAATAACCCCTTTGAACAACACATCCGGCAGTGGTTCCGCTACATAGATGACGTCTGGCTCCTGTGGCAGGGGAGCCAGACCCAACTGGTGGCGTTCCACGATTGGCTTAACAATAGGCACGCTGACATCAAATTTTCAATGATGCAGAGCAAGGAAAGGATGACCTTTCTTGATGTAGAAATATCAAACGTCAATGGGGTGTTGAAATCGTCCCTCCACAAAAAAGACACTGACAGGAATACAATCCTGCACCACAGAAGTGCCCATCCGAGGAATTTAAAATCCAACCTTCCATATGGGCAGTTGTTGCGCATAAGGAGGAACTGCTCCCACTTGGATGACTTCACGTCTCACGCAACGACGTTTTGCCAGGAAATGCAAACAAGGGGGTACCCCAAGAAACTTTTAAAGCACTCTTTTAAAAGAGCTCGCTTCACCCCCCGAGAAACACTCCTACAAGTTCGGCCCAAACCTACACTGGAGAGACTGGTCTGTGTCACCACTTTCGGACCGGACACACACGCGATAAGAAAAACTGTTCTGAACAACTGGCATCTAATGGCGAACTTAGATTGTCCACTTCCGCTACCGTTGTTCGCCTACAAGAGGAATCAAAATGTGGGACAACATATCACGAGAGCAGACGTGTCATTACCCAAGAAGAAAATTGATCTATTAAGCCAGTGGAACCTGAAGCCAATCACAGGACACCACAAGTGTGGCACCTGTGTTGTGTGCCCCAATACTATCGAGGGTGACGAGTTCCAACATGGAGCAACGAAATGGAGACACCGAGAATTTTCTAATTGTAAAACCAAAAACGTCGTGTACTTGGTGCAGTGCCCTTGCCACCAAATTTACATTGGCAAAACTACCCAACAAGTTAATACACGCATCTGCCAACACCGGTCTCGGATTAAAAACAAAATCACGACTGCCCCCATGGTGGAAAATTTTCTGACTGCCAAACACGATGCCAATGAGCTAAGGTGGACGGTACTGTATACATTACGTCCATCAACGACCAACGCGGACTTGGACCGATTGCTCCTTAAAAAGGAAGCATACCTTATCTTAAAATTCAACAGTGTCCGCAAGGGCTTGAATAGTCTGTCTGAAATTGCGAGACTATAGACCAGTTGTGCCTCTAGTCCTAGTGCCTGGACTGGTCCGTCTCATTAGTTCCTCGGTTGATTCACTGCATGTAACTTAACTTCCTTTTCCATGCGCGGATAGAACTACAAGCCCCACAAACCACAGCGCACGGCGGTGTGCTTTTTGCCATGGTAACACCGGCGGCGTCCATCTTTGGATCCACACAGTATGCGGAAACGCTTTCCAAGCAAGACGGAGGTAAGCACCGCTCCCGCGAAGCCATGCCGCCCGCTTTTGATCACTCTCGCGCCTCCGCGCATTCACACTAACCCGGTTCCATTTGCCCACAGTAACCGGAGCCTGGGAAACATTGTACGCGCTGGCGTCTGAAGTCAGATTGATCCGTATGACCAGACCCCCCGCGCAGAGCGATCAAAAAAGAAAAAACAAAGGTACGTTTTTCCGACAACTAACTTTATGCTCTATGTACACACCAACTCCAGACACATATATTAATCCCGCACTGTTCTTGCACAGCGCCCGGACTCACCATTCAGTGCAAATTCGTGGAAGGATTAAATTCCAGTTCCAAAGGCGACTGCCCACGTTCAGCAACGAAGCAGCTGGCGGTATGTGCCTTTTTGCATTTCTGCATTTTTGAGTCCCCTCTTCAATCGACTTGGGCACTGTTTATGTTCTATCTGCGCTAATAGTAATCTACCCTATTGCAGGTAGTTCTGCCCCCTTGACTCCTCTAGGAGCAAATCCAGCCTGCACTCCCAACTATACCTCGAATCCGTTTCTGCTGAAGACCCGGTAGGTCCCCCTGCTGTATGTCACTATACAGGGAGCTCTGTCTTTTCAATTCCACAAACTGAAACGCTATCTTTTCTCTTTAAAATTTCACAGACAGAATAATTGTGCCCTGATGAGAATCCGGTACTTAATCACCAGGATTCGAAACGCGTCGGCCAATTAGAAAGGACAATTTGGATAGCAGCATTCGCTGTCTGACAATTAATTTTGAATTTGTTTTCACGTTCCTTTCCTAATTTTTCATCACCAATTTTGTGTTTCGCACAAAGTCTTTTTTCACTTGTCAATTTGTGTTTCATTTATCATATTGTAAATATTGTTGTCTGTTGTGAAAAGCTTTTGTATCTAAATCTCTTTGCTAATAGTGAATATTATTTGTTGTGATAACATGTCGTTATGTATATAAGTCACACTAAATGTTGATTGTATATTGTGTATATATATGTTTGTCTGATCATAAGTAGGTTGTTATGACAAAATATAATTTGAAATCAAAAAGTGATTGGTATAAATAAAAATACCTAGTTGAGTACGACAAACAGTGTTCTCAACTTTTCCTTAAGTGTATGATAAAGTAGAAGTGGCGAGGCAATTTCTTCTGTTTTTGATTTAATTGGGCCCAGCCTCCCCATTTGTCCATCAGGGCCAAGCTCCCCTTGTGCCTCTTATTACACATAGGGCATACTGTCTCTGTAAGTGTAATGGCGAGCCTTTCAAAAGGTGCTTCTGGCAGAGACCGGGAGAGTGCATCCTTCTATGATGATGTATGTGCTGCCCAAAGACCAGCCACAAAGTCGCTCTGCCCTGGATGCAGTAAATTGGAGAAAAAAGGAGCGGATGCTTCCAAGCCGCCCTGTGTTTCTCTGTGCTGGTTACAACTGCTTGCACTTTAGAGGGCACAGACAACGCCCTACAGGCGGGTATAGTGAGTGACTGCACCTACCTGCAGGGGAATGTCTAGGGCGAGTGGTCCATGGAACTTCTAGAAGTTACCCTTTGAGGGTGCATTAACAAGTGCATGTTTGCATCTGTGCCTGTGCCCGCAATACGGCACAGGTGCTGAGGCCAGGCGATTTCCTCATTTGCATGGTGACACATCCTCTACAGAAGAACACTCTCACAGTTGCTTTGGTGCTACATTTGCATCATGGCTATCAGTATTACATAAGGGGCTGCACAAGCGTCTGCATCTTTTCTGTAATACTAAAGTCCCCTGGGGTGCAAAAAGCAGGCGCAATCACCTGTTGCGCCCTCAGGCACTTTGTGTAATACTGCCCCAGGATGATTACTTGTCACAAAGCAAACTCGGATCAGAGGGTGTTGGAGTAAATTAATGTAAGCGGATAGTGGACAGTTTAGAACATTTGGAAAAAGGCATAAAATGCAAACAGTGATGGTGAACGAGGTATATAAGAAAGAGTGACAGTCTGGTTAGTTGGATGTATGTTTTCAATCCTGAATATCCATTAAGTGATGGTACCTTTACGTGGGACTAAAAGAAAGGCCAGCTGAAGGTGTCCACCATACTACAGCTAAAAAGAAGTGGAACTGAATGTGGGAAGCGGCATGTGTGAACCAGGCTGGTTGAAAAAGATGGGCTATTGGCAGACCATCAACTACTTTGGCCAAAGTCCACTTAGATAAACCAAAGCCACATGAGAGGAGACCCTGATAGCAGTAGTCCTGAATCAAACCCTGGTCATAATGAAAAAAATATCTTGTGATCGACATGCTGCCTTGTTAGTCAGTCATTTGAAGTCAAGAATGTTACGCTTGCGATTAATTTGAACCCTTCTTAGAAAGCACCGGGACTGGAGTTCCTCATGGACTTGTTCAAACGCAATGTTTTATTTTGGTCACCACTGGTAAAAAATGTAATAAAAGTTTCAGTAAGAGGTCCTTTAGAACCTTCCTCGAAGAAGGCAGTTGTGGTACCCTTTTTATAACAAGCATTGGCAGAGCCAATAGGTCTCGCCTTTGGGACCTTATAAGTGTTTAGCCATGCAACACTTGATGTTGTTTCACCAAGGATATTGTGCTGGATAACTAAACACTTATAAGGTCCAACGGCGAGAACTATTGGCTATGCCAATGCTTGCTTCTATTTCGATTTTATAAGTTTATAGCACACGTGGTTACACCTCCTGGTGTATCCCCGCTCTATTTGGTTGTGACTGACAACTCTGGGTATCCGTGATCTGCCTATCATGGATAATCCCTGCCTATTGTGTGAAGAGACATGTTTTTAGTTTTTTGCGGAAACCACTCTCTGGTGGCTTCTCCCTGAGGACCATGGGTAAAGCGTTCCAGCTGTTTTCTGCCAGGTAGCTTAAATTAAAGATGGAAACATGAGTCTTGGATGAATAGTAACCGCTATTGCTGTTCAATAGGTCAAACAGGAACGTTGTCAGCAGTAAATGGGAAACATCCTCTGTCATGGTGAGACTGTAATTAAAAACTTGTTATAACATCCATACTCTATTTCTCAACTTTTAACTTAAACATGCCTGTTACACATCAGACTGATGTGTGCCAGTATTCAATCAATCAATCAATCAAGCATTTATGTAGCGCACTACTCACCCGGAGGGTCTCAAGGCGCTTGGGGAGGGGGTCCGCTACTGCTCGAACAGCCAGGTCTTGAGCTGCTTCCTGAAGGCGAGGTAGTCTTGGGTCAGGCGGAGGAGGGTCGGGAGGGAGTTCCAAGTCTTGGCGGCCAGGTAGGAGAAGGATCTTCCTCCCGTTGTGGCTCTTCGGATGCGGGGGACGGCGGCGAGGGCATGGCTGGTCGATCGGAGCTGGCAGGTGGGAGTGTAGAAGTTGAGGCCGCTGTTGAGGTATCTTGGGACTTGGTTGTGAAGGGCTTTGTGTGCGTGGGTGAGGAGACGGAAGGTGATTCTCTTGTTGACCGGGAGCCAGTGCAGGTCTCTCAGGTGTCCGGAGATGTGGCTGTGTCGGGGGACGTCGAGGATGAGTCTTGCTGAGGTGTTCTGGATCCGCTGGAGTCTCTTCTGGAGTTTGGCAGTGGTTCCGGCGTAGAGGGAGTTGCCGTAGTCCAGTCGGCTGGTGACGAGGGCCTGGGTAACCGTCTTCCTGGTCTCGGCGGGGATCCACCGGAAGATCTTACGTAGCATGCGCAGGATGTTGAAGCATGACGAGGAGACGGCGTTGACTTGTCTGGTCATGGAGAGGGAGGAGTCCAGGATGAAGCCCAGGTTGCGTGCGTGGTCTGTTGGTTTGGGTGCGCTGCCCAGGGCAGGGGGCCACCAGGAGTCGTCCCAGGCGGAGGGTGAGGAGCCCAGGATGAGGATCTCCGTCTTGTCCGAGTTCAGCTTCAGGCGGCTGTTCATCATCCACTCGGCTACGTCTGTCATCCCTTCGTGTAGGTTGGCTCTGGCGGTGGCGGGGTCGTTGGTGAGGGAGAGGATGAGCTGGGTGTCGTCGGCGTAAGAGATGATGTTGAGGTTGTGTTGGCGTGCGATGGCCGCAAGGGGGCTCATGTAGACATTGAAGAGGGTGGGGCTGAGCGAGGATCCTTGAGGAACGCCGCAGATGACTTCGGTGGCTTCTGATCTGAACGGGGGGAGGCAGACTCTCTGTGTCCTACCGGCGAGGAAGGAGATGATCCAATCTAGTGCCTTCTCTTGGATTCCGACGTTGTAGAGGCGCTGCACTAGGGTGCGGTTATTTACAACAAGGGGTGGTGAGGGACAGAGTCTCTGAATTAAGCAGAATACTCTCACCCAGTCAAGAGATCAGGGCTAGATCCAACACCGTTTTTTAGCTCATTGCACCATCCCAGTTTCAGAACCTGGCTGTATGCAAATTAGTCTGTTCCTGTCCCAGTGCATGATGGGAACAGGGCAAACCAAACTACAAAAGCCAATTCTTACACTGGGAAGGAAACAAGCTTCCGGGGACCGGTTTCTGGCATTACAGCCGTCTTCGGCCCGGCTTGCTTGAATCCTGATGGTGCAATGAGCAAGGGACTCATGTCTGAGTATACCCTTCCACGCTTAGGGTGGACAAAATTATTTACAACAAGGGGTGGTGAGGGACAGAGTCTCTGAATTAAGCAGAGTACTCTCACCCAGTCAAGAGATCAGGGCTAGATCCAACACCGTTTTTTAGCTCATTGCACCATCCCAGTTTCAGAACCTGGCTGTATGCAAATTAGTCTGTCCCTCGCCCAGTGCATCATGGGAACAGGGCAGACCAGACTACAAAAGCCAATTCTTACACTGGGAAGGAAACAAGCTTCCGGGGACCGGTTTCTGGCATTACAGCCGTCTTCGGCCCGGCTTGCTTGAATCCTGATGGTGCAATGAGCAAGGGACTCACATCTGAGTATACCCTTCCACGCTTAGGGTGGACAAAATTATTTACAACAAGGGGTGGTGATGGACAGAGTCTCTGAATTAAGCAGAGTACTCTCACCCAGTCAAGAGATCAGGGCTAGATCCAACACCGTTTTTTAGCTCATTGCACCATCCCAGTTTCAGAACCTGGCTGTATGCAAATTAGTCTGTCCCTGGCCCAGTGCATCATGGGAACAGGGCAGACCAGACTACAAAAGCCAATTCTTACACTGGGAAGGAAACAAGCTTCCGGGGACCGGTTTCTGGCATTACAGCCGTCTTCGGCCCGGCTTGCTTGAATCCTGATGGTGCAATGAGCAAGGGACTCACATCTGAGTATACCCTTCCACGCTTAGGGTGGACAAAATTATTTACAACAAGGGGTGGTGATGGAGAGGATGAGCTGGGTGTCGTCGGCGTAAGAGATGATGTTGAGGTTGTGTTGGCGTGCGATGGCCGCAAGGGGGCTCATGTAGACATTGAAGAGGGTGGGGCTGAGCGAGGATCCTTGAGGAACGCCGCAGATGACTTCGGTGGCTTCTGATCTGAACGGGGGAGGCGGACTCTCTGTGTCCTACCGGCGAGGAAGGAGATGATCCAATCTAGTGCCTTCTCTTGGATTCCGACGTTGTAGAGGCGCTGTACTAGGGTGCGGTGGCAGACAGTGTCGAATGCCGCGGAGAGGTCCAAGAGGATGAGGGCCGCTGTTTCCCCGTTGTCGAGCAGGGCTCGGATGTCATCAGTGGCGGCGATGAGGGCGGTCTCGGTGCTGTGGTTGGCCCGGAAGCCAGACTGCGAGCGGTCGAGGGATCCATTCGTCTTGAGGAAGGCGGCCAGCTGCTTATTGACGGTCTTCTCGATGACTTTGGCCGTAAACGGGAGGAGCGAGATGGGGCGGTAGTTTTTGAGTTCGGTGGGGTCCGCCGATGGTTTCTTCAGTAGAGCGCTGAGTTCGGCGTGCTTCCAACTCTCCGGGAAGGTGGCGGTGTCGAAGGAGGTGTTGATGATGTCCCGCAGGTGGGGTGCGATGACAGCGTCGGCCTTGTTGAATACGTGGTGCGGGCAGGGGTCGGTTGGAGATCCGGAGTGGATGGAGTTCATCGTGCGACGGGTTTCTTCGGTGTTGATCGGGGTCCAGGCGCGGAGGGTGGTGGCGGGGGGTGCAGGTGCAGGCGTGGGGTGCGTAGGCTGTGTGATGAAGCTGTTGTGTATGTCTGCGATCTTGTTGTGGAAGTAGGAGGCGAGGGAGTTGCAGAGGTCTTGTGAAGGGGTGATGTCGTTGTTTCCGGTGTTGGGGTTGGAGAGCTCTTTGACGATGTTGAAGAGTTCCTTGCTATTGTGTGCGTTGTTGTCCAGTCGTTCCTTGAATGCGGTTTTCTTGGTGGTGTGGATCAGATGGTGGTGTTTTCGAGTGGCGACCTTGAGGGTGGTCATGTTGTCTGGAGTTGGGTTTCTGCGCCAGGCTCTCTCGAGGGCTCGGCAGTTCTTCTTGGAGCTCTTGAGTTCGTTGGTGAACCATGGTGCTTTCTTACTGCCGAGTCTGCTAGGCGGGGTCCTCAGGGGGGCGAGGTTGTCTGCGCCGTTGCTGATCCACTTCGTGAGGTTGATGGTGGCCTGGCTGGGGTTCGCTGAGCTGACGGGGGGGTCCTGGCTCAGGGATGTGGCGAACTGGTCGGCTGTGGTCTTGTTCCAGCTTCTGCGTGCAACCTGTTGCTGGTGGTGGTGGATCGTGTTCTTTTTGAAGCTGAAGTGGACGCAGCTGTGGTCCGTCCAGTGGAGTCCGGTGGCATGGCTGAAGGCGATGTCCTTGCTGGATGAGAAGATGGGGTCGAGTGTGTGTCCGGCGTAGTGGGTGGGGGCGGTCACCAGCTGCTTGAGTCCGAGGTTGGCGAGGTTGTCCAGCAGTGTGGTGGTGTTGCGGTTGTTGTTGTTCTCCAGGTGGAAGTTGAGGTCCCCGAGGAGGATGTAGTCAGCGGAGGGGAGGGCGTGCGGGCTGATGAAGTCGGCGATGTCTTCGCTGAATTGTGTGCGTGGTCCTGGGGGCCTGTAGATGAGGGTGCCTCTGAGGGTGGTCTTGGGGTCGGTGTGGATCTGGAAGTGCAGGTGTTCGGCGGTTGTGAGGGTGTCGTCGGTGTTGGTCGTGATGCGGATGGTGTTCCTGTGGATGATGGCGATGCCTCCTCCTGTCTGGTTGATGCGGTCCCTCCGGGTGATCTTGTATCCGTCCGGGATGGCGATGGCGATGTCGGGTGCTGAGGAGGCGTTCATCCATGTTTCCGTGAGGAAGGCGACGTCTGGTGCTGTTGTGTCGAGCAGGTTCCAGAGCTCTACGGCGTGTCTGTGGACGGAGCGGGTGTTGAGCAGGATGCACTTCAGGTGGTTGCTGCTGGTGCTCAGCTTGGTGGGTGCGGGTGCAGTGCAGGACCGGATGCAGGAGAACTTGCAGGAGTGGCAGCTGAAAGGTCCGTGGGTGTGTCTCAGGATGGCTCGGTAGCATCCGGGGAGTCGGCCGGCGTTGAGTGCATAGAGTTCGGTGGTGTCGTAGGTCCTGCGGGTGGGCTGGTGTCTGCGGGGGCCAGGGGTCCTGGTGCTGGGCGCGGGCCAGGCGCGGACGGGCGCAGACGGGCTTGCCTTTGGCACACAATCGGCGCGCCCGCTGCGCGTCAACGCTGCGCGTGCGCACGGTCGCCATATATGGCGAAGTGCGAGGGAGGGAGGAGCAGCTGGGGGGCGGGAGCGGGGAGGGCACCGAAGGAAAGGAGGCGTGTCCGCTCTCACGGTGGCGGGAAGCGGGGCGGGTGGGCACAGGGGGTAATTACAGTGAAACCAGCACGGGGCCACAGAGATACAGAGAATAGGGGCAAAAAGCTAAATTAGACAAGAAGGAAACAGATTAATCAAAAAGAAAACACAGTTAACGCAGGAGACCACACAGAGCGACGGCGGGGGGCGGGGTCAGCAGGCAGGCTCAGCGAGGCTGAGGGGCTGAGGGCAGCGGCAGGCGGGAAGCACACGCTACAGCTGGTGGCCGCGCGGCGCAAGGGTGTCCTAAGTATAGGTCACACTCACCTGCGCCGCGCGGTCACCATTTATGGCCAAGTGCAAGGGAAGGAGGAGCAGCTGGGGGGCGGGAGCGGGGAGGGCACCGAAGGAAAGGGGGCGTGTCCGCTCTCACGGCGGCGGGAAGCGGGGCGGGTGGGCACAGGGGGTAATTACAGTGAAACCAGCACAGGGGGCCACAGAGATACAGAGAATAGGGGCAAAAAGCTAAATTAGACAACAGATTAATCAAAAAGAAAACACAGTTAACGCAGGAGACCACACAGAGCGACGGCGGGGGCGGGGTCAGCAGGCAGGCTCAGCGAGGCTGAGGGGCTGAGGGCAGCGACAGGCGGGAAGCACACGCTACAGCTGGTGGCCGCGCGGCGCGGGGGTGTCCTAAGGATAGTATTTGAGCACACACAGTAGACAAGGCCACGTCATTTATCATCAAGGCTTTTTTATGAACAAAGGGTTTACCTATGACCACGGACACTAAAATGATGTAATTTTGCGTCCACAGTGTCTTCCACGTAAGTACAAATTAGCCGCATTTGCCACGTAATGCTTCAATTGCCATAACTTGAACACTTCACTAAAAAAATGTTTCGACTTCAAAAGGATGAAAAGAGTAAGTGATTTGCCCTGAATCACATTATTTTATCTGACACACCAAGTCCGGAGCCGGCAATTCTGGCTGTTAAGCCACATCCTATCTTGGTTTTAGGGCTGTACTGCCAGGCAGAGCAGAGAGAGGGGACTTGTCGCTGGCTTAGGCGCTTTGTATGTTGGGCAGGACAGTGTTTTCGGATATTACTTCCGAAGACAAGCCTTTGGCCGATGGCTGCACGCATGCTGCTGCTGAGCTAGCAGCTCCTGTTTTACTGGTGCGCGGCTAGTCAATAGACCGCTGATGATGGTTGGAGGCAGTCTACAAAGGCACAGAGCGGTGATGGAAGCCAGCAGGGGGGTGCATTTACTTCAGGCTAAGCGAGCATTGTGTGGGCCGGCTATAGCGTGGCACTGACCCCTCAGCGTAGGACACTCAAAACATCCTGCGGCCGCGTCATTTATCATTAAGGCATTTTCTGAAAAAGTGTTTACCTATGACCACTGACACTGAAATTATGTTATTTTGCTTCAACATTCTGGGGCCGCGTCATTTATCACCAATGCTTTTTTCTGAACAAAGTGTTTATCTATGACCACGGACACTGAAAGTATGTAATTTTGCTTCCGCAGTGTCTTCCATGTAATTACAAATTAGCCGCATTTGCCACGTAATGCTTTAATTGCCATTATTTGAACACTTCACTAAACATTTTTTTGACTTCAAACGGATGAAAAGCTAATAAACAAAAAGCGCGGGCGCATCGCGCTAACAGTGGGAGGGTTGAGGGGAGTGCAGCCCAGAGCAACCAAAGCATTTCCCTTGAGAGAGAGAGCCAGGGGCACCATGTGTTTGCGATAATTACTAACACATGGCACCGCTCGCTCACGCAAGGGAATCGCCAAACGTGCACACGATGCCATTAAAAGCAATGGAATGCGTGCACGTTTTTGCCTGAAAAAGGCAGTTGATGGCTACAGGTCTCTTTCCTAGGCAGCGCATGCAAAGTAATTGTCTCAAAATTAGAGGCCTGGGCAGAGGGGAATTGAGTCCTGTCCAAGGTGCACAATGGTTTCCTCCTTGGGTGGCAGGGTTAATCTGTGTTTCAACCCACAGCTCATAATTGTGAAATATGATAGGGCCAGGAGAGTGGTCATCCACTCAGCATTTATGGACCTCTCTTGTGTTTTTGGCACAGTACATTGATCTGAACTTTGGGACACCATGGAGGGGCCGGGTGTTGATAAAGCCCTGATACATTTATTACGCTGAATGAACTGGAATACCACAGCTAGAATTTGCTATGGGTAAAATGGTGAACTCTCCCCTAAATTAGATCTACTCTGAGATGTGCTAGGGATGTGCGATAGCCCCTCAGCTTTTCTTAATTAACATAAATGGTTTGTAAAGTCATCTGCTTTTGGCAGGGGAGAACATGCCACAGCTGGACAGCTGTCTGGTACCAGTTTTGTTATATCTGGAGGATGCAGTTGTAAAGGCTAGAACCGCACATGGTCTTCAAATGCTTCTAGATGCCTTCAGCAATTTTATGAACGATTTGGGTCTTGACACCAACTGATCCAAATCATTAATCATAAAATATGGGCCAAAAATACTAAAAGGAGGAAACTCTGACTTGGTGGGGCTGAGATAGTTAAAGTGCAAAATTTCACATACTTGAGTATTCCTTCAGATTCCACCATGTACTGGTATAGTTTACTCGGATCAATGGCACAACAACTACAAAAATCCATTGAGTCAATTTTTACCTGTGCAAGAAGTTTGGGCCATAAACCAGTGAGGGAGATTATCTGTACAAATAAAAGTAAGTGCATTGCAATGGGGACCTATGATGCCAGGATTTGGGGTTTTATACGGTTCCTACTAATCTAGTAGGGCTGTGTATTTAGAAACTTCATAATTCTTCTTATATACCCAGTAAATGTTGGTCTGTTCGTCTAACTCACAGTACCACCTCTAAATTCCTAAACCTACAGAGTTATAGATGTCAAGAAACTAGAACATTACTCTCAGATTCTCAAGGAAATTGTGGCAACATATCTAACCCTATTGTTTGACCCTTTTGAATGCCCAAAGAGCTCACAAAGAAAAGACACAGTATTGCTTTTTCAAATGTTTATTGAAAAGCTCTAATCTTTGTAAAGAAAACATGAACTGTGATTGTAAGAAAGATGGGACACATTATTGTAATAAGCATTATTAGAATATTGAAAAACACAAACCATTCATACTGTTGCAAAATTACTCCTCTCTATTGCTAGCCTTTATGCTAAAGAGAGCATATTGGAAGTAGCCTTATGCCAGGCCTATTGGAATGACCTAACCCAATACCTTGCAATTGTACACCAGGAAGCCAGGCTCAGCGCATCCACAGATGCACTTCTGAGTGCATAGCTATCTTCATTCTCAGGATTAAGGACGGGGACAGCAGGGCTGCATCTTACAGCAGTGTTCCGTGATGACTCTGGCAGAAGCGCACCTCTCACCAACTTCAGCATGGACTTGGTTTAAATAACAAAACGCCAAGCTTGTCACACTGTGCCAAAGTTGCAGGACAGCGTTTTTATTAGAGTAAAGCAGGAGAGTTGTCTCTTTACGAGCACAGGAAATAAAACAATCTCTCATGTTCTGAGTTTTGTGCCACCCTGAACTAAATGTATGGACTACAGAGTGAAAATGCCTACCAGAAATAAATACGTGAAAGGGGCATTATCGCAATAGGAACACATGTGCGAATTAGGCTAAATGAAAACTAGAAACTAAACTGGAAGCTAAATGCAGTCTGCACAACAGGGGCCAGTTGGTGGCGAACTGCTACAAGGTTGGAGGTTAGATTCCTACTGTCTGCTGCCCCGCACTCCTCTCCCATGCTTATGAGTCATTCGGAGCTAGAATTGGACGATCTGTAAAATACAATCAAAGTTATACCTTTGTAATTGTGGTTGGGGGAATGAGGCACTCCGAAGAAAGCTTTTCAATGAAGATTTTAATAGATTGTTTATCATTAGAAAATGTATCTACTTTTCCATGGTTATCCTGGGTTATATCAGTTTTAACGCCTAGGTGATTTCACAGTTCTTTTCGAATCCTGAAAGTGTGGCAGCAGGCCTGGACAGAAATCTATGTTTTAATCTGCGACTTAATACCCATTTGAGGGAAATTCAGAATATGCAGTCAGGCAATAATTATGGACTTTTAAAATGATCAACAGTCCCTGAGTTTTAGTTAACTTCTTTTTTCAACATTGAGTGTCGATTTTATCTTACTCATTTACGATTTAATGTTCCATTTTTTAGTGGCGCTTCTGTCACAGAGTCTTGGTTTCAAAATCTCCCAAATTTCCCCTGTGACAATGTTTCCGAGAAAAGCACAGTGCACTTTAATCCTTTTTTGCACATTATATATGCCTCATCGGAAACGAGTTCTGCTTCCAAATGTGTGAGATGCAAATACCAGACAGTATAAGTTAGCCTTAGTCTTCCTACCACAACTAGGCCTCTCGTGAACCTACCATGCAGTAGTTAATAATGTTAGATTTCCACTGTCTACCAGGAAGAGGTATGAGACATGTGTGTGTTTGCAGAAACCTAAGGTGGTTTTATCGAGGTAACTTTTTGCCAGACCAGTTGGTTTTTATTTGTTAGAAACTGAAAAATGCTTTCATTTTTATCTCTTTATGCTTGCTTTAAACATATTATTGTATTTTAAATGCGGTCTGTGCTTTAATAGCTTAATTCCAGCCAAATAAAGATGATTTGACCGAGAACTCAGACACATTTTGTGCCCTGCCCCCCAAACTCCTCATACATCCTATATCCCGCAAAATCAGAGAAATGGAAACAATGTTACAATAAATGTGGAAATATCATAGAAGAAGATAAAGGTCTGGCACAGGAGCAAAAACGTCACAATTTTCAGTTTCTGTGCCACAAAATGTATGGCCATCTCCAGCACAGGACTTAAGTAGCTAACCTTTCATTGGACGGAGCGTCAACAACTGATTATGCTGTCACCATTTGAATCTCAGCGTAGGTCTCTATATTGTGGTGTAGAGTACCGCAAGGAGCAATGTGGCCCTCATTATTATCTAATAATTACATGCTCCTTTCACACATCAGCTAAATAAACTTACTGTGAGGTATTTATTATATATGCGTATGGAGATGATACTCAATTGGCCTTCGAGGTCTTCTGGAGGAGTAAACGCGCATCAACACCAGTCTTATTTGGGCTCGCTAGTGGATGTCTGTAATTTTTATGAAGCTAAATTCATCTAAAACCGAGTTGTTAATTTCCCTAGAGGAAGCCCTAGCACGTGAGGCGCTACTTTGACCATACATCATGGGCACACTCCTGAATCCTTCCCAGGAAGCACACAGTTTGGATGTCATGTTTAACTCTAATCTGCTTCTTGAAATGCAGGTGGCTAAAGTAGCTGGTGTACCTGCTTTCTCCAAATTACAATTCTTCACCATTTTCTGCCATTTATTGACAAAAAGTTTCACGTTTCTATCAATAATCCACCAATTTAATTTCAATTAGACTGTAGCAATGCTCTTTCTCTATCTGCCCCAGCTAAAATTTTGAACGTTTTTAAGGTTGATTTAAAATACCTGTACTCGAAATATTACCAATGTCTAAAGACGTCTGCACATCTTGTCGGTTTTAATACAATTACAGTGACTGCCTATTCTAAGTGGGTTAATCTTAAAGTCCATGATTATAGTACATCAAGCTGTCCAGCCCATCAAGGCTTTCCTCTAAATTCATGGGCACAAGTCTGTTTGTGATCTGCGGTCCACTTCACAATGCCTTCTAGGTGTGCCTAGAGCAAGAACTGCAACTTCTGGGGCAATTCCTTTCAAATTGCTGCATCTAAAACATGGAATTCCTTGCCATTATCACTAGGTCAGGAATCTTTCCTTAGCCGTTTCAGAGAACAATGGAAAACTTCTGTTCAATCAACAGGATCTAACGTTGCCATGCGGAAACCTGGTTATCTAGCACCATGACACTATGTTATACATGCACTTTATAAATAAACATTAACCTTATAATGGCTGTGAATAGATAGTGACCACTGTTTCCCAATAACTGTGGAAAAAGTTGTGCTTTTTACTGCTGCCAAGTAATTGCATTGAGTAACAGTGTTAAGAAAAGCCTGTTGGCCACGTGAGCAGTGATAGCTCCTACATCCTGACTGAAAAGTTCAAGGCTGAATGAAGCTAAAATATTTTATCAAATCTGCCTTACGTGATGTGCACTCAGATGAGACCCACATTCTCAAGGAACAACTTGGAGCAAAGGTGGGCTGGACTATGTTGCTAAGTCGCCTAGGATACGTTCCGCTCATCACACAAAGATATATTAAAACTTTGTCTAGAAAAGGAAATTAATGAGAAATACAAAAAAATATTGGCAGTGCAGGGATAGAACTAAGAAGGAAAGGAAATGGGGAAGAGTACTTCCATCCAGGAAGTTCGGGACAAGAGGAAGAGGAAAAAAGAATGTATTCCAGAATGCACATGCATTGCCTTTCAAGGATAGTGGGGCGATGGTTTTAAAAGCAACTTGGGTTGCTTGAATTGTATTTAACAGGGAATGGCTGATTATAAGGTATTGAGAATAGCTCACAGCACGAGAGAGCGGAATTATTTGCGGAAGTGAGATTTGTGTATTAGGGTAGAGAATGAACAATAAGGGACTGTGAGAAAATAACATTAGATACAGGAAGAGTTTTGGGGTTAAAATGGGTGTGATTCGATGATTCATGCTTTCAGTAGAGTAGAGGTTGTCTTTGGGAAGAGGGTGAGTTAAAGAAAGGAAGCATATGGTTTGAGTTGGAAAGGGTGGAGGGAGAGGCACTTGGAGTAGAGTAGGACTTACATTTAGTGCTGGGAAATTATGTCAGGAAGACAAACGGGGCTTGTTTGGTGGCATCGCAAGTATGAGCTACTGAGACATTACCACATTGGAAGGACTTCTTAGTGGACACCGTGTTAAGGTGGTGTAATGAAAAGCTTTATGCCATTTTGCACTGTGTAAAGAAGGAGTCACTCTTTTAGTATTGATGTGTATTGTAATACAAGGGATGCAACCAACAGATGTGTGTGTAGGGTTAGGCCAAGTTAACATAATGGTTGAGTACACTGTTATTGTTTGTAAATGATGCATGATGGTGTGGGCAAGAGTGCAGAGCTAAGAATGGAGAGGCGATGGATGACGACATTGGGGGTCTGTGGTACCTGAAGAATGAATACGGCCCTCAAGACGTGTTTTTCCAAGCACAGTTCTCTGCTCTGTTCATTTGAAACCATCACCATCGCTGGCTGCTTAATTGCTGTATCACGATTGATGTGTAATTTGATAATACACTCACTTTTGAGTGCTTTCGGTAGTGCACACTCTGTTTAGGACTTTTCGGCATTAGTCAATTTCTTCTACTTTAATAAAGTTGGCATTTTCTTGTTCTAACCATTTGGTACCTGCAGTCTGTGTCCTGGGTCACATGGCTCAACGTAGCAAGCAGTTGACAGTCCCAGACAATGAGACAAACGGGGAATGGGTGTTATCAGGATGAGCCATATCTATCAGGATGAGGGGGAAAGGTGTCACCTACAACACTTGCACATTACAAAAACTCTGCCTCAGTCCATTTCCAAAGTGATTCACACTAGTCTTTTGTGCCCCCAGCCAAGCTGGGTTCAGGGCGTGGAAGAAGGAAATTCCAGACACCTCTGTCTGGGAAGGACTCAAGAAGCTTCTCCCACTTCAAAGTGGGCACCAGGTTTAAATAGTGGACCCTTAAACCCAGTCCTTCAGATCATCTCTGAACCTGTGGACTCAGCCAGGAAGAAGGACTACACAGCTGTGAAGTCTGTCCTGCTGACCTGCTTGCTGACGAAAAACTGCTTTGCTGCTCAAGATATGCTGCATCTGCACCAGAACTCTTCTACTGATGTAGGCAACCTTGCTGCATCTAACTTGCCTGTTTGGACTCAAGACGCTCAGGAATCTCACAGGGTTGTACGGCCAACCACCTGTTCAAGCCACAGGGATGTAGCCAGCTTCTTCGACATAGAAGCAACTTCACACATTTCAAAGCAGCACGTCACAGCTTAAAGTTGAGTTCTGCCCAACACAACCCAGTTCATCTTCAATGCTAATGCATCCCAGCGCAAGTCCTCCGAAGCTCCAGCCTCTCCTCAATGATGAGGCAGGACCTCACATCATGAGTTTTTTATATATTGAATTGATTTGGTACTTCTAAATACTTGACATAGTTTTCCTGTAGTTAGCCCTGTAGGCTGTGTGCCAGGCTACCAAAGGTTGAGCCTAAGTTTATTTATTGAACTGTTGTGTTGTATCTGACAAGCTTTTGGGCTTATTACTTGGGAAGGGCTTGCATCCTCTCCAACTATTAACCCAATTGCTTAAAACCTCCTTCCATACCAGACACTAGAACTTCCATCAAATTCCCAGCCCACCCTAATGATCTAATGCAGAATGAGACTCTGGTTTCTAGGTATTCCCATTGAAGTGTGATCCTCCCAAATCCATGACCACCCCTGGTGTGAAGATTTCAATATCAAAATAAATTAACAGTTTGCACAATATCAAACCGAAAATGCTTTGGTTCTGACGCTAAAAAAACTGAAGTCAACTTATTTTTCCCCCGAATATGATGTAACGTGTATAATTTACAGAAGAAACGGTTAGATTAACGAACATCATCTACTTTATTAAAAAAAAATCTTGTTTGGCATACAAACACAATGATGACTCCTTGTATGCAGCCATCCCTTTGTGTGTACCCAATTATGGGTGGGTGGGTCACAAATAGTAACTTACCTAATTAGTATTCATTAAGCATTCTGAGACTGGAGATTTGGCTGGACAATCTATTAGTATATATGATTGGGAGCAAACTGTTGGTGCACAATTTGTGACCATTTTTCCGACCAATATTTTAGTACCTCAGGTCCTATGTTAGATTTAGGCTTGTGAAAAGAAATATGTAAAAATGCCTGCTGTGGTACAAAAAGGTTTGCTTTCAGTGTACCGTACATGTATGAGATTAAACATTGTATGTGACAAAAAGTGAAATGCTCAAGTGTTATTTTTGAATGTAAAATATTTGTGAATGCATTGGAAATAGCACATAGCATGGTAGCGAAAGAGAAATAATAATCATTTGAACTGATCTAAGATGTGATTAGCAATGCCTCAAGTCAATGGCTGAAAGAGGCTGATCCAAATAAGTCAAATGGCTCTTCAACCCATAATAAAAGCAGAAATCATAATTTGCAGTTGTTGAAAACTTCCAAAAATATGTGTCCAATTGTGGCTGGGTATTATTTTTGGCTGTTTCATTTAACTAAGGTCCATTGTACATTATCCTTTATTTTCTTTTTTATAATGTATTTTACTATTTCTACATATTATCAGCAATACCAATGTCAGGTGTTTTCTACACAAAATCTTAGTAACATAAAAAAAAAAACTAAGATAATATTTGGCATACTATGTAAAGGGCATCAGTGAATCAGGGACTCTGCTAACATTTCAAAATAGCAGGATGCATTTTTTAAATAATCAGCCAGGGTAAAATTATATGGTTATAAATGACTGATGGCATAATTATTTTACAAGAATCCAGACCTCCTATTCGTATTAGAACATTGTAATGTTGAGCCCTCCTTTGAAAACAATGGAGTGCTCGGGGCTTCTAATGGCTGTAAAAGCCCAGAGCAGTAACATTGCAATGTTTAACAAAGGTGTCACAGATCCAAAGGAGATTACAACCCCCTCGAACTCTGTGAGGCCTTTGTTTTACAACTTAGAACATTCTGCTCTCTAGGGGCAGAATGTTCTAATAGCCTTAGAGCCCTCCATAGCGGGCTCTATCGGCCATTGAAGGCCCGCTCCCTTTTTAAAGGCCCTCTCCTTCAGCTCGGGCCTTTAATGCTGGAGCGGGCCTTTAATGGCCGGTTGAGACTGCTAAGTCTGGCTCTAAGGCTATATTAAACCTGATTAGTAAAGCTTATGTGGTTACTTCATTCCCTTTACCATTCACTCCTTAGAGAGGAGACCATACATTTACACCACTGCTAAGATAGGAGGGCTCTCAACATTTAAAAACAGTGGCCATGTCAGCCTAAAGGCAACTGCATGGTTAAAATATTATCATTCAAAAAATTAAGATGTTGTAGTGATAGAGCGCGCAGGTCACCCGACTAATAATTTAAACATACGCACACTTGGGCCCATAAAGTTAAATACAACATGCTAAATATAATAGGGTAACCTACACGCTACTAACCGCAACCCTGTTCCTTCCTATTTATTACCAATGTACCCGACTTACCAATCCTCGTCACGGGTACCTATGATCACAATGGATCAGGGAGCTAGCTGTAAAAGATAAGCAGTCACAGGAATACAATCACATTTATAATCATTTGTACTCTTTATAATAACCACGGACTCAGGAAGTTTTGAAAACCTTTATCTAGTCTTCTTCAATATCAGCAAGCAAGAAGTTAACAGTGAGTAAGCTATCAATAACCAAGATCATAAAAAGTGTATATCCGTGTAAAAATATAATAAGGCCAACCATTTAGAAGCCTAAAGGGAAGGTAAGAACAGGGAACACGCTAGTAAGTATTTTCAGGAATTAGACTTGGTATGGTGTCTCTAAAGGACGGGAAAGATAAAGAACATGCTAGAATGTCACAGTTTGAATACCCCTCGAAGGTGGGTAGGGCAAAAGAACTTTAATTTGTACTACAGAAATTTGAAGATACCGTGTAGCTATAGGGAAGGTAAAAAAGGAACACGCTAATGATTCAGAGCAATCATTCAACTTCGGCTAAAAGGACGGATAAAGAAAGGGAACATCTATATTTCATGAGCAGTATTTCACAATTGAAATAAAGGATGGGGAAAAATGGATCATGCTAATAAAACAGCAAAAGTGTAAAATGTTATTATTGGTCAGCACAGGGAGGGTAAGAAAAGGAACAAATGCGCAAATAAGACTTTAGCAGTTTCGGAGACCAAAGGAAAGGACCTTAAGTGTATTTCCCGCACAGATTTATATTTACCTAGAACAGTGTGGAGACCAACCCTGGCCACTGGTCAGTTAAGGACAGTAGGAACCCCAAGGAAAGACAGTCGACAGTAGGCCAGCAGGTGCAGAATGGAAACCCGGGACAGGAAAAACAGATTAGGATCAGGACAGGATCACCAAGGTAAGACCAGCACCCGCAGTTCAGGTGCAACGCCTGCGCTACACTCTCTCTGCAGCTATCTGTCAAAACCCCAATTGGGTTCTCGAATTCCGCAGCAAAGTGCACCGCCAGCACTTATGGTTCTCAAAACCCCGAATGGGTCTGTGAGTCTGTCTGACAGAGTGCTCCGCAGCACCTCTGTTTCTCGATCAGCTATTGAGTGCGTTGGGTCAGTGACAGGTCAGCTATTCGGACAAGTCGGACAAATTCTCCAGCTAAACTAAGCCAGTTATACTGTTTTCGGGTCAGTGTACCACCCCCCAAATGTTGCAAGTGTAAGTATCCCCAATTTCGATTGGACAATAGAAAGGACAGGTCGTCACACCTCCTAGGATTTGACTTTCTCAAGCCCCTCATTTGAATCTTTCATACCCGCCCATTGAATTTCGGGTTCCTATGACATGTCTTTCACACATAACAATGGTGAATTTAACAAATATTACAATGTATTACATTTAGTAAAATTCAGCTTCTTCTACTAGGCGAAGGTGCATCTTCCCAGGCACATCTTGGCTGAGACCTCTGGGTTGGCGCGCGTTCAATGTCACAGAGTTCATCCTCTGGCAGAAGACTGTCATGCGCAGAAAGGCTTGACAACATGGCGAATTCCCGTCCCTCATGCCCAAGGATTTACGATACATGAAAAGTAAATAGAAACAGTTTAAAAACACAGAAAAAATGAATGCACTGTATATCATGAATCCTTATACTACACCCATTACTTTATAATAACTATAGCATTAGGATTAAATGCGGAACAAACAGCATAGCGAAAGCAGCGATACAAGCTTCAGACATATGAGAACACAAAGCAGCCATTTTATATCTACTGCGCAAGTGCAAAGATTTCCCACCAGAACTGCGAGTACGTCACATCACATGGGTATGACCGACGCATGCACAGAAGAAATTCCCGTGTAGCAGCAGCCATTTTAGGTTGCAAGCGTATTAGGATTAGTAAACACATAGGCAAGCTTCTCTGGGACACCCCAAATGTCAGAATAAAGGGAAATAAGTAAGACAAACAAGTTGATCAGTATTTATTAGGGTTTTGTGAGGTTCATGAGTACGAGCAAGTCGCTGTACGTGCGAATCCTTGCTCCATCAGTAGATGAAGCAAATTGTAATATTATCTGGTTAGACATCATCTAAAGTAAGACATATTTAAAAATGATCTATAAAAAAATTCGGCTGATAAAGAGGAACATGAACAAGAGGAACATCAATGCATACAGAAAAACCTTTTTTCAAAGATTTGCAAAGTCTTGGAGAAACTAATTCTGTATGGTGAAATGTGAAGCATGAAGACTCCGCTTAATTAACATCTAATGTTGAATTACTTGGCGTTCGGATTCTAGAACCATTAGTTAGGTTCATCCAGGTTCTTCTGAAACCAAATATGCTTATACTCTTGGATATAAATGGTGAAATAGGTCAGTAAAAATGAAATATATTTTCCTAAATGGTCCATATGTACGATGGGGAGAAAAAAGTAAGAGAAGAGGAGCTTAAGGAGACCAAAATAATGACCCTTCGGTAAAGAGATACTGTACATTAAATAAAACATATAATATTATAATATAATAAAAAAACATTTTATTGTTAGATATAGCCTACCAGATAGCACAAACTGTCAGGTTGGAAAACACCTATAGAGGGCTTACAAGTAACTAACATGAGCTTACATCCATCCCATAGCTTGCTTGGTTGGCTTTATTGTCACTCTTATTTGCTTGCTTCTTGTAGTTGTCCTTCCCCTGGAGCATAGCCTTTTTACTATCCTCCTGATTTTCTGACCAGGGTCCTCCTGCTGCATACTTTTAGGGAACTACTTTTTTATTTTCGGTTAAGCACCCTTTTATTAGTGCATATGTTCTCATGCTCTCTCTCTTTGTTTCTCTGCACTCTCACCCTCCAAATACCTGCCCCCTGTGCTATATGTTTGCCTTCCCCTGCATGGCTGCTTGCTTTTTCTCCCAAGAACTGACCCACCAACACTCCGGAGCTCTGTTGCTGTCTTCCTTGTGCTTCTCTACCTGCAGCACCTGTGCTGCGGTTTCTCTCATAGTTTTTACCAATGCTGATCAGCATCACAAAAATTAATTATCAAAGCCAGTAGATTCCAAAGGTGAGGCCTAATGGCTTTGCCAGAGCTTGCTTTCTTCTGGGCCTGTGAGACTATCACCTGATCTTTAGCAAGAGGTCCAATAATAGCAAATGAATTCACCATTGATCAGTATACGCAAGAATCACTAGCAACAATCTATTAAAAAATAAATTAGGGCCCGATTGCAATGCCGGTCAAATGAGCGTCATTGCAGCAGGATTGGAATCGACTGACGAATAGTCGGCGGTCCCACCCGCCAAATTAAGATGCAACCGCCGTGTAGGTAGTCGGAATCATGGCTTTTTCCATTGCTGCTTGTACTGCGGCCTGAAAAAGGCCACAGCACAAACCGCAATGAAGAAATGGATTTTTTTAAACATCTTTGCAGTGTTCCAGGCACCATTGGTGCCTGGCACACGGGCCATAGATGTTTAAGGGAGCACCACAGGTGCCCCTGGGGCTTATAGCGGAGGCCCATGGTGGATGGGGGCCGTGTTACGGGGCCTCAAAGTATATTTTCGACAGCCTTTCCATAGCAGTTGGACCGCAGACAGGCTGTCGGAAAGGGACATTGTAATCTCAATGGAGGTGCCTCCATAGAGATTACAATGTCCCTTTCCGACAGCCACCATATCTAATGTAGGGATTACCATCCACTCGACGTCCTCAAAAAGCCGGTTGAGTCATCGAAGTATCGATTCGTCCCTCAGACCAATGCGGACCGCCCAACCGCATCATAATGCGGCAGTCAGACCACTCTGCAGGATGTCGGTCAAATGGCCGACTGCCATCCTAATAAGGCCCTTAGTTTCAAACTGCAAATTGCTGGAGGTTTCTGCAAACTATGCAAAATGTCATATGGTCAATTCTGGATGAATATTTATAGTTTAATGCCTCCTTTATAAGCTACGTTTAATAAAAGGGGGTGATAAAACATAACCCAAAGCTATTACCGGTGTGTATCACTTACAACGCAACTTTTACGTCGTAATACTGTTACAACGCAGCTATTACAACGCAGGATCCATTACATCGGATGCCATTACAACGCATGGCATTACATAACAGATGGTATTACAACGCATACCATTACATCGTAAGTATTGGTAAGTATATAATTTTTATTTATTTTATTTAATATTATATAATTGATTTAATTATTATTAATTATAAATAAAAATAAATAAAAATATTTATTTATGTTTTTAAATATTATAAATTAAATTTATTAATTTAAGTACATTTTTAAATAAGTATGAGTATAGGAGTATATGTTTTGGGGTACTGAGGTATATGTTTTGGGGTGTTTGGGTATTTTTAGGTTTTAGGGCAGGGTTTGGGTTTTGGGGTACAGGGGTGTTTTAGGTTTCAAGGTAGGGTTTGGGTTTTGGGGTACAGGGGTGTTTTTAGGTTTCAGGGTAGGGTTTGGGTTTTGGGGTACAGGGGTGTTTTTAGGTTTCAGGGTAGGGTTTGGGTTTTGGGATACAGGGGTGTTTTTAGGTTTCAGGGTAGGGTGTGGGTTTTGGGATACAGGGGTGTTTTTAGGTTTCAGGGTAGGGTTTGGGTTTTGGGGTACAGGGGTGTTTTTAGGTTTCAGGGTAGGGTTTGGGTTTTGGGGTACAAGGGTGTTTTTAGGTTTCAGGGTAGGGTTTGGGTTTTGGGGTACAGGGGTGTTTTTAGGTTTCAGGGTAGGGTTTGGGTTTTGGGGTACAGGGGTGTTTTTAGGTTTCAGGGCAGGGTTTGGGTTTTGGGGTACAGGGGTGTTTTTAGGTTAAATTAAATTAATTATATTATATTAATTACATTTCTTAATTAAAATAATTAAATTAAATACATTATTTTAAATAATGTAATTTAATTACAATCAAAAAAATATTTAAATTAAATTAATTTAATTATATTAATTAAATAAAATTAATTACAATTTTTATTAAAATTAATTTAAATAGATTTAAATTTATTAAATAAAATTAATTACTATTTTAAAATGTATTTTAATTAAATTAATTAAATTAAATTAATTAAATTAACTTAATTACATTTTTTAAAAAAAGGTATACTTACCTATACTTACGATGTAATGCCATGCGTTGTAATAGCATCTGCTATGTAATGCCATGCGTTGTAATGGCATCCGATGTAATGGATCCTGCGTTGTAAAAATTCCGATGTAACGGAATGCGTTGTTATAAACAGCGTTGTAGTGACACCAATCCCTATTACCAGGTTTTCACTCTGTGGTGGCCATAGGCTCATTGTGACCTACTCAACCTCACTAGAACACAGAAGGATGCACCGAGATTTAGTTTGTGTGTATGTAAAACTATGTTTTGGTTTTTCTATTATACAGTCCAATTGGTGGGAAATTGGAACGTTGTAGGGGACAGAGGTTAGATCTAAAAGGGGTAGGGACAGGATTTGTTTCAGGAATAAGGGCCATGGACATATGTACAAACCTTTTTGTAGTCAGTAATGACCCTATTCGCAGAATCGGGGTGTTTCTGACAGCAAAAATAATTTTACATATGTATAGAGCACAAATTGCAATTTGGTAACGTGTTACTGAATCCAATTTGTGTTTAGCGATTCCATATTTGGAAGTGGCATGTTTAGGACATCCCTCCAAATACCAAATGCAGGTATGTATGAAAGTTTGGCAACCGAATTATGGTAGCAAAACTTTCATTTTTTTACCGACACCTGATGGTGGTGGTAACCATTCGCAAATGGGAAGGGATCCCCATGGGACCCCTATCGCAATGCTGAAACAAATATTTTTTTAAAACAGCCTACTGGTAAAAAATGAAACTTTAACGTTTCATTTTGATTTTTTAAATTAATCCAGAAAAACAGGCTGCATTAAAAAAAATATGTAATTGCTTTATTAAAAGGCAATCACAAATATGGTGATCTGCTGACCTCAGGAGACTACCGTCCCTGTGATAGCAGCGATTACTAATGGTTCTCAAATTGTTACCTACCTCATTACTTTTTATGAGGTAGGTCGATTGAGACCTCATTAGGAACCGCTAAATGAAACTCAATGGGTTTCATACGTCAGGAATTGCGGTTTCCTAATCGCGATTCGCAAAGAATCGCACTTCCTAAAATTTGTACATATGTAAAATACGTTTTTGATTTGTATTTTAACTTTTTATTTAAAAAATAAAATTCATTCATTGGCAAAAGATCACCCCAATTATGGACGTTTTGCTTTGCATATTTCCTAAACACACGTTGAAACTGTCAGCAAAGGTCATTTAATTTTTGGGAACAGATGGAACAAGACCCTTATTATTTAAGCATTTTCTTTCAGCTGCTGTGTTGCATCATCCCAAGATGGCATACACGACGGAGGCCTTGTCTTCAGGCGCTGTGGGGAACCGTTTGTCAGAAAAAGCACATTTGCAAGATTTGAATGAGCGCTTCAGTAATTACATCAAAAATGTGAGAACCTTGAGGGACCACTTAAGGCAGGTAAGGAATGTCATCTCAGACTCGTAGTAAGCAATTAGCATTTTGCCTACAATCTCTGGTGATTCTGCATGTAGAGGGATTGGATATTGGGAGGGATGTAACTATAATCAGTCCTTTTCAATTCCGTTCAGGGTTTTTGACTGAAAATCAAAGCTGTGCTTCTTCTCCTACTATGTGGACAGCAGCAACATACCTTGTATAGTATTTGATGGAATGGTATTGGTGTACATTGGACACTGTAATGTTCTATCACTACATGCCAGGGCACTAGGACCTGAGGAAAAGGAAAGGTGGGGTAGAAGGGAAGCGGAAAGGGAGGAGCTAGGAATGGGGAGAGGAAATGGGATTGCAAGGGAAGGAACATGTACGTTAATAAAGCTCCCATCTATTGACTACAAATGAGTCGGTGTCGTCTCTACACGAATAACGACACGACAGACACTAGCACCTACTGAAAGCTATTTATTTGAGGAATTTACAGCACTGCATGTCGCCTTTCGTTGGCATCAGGGTGTTACTTGGAATAACGTAGTCGTAGGGCCCTATTTCGGAAACAGACTAGCGGGGGAACGGCCGCCGCGCCGGCGGTCGCCAGCTATAGTATAAGTTTGGCAGTCGGCCCGCCATTTGACCGCCGCAACTGCCAGGTAACTGTGTTCCCTGGTTGGTGCGCTGTGGTCAGGGCCTTAGAATTTGCTGGTGGTGCTGCTGCGGCATCATCATGCATATTTTGGGTTTTCTGACCGCCAGTCTGACATGGGGGTCAGCACTGCCATGTAAAAGATGGCAGTGGGGAAACAAAGGGGGCCCTACACCCTTGCCCCATGCAGTCAGGTGCACGCAGGGGGGCACATGTTGTGCCCATCTGTGTGCAAGCAAACCCCCAGTTCCAGCACGGCATAGACTTTGTAGTCCATGCCGTGCTGAAACACACAGTGGCTTTCCCAGGACAGGCCATTATTAAAAGCTCATTGAGCGTTTTTACTGCACCGCTGTGGGACCCCACTCTGCCCACCTGTCAGACAACGATTTGTATCGTAACCTGGCAGGCCTTCGATCAGTTATTGTTTTTTGCTTGTATATTTTAAATTGACTAGTGGCTGTAGTTGCCTCTCTACTTGAATAGAATCTATGTTTATGTATGGTCAATGAGCAACTGACCATTGAGGTGGGCATCGTGCTATTCCAACATACTGTTTGTGACGATATCAGGTAGTGCTTTGTAATCCCTGGCTGCTTCTCTTTTTCTTGTTCAGAGTTTTCTGGTAGGAGAAGTATTGTATACCTGATGGCAGAAAAAAACACAGAGATTGGGGCATGGCTGCTGCTGCAGTTACTGCCTTTTTGCCATATTACTGTGTGAAATTAGAGCACAATAAAATCGAGTCCGGTTCTCCCATACCTGCCATACCTTGAAAAAACAATGTAAAAACTTCCCCACTTGGAATCAGATGGAGCAGAATTACATGTTTTGTTATGCTATTTAGGCTTGTAAAGCGCACTGTTACCCAAGGGTGTCCTGGCGCTGAGCACTATCTAACCAGAACCCTCAGCCCTTGAGCCCAGACTGAGACTAAACCGAGAACAACCAAGTTTTCAGACCTTTCCCGAACAAGAGGAGCTCCGTGGCAGTCCTTAGATGTAAAGGAAGGTCGTTCCAGGCATTGATGGCTCCTTGGATAAAGCTCCTTCCACCCCAATTAGCCTTTTTAGCTTTAGGAATGATCACCCGCTTTGCTTCCATTGAGCGCAGCATTACCCCAGGGACACACCATTGAATGCGCTTTTTTAGGTCTTCTGGGCCGATCCCCATCAGGGACTTAAAAACCCCACAAAGAGCTTTGAATTGAGCTTGTTGTTTTATCAGAAGCCAATGAAGGTAACGTAGGCCCATTCTAACCAAAATAAACCTTCGAGTGCCCTTAACCCTTACATGCTGATGACGAGCTCAGCTCGTCATTAGCGTTACCTGCCGTGTGCTGATGACGAGCTGAGCTCGTCATGTAACGCGGTCATTTTTAAAATGCCGCATACCACGGGAAAAGCCGCCGCACGCATGCGGTTAAGCAGCCTGGCCGCCGCATTCTGCACCTTCTGTAATCTGTTAAAATGTTTCTTATGAATAATCCAGTGCAGGCTGTTACAATAGTCCAGACGGGACTGAGGGCTGAGACAACTGTTCTGAAACTTTCTTCAGTGAGGAAGAATTTTATTTTCCTCAGGGTTCTCAGAATGAAAAAACTTGTTGATACCACCCCGCTGACCTGGTCACCACATGAGATAATTCCGTTCAACCTATCTGGTCATGAGGTCCTATGAACTGAAGGAATTTGGGAGCGTGCATCTCTGCACTTTATAAAAGCACGGGTGGCTGCATAACCACATACTATTTACAGGTGATAGTTTGCTATACCTTCGAACTTTTTGATGTTTGATCTTTGTGTTTTTCTTCTAGAAGGGTGTATAGAGTTTTTACTGTTTTTTTCTTTACCGTTTAATATCTGTTTTTGTACATTTCTCTGAATAGTTTTTGATTGAATACGATTTTGAACTTTACATTCGCTGTTCATTTGTTGAAAACCAATGGGTCATAAAATTAATTTGTCACGTTTTAGTGGTTTTTGCATTTTGATTGATTATTCAATGTTGCTGTTTAGTGAAAAGTTGAATAATTTTTCACATGCGGAGTAGCAGCAATTGTTCCCTGAATTAACGAACTGGATAATAGAGTCGGAAAATATTGTTAATATCCGACGACGAGGTTCATTTTCTTTGTTTCGGTCGGATTATAAAAAATGTACTTTAAACTGTTTCGTTTTCATTTTTTGTCAAACAATATTTGCCGGGAATAAATAAGCACCATTGGATTACCACACTCGCATGACATCATGGAAGATATCTTCAACCAGATCTCACCACCCGTACTAAAATAAACAAGCAGTGGCAATGCCAATATGTTTGATTTCTTAAAGGGGTGTGTCATCATAATCTGCCCATAAGTATTCCATACGCCATGACTGGCTCCTAGAATATTCTTACTGTTTATTGTCAGTTTTACAGATTATGCATAGGCAGAACTGGGAACATCTGGACAAGAACAGATAACTGACTGTGAACATTCAAGTGTTAAACATGCTCAAACATTGTTTTATTTTGTTCTCAGCACATATTAGTTTATATTTGGCTGAAATTCCTCAAGTGGCTGAAAAAAACAATTCGTTTCTCCCCTGCTAGGAGGAAAGGGGTTGTTAAGTGGTTTCTACATGTGGGCAAGCCCCCCATGTTGGGCTGTATCCCAACATCCCAAAATCAAATATAAGATAACGGTGGCCAAATACAAACAAATGATTGACGAAGCCAAGAAATCATTTTTCAGTCATAAAATTGAAACCGCAAAAAACTCACATAAAATCCTGTATGAGACTGCAAAACAACTAGCCGGTCAATCTCCTAACTTGACTCCACCTCCATCGCAACTCCTTTGTGACACATTGGCCAAGTTTTTCTTTAGTAAAGTTAATGACATATATGTTGCATTTGCCACCAAAACCAAAAACTCTTCTGAAAGCACCCTTAAAACACAGGCTGGTCCTATGCTTACTCAATTCGTTGAAATTTCAGAAGTTCAGGCAAGGGACATAATTATTACAATCAGATCAGGTTCAGTACTTGATCCCTGTCCTGTTAAAGTTCTAATGCCAGTCTTAGAGGAAATCACTCCGGCCATAACCTCTATATGCAACGCCATGTTTAAAACAGGTATCTACCCTAAAAGTCTAAAAAGAACCATCATAAAACCTCTGCTAAAGAAATCATACCTGGACAAGGCTGAACCCAAAAGCTACCGACCTATAGCCAACCTACCGGTCCTGGCCAAAATAGCTGAAAAAGCTATGAATAAACAACTATCTGCGTTTCTAGAACAACACCAGCTACTTGACGAAACTCAGTTTGGGTTCCGCCAATGTCATGGGACTGAGACAGCTCTAATCAAAGCAGCTGATGACATCAGGCTCATCCGTGACACTGGGGGTACAGCGGTTCTGATATTACTTGATCTGTCAGCAGCCTTCGACACGGTCGATCACACCACCCTGATTGACCGTGTCGAGGGCCTGGGTGTACAAGGGATGGCAAGTAAACTTCTGGCCTCCTTTCTAGCTGACAGAACTCAGGTGGTCACAACGGGACCATTTCAATCGTCCACTATGTCACTACCATGTGGAGTACCCCAAGGCTCATCCCTAAGCCCGACACTTTTTAACATCTATGTGTCGGGCTTAGCCAATGTCATTCGGGCTCATGGGATGAGCCTCGCGTCCTATGCTGACGATACCCAGCTGGTTCTAGCCATTAAGAACAATGGCCATAAAGTGGCAGGTGACCTCAGGGCTGGTATGACGGCAATAGGAAATTGGATGGCCTCCAATTGTTTAAAGTTAAACTCAGAAAAAACAGAGGTAGTTATCTTTGGACAGTTAACACCAGAGTGGTCATCTAATTGGTGGCCTTCCTCTTTAGGCCCCCCCCCTGAGCCTGTTAGCAAAGTAAGGAATCTGGGAGTCATCTTTGATGACCGACTCACGTTCCATCCACATGCCAACCAGATTACCTCCTCAGCTTTTTATAAGCTGAAGCTAATTAAAAAAATCATCCCTTTTCTCCCTGATAAAGCCGGAAAAACTCTTGTCACATCCCTTGTGCTGTCCACCCTGGACTACTGCAACGCTCTGTTTCTCAGTGCACAGGAAGGAGTCTTGAATAAACTACAATCCATACAAAACTCTGCAGCGAGGCTTTTGGGAAATATCCCTAAACATCACTCTGCCTCTAAGACCATCAAAGAGCTGCATTGGTTATCCATCAGAAACAGGATAAAGTTCAAGACCCTGTGTATTGTGTATAAGGCGTTGCACAACCAAGGACCAGCACATCTTGTCCGTAATCTGACCCCTTATCGCCCGCTCAGAACATTACGGTCATCTTGTTCAGGAGATCTTGTTATACCCCGGACAAAAACGGTCTCATGGGGCGATAGAAGATTCCTGGTTTCAGCCCCTAAGTTATGGAACACTCTGCCACCAACGATTAAAGCCAGCTCATCTCTATGGTCCTTTCGGAAACAACTTAAGACCTGGCTCTTTAGTCAATAAATCATTCATTTTCCAGGGTAAACACTCAGACACTTAGCGCCGAGACGCCCTTGGGCCATTGTATGCGCTCTACAAATATCATAAATAAATAAATAAATAAATAAATATCCCAATGAGGCTCAGGGTAAAACCAATGTGTTACACACATAGTGCGATTTCAATCATTTATAGAATAATGTTGATGAACAAAACATACATTTTAAGCTGCTAGAAGTTTACACGTTCTCGGTGGTGTTCAGAGAATAAAAGCTATTCAAAGCTAGGAATATAATTTATGAACTCCCTTTAATGGAATGAACAGTATGACATTGTAATGGCTAGAATTCTTTGAACTCTGCGGCTGTCCGCCCTAAAAAGAAGGTTCTCAGCACAACCTCTCCTAAAGGAGTGCCAATAGTAAACATTTGCCATTGGCTACAGTGGTGGCCATCACATACAAAAAGTGGTGGGGTGAGCGTGGGAGGGCGCACGGGGGAGGGGTGGACGAGTGACCATAATAATAATTAAAACAATTTTAAAGAAAGGTACACTTACTTTTTGCCAGCCGCCTCCTGTGTCGCGCCGTGATGCTGGAACTTCCCTGTCCCAGCAGACATTGTGATTATGTCACAGACTCCCTGTCCAATCCCTGCGCTGCAGAGCAGTGGGAGGATTGGCCTAAGCGGGCTAGAAAGACGCTCCGCTCAGTTCAGGGAGTCTGTGGGGTTTCTTTAAACCGTCTGTTCCATACAGCCGGGTTACAGAAACCTAAGGGCGCATGTGCGTTTTGGTCGGCTTGTGATGGCCGGCACTACATACACATGAGCACTTAGGGAGTGCACCTAGCACTCCTCCCCCTCCCATGCCTCTGCCCCACACCTCCCTGCTGAGCTAGTGGTTTAAAAATAAAACAATAATGTAATATAATTTTATTTTTTTGCTGCTGGCTCTGAGCCAGTGGGGTGACGCTCCTCCGCCATTGTGGAGGAGCCGCCCCTGATTAGCTTCTTATGGCTCACAGATGATGATTCTTATTGATAACCTTGATTTTCAAAGATTCTAGGGGGAAATAGAGCTTAATCTTGATGCCTGTGCTCTCGCTCAGAGAATAAGAGCAGAATATAGAATGCGTTCAGATCATTTCTAGCCACAGGTTAAGTGTTGCAATGTATGCATGCTTTGCTAAAAGATACGTCCAGTAAGATTTCATCATTATGCTGGCAGGATCTTGAAAGCTGCAAAACTAGGTTACAAAGACATCAGTGGAGAAATATGAGGCCTATGGGAGTCATTTTTATTGGTCAAATATGTCCTGTGGGCTGGGTCCCCTCTGCAGGAAGGGACATATATCAAAGGTAAGTTTCAGTAAAGATTCTGCCTAGCTCCGAAAGGGGCGATCTTTAACATTACACGACTCATGGTGGGATTGTCGCGTTCTTCACTGTTTATTTGGTTTCAGCCTAGAAAGGTCTAAACTGAAATATAAACTAGCTGCATTAATCAATTTAGCAGAAATAGAGTTCATGTAGGCAATACTAGTGAATCACGGGAAATGTACTTGAAATATGCGTGCGATTATTTTGTACAACAATTATGACTGTTTTGTCTTGTTTCGTGCTAAGTGGCAGTTTTTAGACATTTTTTAAATCTAATGCTCTACTCATATAGCAGCTTTTGATCATTTGATTATCATGAAATTCCATAAGTTGGCAAATGGTTTAGAGTCTTTTTTATTCTCTTGTTATTTAAGATGTAAATTGTATTACATGGTTATTTTAGAACGTACAATGATGTTGTGTGGTTTTTAGGGCAATCACTACCAGAAATTAATTTATTTAATAACACGTTACAAACCGATTCAAGAGGATGAATCAGGAGAGGATGTGGCATTATGGCTAGAGAGGTTGACCTTGAAGCTGGGGAACCAGGTATGAGTCTCGGCATGGATGCTCAATATCCTGGGATTTTGGGCATATTACTTAGGGCCTGGTTTTGACTCATGGTGGCGTGGCTGTGGGGTGTCTAGGCACCGCTGGTCCGACTTCCCCAGTATAAATGGGGTGGATGAACCACCATTGCAAGGCCACCACCAGGGAAACCCCATTCCCTGGCTGTGGTGCGGTGGTAGGGCCTGAGTAATAGTCTGGTGGTGCCGCTGCAGCACCGCCAAGCATATTATGAGTTTCAGGACTGGCAGCAGTGTCATGGAGGTCTTTCCTCCATAAAAAGGCTGGCAGTCCTGAAACACTGGGGTGCCCTGTGCCCACTTGCATGAGGATGCAAGAACTGTTTTTGGCGTTCCCATTGCAGTGCCCATTTTCAGAGCACCTCCATGGGAACGCCAAAAACAGCCCGCCAGACACAAGAAAACTAGTAATCTGGCAGACGGCTTGACCATGGGTTTGGCCGTGCGGGAGTGGACTGCCAGCATGGTGGTCCACTCCCGCACCACCAAACTCGTAATTAGGTCCTTAATCTCCTGTGCCTAATAAAATGAATGTGTACATCTGTAGTGCAACCGGTGCTCATGTAAATCGCTCTGATGACTTCATGTCGAGTTCACACTAAATAAAACTCACAAAAAAGAAAGAAGCAGCTGTGGAAAATTGTCGTTAAAGATAGAGACCCCACCCAGGTGACCTTCTGTTTGACCTTTGCTACTAAGAAACCATTAGGCTTTGGAATGATGAAGCAGAAAAGCCTTTTTATGTCTAAATGAAGAGTAGTGATGCCTTAGCAAATTGCTATCAGAGACCTATTTCTTCAGACATTCTGGTATCAGAGCTCAATGAATATGCCCTCTGCCGCAAGGAGGCCTTGAGCCCCTTGACTGACGCAGCCACTTTTGCAAAAGTATTTTGTTGAGCATGATCTGGCATTGCTGATTCCTGATAAACATAAACAATCCACTTGGGGTCAGTACAGTGCAGATTTCTGGCAGGCAGATATCTATCCATCTGTTGGTGTCTATAATTCTTAAAGAAAATTTCAGAGGAGACACAAGGCACACTCCTGTGTGCTTCTCAAAACTCATAGAACCATTTGGTAAGGATTCAAAACATCACCTCTCTATATATCAGCTGCTCACTCGTTTAGGTCATCTGTCAATAATCTCCTCTTTGGTTGTGAGGGGTCAGACCTCAGAAAGTAATCAGAAGGTTGGGGGTAAAGGGTCCGAGACCTCAGCGAACAAGTGATAATAGAACTGATCTGGTGCGATTTACTCATTCCTGACAATGGGAAACCCCTTACACATTAATGTTAAAGTACTTGTAGATGTGTCGGAACGAGTAGAAGTAATCAATTATTCCCTGGAATCAGTTCCAATCTATTTTGTCATTTTTCTTAGTAAGGTAAGAGCAGTTTATAGCCAACACGTGTTTCGCCCCTTTACAATGGCCATCCGGCCTGGAGCTTCCTCAGGGCTATACATGGTGGAACAAAAACCGGTCCCAGGATGCTGGTTTCCGGTCCAGGGATGACATGGCTTGGCAGTTCGGGCTGGACTGTTCCTGTGAGGCACAGGGTCAAGACTTCCCTGGACCGGAAACCAGCAGCCTGGGACCGGTTTCTGGGTAACACCCCTCATCAGCCAGGCTAGCTTGAATCCAGTGGCAAAGTGAGCAAGGGACCCACGTCTGGGCATACGCTGCTAACTTAGGGCAAACAAAGCAAACACAAGAAGATGATGGACGGAGCTCTGAACCTTTTCAGACACTCACACCCAGCCACAGATCTGGGTAAAATCCATCATCATTCTTTAGCTCACTTGGCCATCCCAGTTCAGACCAAGCCAGATTCAACCCAGATCTGTGACTGGGGGTGAGTGTTTGAAAAGTTTCAGCGCTCCGTTCATCTTCTCCTTGTGTTTGCTCTATTGTTACATCGCAAGATCTAAAGAAATGTAAAGAATGTTTGCAATTCTTTGAACAAGATCAATTCGAAACAGGAGCATTTATTCAGCACTATCTTCCTGAGCACCAATCTCATCAAACTTATTCCCATTTGTTTACATCACAGAGTAGTTCTCACCCATTGGAATTTTTCAGGAGAATATTCCTTTACAAATTTTAGGACCAACAGAAATGGTCCAAATACCACAGGTCCTGGTAATTCTCTAGATGACCCTGTTACACCAGGGGGGGCGTGGCAAGCAACCGATGGAGAAGGACGCAAGCTGAGGAGCACCATTCGCCGTCTCCCCAACCCAAGGTATCCTGATCCCCTGAGGCGACATACAGGGCCGAAATTGGAGCTGTGAGCCCCTGAGGAGTGGGGACTGGCTCTGCTGGGCATCGACAACAGAATTGGCAACGCCCCCGAGAGATATCAGCGGGACGGTCCCGCAGTGGGCCTGATCCCAAGATGGCACCGATGCTCTGATGCCGGTTGCGGCGCCTCAGCAGTGGAGTGGTCGCACTGTCGGAGTGAAGCAAAGTGCTCGGGTGCCCAGCCAGGAGGTGACGGGCCCCTAGGGGACTGCGGGACTGAGGTGGTACTGGCGAGGGGCCCGAGGTGAGCAACCCCCCCTGACCGGCCCGACCTGAGCAGCAAAATGACGGCCAGATGGAGAAATTCCAACGGGCAGCCTGGAGAGAGGGAAACTGGCCACCAGGAGTGAGACCTGTGCCAGAGTAGTGCCCCTAAATACCTGGGAATATAGTGGGACAGCAGGGACATCGGGCTGCCTGCCAAGGGTTGCGCGCATTTTTCCCCGGCGTTGCCTCGGGCCCTGGTGTAAAATGGCGACCGGGCAAAGGACGCAGTGAGTAGGCAGGGCACACGCATATTGGAAACCAGTTGCTGCCCCACGGAAGAGTGCTGTGGTACTTCAAATAAACGCCGAAAGAAAGGGAGGAGCGCGACAGTGAAGAAGGAGGTGCGTATCACTGGGCGGCTGGAGCGCCGTCCTTGACACACCAGCAGAACTTTGGGGCCAGAACTCCCTTGTGGACTTGGGCTTCCCCACGCGATTGTGGAGAAGGACGACATTGGCAGGAAGAGCTACAGGAGTTTGCGCGCCGAGTTGATCAGCCGGCCCTGGACGAGGATGTGGCAAAGGCACTGAGACGGGAGATCGAAATACAGAGGTACAAGTAGCCATCGAAACTATGCCCGTAATGAAACCCCGGGCACGGATGGCTTGCCAGTAGAATTTTACCTTGCCTACACTGATTTGCTTGCCCCACAGCTCACACGCCTATATAATGAGGCTAAGAGAATTGGCAGGTTACCTGACTCCACTAGGGAAGCGATCATCATTCCTTTGTTGAAACCGGGTAAACAACCCTGGGCATACAGGCCTCTATCCATGCTCAACCTTGACTATAAAATATTGAACAAGATCCTGGCCACCCGACTGCTTCCTCATATGCCCACCCTCATACATGCCGACCAATCCGGGTTCATCCCAGCCCGAAACACAGCGTCAAACATCTGGCGGCTCTTACATATATTAGAGGCGGATTCCTACAATGCGGCCTCTGCTGCGGTCTTTGCAATAGACATAGAAAAAGCCTTTGACAGCTTGGAGTGGGCGTACTTATACCATGTAATGCGGAAAATGGGCCTAGGACTTGATTTTGTGAGTTGGATGGCCCTGATATATACAGACTCTACGGCCAGGGTCAAAACGGGGGGTGATCTCAGAGGCATGCAGAGTAGGGAGGGGCACGCGCCAGGGATGTCCCCTCTCCCCACTGCTATTTGCTATGGCAATGGAGCCCTTGGCGGCACATGCTAGATCGGGATGGGTGAACCAGGGTCTCGATGTCTATTGTCAGATCCATCACATTGCCCTATATGCAGATGATCTTTTACTGTTCCTGGCAAATACATGTGAAGCCTTACGGGGGGCCAAGTCCCTGCTGAAAGATTTGAGTAAAGTGGCTGGCTTAAAAGTAAACTGGGCGAAATCATGTCAATTCCTGGCACGCAAGGGAAGGCAAGGTCTGCAGAGTACGGAGGGGGTGCAGTGGGAGGACAGTTGCTTGCCACACTTGGGGACACTTATCTACCATGAACAAGGTAATATCCTGGAAGGGAACATTGGGAAACCTATCAGGGAGACCAAAGTCAACTTTGAATTCTGGGGAACCTTGCCACTATCAGTGGCGAGCCGGGTGGCGCTTCTTAAAATTGTGACTTTACCGCACCTGTTATAATTCTTCAGGGCCTTACCAATCTGGATACCAGCAACTTATTTTAAGCAGCTCAGGACAATGGTCACATTGTTTCTATGGGGTAAGGGCAGACGCAGGGTGGCCCTCAGTACGCTCATGAGACCCCGTGCAGAAGGGGGGCTAGCGGTGCTGGATTACGAAACGTATTATCTAGTAGTCCAATTTCAGTGGCTCACACAATGGGTGGCCAGAGCCACCAGGACTGAGGAAGAGGCCGGGGTAGTATGGGGTCCCCTTTTGGTGCTGTCCCGCATAGTGCTGCGACTCCCACATGGAGCAACACCCCTCACCTTGGAGTTTGCTACGGCGCGGAAATCCTGGAATAGGTACCTGCGGAGGGCAGCTATTAAGTGCCCTTATGTGCCTGTAATCCCACTGAAGATGTGCAGGGCCCTGCCGCATGGGGGTAATTGGCGGAGATTGGAGACATGTGAACAGCAGGGGCTGGCAACAATGGGAGACTTCTATGAAGAGGGAGCCTTGATCCTGTTTGACACTTTGAGGGACCAATATGACCTGCCAGGAGGGGATGTCCTTAAATATACTGCCCTCACGGCAGCCATCAGGAAGTTTTGGAACATGGGCCTCACAGAGCCGCCAACTTCTATGGGGTGCCAAAATGTGGTGATGGCGGCGGGCACCATAAAGGCAGTGACATGTCTTTATAGACACATGACACTAGAATCCTTATCCCCAATGACGACCCTGAAGCTCCAATGGGAAGCGGACTTGGGGAGTGACGTCCCAAGTAGACCATGGAACGAAATAGTAGAGAGGGCCTGGAAAAGTATGAGAAATGAGTGGTTTCAGTTGGTACACTTTCACATCCTCCACAGGGCATACCTCACACCAGCCCGGTTACATAGGTACTTTCGGACCCACCCAGCGTCCTGCCCAAGATGCGCAGCAGATGAGGCGGATTTTAACCCGTTGGCTGCTTCCGCTTTTTTGAGGCAGTGCGGCCGTTTGAAAAAACGGGCGCGGTCCCGTCGGCCATTGGCCGACGGCAGCACCAGCGAGGTAGTGCTGCCATCCGTCAATGGCCGACGGCAGCAGCCAACGGGTTAAACACATGCTATGGGACTGCCCATCCCTTGACAACTTTTGGGAGGAGGTGACAACTGTATTGATGGACCTTACTGATAGGGACTTAGGCCCCGATGTAGGTAAATCCCATTTACCGATTTTGAAATACCGAATTTTACCGATTCGGTATTTCAAAATCGGTAAATGGGATGTAGGTCCCAACATCTGGATTCGTTACCGAATCCTTAACAATTCTTTAATGCCCATTCATTCCTATGGGCTTTGAAGCCCATAGGAATGATTAGGCATTACCGAATCGGTATTTACCGATTCGGTAATTAAAGAATTCACAAGGGTGCAGGGGGTGTCACTTTGACACCCTCTAGCACCCCCAAAACGGGCATGTGTGCAATGTGGCACACAGACATGCCCTAAGGGCACGTCTGTCTGTCACATGGCACATGTGTACATGCACAGATGTGCATGTACACAGGAATCGGTTTTTTACCATGGATTTGTATTCCATGGTAAAATACCGATTCTGTAAGCCATGTGCTGATGGAACATAGGCTACCTACATTGCATTTTCGGTAATTTTACCGAATCGTTATCATTACCGAATCGGTACATATTACCGATTCGGTAATGATAACGATTCGGTAAAATTACCGAAAATGTGCCCCTACATCTCCATAGCCCTTTACCGATCGGAAACGGCCGAAAATCGGTATTTTCGGCCGATTCCGATCGGTAAAGGGCTACCTACATCGGGCCCTTACACCTCTCCATGGTGCACTGTTTCCTACATTGGTTCCCCCACACCTCAAAGAACAAAATCACTAGCAAATTTATCAATTTGGGTTTCCTCTTGGCCAAAAGAACCATCACCACCCATTGGAAAGCAAAAAAGGTCCCCAGCATAACTAGGTGTAAGGCAGAATCTCAAAAGTGGTCTGAGTGTGAGGATATTACTCAATTACAAATTGCACATCGAACTAGCAGCGAGAGGGCGCTGGAGAGGGAGAGGGTGTGGGAGAGGTTGGTTACAGCACTTAAGATCCCTGAAGAGGATGGTGATGATGCCCTGGTAAATGACCCTGTGGTAGCCGTTGATTAACAAACAATCTGGTTTGACTGCAACTCATCATGTCAGCCCCCAGCTGTTACTGACTCTTGGGAGAGATGTCCGGCCCCACGGCGACTTAAACCGTTGTGATGCACAATGAGCTTCAGTTCTTAGCTCTCCAGAATTGCAGGGGTGAGCCCTTGCACGACACGCCTGGGAGGGTAGTGAGGGAGGGAGGAGGGGGAGGCTGGGGGTTAGTTGAAGTTGGGGGAAGGGTTAGTTGAGAATAATCAGTGGAATAATGCCCACATATGAACTGCTTCCTGTCCAAAGTTGGGAAGGGGGCAGAACAGAGGGCAAGACTTACCTACACGGGGGATCCTGTATAGTAGCTAATTGCGACGGGGAATGTGTTACATGAATTTGATGGTTTTAGCCATTACTGGGTGCTGTACATGGATTTTATGCAAAAAAAAATGTTTTAAAATTACCCTGTTGCACCAGATCCATTTGTCAGTGAGACATCAATGCAGGAAAGCTTTTTTTGTATCAGAATACCATGTATGCTCCACTCGACCATGATTGTACTACTGAATAGCGGAAATAGGAATCATGATACATTAATATCATGAACATAATATCGACGGACAAAAGGCTGAATGCTAAGGGCATATAGGGAAGCATAGATTTACAATTCCTAACTCCAAATATATGTCCTTTGAAATTATGTGTTGTGTGTGTATATGTATGTGTATGTGTGTATATACATATTTATATATATGTTGTGTGTATGTGTATGCATATGTATATGTACGTGTGTGTATGTGTGTGTGTATGTATATATATATATATATATATATGTTCATACAAAATTGCCTGTGGCATGAGAGGCACACTGCAGGGCTCTCCACTCCGGGCTACAGCGTCTCAGCGCGCTTCCCCACGTGCAATGAGTAATTTGCCCGACGCGTTTCTGGGGGACTCCACCCCCGTCATCAGGGGCTTTTACCAAGTAATCCTCGGTGTGCTTCACTTAATTTATGGGCGTTTTTATTGCAAACAAATCCCTAGGCATACATGTGACCAGATAGAGTTATGGGATTTGTAGTCCATAGTGAGGGAAACACCTCGTTTGTCTTGGATCAATAAAATGTCAATTGAAAACCTCAAGTAGGCTTGCTTTTCGTGCTTTGGCGCGCTGATATACCATGACGAGTCCTGCGCTTCTTTACTTCCAAGTAGTTTGGTTGTGAAGCTTCATCCTGCCGCTCCTCGTTTCACAGCGGCAAGCGATGGTGCCCTCTCCGCGGCCAGGCAGCCGCGAGAAAATGTTCATACAAAATTGCCTGTGGCATGAAAGGCACACTGCAGGGCTCTCCACTCCGGGCTACAGCGTCTCAGCGCGCTTCCCCACGTGCAATGAGTAATTTGCCCGACGCGTTTCTGGGGGACTCCACCCCCGTCATCAGGGGCTTTTACCAAGTAATCCTCGGTGTGCTTCACTTAATTTATGGGCGTTTTTATTGCAAACAAATCCCTAGGCATACATGTGACCAGATAGAGTTATGGGATTTGTAGTCCATAGTGAGGGAAACACCTCGTTTGTCTTGGATCAATAAAATGTCAATTGAAAACCTCAAGTAGGCTTGCTTTTCGTGCTTTGGCGCGCTGATATACCATGACGAGTCCTGCGCTTCTTTACTTCCAAGTAGTTTGGTTGTGAAGCTTCATCCTGCCGCTCCTCGTTTCACAGCGGCAAGCGATGGTGCCCTCTCCGCGGCCAGGCAGCCGCGAGAAAATGTTCATACAAAATTGCCTGTGGCATGAGAGGCACACTGCAGGGCTCTCCACTCCGGGCTACAGCGTCTCAGCGCGCTTCCCCACGTGCAATGAGTAATTTGCCCGACGCGTTTCTGGGGGACTCCACCCCCGTCATCAGGGGCTTTTACCAAGTAATCCTCGGTGTGCTTCACTTAATTTATGGGCGTTTTTATTGCAAACAAATCCCTAGGCATACATGTGACCAGATAGAGTTATGGGATTTGTAGTCCATAGTGAGGGAAACACCTCGTTTGTCTTGGATCAATAAAATGTCAATTGAAAACCTCAAGTAGGCTTGCTTTTCGTGCTTTGGCGCGCTGATATACCATGACGAGTCCTGCGCTTCTTTACTTCCAAGTAGTTTGGTTGTGAAGCTTCATCCTGCCGCTCCTCGTTTCACAGCGGCAAGCGATGGTGCCCTCTCTGCGGCCAGGCAGCCGCGAGAAAATGTTCATACAAAATTGCCTGTGGCATGAGAGGCACACTGCAGGGCTCTCCACTCCGGGCTACAGCGTCTCAGCGCGCTTCCCCACGTGCAATGAGTAATTTGCCCGACGCGTTTCTGGGGGACTCCACCCCCGTCATCAGGGGCTTTTACCAAGTAATCCTCGGTGTGCTTCACTTAATTTATGGGCGTTTTTATTGCAAACAAATCCCTAGGCATACATGTGACCAGATAGAGTTATGGGATTTGTAGTCCATAGTGAGGGAAACACCTTGTTTGTCTTGGATCAATAAAATGTCAATTGAAAACCTCAAGTAGGCTTGCTTTTCGTGCTTTGGCGCGCTGATATACCATTACGAGTCCTGCGCTTCTTTACTTCCAAGTAGTTTGGTTGTGAAGCTTCATCCTGCCGCTCCTCGTTTCACAGCGGCAAGCGATGGTGCCCTCTCCGCGGCCAGGCAGCCGCGAGAAAATGTTCATACAAAATTGCCTGTGGCATGAGAGGCACACTGCAGGGCTCTCCACTCCGGGCTACAGCGTCTCAGCGCGCTTCCCCACGTGCAATGAGTAATTTGCCCGACGCGTTTCTGGGGGACTCCACCCCCGTCATCAGGGGCTTTTACCAAGTAATCCTCGGTGTGCTTCACTTAATTTATGGGCGTTTTTATTGCAAACAAATCCCTAGGCATACATGTGACCAGATAGAGTTATGGGATTTGTAGTCCATAGTGAGGGAAACACCTCGTTTGTCTTGGATCAATAAAATGTCAATTGAAAACCTCAAGTAGGCTTGCTTTTCGTGCTTTGGCGCGCTGATATACCATGACGAGTCCTGCGCTTCTTTACTTCCAAGTAGTTTGGTTGTGAAGCTTCATCCTGCCGCTCCTCGTTTCACAGCGGCAAGCGATGGTGCCCTCTCCGCGGCCAGGCAGCCGCGAGAAAATGTTCATACAAAATTGCCTGTGGCATGAGAGGCACACTGCAGGGCTCTCCACTCGGGGCTACAGCGTCTCAGCGCGCTTCCCCACGTGCAATGAGTAATTTGCCCGACGCGTTTCTGGGGGACTCCACCCCCGTCATCAGGGGCTTTTACCAAGTAATCCTCGGTGTGCTTCACTTAATTTATGGGCGTTTTTATTGCAAACAAATCCCTAGGCATACATGTGACCAGATAGAGTTATGGGATTTGTAGTCCATAGTGAGGGAAACACCTCGTTTGTCTTGGATCAATAAAATGTCAATTGAAAACCTCAAGTAGGCTTGCTTTTCGTGCTTTGGCGCGCTGATATACCATGACGAGTCCTGCGCTTCTTTACTTCCAAGTAGTTTGGTTGTGAAGCTTCATCCTGCCGCTCCTCGTTTCACAGCGGCAAGCGATGGTGCCCTCTCCGCGGCCAGGCAGCCGCGAGAAAATGTTCATACAAAATTGCCTGTGGCATGAGAGGCACACTGCAGGGCTCTCCACTCCGGGCTACAGCGTCTCAGCGCGCTTCCCCACGTGCAATGAGTAATTTTCCCGACGCGTTTCTGGGGGACTCCACCCCCGTCATCAGGGGCTTTTACCAAGTAATCCTCGGTGTGCTTCACTTAATTTATGGGCGTTTTTATTGCAAACAAATCCCTAGGCATACATGTGACCAGATAGAGTTATGGGATTTGTAGTCCATAGTGAGGGAAACACCTCGTTTGTCTTGGATCAATAAAATGTCAATTGAAAACCTCAAGTAGGCTTGCTTTTCGTGCTTTGGCGCGCTGATATACCATGACGAGTCCTGCGCTTCTTTACTTCCAAGTAGTTTGGTTGTGAAGCTTCATCCTGCCGCTCCTCGTTTCACAGCGGCAAGCGATGGTGCCCTCTCCGCGGCCAGGCAGCCGCGAGATAATGTTCATACAAAATTGCCTGTGGCATGAGAGGCACACTGCAGGGCTCTCCACTCCGGGCTACAGCGTCTCAGCACGCTTCCCCACGTGCAATGAGTAATTTGCCCGACGCGTTTCTGGGGGACTCCACCCCCGTCATCAGGGGCTTTTACCAAGTAATCCTCGGTGTGCTTCACTTAATTTATGGGCGTTTTTATTGCAAACAAATCCCTAGGCATACATGTGACCAGATAGAGTTATGGGATTTGTAGTCTATAGTGAGGGAAACACCTCGTTTGTCTTGGATCAATAAAATGTCATTTTATTGATCCAAGACAAACGCCCATAAATTAAGTGAAGCACACCGAGGATTACTTGGTAAAAGCCCCTGATGACGGGGGTGGAGTCCCCCAGAAACGCGTCGGGCAAATTACTCATTGCACGTGGGGAAGCGCGCTGAGACGCTGTAGCCCGGAGTGGAGAGCCCTGCAGTGTGCCTCTCATGCCACAGGCAATTTTGTATGAACATTTTCTCGCGGCTGCCTGGCCGCGGAGAGGGCACCATCGCTTGCCGCTGTGAAACGAGGAGCGGCAGGATGAAGCTTCACAACCAAACTACTTGGAAGTAAAGAAGCGCAGGACTCGTCATGGTATATCAGCGCGCCAAAGCACGAAAAGCAAGCCTACTTGAGGTTTTCAATTGACATTTTATTGATCCAAGACAAACGAGGTGTTTCCCTCACTATGGACTACAAATCCCATAACTCTATCTGGTCACATGTATGCCTAGGGATTTGTTTGCAATAAAAACGCCCATAAATTAAGTGAAGCACACCGAGGATTACTTGGTAAAAGCCCCTGATGACGGGGGTGGAGTCCCCCAGAAACGCGTCGGGCAAATTACTCATTGCACGTGGGGAAGCGCGCTGAGACGCTGTAGCCCGGAGTGGAGAGCCCTGCAGTGTGCCTCTCATGCCACAGGCAATTTTGTATGAACATATATATATATATATATATATATTCCACTCCAAGAAAACACACTGTGATTGGCAATCACAGTGTGTTTAATAAACTGAAATTTAATTTACCAAGCGGAGTGCCAGAATATTTTCTTGGAGTGGAATATTTACGAGACCCTGTCCTGGTCTCGATCCTGGCACCAACTCTGGGTGCTCCCTCTGCGACGGGACAGTCCGTGTGGTGATATATATATATATATATATATATATATATATATATATATATATATATATATATTCACAATACAATTCACAAATGCCCTTTTGGACTCACATATAAAGTATAAATTGCTTTTTCTGATCTCCACTATTATAATTTTTTTAAATCGCCGATAAAATGCCCATTAATTCAAAGCTAATCTTCTGTCAAAACTTTACTTTTTGAAATGTTTCCCGAAATGTTTCTTCTATGTTTATGACAAACAGAACCACTGTACCTTTAAAAATGTAAATTTACTTGCAAAACGTTACCCGTGATCAAGGAGTAAAGTAACTCCGAAACGCGTTGGGCACCCGTTGAAAATAAAGCGTTTTTCTGAATTACGAGGCCACGGCTCCAGTGAGTGCTTTTCTCTCATATACTGGATTTTGAATGGATATTGGAGGAGTGGCGTCCTTGCCGTGTTGCCCGTCGTCACATTGAGGTTCGATATGCTGCAAATTGCATTGGAACTTTGACTAAAGGAATCGAGCCCACCCCCTGGAACAGTACTGAAAGGTGCGACGGAAGGAAAAAAAGGACTGCGGTCGCCGACGACGCTGCAATCTGTGTAGGTGAGCTGCGGGGAGCTGGAGGGCTTTTCGAGTCACCGAGCGGGTAGCGGGTCAACGGCCAGAAGCAGTATTCAGGCATCTCGGACTAAACAACGGAGGGGAGAAGGCGATTTTCGGCATTTACCGACATCGGGTATTTTTGCCGACTTAGTAAACAGACGCATCGGCTGAAGATTACAAGCCGGAAGGATCACCTTGTCACCATGGCAACGGAGAGGTGCAACAAGCGGAGAGAGGCAGCAAACAAGCTGTTTGTGAGAACGGCGATTCCAGGGACGAGTTCCTTGACAGGACAAACCCCAAATCAAGCGCCTGATGAAAAACGAAAGCTCTTGGATCTGCTATGGAAAACAATGCAAAAGGAGCAGTCAAAGGGCTGGGAAGCTTTATCACTTCAAAAATATGTGGATGTTGGAAGGATACCACGTGGTTTACGAATCTACACAATTCTTACCTTCCAGGACCCTGACCCTGAGATGATCGATGAATGGATGAGTAACAACGAAGGGTGCTCGCTTAATATGTTGGAAATACTCATTAAATATGCAGAGAAAGATTGTGTGAAACTAAATGAAGAAATAGAAACGATTAGTGATAAATTGAAAGATCTATTGAGCACTGATGAATTTGATCAAGAAATGTTAAAAATCAATAAAAGATTAGAAAAAATTAAAGAAGAAATTAAGAACAAAAAAGTGACGAAATTTGAAAGAGATGAGGCAGATTATAATAAAGGACAAATTCTCACGTTCAGCAAAAAATGTGACCACCTGTGCAAGGAAAGTGCGGAGGCAGCAACAGCGGCTGCAGGGCAGGCTAAAAACAAGGCATCTACCTCGAGTACTACAACTGTGGCGGATGTTGAAAATGAAAGTGTTAATACAGAAGCCAACACTGTCGATCACAATGCTCCCTCTGATATAGTAGGAGTAAAAGATTTTTAAAGGAAATATCCCTGATGGCCAAAGGAAGAGCCCAAAGCCAACAAGGTAACGACAACACCAGCAGCCCGGGAAAAGGTCGTGGGCGAAGAGGCAGAGGCGGAAAAGCGAAAAACTTCACCGCAAAGAGCACAGGAGAAACCCCAGTGGGAATGCTGACAAGGGGGAAGCAAGCCAAGAAATGAAGACACAGAAAACTGAGGTAAATCTTTCAAATTACTCTTTTTCTAAAACAGAAATGGAGGTTTTATCAATGGGATTATCATTTTGTCCTTCTGCATGTTTTAATTATACAGACACAAGAATTGACCTTTTTCACTTTGTTAGGAATCTAAAATTGAAAAAATGGTACGCTAATAGGAGGCACACAACCAATCCAAATGTCTCTGAAATCCCCACAGGCATAACAATAAATGAAATTGACACGTTGCATACAATTCAAGAACTGGCAAACCCTGAGTCATTCATTGATGAACCGTTCCTTAATTTGATCAATACAGGTATTGATTTTGGCATGAGTAGTGGGAGCAAATTCAAGCTAAAATCTATCTTTACACCTGTAATTAATAACGACATTATCAATTGCTTTGAAAAGGGCTTGATCAATGAACTGAAAAACATTGAACGAAAAACATTTAATGGTAACCAAAACATCACAAAAGCGCAAAGGGATGCGATAAAAAGCCTGGAGGATCACAGAGACATTGTTATCAAACAAGCGGATAAAGGGGGGAACGTGGGGATCTGTCCACTGTCCATGTATTTAGATGAAGGCTTGAGACAGCTATCAGATCAAACAAAGTACTGTGTGGTGTCTCGATCTTGTTATGAAAATGCTAACACAATTGTGGGAGAGAAATTGGTGGAATGGCGGGACCAGGGAATTTTAGAACAGAATGAATATATATTCCTATGCTGTAAGGACCCAATAATTCCCATTCTCTAAGACCTATTGTATCCTCCCGTGGGAGTTCCCTTGAAAATATTTCCAAGTATGCTGACCATTTTCTACAGCCATTCGTACAAGGGTTACCTGCGTACATAAAAGATACGAGGGACTTCCTAATTAAAATCAAAACTATTGAATGGAAGAAAAGTTACATACTAATGACCATGGATGTATGCAGCCTCTACACGAGCATTCCACAGAATAAGGGTATAGACGCTTGCATACATTTTTTGAAAGGAAGGTCTTTGTCGTTCCTATTACATTCAGAAATGATCATAGAAATGATACCCATCTGCCTGAAAAACAACTACTTCCTGTTCAATAAAGCTATGTACAGACAGACCCAGGGGACGGCGATGGGGACCTGTTTTGCCCCCAGTTTTGCAGGTCTTTACCTCGGCTGGTGGGAGGAACAGGTCGTCCGGGTGACCCCCCCAGTATCGAGATCACGTCGTCCTCTGGGTCAGGTACATTGATGACATCTTCTGTATTTGGGATGGTGACCAAAGTCAGGCAACAGAATTCGTACAGAGGCTCAATGAGAACGCTCTAAACTTACAATTTACTTGTGAGATGAGCACTAATGAAATTCAATTTCTAGATTTAAATTTGAGAATAGCAGGAAACACAATTGAGAGCAAACTGCACAGGAAATCAACAGCGGGGAACAGCTTGTTACTTGCCCAGAGTTGCCACCCCAGGAATCTGATTAACAGTATCCCGTATGGCGAACTTCTGAGGGCCAAACAGAACTGTAATACAGAGAGGGATTTTGAAAAAGAAAAGATGGCAACGCTACAGAGATTTGGCGAAAGGGGTTACAGTACAGACACCATTAATGCAGCTGTTGAGAAGGTATCCAAAGTTCAAAGAGAAGACCTTTTTAACAATAAACCCCCTGAAGAATCGAACAGTCAGATTAGGTTCATAACTACGTACAATACACAATCGTGGGAAGTACGGAGGAGCCTGATTACATTTTGGGAAATTTTGAAGTTAGATGAAGATCTAAAAGAAAGTATTGGCAACTTCCCTTCACTAACCTTCAGGAAAAATAGATCTCTTAAGGACACCCTTATGACAAGTTCGATCAAAGATACTAAGAAAGCCAATCCGATACAAGGCTTCTATACCTGCACCAAATTCAAAGCGTGCAGATTTAGTACTAACTGTAAATCAATAAAACTCTGTCCAGAAAAACCTGCCTTCAAAATTATGAGACACTTTAATTGCGAAACGGAATATGCAGTATATGCATTAAAGTGTCCATGCAACCTATTCTATATAGGCAGCACTATCAAAAAGGTCAAATTACGCATCCTTGAACATCTAAGAGCTATCGTCAATAACGATAAACAGTACCCAGTTGCCCGCCATTTCAGCACGACACACAAACAAAACCAAAATCTGTTAAAATTCTGTGTGTTAGACTCGGTCCCTCTAAAGGAAAGGGGAGGGAATCGGTTATTGGAGTTACGCAAACTGGAATCTAGAATGATAATTAAGTATAATACAATTAACCCTTTAGGGTTAAATCAGGACGAGGAAATGGCAATACACCTGAGATAAGGAATGAACTAACCTGAATCGCACCTCTATGCTGTTGTTCTTTGTTTTTAATGTTTTTTATCAAGTCTCTTTTTTCACTTTTTGTGTTACACACAGTGGTGTCTATTTTTAATAATTGTAAATATTATGGTTTTGTTACAGATGAGAAAATGGGCTTAAAATGAATGCAGTTGATTTGCTGGAATTGAAATTCATCCATTATTTTTTGGGGGGAAGATAATGCAATTAGGATCCATATTTTCTTTCTCTGAAGATTAAGAACTACGAGTTGGGGCGTGATTGATTTGATAGAGACAACAGAATGATGTGTACTTCTTTTAAAATTAAGTAACCCCACTTGGGGACAATAAAATTCACAAATACCCTTTTGGACTCACATATAAAGTATAAATTGCTTTTTCTGATCTCCACTATTATAATTTTTTTTAATCGCTGCTAAAATGCCCATTAATTCAAAGCTAATCTTCTGTCAAAACTTAACTTTTTGAAATGTTTCCCGAAATGTTTCTTCTATGTTTATGACAAACAGAACCACTGTACCATAAAAAATGTAAATTCACTTGCAAAACGTTACCCGTGATCCAGGATTGAAGTAACTCCGAAACGCGTTGGGCACCCGTTGAAAATAAAGCGTCTTTCTGAATTACGAGGCCACGGCTCCAGTGAGTTCTTTTCTCTCGTATACTGGATTTCGAATGGTTATATATATATATATATATATATATATATATATATATATATTCACAGAAAAAACCATAGGTTATAGACCATATATAGTTAGGAATTAGCATTTACAAAACCTTGAAAATTCACTGAAAAAACCATAGGTTATAGACCATATATAGTTAGGAAATAGCATTTAGAAAACCTTATTTTACTCACACAAAACCATTGAAATTCCATATATAGTTAGTTGCACTAACTATATATCGCGCACCTGCAATCCACTGCTGATGATGTCACATATTACATCATTCATGACATGGTCAGTGACATCACTGATGACATCACTGATGACATCTCAAATGACATCACTGATGACATCACTGATGACATCTCATTTGACATTACTGATCACATCACTGATGACATCATTCATGTGATGATACAATGAACCTCTTCAGACTCTAATATAACCTTAGATACACTCAGTGTAAACAGACACTTACAGACTGTCACTCATCCATGGAGTTACTCACACACCTAGTCAGTCTTGCAAAGAATCAATCACACCTCGATTTCCTCAACTATATAGTTATACACACCTTACTTATTGGAACATATAATAACACATATTTACTCTGTTATACAATCCCTGATACAAGTTCACAATAATCCATACAGCCACTCACACATTCACTGGCTCTTATGCACAGTTATTTATATATGTCAACTATCACATGTACTGTGTTTTACATATGTACTTACTTTGACATGTAGCACTGAGATATCCATTCACTCACCAATACACTCATGCACACAGTCAACCGCCCATACAGATGTTTCCACATGCACTTTTGAACCCATACATCTAGTGAATCAACTGCTCACACATCTATGCACAGAGTCATACACCTCCCAGACACCCACACACACACTCAGTCTCCCATACAAATACTTGGGCAACTAATCAATAACCCATATAGTTAGTCATATAGCTAATGATCAACACATGCATCAGATTACAAAACAACAGACACAATGATGCACAATTTAAAACAGTTTAGTCACTAACCCATGCACTCAGTGAGACACATTTAATCACTCACTTATACAGTCAGTCATGCACCTACTAAATCCTTCATCCAGACACTTATACATCCACTCATTCTTCAATATGTAAGACATATTTTAACTTTACAGAAGCATACAGTCACTGGATGTTGTCATCAGTGATGTCATCAGTGATGTCATTTGAGATGTCATCAGTGATGTCATCAGTGATGTCACTGACCATGTCATGAATGATGTAATATGTGACATCATCAGCAGTGGATTGCAGGTGCGCGATATATAGTTAGTGCAACTAACTATATATGGAATTTCAATGGTTTTGTGTGAGTAAAATAAGGTTTTCTAAATGCTATTTCCTAACTATATATGGTCTATAACCTATGGTTTTTTCAGTGAATTTTCAAGGTTTTGTAAATGCTAATTCCTAACTATATATGGTCTATAACCTATGGTTTTTTCTGTGAATTTCATTGGTTTTTTAACAGCTAATATCTGTAGCTGTAAAATGTATTCTTCTTTAAATCCAAAAATATATTTTATATGTTTATGAATATTTTTTTTAAAAAATATTTTTTTTTCTTCGTTCCCGCTTCGCGAATCAGGAAGCTTCCCGTTAGCTGACCTTGATGCCGCGAAATAGACCGCGAGCCGGTAAACGTTTCTTTACCGCAAGTGCCGCGTTAGAAAACAACATCGTGACGCCTCCCGTCCGCATGACGTTCCACGTTGTCGCTTGATACGTCATATGACGTGCTACGTTAGCGAACTGGTACGCGAAGCGAGTGCCAAAGCGCAGGTTTCTGGAAGCAAACAGGGAGGCCCTGCAAAGCGCTTAACGTAAACACAGCAAGTCATGTGACTTGGTAATAACACTTTTCATTGGTTCATTTCACTTTTGGTTTCCTAATGATGTAAGACTAGGTCATATAATCTAAAATGAACACTTTTGATTGGTTGAGAACTCTTGTTTTTCCCAAATGATGAAAATCCCTCCTTCTTTCCTCACTCTGACTTTCATCATTGTGAGAGAAAGACCCTTTGTGATCACTGAGCAATGGCTTCTTTAGTAGCTTCAGCTGGTGCTTCCCCACCACCTCCACCACATCCAAGGAAGAGTGGACCACCTGCTCAAGTTGTAATTCAAGAAGAAGAAGAAGAAGAGGAACAGGAGGACGAGCACGAAGAGAGGCAGTTTTTGCCTGAGCAGCCCAAGACGTCTCACCGGAAAGAAAACTTCATTTGGCAATTTTTTAAAATTCCCAAAGGTCAGAAAAAAGTAAATGCAAGATACGTAACTTGCCTTATATGTCAAGATAGACTGTCCAGAGGGACCGACAAAAAATACAGTTTCGGAAACTACACAATGCATCGCCATATGACTAGGTGGCATCCTAACAACTACAGTGCTGCACAGTTTCGGAACGACCTAGATAATCTCCCTATTATGGCCAGAAGATCTGTTGTACCGGAAGTAACGGGACCAGAGGGCAGGGAGATGGTGCCAAATATACAAATGAGATTTGGTGAAGTAAAACACACCTGCGTATTTTGCGATGGATTCATTTCCTACGGAGAAAGAAGCATCACTCTGATCAACAGAGCTATTGACTATCATATGCAAGTTTGTCCGAAACGCCCAAAATAATAAATACTTCTTTTTTTTGTTTTGTTGCTCCTGTTGAGCCCTTTACAATGAATCGTTTTCATTGCCCCCTCCAAGAAAAACCCAAAAAAATATAAAACTGTTCCGAAAAATTCAAAAACAGTAAAAAAATGTTCAGAAAAATAAAAAAAAAAGTTCTTTTCAGAACTACCTCCCCGTTATTAAAAAATTGGTACAATATTTGGAACTGTGCCAACCTCTATTTCTCTTAGTTCGCTTCCTAGTTCGCTCGCTGGTACGCGAACTGGAAGCGAACCAAAAACAGTAAGTATAAGGGAAGGAAACACACACTTATGTTAAAAGAAAGACAGCTATAGGGGAGTAAACTAGAGATACTATTACCCATAATCCACTACTGATGATGTCACATATTACATCATTCATGACATGCTCAGTGACATCATCAGCAGAGGATTGCGGGTTTTTTGGCAACATGCCTTATCCACGGTTTAATAACGCTGCCTTTTGCTTTATATAAGTTTTCAAATTGTATGAAATATATACCAATAGGTCTTTATGAACCTTTAGGTAGTGCTTTTGTTCATGAGGTCTGGTCGCTTCCATACACATACAGATGTTTCAAAGATGATCAAGAAGTTTATCTGAATGGAGAGGAATGCACTGAGACGCCAGATCATTCACTAATGTGTAGGCACATACAGTTACACGATTCATGCAACAAACACCGACCAAATATGGCTTGCGTGTTGCAAGGCACGCCAGTTCCTGCTATCATCCCCACGTTCAAGTTGTTGGAAAATGGTAGTTATTTGATGCTCAATAATGAAGATTGTTCTGAGTTAATTAAAAGTATTCCTTTTATCGTAACAGTAAGTGAACGGGTTATTTGCTGCAGAAATGTTCTATTTCCTCCCACACATGAACATAGGGAGTTTTCAATCTGGCCACAAATACCAACCTTGGGACACGTTTCAACGGCATGACAAGAATAAGAGCTCTTTTGTCTCAGAGAGAGGTGGCCTTGAGTTCGGCCCGTGAAACTTTCGTACTTCACATAGCGAACACCCGTACACAGGTTTGCCTTTCAATTTCAGCAACATGTTTCCGACTATCTTTAACGCATCCTCCACAAAATCCCTGGCACACTTTTTTAAAGTTGTTACCAGTGGTCTCGTGACTTCATTTGAGAAAATCTTTGGAGTCATCCCTGCTCCCTTTCATTCCATTTTCTCCACTCTGGTTCGTGGATTGCATTTTTACTTGCATTACCAGCGGACGCTCTTGTGCTTTTTTACATTTTTAAATATGGATGTCCCTCCTATGCAACCTCCGACCCTGCAGCTGCTGACACTGTTCCGCAATCGCATGCTAGAATATTATGGCACAATGCCGTTGGCGATATTAAGCACGGCATATGGATTATCTTTTCGGTTCTCCTACTTCACCTGTGTCCAGCCTGTATTTCACTGCCTGACCTGTGATTTCGATTGGGCCATTGATTTGTGTCTCTGCGGACCGGTTTCTCCTGACGTCGACTTTAATCAGCTGATGACTCCTATCATTACTCACGAGTTGATTTGTCCTGGCGAAAGGATTATGGCTGTGGCATTGATGCATGGACTACTTGGTCCCTGGAATTTACTGGCGGCAGCACAGTCTTTCTTGGAACACAGCTTTCTTGAAAACCCACCGAGCTGTCCTCTGATGGTGATAGAGGATCCGGTGCTGGGAGAGCACGTATGTTCTTTTCCGCTTTTAAATTGGATGGCTGAACTGTTTTCGGATGAAGACGGTGACTTCCTATTGGAGGCTGTTGCAGCTTATTTTGCATACACAGTTATGTCATAGACCTTTTTCATGTTTCATATGCTGAGTACTAGCATTTCATTGACAATTCATTGACTTATTTGTCAAGTTTTTATTATTTACCTTGCCTATTGGCTTAAGACTCGATAAAGTACTTGGCTGTTTTATTTTTCTTTAGCATTGAATTTTCCTAGTTTTTAATGCTTTACCTTGCGGACCGTCCACATATAAACTTGCAATCTGCTCTCATGAGATGGCACTTCTATTATCTTATTCAGTTCGTTTCCGGATCATGAGGAGGTGTCATCTAGGTCCTGGATATCTTTACACCGTGTTAAGTTAGCATGGGCTCATTACCGGTTTAAACGCCATTTTTCCTTTTTTGCAACTTCTGCACACGACACTTAGTTGTTGCTTTAGCTTTCCACCTAGTAGTTCATCGTGGTTTACATGAGAATAATATGTTATTGGTCTACTATCTGCTTTACTTGTTAAACTATATCTGTACAGCGAGTGCTAAAGTTTCAAGAACAACACGATACAGAATTGTTATGAGGTCTGATCTCCACGACTTCATACTCATAACATAAGTGCAACTTCTGCCAATTCTGGGCATGAGGCGGGTTTTATATTGCTTTGCCGAACACACATACACAACAGTTGATGCGGTTCACATGAAGAGAGAGCTGGTGTATGCTGATGTGATTCCTTCAAATCTAAGACACTAAAGTATGGGCACGCCCTAAACCAACACAAAGAGACCTTCTTAGCAAATAATATAATATGTGTATTAGGGAGGGTGAGATATAAGCAGCCGCGGGCCGTGGAGGGAGTTACGGTGAGGCAGGGAGGCGGGGAGGGGGAGAAGCAGGGTGGAGCCCTCTCTACCTTGCCCCTCCCCCTCCCCGCCTCCCTGCCCCACCGTAACTCCCTCCACGGCCCGCGGCTGCTTATAAGTGTTGCTAACTCTTATTCATTTACAGCATGTTAACATACTGTCACCATTCGCTTTTTATGTACTAGTAACTATGCTGGTAATTTTGCTACTGATAATATGTGTACTTGTATTCTCCACCCTGCTTCTCCCCCTCCCCGCCTCCCTGCCTCACCGTAACTCCCTCCACGGCCCGCGGCTGCTTATAAGTGTTGCTAACTCTTATTCATTTACAGCATGTTAACATACTATCACCATTCACTTTTTATGTACTAGTAACTATGCTGGTAATTTTGCTACTGATAATATGTGTACTTTTATTATCTAAGGTACTACGCCTGAGAAGACGGCATTAGTAAATAAACATTTCAAATACACATGTGTTCTTCTTAACTCCATGTTCTGGTTTCTAAGAAATATATAACGACCGACTGTTCATGAGTTCCACGTATCCTGAGGTACTATAAGTTCATATTCTGGATTGTCTAAACATTGAGAGTTTGTTATATCCAATGTGACACTGTACCTAGCTTGCTAAATAGTTTTTGATTACTAACGTGAGTTTTGGGACACCCTAATTCGCCGAGGTTCCAATCCTCTGTCCACAGTTCTGTGTGAGAACAGAAACCCTGCGACAGGGGCACCCCCGACCCTTGCTGGACCTTCATCACACTTGCGATACAACTCCAGCAATGCGCCACCTTTACGGCACAGATACATCACGCATCTGTGCTGTTTTTGCCCCATGATGCGCCGCATTGTAAATGCAGCACACCATAGGTGACGGAACAGCGGCACAGAATGACTAACACATCCCTGGTGATGCGCCAGTCATCATAAATCTATCCCTATGCTTCTTATCTTGTTAGAGATGAACCGCCATATGTGTCATCAAAGTTATTTGCATTTCCTAAATAGCGAACTTTAAGGAATAAATAGCGATTCTTTACCATTCCTAGTTTGCGATGAGCTATTTGCTAATTAGCCGAATGTAGCCCAATGAAGCCCAATGTAGCCCAATGTAGCCCAAAGATGGCCGCCAGACACACAAAAAAACAAATGTAGCCCAAATATCAGCCAGATGTAGCCCAACTATAGCCCAGTGACAGAATGACCAATCAGCTTCGCAAACCTCCGTTACGCGAAGCGGAGCGCTGTTACAGATATATATCTTTTTTTGAACGTTAATTTCTCAAAATCCACTGGAGCACATATATTGAGACCTAGCAAAGGCACATCGGGCTACCAGTCCCTAATATTTTGCCAAGTTTCGTGCAAATCCATTCAGCCGTTCAATTATTATTTTTATTATTTTTTTTTGCCCCGCGGGGCCCTTTTAAAACCTCCACATCAAACCTAGGGGGTCAGCGAGGATCTACTATGCCCCCTTATAGTTATTTCCCCCTTTGTTTTGACCTCCTCTTGTCTCTCGATCCTACCGAGAGACAAGATGGCGGCCGCTATGGACTGTTTGGAATGTTGACAGACGCCGGAGAACCAATCAGCTTCGCTTCACAAAGCTCCGTTGCGCGAAAAGTCCGCGAACCAGAGCGCTAACCGGTCCGCTGTTACAGATATATATCTTTTTTTAAACGTTAATTTCTCAAAATCCACTGGAGCACATATATTGAGACCTACAAAAGGCACATCGGGCTACCAGTCCCTACAATTTTGCCAAGTTTCGTGCAAATCCATTCAGCCGTTCGGGCTAAAAGTGAGGCCAACCGCCCTATGGAAAACTCAATGTTAAAAACACGTTTTGGGACCCCCCTTTTTTCTCGGCCCCCACTGGACGAACCCCCCCCAAATTTTCAAGGGCTGCTCAGAAACAAAATGTGCCATTTTCCTGAAAATTTCAGCCAATTCCGTCCACAAACGCCAAAGTTATTAGACATAGAATTTTCAAAAAACCCATAGAGAAAAAATCCTAACTATATATACCTACTGGCGACCGCCAGTAGGTAATATATATATATATTGCAGAAAAACTCCCTCCAAGAAAAGAGTAGAAGCCACAACGGGGGAACAGGAAGGAGGCAGCTTTATTCAAACACAAGGCAAATGCATTTCGGCGAGGTTGCCTTCTTCAGTGCCAGGTGAGTGTTTCAGGAGGCGTGTCCCTTCCCCGTTTAAAATAGTCCTGCTCTCTGCTGATTGGTACACCCTTACACCTATGCTCCAAGTGGATAGGTACGCCCTTACGAAGCTGGTCCACCGTGTAGCAGTAGACCACAAGTCCCAGAATCCATCTTTTCTGGTCCGGGCGAAGCTGGATAGGGTGGCAGTATGATGTAGCTGCAGGGCACTCGGGGGAAAAAAGGACACTGCCACTGTCCTGATGTAAGTTCAAACAAAGGCCCCCTCGAGTCCCCAACACCGCACAACCATACCTCCGGGAGTCTGTAACGCGAGGGCCATATGACAGTGCAACAGGCCCGCTGAGAGGAACGGTATCCTCCACATCGCGTATTTTCATCCCAGTCGGCAGGTGGGCTCCAACGATCCGATACCTCGGAAACAAACAAAGAGCAGCCGCAGCCGCCCAAGCCAGTGATGATGGAGCCACTTGAAAATGCGGGGGCTTCTGGAACGCGTCACAGGCAACGCGTTGTAGTATTGCAGAAAAACTCCCTCCAAGAAAAGAGTAGAAGCCACAACGGGGGAACAGGAAGGAGGCAGCTTTATTCAAACACAAGGCAAATGCATTTCGGCGAGGTTGCCTTCTTCAGTGCCAGGTGAGTGTTTCAGGAGGCGTGTCCCTTCCCCGTTTAAAATAGTCCTGCTCTCTGCTGATTGGTACACCCTTACACCTATGCTCCAAGTGGATAGGTGCGCCCTTATATATATATTCAAGGTACATATATGTGGAGTTAGGTTTAGAAAATCTAGACATGCTTACCTTTTGATATTTGCCCATGATATTAAAATCCTACTCGATATTCAAGGGACAAACCATCATGATCCTTATCTTAATGCCAAAAATTATCATGAGTTGTACTATTGCTACCATTATTACCACCACTACATTTTCACTCCTGTGGCCAGTGTGTATGCTGAAGTGTCACACTGTATGACGCTCTATAACTTTTGCGCATAATTTTTTTTGTAGGGTTTGGAGAAGTTACCAACAGCTTTGATGACGCATCACAAACCTATATATTCACCTTAGTATTTTTTGTTCTTTTTCTTTTTAAAACATGCTTATCATTGCTGGGATGCTCTCATCTCAATATATAGGGTTTGGGGAAACCAGGCATGGTGATTTAAGGGTTCTTGCACATTGTTTACTATGTGTTCATATCCCTCATAGGTCATGTTCCACAATGACGCAGTTAAATAGACGTGCATGGGATTTTCTTACCTTACGATACTACAGATCATTCATCAACATGCAACTATATATATATATTCCCTGAAAATATTAATATTATTCTTTCTTTACTACTAAAGAGTGATACTATTTCTAACATATGTCATCTTATCTATAATCCTGTTTTTAATGTGGTTGCACTATTTATTAGTGAACTAGCCTTTACACTGACATATGTTGCCTGCTGATGTATTTGTATGGTAGTGCTTTGAACAGTCATTGAGACTTCACTTCACAATGATGGCTGAGTATAGTCCTGTTCCTGACACTGACTCATTTCCTTAGACCTCTCTCCTTTGTAATGAATGACGGTAGTCATAAATTGCAATAGATTAATCTCTTCACTAAGGCCCACATGCATCAATATCGGCTTTTGCGAGTTCTAAATTGCGAAAAATAACGATTCGCAATTTAGAAATCGCAAAAGCCTATGCATGAATATTTTTGCTCGATTTTTACCGATTTGCAAAAAAAATGCACATTTTCAATTGCGAATTCACAATTCCCATTCATTCCTATGGGCCAAAATGCCCATAGGAATGAATGGGAATTGCGAATTCACAATGTGCAATTGCAATTCATCAATGCATTTCAAGGGTGGAGAGGGGGATCAAAATGACCCCCCCCTGCACCCATGAAATGTACTTTTCAGCATAAGTTACATACACACATGTCCTAAGGACATGTGTGTCTGTAGCTTAACAGTTTAAAAAATGCATTTTTGTAAATTTTTAAACAATTTCGCAAATTACCACGAAGTTGAACTTCGTGGTAATTTGCACTTCCAATTTTAAAAATCGCACATTTTTCTGTAATGATGCATAGCATTTAAGAAATCGCACAATTGCGATTTCTTATATGCTAACGCAATTTTAGAAATCGTAAATAAGATGCGACTTCTAAAATGGCATGATGCATCCCAAACAGCACTTTTGCATTCGCAAACGGCCGATTTTAAGGAATCGCACCGTTTGCGACTACAAAAATGCTTGATGCATGTGGGCCTAAGACCTTTCCCAAGGGCGATGGCTCAGTGTAGTAGACATTTACAACACAATGGCTACTTTGCTCACAACTTTCTCCAGGATGAAGAATAACTTTACTAGTGCTTTGTGACACAGTGGCCTATCTGCTAAGCCCTCTCTACTGGCTGTGTGTTGTAGTGGTTTGTGTAAATCGGGCATTTACACTGAAACGTCTTTCCTTATTTATGGATGGTATTGTTGTGGTTTCCAAAAGACTAGCCTATACAGTTAGATGTTTTACTCTGGTCATTAGTGTTTTCCTTCCAACAATGTTTAAAGTAGTGGCTCAGAAAAGACAGGACTATTCATTGAGAACTGTCTCTAAGGTCATAAGTCAGAGTAGTAGTTGATAGGGTTACAGTCAGCTCTGTGCTGTACATCTCTCGCCTGTGTCTTATTTTTACAAAAATTAAATGTTTTTTAATTAAATATATTGAAACTCACTTTGCTGGATGATGTCATCAGTGATGTAATTTGAGATGTCATCAGTGTTGTCACTGATCATGTCATGAGTGATGTGAGGTCATAATCAGTAAGTTAGAGTTAAATCGGGTAACTATAACTGCTGAATTTCTATGGTTTTGTGTGTGTAAAATCTGAGTCTAACTATAATGACCCCGTAACCTTTATTTTTTAAAGTGAATTTCCATAGTATTTAGTGCTATTTCCTAACCATAACGTTCCTTTAACATTTGGATTTCTAGAAAAATTCATTGATTTATTTAATATGACTTGTACTGCAATTTCACTGATAAGTTCAGTTTAGTATTATGCATTCTTACAAGTTTATGAATGCATTTTATTCACACATTTATTCCTATACTTTTTAAAAGTAGCAATTAACAAATCAAGGTAATAAATGAATCTTTATTGTAATTAGTTATTTAAAACCATTACAATAATACCTATTGATTATCACAAATTATCTAAAAGAAAAGAGCTAAAAACATTTTCAAGTGCTAGTTTTCAGAAAGATAATTTAACAACAAACAACACATTTTAAATACCAACAATAATTCATTACTCCTGGGCTTTAGTGTTGTAAAACAAAGTATAACCAATCTTTTTTAATCCTATATATTTGACATTTCCTTAAATAATGGGGTTTTAAACTTCGCTTCCCTACACGCAAGAGCGGCTGGGCGTCTACTTAGCCAGCTGATCGCAGTTTGTCGGCATGTACGAATTCCTAATCAAGATAAAGTAACTTATGTAGTCATTCTATAAATGCGGTACACCAAGTTTTTCTCATTTTAAAATTAATTTTATGGATCTGTGGAACCAACACAAATTTGAGAAGGGAGCTCGTGCCCATGGTTACTCGTTCCTGTGATTGAATTATGTGGATCCATGGATTCGATTAAACATTTTAAAAAAATAGAATTATCATATATAGGCCACACAAATTTTAGCATTGACATCAGATGAATCCTATCCATACATTAATATTTGGAAAGCCTATCTCTGTTTCACTTTATATTTATTTTACAAGTTTGGCACATCCATGGATCCGGCACGATGCCACTTGGGATCTGCAGAAATTCCAGGAACCCACCCAAACATCAACTTCTCAATACAGTCAGTCTCCACCCATGCACATTATAAACAAGGGAAGAGCAGCTGAAGAAGACGAAGACTTCTCACCTCGAAAGAAAGCCTCTGATGTTTGAAAACATTTCATTATCCTTTCAAGAGAAAAGAAAGTTGTTGCAAAAATTGCGCAACGCAATAGGTGCAGCAAAAAACTGGCAAAAGGTATGGGGAAGAAGTATTCACAATACACATCCTTCATGTGGAAACATCTGAAAACCATACATACAAGAGGGAATGTGGTGCAGCATCCTCAGCAGCTGGACCATCTGGCCAACACCCCCCGACCAGATAGTTACCATGCCCGCTGTTTCACCAAACATGCAAGACATGGTGACTCATTTTAGCAAATGCTAATTGCCAGTTGGACTAAAAACGAATCTGCTGCCCAGTTTATGGATGCTGTCAACAGGCATAATTTTTCTTTTCACCTCACTGTTCCACCTTCCATTTATCTTAAAGACTGAAGCCAGTTGCTTCTTCCATATTGCCTTCCCTTAGTCCTTTTATTAACTTTGTTATTTTTGTTTCATAAGAAAAAAGGCAAAACAATCTGTTAGACATGGCATCTTGGCATGGTTTCCCCTGACTTTTTGCCTCTGCCTCCAGTATTTTTGACGCTCTGCTGGATTTCGTTTCTGCTGGTTTATATGCTTTGGGCACTTTGCCACTGCTGATCAGTGTCAAAGTGCAAGTGCTCCCTGGGTAAATTGCTATTATGATTGGTTATCCATGATTGGCAGATTTGTTTCATCAGTAGGTCCCTAGTAAATTGCACTGATTGTGCCAGGGCTGGTGATTCAAATGCTACTAGTGGGCCAGCAGCACCGATTGTGCCACCCACATGAGTAGCCCTAAAATGGTGTCTCATGTATGTCACCGCAGTGCCTCTGTGCAGTTGCTAACTGCCATGCTGTCCTGACCAATGTCCCCGCTGGCCAGGCCTAACCCTTCCCTTTCTGTACACATTGGACACCCCTATGGAAGGCCCAAGGTACCCCCCTGGGCTGGGTGCAGTGTATGTGAAAGGTAGAGCATGCTAGTGTGAGTGACATGCTCTGATAGTGAAATTCTGCCGATTTCTGTTTTCAGTATTGAAAGGCTATCTTGCCCATAGGCTAGAATGGGGAATGCTGTGTATAATGTTTACCTGCATATCTTTCCATAGGAGCAAGATAGAAAATGTGAAGTCTCGTATCCCTGAACTCAGAATTTAATAACCCATCTTTTAGGAAGGATGGTTGTTAAATCCTGTGTTTGAAAACAGCACTTTTAGAATGTGGCTGTTTTCTTGTCTAACCTTTCTGTGTGCCTCTGCCTGTTTGTGAATTGACTGTCTGGTCTGTGAGTGACAGGGGCTGGGGTGGCTCCAGGAGGCTGGATGAGCACTGGGCTGAATAGCTCCATCTGCATCCTGAGTGGTGGGTGGGGATAGCACTTGGGCCTGAATAGGGCTGTGCCTGACTTTCACAATGATGGATCCACCTCCTGCTGGGCGGCTGATGACCCTGCCCCTCTCTCTTAAAGGAAAGAAGGAGTCATGTAAAAAGAGTGCTTCGGGACTGACCAGAACTGGTTTGGACTAGGCAAAGGGCTCTCTGTCTTCAGAGAAAAAATAAAATATCCCCCTTGTTTTTTTGTTCTGGTCAGTCCCTCGCACCTAGACATAAAATGACACACAGCTGCACTACTGAAAATCGTATGCTTTAATATTGCAAGCTAAGCGGGGGGCGTGACCTGCAGCATGCCGAGCTAGACGTGCAGCCCGGGAGCTCCCGGCCGGCTAAACCTAGATCCGACTCTCATATGATACATAACCACTCCAAAACGACTGTCACCGTGTAGCTTAGACCCCTGAAGATGCAGCGTTAGCCGGGGGAATCGCCGGAGCAACAGGAGCCGTGATATTGGAGCTCAACTGACCGCCTACCGCGAGCACCCGGAGAGCAAGATGGCGGCGCCGGCGCTGGTCTAGGGCCGGAGAGGCAGCGAGGACCAGAGGGTGACCCGCGGCAGTGGACAAAGACTTCTGCGAGCACCGAGAGCCATTGAGACAGAGGTGGTGAGACTGGTCAGCGAATTTCTCGGTGCGGGCGGTTCCGACGCCCGGTAGCACTGCACCAACATGGCGGCGTAAATCGGAAGAGGCACCCGGGAGTCAGAAGCAGGGAGGCGAGGCAGTCACCCGTAGAGGTCCCCAAACGGAGCCTGCGACCAGACGGGGCAGCCACCCGGGGGGATCGAGCCCGGAGGTGAGAGACTACAATTACTTGCCGCCCTTTACCAATATGGCGGCATAAGCAGTCGGTGATCCTCAGAGGCCGACTAGAGGCCCCCGCCGATAGCAGGAAGGGGAGAGATGACCAGGGGAGGCCCCGCGCTGCAACTGGCTAGCCCACGAAACGGGAAGCAGTGACCAGGACAATGCAGAACCGGCCGCCCTTTACCAACATGGCGGCGCGGTGAAGGAGGGCAGCCAGCACACGAGGAAAACACACGATGGCGCCCGGGTGCCGGAGGGGGCGCCGTGAGACGCCCCGACAGTGGCCGAACACGGGACAGCTGGGAGCAGGGGATCACAAGGGTGCCGGAAAGATCGTGACACAGGGCCCCCAATAGTAGGAGTGCAACTGCGGTTGGACAGGCTGGGGAAGCAGAGGCTAAAAGACCCAAGCGGCGGCAGACACTTACAGTGGTATATTAAGGCGAGGGGAGTCTAACCCTAATCACTGCCACACGGACCCCGCACCCCTGACTGAGTAACATACCAGTGCAATCAGCAAGAGGTTGAGCTCCGACTGGCTAAAAACGGAGAGGAGTGGTGCCTAACGAGAAAACCACCCGGATTTTGCCCGGGCCTATGTGGAACATTTGTGACCGCTGACGGGGTACTCGGGCTGGCAGTGGGTGCGCCCTGGAGTGGCGCTGACCCACGATAGAAGGCTTGCATCTCAGCGGTGACATTGATACCTGGCGGCGCTACCGGGTCTGGAGGGTGGCATCTAGAGATCGTACTTGGCGCACCCAGTAGGAACTGGAACCGGATTGACACCGTAAAGACAGAGCAGCAGCCACCGCTGTTCCGAGTGCAGCGGTCGTTCCCGTATTGCGGCACGGGAGCGAACCTGACCTGAGGCGGGGTGCCATGGGGAATAAAGATACACAACCTAAACCTCTGAAACAAGGCCCAATGGATAACTTCGCGACATCACGCCCGGGAAAGGAGAACTCCACCGCAGCGCCAGAGGGGCCAATAGACACAGGCAGGCTACTGGCAGCAATACAAGCCTCAAGATCAGACATTCAGGAAACCCGAGCAGCCCTAGAAGTTAAAATTGGAGAGGTGGGGTCGGAGGTCACTCTCCTGCGACAAGACTTCAGGAACCTGTCGGCTAGAGTCACAGAGACCGAAACACGAATTGGGGAGGCGGAAGACTCGCTCACCACACTTCGGAAGGATATGGTGGAACTCCAAGCCTCGCATAGACAACTATTGTGGAAGGTGGACGATGCTGAAAACGGGGCTCGCCGCAACAACCTACGCTTTGTGGGATTTAGAGAAGGGATCGAAGGAAATAACATGGCGGCGTTCCTCCACACATGGCTGTCTACTACCTTCCCAGCGGCAAGATTCTCTGCGTGTTTTGTCATTGAAAGGGCGCGCACTGCTAGCAAAGCCACCGGAGGGTGCGAGACCTAGGCCGGTTATCGCACGCTTTCTCAATTTTGCAGACAGGGACTTGATACTGCGGGAAGCACGAAAACTGGGAGAGATTCGAGAGGAGAACACAAACATCATGATCTTCCCGGATTACAGCCAGGAGGTACAGAAACAGAGACGCTCCTTTGATACAGTGAAGGCGAAACTCAGGTCCATGAAGATCACCTACATGCTGCTGTTCCCGGCCAAACTTAGTCATATACAAAGAAAAATCAATATTCTTTAACCACCCTGAGGACGCATGGCAGTGGCTCGAGGAGCGACCGATCCTCAATAGCAGAGAAGCGGCAGGGCGTGAGGAAGTGGACAGGTCACTAAGGGAGAAAGCACAGTGGGACCTTCCTAAACCCCAAAGACGGAGATCCAGAAGACTACATTCCCGCACTCCGGGGACACCGTACCAGGCACACACCTCCACGAGGATGAGGAGAGGGCGATCGGAGTCGCCGGGGGAATCTTCTACAGCGGGCTCCAGACCGCAGGCTAACCATCACCAGGTACGTTCGGAAGGAGAGGAAGAAGAAGACGCAGATGTTGGAGCATCGGAAGCCGAGGTGGATGAGCATGGAGAGGAACAGAACTCGATACATCCACTGGTAAAGGAGATACGCCACCTAGAACAGGACTCCTCCGACAAGACTAGCGGGACTGATACAGCTACACAAGATTCACATTCATGTCACGCGACACCTTAAAACTCTCTTCACCGAATCATACGAGGAGGGGGTCCTGCCACCAGACCTCTCACTAGCCACCATTGTGCCGATATATAAGGAGGGCAAACCTAAGGAGGATTGTGCCTCCTATCGCCCCATCTCTCTCCTCAATATAGAGGTGAAGATTATAGCTACCATCTTAGCTACTCGCCTGACATCGGTTGTCCCAGACCTCGTCCACATGGACCAGTCGGGGTTTCTGCCGGATAGAGCAACCAAATTGAACCTCAGACGCACGCACAACTGGCTGCAGGAAGTCAAAGAAAGGAGTGAACCCCACTGGTTCCTTTCGCTCGACGCCGAAAAAGCGTTCGATGCGGTGCACTGGCCATTTCTCATGGCGGCGCTTCAACGATTTGGTTTCGGCCCAAAATTTCGGGGGTGGATACAGCTCCTCTACACAGCCCCGAGAGCACGAGTGAGAGTGAATGGGAAATTGTCCCGCGAATTTCGAGTAGAGAGGGGCACGCGCCAGGGGTGCCCGTTATCCCCCCTTCTATTCACACTAACTATCGAAATCCTGGCACTGAATGTAAGACGGAACCCAGATATTCATGGCTTTTCGCGAGAGGCCTCAGCTGCGGTGCAAGAACAAATATCACTCTATGCCGACGATGTGCTACTGTACATCACTAAACCTGACATTACGGTGCCGGAGTTGTTTAGGGAATTGGACAATTTTGGAGCGAGAGCAGGCCATACCATTAATTGGCATAAGTCAGTTATATACAATCCACAGGGGAAGGAGGAGTGGGGGACCCTGCCCGAGCGATTGGTCACTGCCGCCGCAGGCTTCCAATACCTGGGCATATATATTACCCTAGACAGGAAACTCTCCTTTTCCAAAAATATAGAACGGATTATGGGAGATGCAGTGGCGGACATGAATAGATGGAAACAGCTGCCGCTCACCCTTTTGGGCCGGGCGGCAATGTACAAAATGATTACCCTACCTAAGTTCCTCTACGCGCTGCAAAATGAATACTACCCACTCCCGCCCGCGACGATACCGAGGATACATGCGGATCTTCGTACCTTTCTATGGCTAGGAAAGCAACCGCGGATAGCCCTGCAGACGCTCCAAAGGCACCAATACAGTGGGGGGATCTCGCTTCCCAACCTGGAGGCCTACTATTGGGCGGAACACTTGACTCCGGTAAACGATTGGATCCATGCTCCGGTGGATCACCCGACATATGCACTCGAAAGATACAAACTGTCACCCAAAAACATACTATCCTATCTATATGGTGGTAGGGCGAGGAAGTCGCTCCTACCGGCGACTGTGATTACACTGAGAGCCTGGCTCAGTGCTACGAAACAAATGGGTTGGGAGGCGAGACCCACCTGACAAACGCTGTTGTGGCACTGTCAATGGCTAACAGAACTCTGTAAGCTGCGGGGCTTTCAAAGGTGGGATGACATCGGCATATCGAGTATAGGGGATGTGATCTCCAGGGGAGAACTGAAGGCCTTCCAGGCACTGCCGACTGAGTTTGGGCTGCATCACACACAAATGTTCAAATACACACAGCTGAGACATGCTTGGAGGGCCCAAAACATCACGCTCACGGAAATGCCGGAGTACGCGCCGCTGGAGGGCAGACTCCTCCAGGAACAGATAATGTGCCAGGCAGTCTCCCTCACTTATAGAACCCTGACTAATAACATGCTAGGTGACTTGACGAAACTTAGGGGCAAATGGGAGGCGGATGTGGGGGTCATGGAAGATCTGGACTGGGAGATCGTCCTCATGCATCCCCGGGAAGTAGCGATTAAATCAAGGCTACGCCTCATTCAGTTGAATGTACTCCATAGAACGTACTTTGATAGGACACGGCTCCTTAAAATGGGGAAAATAAGTGACCCGGCTTGCCTTCGCTGCCGTCAGCAACAAGGGAACTTCTACCACACCATATGGGCATGTGCGGACATACAAACCTATTGATCACACATTTTTACTGAACTGGGGGAAGTCCTGGGGGTGGAATTGTCGCTGGAGCCTAAGCTGGCCCTGTTGGGCATGACGAACGAGGAGGATCTGCCCCGCCCACTGCTCATTTTCCTTGTGCTAGCACTGGTAGTAGCAAAAAGAGACATAGCTAAATATTGGGGGGTCACAGAGACACCAGACATTGAGGAATGGAGACGAGGGCTGGACCTTTATATGGCAGCAGAAAGGGTGACATATAAGGCGAGAGGCTGCCCCAAAAAGTTCCGCAGAGTGTGGGCCAAGTGGAGGCAGTACCATGGGCTGGAGGGAGGGCAGTGAGGGAGTACACCAGAGGAGAGGGGGTTACGAGAGCGCAAGTGTAATTCGGAGCAGAGCGGAAAGGGTAATACAGCCCTATGGGAGATCCATGGAAGGCCGGAACGAGATACGAGTACACAAAACTCTACAGACTGGGGTTCTGGGTGGTGGGTGTCGGGACGGGGGTAGATAAGCTGCGCACTAATATGCATGTGTATCCGGAGAAACTATCATGAATGCAGTCGGAGGGGTAAGAAGTGGCTCATCGCATTACTGTAGCAGTGGTATCAGTTAAAATGTACGACGGGTGAGGGGGGGATGGTTGGGGTTTAAAAAGAAAAAAGCAGGAGTTTTACAGGACTTTGAATGTCTAAACTGGCTCTGGAAAGTATGCTTTTAAGTGCAATCTACACTTGCCGCCCGACCTCCGGGGTGTGGGCTGAATGGCCGTGTGACACTATAACAATCGTGCATAATCTTCCCACATTTGGTTCAGCTGAAGTACTCCTTACAGGCTGGTATTTTCTGTGTTTTCTGCAATAAAAATAAATTAAAAAAAATTATATATATATATTGGAAGCTAAGCATGTTGTTCACGCATTTGGAGAGAACCTTTTCCAGAGAGAAGAGCCGTGCTTGTCCCGAGATGTAAACCTTTCATCTAGGCCTTGAGGTATGGGGTCTGCTGACAAAGCCCTGAGGTTTTCTTTTTTATAATAAACTATATCTTAGTACAGGGAGGATGGTTGGGTATTGTAGTCCTTTTCCACTGTCTTTATATTCTATGGACTTGTGACAATGCTGATAATATTGTTTCTTTACATTTTGCTGCTAGTAATGGCATGTGTACTATATCGTAGAGCGCTTTAGTTAAAATAAACATTTTAAACTATACCATGACTCTGATTATCCTTATTGTGGACAAGTATGAGTGAGTGAGCGAAAGAAATTTCTTGTTACCTCGATTCCTGAGAGAGTCGGGGTGTCGTGTTCTGGGTTGTCTAATCATTGGTAGCTTCGCTGTTAGTCAGAGAACGAATTAGACACTATTGCTAGTTTTTGGGATTTTGGTTACTGGTAGGATAGGTTGGTACACCACTATCTACCGAGGTCCTGGTTTCCTGTGCATAGTTCTGTATATGTTCAGAATCCCCGCAACAGTACATGTCTGTCAGTGTGTAAGTGGTTGTGGGAGTGGCTGTGTGGGTCTGTGAGTGGGTGTGTGAGTGACTGTATGGGTGTGTTAGTTGGGATGCAAATGTCTATATAGGTGTGTAAGTGGAAGTGTGAGTATTTTGTGAGTGGCTGTGTGGGTCTGTGAATGGGTGTGAGTTGCTGTATGGGTGTGTGAGTGAGTGTATGGGTGTGTTAATGGGTGTATCAGTGAGTGTGTGGGAATGTGTGAGTAACTATGTGAGTATTTGCATGTCTGTGCACTTGGGTCTCAGTGTGATGGTGGGTATGTGAAAAGTGAGTATCTGTATAGGTGTGGGTGTATGAGTGGCTGTATGGGACTGTAGGTGGGTGTCTAACTGTGAGTATATGTTTTTATTGTAGTCCAGAACACCCTAACAATGTAATCTAATGCAACGACCCTGCAAGAACTAATTTGTAAACCGCATTACTCCAATAGATGGTACCATTCATTTGTATTAAAAAGAGAGAAAAAACAGTTATGAATTATTATTACAATTTATAAAATTATACATTAAACAGACATTTTTGCAATGCATAGCTTTATAATAGCAATAAATCACTGCACATTTTCCATGCTCTAATGCCACGTTATTATAAAAATCAAGATTGAATTCTCCCTTTTTTATTGTTCTCAGGTGTTCTACTTATACAACATAAATGGTTTACTGTATAAAGAATCATCCTTAAACATTGGGATAAAACAATCATATAGACGGTATTAAAAAAAATACAACTGCACATTATGTCACTGCAAATAAGCAACAAAACACATTTCACACCACCACAACCTTTTAAATAATCATTTTATCTATACTTGCAGTACTGTTCCAAAGAAACATATGCTGAAAATGAGGACGTGATCATCAGAAATTCTTCAGTAGCACTACTGGACATATAAGGCACACCAGCTTAGGTAAAGCCTTATAAAGACATCACACTTGGAAGGCCGCATGATGTCATAAATTCTGATAATACATCTACAATAACTAGATTATTCCACTTTTACAACTGTCACCCTCCTTAGAACTTTGGTTCCAAAAACCAAAGATAGGAATTTGGTAACTTCCAAATCAATCCTGAATTTGAGGTTCCTATCATTACATTCTGTCCATCTACTTCTACATTTTAGATAGACAGTGTAATGACTAGATCGAAATCTAACTACCATCTCCTCTGCATGATTGTAGCATTAAAATTATACAGTTGCCAGTTCTTTCTACATCTAAAGTCGACATAATATCTGTTAAATAATTTGGACATACATTATTTTGTGTAGCTTTTCTCTTAAATGTGGTAATGTTAAAAAAAACTTTTCGATTCTATTTGCATTTGTGTCGTTGATGTGTTTGAGCGATCTTCACGTTTATTGTTTGTTTTAACAAAATTCTATTGAGTTTAGAACATTACAAAGAACCCTCAGGAGTGTTGCAAAACATTACATTATTGAGGTCCACATGTATCATCAGTAACATATAATCTATTGATTGGGTTATAATACAGGACAAAATGGAGGACCCATCTGTGGTGGATCAGTGGAGCCCTTCCCTGAAAAAACTAACTCCCCCACCCCTATTCCCTCCCAGTGCATTCTCCTGCAGCCACCGAAGGGCAACTAGCTAGTTCTTTTCACAGGTTCTGTGGCCCCCTCATAAGCAGAGTAGATCACACTCTGCAGCATACAGGAGAGTATAGAGGATCAATCCCCATCTGCCCAGGCTCAATTGTGGATGAGAGGGAATGCTCAGGGGTATTATGTCCTGGGTCCTTGAAACAGTCTACCAGGTGATCCCATCCTTTGGCATTATCTAGAGACTCCGGGCCTCAGCGCGCTTCCTTGAATAGTACTGTGCTTTCGCAGTCAGCCCACTGGATGAGACCCTCCTTCCATTTGATTAGTTCTGGGCCTCGAGGGGTCTTTCAGTGCATGGTAATCTCCCTCTTTGCAAGGATAGGGGCTAGGTCTACAAATCTGGTTGTGCTCTTACATTTGTGGAAATCCCCCCAGCAGTCTTGGCAGATGAGCATTGGGTACAGACCTAAGGGTAACCTTATTGATGAACGTTACTACCTCCTCCCAAAAAGTGGTCAGTGGAGGGCAATCCCACACTGTGTGAAACATCTCAGACTCCTCCTCGCCGCATCTTGGGCAGGCTGCCCAGACACTATTTTAGTGGTGGGTGATTTACATGGGGTGAGGTATGCTCTGTGTAGAAAGTAAAACATAATCAGTTTAAATCAAGAGTTCCTGGAAACAATGTAGATATTGCTGGTGTGTGCACCCCATTCTCAATCTTGTTCCAAAATACCAAACCTCATCATTAGAAACTCTTGTGCATGCTCTTGAGTATTTCGTTTAAACTGTACAGATCCACTACATATATCTACAATGTCTCAAATGCCTGACGCTCAATGTGTTTTAGTTCTGTCACTATGCAGACGGTGCAATGAAACACACAGTGCAGAATACAATACCTTCAGTTGTTTCTCTTGAATTGCATCTACAAGACAAGGTAATGCATATAATACATTTACCCCAGCATTAGCATAGTAGTTCAAACCAGAGGGGTTTGACAATTGGTAACCAACAATACCTCCCTCATTTAAATGTTTTAGTTTCTGAACAGCTTCCTTCTTCTCTTTCATGTTCTTTCTTGCAACAGCATCACTACACTGCTTTGAAACTTCCCATTTTGGACAGATGAAACATTTTTCATAAACTGGACCGTGTCCTAAATGAGGAGCATACTAACTTCTTAATCAGTCATATTCTTTTACAAAACTTGAGTCTGCATTTACTCTGCTCTCATCAAATGCAACTAGATACAAATCAGACAATATCCTAACTCGAGACAAAGTAACATATGACATACCTTCTTTAAACACTGTATAGTAATAATAATAAATATTGCATCTAAACTAAAGCCATGTAATTTATGAATAGCAATAGCATATGCTAGACAAATTGGAAACTATTTCCGTTGAACGTATAAATCTTTCACAAGCAAAAAAGCTGCTGTACATTGTCCAATTTGCTTTGTGTTGTCAATCTGATCAAATTTAATTACAAGGCATTCAGCCTGTTTCCTAATAGGACAATTAATAAAATCTACAACTTTACCCCTAGTTCCATTAAACAAACTTTCAACATTTATATTTAGCCATAAAATCATCTTACAGTTGTTTCAGAATTAAACATTTCTTCTATCCGGCAGTTTGTGAAACAGATTTTCCTAATGAATCAAGTTTTGCTTGTTTACTTTTCATTTAGAAATACAGTGATACCCTGGTGTTCCATTCGATCCATTTCCTTCAGTTGCAAAATGTCTTCTTTCTCAAATTTCAGCAATTCATTGTTGAAACATGCACACACCTTCAATCTACGCATTTGACGCACAATATGTTTACCACCTTGTATGATACTGCTCATTAGTTCTGCTGCTGTCTTAATTGTGGGATAAATATTTTTAGGAGGATGATGTTGTAAAATACACCTTCCCTCTTTTGAAAGAACACCAACTTGATTATCTTTCAAAATATTACCATATTTAATATCAGAGGCTTTTTGCATATTCCTGATTAATTCTTTGTATTTGAAATGTAACCAAATATTGACATTTACTTTGCTGCCCTAAGAATTTGTAGTTTCATTATGCAGCAGTGTTTTTAACACAGGCGGCTGGCCCTTCACAGGAGTAAGTTGCAGTAGATCTCCAAAAGCAATCAAATGTTTTCTTTTCAATAGGACATAATAATTCATTCTCAGAACCTCTTGCAATCTAGGATCCTCTGACCTTAATCGTGTTGTAGGTATTTGCGCAGGGCAGTAATCATCCTGTCTGCCTACTCCAGTTGGAAATAGTTGAGGAAAACATCAAGCCTATAAACATGTCTCCAACACACTTATTGGTGTCATCTGATACAGTTCAATGGCATCCCCCATTATCTCTTTTGAATGTAGTGGATGAACACTGTAGTGCTCATATATTTCATCAGATCTACTTCTATCCACTTTTTTAAACTGTCCACTTGAAAGCAACATTTCTTCCTCCGTGCAACTTCCATGTTTGACAACATCTACATCATTATAGAACACATTTTTTTTGTGGGCACAGTATTCACTAGAAAACCAATAGCAGTTTCAATTTTGCATTTAAAATCTAAAGGAAAATACACAACTCTACCTCTAAGTCCTTTCTGAAGCTCAGTGGGTGGTAGTTTCACAGTCTTTATTTCCATGTGAACTATTGCTTGAAAAGGGTGTATACGCTGTATAAGTATTCCTTCATAAACATTCAGATGTCGAAGTTTCTCTGAGTTTTCAACCGGCTCTTACTCATTGTGTATTGCTCTAGTAGGCATTTTGTTGTCCACTAATTTGTCATAGCAATACTTGCACATGAACTGGTGTGTCAACAAATAAAACCGGTCCTCCATAAATAAATACTCTGCAAATTCTAGCCACTTTTCTTTGTTTTCCACAACAGTTTTTAAGCACACATCAACATTTCGAATTTGGCCTTTGGAATGGGGCATCCAACAACAAATACAAACATAGTTTGGTTTTGCTGTAGAAACTGCATGAAACTTTACTACTTGATTTGATTTAACATTTTGTAAAGCGCTCAAATGCATAGAGGCGTCTTGGCTCTAGCCTCTAACACGAAGTGGGGCCCTGGTTAATTGCTATATAGCCATGTCTATAGGGATTTTCTAAAAGTCAAAAGAGTTAAAGCAGCTTTAATTTACTTCTCATCTTATCAGTACTAATATCTATGTTTTGTTCACACCTAAACATACCAACTCCTCATTTTGCCCAGACTGCACTTCAGGACCAACACAACTTAGATAAATATGTTCACAAAAATGTTTCGCCTCTGACACTGTACCATACATAAGTGATTTGTTCATTTCCCCTCTATACAATAATGTACTTCTTACAAAGTAAAGTCTTCTAACAAAATATCTCATTTTTGAATTTTGATTAACAGTCTACATTAAAAAATGATGAAAGGTGCTTGTGCACACTTTCCTGACTAGACACTCTAATGACTTTCCTTGTGTGTCCTTTTATATTAGTATATTTCCTCACTTTGTATGGATCTAATGCTTGCAACATTGCAATTTTCCTCTTCACACTTCTAACTGGAAATTGGCATAAAATATGTCTTTTTTTATTTCCATTGATTCCTAGCATACACTGCAAATACTAATGAACTCCTTTTTATACACAGGAGCATGTTTACGTCTCCCTTAAACCTCTTCATCTATCTCTTCCGCTACATTACTAAAAACCTTCTCTTTTGCAATGGGATGACCTTCTTTTACCTCATAGCATTGGCCAGTTCTTTCAACTGCATACACTAATTTGTTATGTTGTAAGTAGCTTCCTTCATTAAAGAACGCCTCACTACTAGAAGTATGCTTCCATTCGCCTTTGCAAATCTTGCAAATATTTCTTTTTATTAATCAGCATTTTTTGGATTCTTTTCTTCATAGACAACAGTGTTCTCATTCTGCTTAGAATCAAAATAAACAGTTTGTGCTTCAGGGTAAAAGTTTTATCAACCACACTCTCAATATATTGTTTTTGTTTCAGTGCTGCTCTTCTCCTCTTATATTGTGTTTCTTTAAATTATTTCTGCCTCCTTGTCAAATTAGGTGTTTTTATAAAAAAAATGTACTTTCAATTTGACATACTACTTCTCTGTGAGTTAATTGTGAAACCTCGCTTTTTATTCAAAACATTTTCCATATTTAGCATTTTTCCATATACTACTTTAACAAACTCCTCAGTTGGCTTGACAGTAGCTTACTATAAGCAAGTGAGTAGCTAGATAAGTGGTTATGTCAGTGTATAAGAGCCTGTACTAGTGTCTGACTATGGGTGTATAAATGGGTATATGAGTGGCTGTATGGGTGGGTGACTGGGTGTGTGAGTGGTGGAGTGGATATCTGAGTGAGTGTATCAGTGCCTCTGTTGGTGTGTCAGTCGAAGTGTGGGTATTTGATTGGATATGTTAGAGACTGTATGGTCATCCAAATGGGTATGTCAGTGGATGCATGCATTGGTAACTGGCTGTGTTAGTGGGTTTTTGGGTGTGTTACTGGGCACGGTGCTATGTTAGTGGTGGGTACATACGTGTTGTGTGAGTGGATGTGTAAGGGCCTCTGTCACTGTCTGAATAGGTGTGTGAGTGTCTGTATGGTTTTGTAAATAGGTTTGTGAGTGGCTGCATGGGTGGGAGACTGGGTGTATGGGTGTGTAAGTTCATGTATAACTGACTGTGAGTGCTGTGTACATAAATGGCTGTATAGGTTTGTAAGGGGGTGTGACAGTACCTCTAAGGGTGTGTGAATGGATGTATAAGTGAGTAAATGGGTGTGCGAATGGTTTATGGGTGTGTGACTGAGTGTGTTAGTCACTGTCTGGCTATTTGAGTGATGGGTACATAATTGCTTTTGTGGGGGTGTACCATGGTGTGGAAGTGCTTTCCTGACTGTGTGAGTGAGTGCAGATTATATACTATTAAAATGCATCCTATAAGCAGGCACCCAAATCTAGTTTCAAGCACATTCCTTCATATTGTCTCACTAAAATAGCAACATTTTCAGTATAGCAATTCACTTTTCTCCTTTGCTGCTCACTATATTTGTAGTTAATGTTCTCATCTAATCTCCTTTCTTTTTGGCATTTTACTCTAGTGTCTAGAAGCTGCTCATTTTCTTTCAGCTGGTATACACTTTTTGTTTTTTTTAATATACTTTTTTTAGTACAACCTAATTAATATAACTGTAAACTCTGTGTGCTATTGTCCAACTTTAATTTTAATATCTGTTATCATCTGTTTTCCACTGCAAATCTCAAGTCAGAAATCTCTCAGTTCTCTTCCACTCTCAGTACAAAAGTACATAATGGCTACCCTTCCCACTGGGCTCTCATTCATACTCCCGTACCTGGCAAATCACAGTGGTCCTTTCATCTTTTGTCTGACCACTCCTAAATGGCCACTATTTTTAACCCTTTCCATGTTTCCTGTAAAGAAGTGCACTTGAGGATCCATGGATACACCACGGTGCTCAGGGCGGCCCTCGTGTGAATCTGTGGCGGACCTGTGGATCCACATGAAAGCCCTTAAAAGCATTCAACAATCTGCTGTTAATGCTTTTCATTAATATTTTATATTGTAAAATATTGTCAATTACAAGCCATACACTCCCTACTGAGTAATTTATGTACACCAGGCTGATTTTCAGTTTCACACTGCAGTCTCTTTTGTTCCCTTCCCTCACACTCTTTTGGTTCCGTTTCCATAGTACCCATATTTGCAATAGTCTCTGCCTACCAGTAGGCTAAAACTTCACAAGACTTTCTCTTAGCAGCATACTAGCACCACATTAACTGTAGTAGGTGTGGTTTACTCTTTGCAATTCCTTTCAGATCCCAAACAACATAACTTAAATAAAATGTAAAACCAATCGGAGAGTTAGTCACTTTTTTTTTCTTAAAATTTCTACCTAATTTTAGTGCCCTGCACATCTCCACTAACCAAATATGTTATTTTATGTTTTAATTGCTGTCCTCCATTGTAACGGTCTTTCATCTTCAAAACTGCCTCATTCCTGTGTGCTACTCCTACATGTCTCCAAAAGGGTCAGAGTCTAGATTGGCGGCCATAGTTTTTTGTTTTGGTTCAGAGAGAGTGCTAGAAAGAGTTGATTTGCCGGGAACCTACGTTTACCTAATATAGACATGGCTGTGTTTCGCCTGAGAGGGTTAAAGTAGCATAAATTGCTGCCTTTGGGTGAAAGCATTGTGGATTGCCATCATCCAGATCTCATGATTGTGCACTGTGGTGGTGATGGCCTAGGCACAATTACTGGGATAGGACTTGAAATCCTAATAAAGGATACCTTTGGAAAATAATGTCACTTTTTGCATAGTCTGCCTTGGTGTTCTCCAACATTTGCCAAAGTCAAAAGAGCCAGTGGTCAACCCAATTTTGTTTGTAGATAGCGAAAACCAGGAAGCTTGTCAATAAAGCTGTTTCTGCATTTCCCCGAGACCAAAACATGAGTTCTATACCATAACAACTTACGCTTTGACTCACTCCTTGGATGGAATATAGCTAAAAGACCGAGTCCATTTCACAGGCAGCAGGGTGTTGCTCAATAACTTAAAAGACGTCATCCTGTTCTATATGTAATCATCATGTATTTGTATTATATTTGTATTTGGTATTTATTAGGGGCATGTATCACCGGTAGGTCTCACAGCGCCAGCGGAATACTCAGAAGTCTGTAAGATGTGACACGCTGGAAGAGTCAGGTTTTCAGTAGTTTGCTAAATCTCTTGTGGTTTTGTTCTGCGCGAAGATACAGGGGAAGGGAATTCCAGGTTTCAGGGCCAAATTTGGAGAAAGCTCTGCCTCCGCTTCTGACTGTGCGCACTTTAGGTATGGCTAGGAGGAGTTTTCTGGACAAGCGAAGGAGTCTGGTTGGTTCGTATCTCATCAGTTTATTGGCCAAGTACTTGGGTCCATTGCTGTTGAGAGACTTATGGACCACGCAACATGTTTTGAAAATAATCGTCTTTTTTACGGGAGGCCTGTGGAGGGCCTTCAAGGTGGTAGCGGAGGTGGTGCGGGGGGGGATTAAGGACCAATCTGGCTGCCGTGTTTGGACAGGTGTTTCTCATTGATGCCTGCTAATAGGGCTTTCCCATAATCTAGACGGCTAATGATGAGGCCTTGGACAAGGGGCATACGGGAGGGTACAGGAATGCACTTGCAAATTTGTTTAAGGGTTCTCATTATGCCGAAACTGGTGTGGATTGTAGTGTGAATATGATCAGTCATAGAAAGTTTGTTGTCGATAATGAAGCTTAGGTTGCGTGCTGCAGCTTTGGGAGGAGGGCAAGGGCCCAGGAATGATAGCCATCAATCGTCGGTCCATATTTTCTGGGCGTTGCCGAAGAGTAGAATTTCGTTTTGCTGGCATTAAGTAGAAGGTGGTTATTCGCCATCCAGTCACTGACGGATGCCATGCATCGGTTAAATCTGATTTTGGTGTCCATGGGGTCTGCCCCGAGTGTGATTAGTAGTTGCGTGTCATCAGCTTATGACATTATATCAAACCCATAATTATGGATAATCTTTGCTAGGGGAGACACATATAGATTAAAAAGTGTAGGGCTCAATATGGAGCCCTGGGGAACTCCTTTGTCGATGTTCTGTTTTTTGGACACAAAAGAGCATATTTGAACCTCAGAGGACCTAGCAGTCAGGTGGCTCCTAATCCAGCTTAACGCCGTGCCCCCGACACCAATCTCCGGCAAGCGTTCTAGCAAGGTGTTGTGGGAGATGGTGTCGAAGGCCGCGGAAAGATCAAGAAGGATCAGGATTGCAGAATGCCTGGCGTCGAGAGAGAGTATGATATTGTAAACGATTTCAAGGAGGGTAGTTTTCCGTGCTGTGGCACACCCTGAAGCCTGATTGGGATGGGTCTAATAGGTTATTGTGTTCCAGGTATTGATAGAGCTGGCGATTAATCAATGATTCCATAGTTTTTCCAAACAAGGTTAAAAGGGAAATAGGGCAATCATTTGCAAGTTGTTTTGTGTCGGCCGTGGGTTTTTTCAGAATTGGTCGGATAGTGGCTTCTTTCCAATGATTGGGGACCGTGGATTGGGAAAGTGAGAGGTTGAAAATGTTCGTCAGGTGAGGGACAAAGTCTGGGGCAATTTTTGATATGATCTGGGTGGATGCTGGGTCATCAGGAGATCCCGATTTAATTTTGTACAGAGTGAGACCTACCTCTTCCTCAGTGATGGTACAAAATTGCTTAAGAGAGGGAGTGGAGGGGGGAAGAGATATGTTGATCTCTTGTAAGGGTGTAGTGTTGGGAGGGAACTGGCTATAAATTATATCTATTTTCTCTATGAAATGGGATGAAAGGCTGTCAACCCATTCTTGGGAAACCATGAGAGGGGGTTGACATGCTGCGGGACTGGTGAATTCTTTAACTATTTTATAGAGTTCTTTCTGTGAATTGGAGGCCTGATCTATTCTGTTTGCGAGGTACACTTTTTTTGCTAAAGCTATTTGACCCAAGTAATTTTTATGCGCTTTTTTGTAGTGTTGTTTGTCCAATTCATTTTTGGTGTGCCACCATTTACGTTCTGCCTTCCGGACAATAAGTTTATTGATTTTTAGGTCAGGAGTGAACCAGGGGGAGACTTTGGCAGGACACTTTGTGGCTTTCACTGGAGGAATGATGTCCAGGGTCTTGCTGATTGCTGTTGCCAAGTCTCTAGCTGCATTGTCAATGTGGATTGTTTTAGGCAAGGGGAGAATGGAAAAGTGGGTAGAGAAGGGCTCTATCTGAATCTTTTTCCATGATCGACAAAGCTTTGATTCACGCTCGGGTAGGGAATTGGTCTGTGACCCGTGGATCAGGAACTTTATTACATAGTGGTCTGACCGCTAGACTGGAAATAGCTGGTCAAAGGTGACATTAGGTGAGTTGGAAAATAGTAGATCTAAGGAGTGTCCTGCAGCATGAGTGGGGCCTATTACCAGTTGCTCCAGCCCCAATGAACCCAGACTGGTAATAAGGTCTTTAGTGTGGAGCTCCGACGCGAGTTCTGCGTGGTAGTTGAAATCTCCAAGTAGGAAGAAATTATTAGTGGCTAAGATATGTGGCGCGATTATTTCAGACAATTAATTAATAAAATGGGTTATGGTGCCAGGTGGACGGTAGAGGAGAGGTCCTTTCTGTGATTATTTATCTGTGATCTCTATGTTAAAGATGCATAATTCGCCCCAGTCTGACTGGTGGGATACAACAATGTGAGTTTTGGTATTGTTGGTGTTGAAGGCGATCGCTAGTCCGCCTCCTCTTCTATCTTTCCTATCTTGCTTTATTAGTTGATAGCCAGGAGGAAGTGCTATTGTTATGTCAGGTAGGGAAGAATCTTGTAGCCAAGTCTCTGTTATAAAAAATAGATTGGGTTTCTCCGAGTTCAGTAGGGCCAGATCTCCAATGCATGCTTAGGTAGAGAGCGTGCATTGCAATATATACTGATCAGGTGTGGAGGCCTCGTTGGGGGGTTGATGCTCAGGTTTATGTTTTTTTTGTTTAGTGCTTTAGTGGCTCTATTAGGTGAGCAGATGCCAGGCGTGGTATTGATCTTCCGAGACAATTTCATTGGAATGCTCTTCTGGGCACAAGAGAATGCTTTATTTAAAAGGTGAAGTTCTTGGCTTGAATATTTTAAGATAGCCATTCCTTAGGAAAGGGAGTGTGAGGTGTCAGGGAAGAGAAAAGGACAAAGGGGCAGAGTGTCTGGCGTCTGGCGTCGGTCAGATGTGGACGGGCGCAGATGAGCTTGCCTTTGTCATGCCTTTGGCGCGCTGCTGCGCACGTCCTCTCGGCACACCTCCTTTTCACTAGGAAGTGGGCGGGACCTCGAAAGCGAGGGTGGAATGCTGAACTGCCTTTGTCAGCTGCTGGGGGAGTGGCAGCTGAGAAAAATGTGCAAGATGGTGCCTGCCCCTCCGCACAAACGCCACAAGCCGCAGCGGGCCAGGGAAGAACAGGCGGATGATGAACGAATGAAACAAAAAGTGAGAAGGTAAAATTTAAGCAATGCAATTTTTGTTCAAAAGCACGTTGAGACAGCGTTACTACTAGCCTGTCTCCGTGATTGTAGCTACAGTGCCTGGGGGTCCGCTGGTGCGTCCGCGCGGCGCACCTCCTTTTCACTAGGAAGTGGGCGGGACCGTGATAGCGAGGGTGGAATGCTGACCTGCCTTTGTCAGCTGCTGGGGGAGTGGCAGCTGAGAGAAGACGTGCAAGATGGTGCCTGCCCCTCCGCACAAATGGCACAAGCCGTGGCAGACCAGGGGACCAGAGGCGAATGATGAGCAAATGAAACAATAAGTGAGAAGGTAAAATTCAAGCAATGCAATTTTTTAAAATATACACACCATAAACACAAAGGCTTTTGTGAGAGCCAAATCTTAGCCGAAACACTGGCTCTTTTTGTTGTCAAATCCTTTTTTCCAATTTCTCACTCCATCCACCATGGATCCCCAGCTAAATAAGCGGTCTGCAAGTTATGAGATGGATCTTGATGGATCTGCAGATACGTTCCCAACCAAAAACACACATTCAATACAAAACAACAGAACATTTAATATAAATATATCCTATTACTATTTATTTAACTGTATCACTGTCTTGTGTGTGGGTGTGTGAGTAGCTGTGTGAGTAGCGGTGTAGGTGTGTGAGGGGCTATATGGGTGTGTCAGTGGGTATGTTTGTGGCAATGTGGGTGTGTAACTGGGTGTGAGGGTGACTGTGGGTGTGTTAGTAGCTGGCTAGTACCTGTGTGGGTGTGTCAGTGGTTTTCTGGATCTGTCAGTGGGTTTGTAAGTGGCTGTTTGGGTAGGTGATTTGCTGTGTGAGTGGTTGCATGGGTGTGTAAGTGGTTATGTGAGTGGGTGTGAGACTGGCTGTTTGGCTCTGAAAGTTGCTGTATAAATGGTTTCATAGGTGTGTGAGTGGGTGTCTGAGTAGTTGTGTGGGTGTGTAACTGGGTACGTGATTGTGTAGTGGATGTGAGTGAGTGTCATAGTGATTATGAGGGCCTGTGAGTAGATGTGTGGCATGTTCTCTGGATCTGTAAGTGGATATGGGTGTGTGAGTGTTTTTCTGGGTCTCTGAATAAGTGTTTGACTGGTTGTATGGGTGCACAAGTGGATGTGTGAGTGGCTGTGTGTCTGTGTAAGTGTGTGTGTGGTGGGTGTGTGATTGGGGGTGTAAGTGGCTGTGTGGGTCTGTGAGAGAGTTTGTGACTGGCTGTATAAGTGTGTACCTGTATGTGTGTGTGTGTGTGTGTGTTTGAGTGGGTATGGGAGTGCCTATGTGGGTCTGTTAGTGGTTCTTTGGGTCTGTAAGTGAGTGTTTAAATGGCTGTTTGAGTGTGTTAATGGCTGTGCAAGTGGTTTAGTTGTTTTCTGGGTCTCTGAATGGGTGTGTGACTGGTTGTCTGGGTGTGTGTTTGTGAGTTTGTAAGTGTGTGTGTGTGTGTGAGTATGTGCTGGGTGTATGAGTGGGAGTATAAGTGGGTGTGTCATTAGCTGTATGAGTGTGTACATTTGTGTGTCAGTCTGAGTGGGTGTGTGAGTGCCTGTGTTCTGTGAGTGGATGTATGAGTGATTCTGTGGGTCTGTAAATGGGTGTGTGAGAAGCTGTGTATGAGTGAATGAATGGATGTGTGGTGAGAGTGGTTTCTGGGTCACTGACTGGGTGTGTCAGTGGCTGTATGGGACTGGTTTTCTTGGTGTCTGAGGTCTGTGAGTAGCAGTATGGGTGTGTGAGTGGATGTGTTGGTATGTGAGTGCTTGGTCGTATCTGTGAGTAGGTGTGTGAGTGGTTCTCTGGGTCTCTGAGCATATGTATCAGCAACTGAATGGGTGTGTGAGTGGATATAGGAGTGGCTGTATGAGTGTGTAAATGAATGTGTGAGGGGGTTTCTGGGTCTCTGACTGAGTATGTGAGTGCCTGTGTGGGTATGTGATTGTGTAAGTACTTCCCTGAGACTGTGTGTGTGTCTGAATGGGTGTATGAGTGGGTGTGTGAGTGGTTGTGTGCATGTGCAAGTGGGTGTGTGTGTGTGATAGGTGGATGTATGAATGAGTGTGTAAGTGGATGTGTGAGCCTTTGAGTGGTGTATGAGTTGCTGTATGGGTGTGTGAGTGGCTGTCTCAGTGGTTTTGCTATATGGTTGTGTGAGAGAATGTGTATAAGTAGCTGTATGGAAGTTTACATTGCTGTGTGAGTGCCTGTGTGGATCTGTGAGTGGGTGTGTGAGTTGTATTCTAAATCTGTGAGTGGAATCGTTGAATGTATGAATGTATGAGTGTGTGAGAGGGTGTGTGACTGTATGTGTCTGTGAGTGGGTGTATGGATGTGCGAGTAGGTGTGTGAATGGGTGTGTGAGTGTGTTTGTGCATCTGTGAGGGAGTGTATTTTTTTTTAATTGGGATTCGGATCCACGGATCAGTCGTAGATTCACACGAAGGGCCGCACTGAGCACTGTGGTGGGTCTGCAGATCCTCACACATGAAAAATAAAACATTTTTGGACAGTTTCTTGCCCATGAGAAGTCCCTCACAGTCCCCACCATCAGTCTCAGGGGGTCAGCATACCTCTATTTTGACCCCTTTTATTCTATTTATACTTTGTTTACCCCCCTTCCCCGGACAATGTGTCCGGATTCACAAAATGGCGGTTGCAATTTTTCTCTCAGGTTGCGGCCTGCTAATCGCAACATTGCTGTTGGCCCAGGGATCCACGGATGCACAGCAGTGGATCTACGTCTCTATATATACATAATTATTTTTTCTTTAAGAACTCCAAAACTACTTAACAGATTTACACAAAGTTACAAAGGCGCTCTGGACCAAGATCTAGCTTTTTGCAAAATTTGGTGTAATTCCGTTCAGCAGTTCAGGCTGCAGTCGTGTCTAATATCCCTATGGAAAATTCCATGGGGAAAACGTGTTTTGGGACTCCCCCTTTTCCTGATCCCCCACTTTACGAGTTACCTTGACACTTTCTAGACAGCAGCTGTAGTGAGTGGCTAACTAGTTTTGAAAATGTTGTGAAGATTCGTCAAACGGCACTAAAGTTATTAGCAAAACAAAAAACTATTTTCTGATGGAAACAAGGTCCTAACTACAAATAACTACCTACTGGTGGCTGCCAGTAGGTAATCAGTAGTTATATTTTTCACTAGTGATGCTCAAAATAGTAGCCAGAGTGCCTTGTTTTTAGATATCTTTGCATTAGTGCCAACTATGCACCTGCCTAGCATTCACCTGTTGTCTAATCATTAATTGCTAATGGTGATTGCTCTTACTACATTATGCTGCTGTCAATTGTAAAACAATGTGTTGCTTATGTTTGATGTATTATGATAGTGTGCTTTAGTACATATATTTATATATGATAAAGTGGTGTACTATATCGATATTCACAGGGAGGCCTTCACACTCTGCTTAAGAAATCTAAGGGACACTTTCTCTCAGTTGCCCTAAAAAATGGCACACATACGTTTTCAGCTGTCTGAAACAGAGATGCATGCATTTACATCCATGGAGCTTGTATCTTATCCAAGGACACTGGCAAATAACAAGCTAGGTTCTCACAGAAAGAGACTGATCTTGCGAGTAGAGGACAGTCTGCTCATGTCAATCAAGTATGTAATAATGCACTGTGCCTCTTTTAATGGCATGCCATTAGACACCAATTCTAATTAGAAGAGATTCTATAGAAAGGAGAATGCTCACAAATAAAATGTTACCTCTTTTCATATTATGTTTGATCTGTTCATTCCTTGTTGTAACAATAATCGTGATATTTGCAGCTATAATTTAACATAGGTTGTGCACTAGTAACATGTAACTGCTAATAATACTACTCCAGGAAGTAAGAGAGAGAGAGTGTGTGTGTGCGCGCGCATTCGGGGGAAAGGGAAAGATAACGTGTGTGTGTGTGTGTGTGTGTGTGTGTAAGGGAAAAGAGAACCCATGAAAATGTTTATTAGGTCTCGCCTGTCAATGCGCATGCGCATTGAGCGGAGTGAGACTATAGGGGCTTAAACAAGGTTTAACTAGCTGGCGATTTACTGGCGATTTGATGCAGTGCCTGTGCGCTTTGACTCAATGCGCAAGCGCAATGAGTTAAAATGCGCGTGCACAGCATCAAATCGCCAGTCTTCGCCATCTGTTCCCCAGCTTGGTGCTGCCAGCACCTCCCCTCTCTCTTCCCGCACACAGCCAGGCTCGCATTTCTCCTCCCCCTCCCCAGCCGCCAGCACCTCCCCTACACAGCCAGGCTCGCATTTCTCCTCCCCCTCCCCAGCCGCCAGCACCTCCCCTCTCTCTTCCCGCACACAGCCAGGCTCGCATTTCTCCTCCCCCTCCCCAGCCGCCAGCACCTCCCCTCTCTCTCCCAGCGGAATACATGGTTCCTTTCAGACACTTAGACCTTGCCAGCTACCTTAAAGAAGTGAAAGCCTCCTGCCAGCACTTTTTCTTGTTAATCTCTTTGGCTTTCCTTCTTTCCTATATATTTGCCTTCTTGACGAATTCAGCCACCCACTGATGTATTTCATTCAATTTAAATCTCCTCCCCCTCCCCAGCCGCCAGCACCTCCCCTCTCTCTCCCGGCGGAATACATGGTTCCTTTCGGACTCTTTCGTTTGTTAATTAATTAGAGCTCTACAGCCAGGCTCGCATTTCTCCTCCCCCTCCCCAGCCGCCAGCACCTCCCCTCTCTCTCCCGGCGGAATACATTGTTCCTTTCGTTTGTTAATTAATTAGAGCTCTTTGTCTAACTCTTACACGTAGGCTTACTGGGCTGGGCTGTGGATGGCTCCGATGCGGGATTCCAGAAAAAATCATTAGCGGTGCATTAACAGGCAATGATATCACTTCCTGAGTTTCCGCCCCTGTTTGTGTTTAAATTGTACAAAATGTGTTTATTTAAATACTTTTGGACACTGTGCGGATTTTATAGTAACAACACAGCGCCCGCTTCAGGGACGTCAAACTTTATATTATTGTCTTTCCTCACGGGTGCTGAGGGGGAGGGGCATGGCTGCTTTGTGTACATTCCTCCTGCTACTGCAAAATGAAATGCAGCTCCACCACTGCAGAACACGCTGCTCTTAGTTGGCACTGAATTATCCTGCACATCTCGCTTGTTGCTCACAGTTCACTTTAAGGAGTACAATAAGCTTCACTTCCTCATATTTCAGCATACCGGCATGTTGAGGGTCCGTGAGTGGAGCAGGATACAGCGGTAAGTGCACCCAGTAAGACTGCAACCTTGCCAAGGCTCAGTCATCAGGTTTTAAACTGATACATATTAGGTTTTGTTATCGCAGTCCCTCAAAATATTTTGTCACGCATTTCAGAGTGCCAGTACTTGCTTGAATTACTGTGCTGGTAATGCGCTTGAGGTCAGAGTTATGATCAGCCCTTTACAGGTCACAAACTCTCGTGGCTGCCAGCTTTTGACCCAGCTTTACTTCAATACTCATGGGAGTCCTGGCAGCTTCTTTTCCCCTCCTCCTTTCGCTTTTCCTGTTGGTCCCGACAACTTCTCTACTCCACTCGGACCCCTCCCACCCCTCCACCTCTCCACCTCCCCCCTATGACGGAAGTCACAGCAGATTCTCTGCATTCTTTCTTTATTACACACGTAAAGTGCACAGCTTACACCATTGAAAATCCTCCTAATAATTTAAAAAAATTAAAAGCCATTATTATTTGTAATATCAATACATCTAAGTCACGTAAATACAAAACATGTTGCATTACAAATGCTATAGGTGTCACATTTGCGAAAGTGATAACTATTGGCATTGTAAATGACAAAGCTATTAATCTAGCTATTTTAAAAAACAACACATTAATAAAAAAAATGTCATTTATAAGACCAATAGCTCAAACTTTCCTAATGCGAGACCTATTGCATTTCCAATGCTTGGTTTTGGATTTGTCAATGCTGTCTGTTGCTAATATGTATCTACTCCAGATGAGTTTGGGAAAGTTTGGCAAAGATTCATGGGCCACCGTACTCCAAATGGTAAATTGGTACCTATACTGCCTGGGGTAAGGGAAATCTATTGGGTTTGGCCAAAGTTAGCTTGGTGGCACACCAGTATCTCACAATCTCAAGGAGACAGTCGTTTCCATTTTCATCCATAGCTGAAGGACTAGTGCACACAGGGCTAACAAACAACATGTGGTAACTTAGTTCAGTGAATATGAATGAATGAATGAACATGGAACTTATAGAGCGCACAATCACTCAATCAGAGCATCCTGGCGCTAGCTCACACACAGATACTGTTCATCTAGACTGTTGCAAAGAAAATAAAACACATGAGCAGGCTAGATTAGGCGGTGGCAGAGTTCATCCAAAGCAGGGAACAATCATTTTTATATGCTAGTTGTGAGCTCTCAGTTCGCTAGAAAAACATTTTAAGTTCTTCACTTCTGTATTGTTTCAATTTAACGTTCCTGGCCACTGGCTCGAGCACTTTACAAATTGTGCACTAGCCGTGAAAATTATGCTACTTTGCTAAAGGTTGATTTATAATGTTATTAAAACGCGGAAAGGACAAGCCATTCCCTTATTGAATAATCCATTGTTCCTTGCACTTACAGTAGCGTAGATCAATTTTCAGACAGAAACTGTATAGACATATGTGATAGAGTTTCCCGTCCCAAATGCCACCTGTTTACTTCTTAGAGTAACAATATTTAACACCCAGGACCTTTCTTGTATGCAGGCACAAAATATAGGAACGGAAAGAAAGATGGAACAATGAAAATCAAGTATTTTAAACAGGCACCTGTTAGGGCGATCTGTTCTATCAACAGGACATTTTACAAATGACAATGGGTGCAAATAACGGGGCCCTTACCATATTCAACAACGTATGGCATGGAAGCTAAAACGGCCAGTTTAGTATCCAAAATGAAAAATCCAGAGGTCATGAAAAAAAAGAAGGATAGTATAAAGATAATTGTGGAAAGGGACGTCTGGCGTGTGGGTAGTCGTTCATTTAGTCGCTAATTTGTTTTCAGGAGTGTGGAATAGGCCTCTGGTCATTTTCTAATCCATTAGCATAATGTTGCATAATTTCACTAATTTCGAGTTATGCTTACAATTACTCTATTAGGCCGCATTGCATTATTACAAGCCAGTAATACAAAAATCTATCTCGAACACACAAGGACATCGAGAAAGACCTGAACACAATTGTTTCTATTTGCAGTGCTTGGGGGGTTGTGACATTTTTTTGTTAGCGCCTAAATCCGGTTTTGCATTTTGAGTAATTATGCGTAATTCAGTTTAATTTGAAGAAATTGTGCATAATTACTACCATTTAATCAAATGACTTTATTAACTCTTTGTTGTTATTAAGTACCTGTAAACTTGGGAGCCGAATAGATTAGTGCTATATAAATTAGTAATTTCGCAGTGTTCCTATTAAACACGATTTAGTACATTACTATCACCGGCTAAGCTCCCACTGCAGCATAACAAATTATAAGAGACAACGGCGTGCTTTTGTATGTACTGAATAATATTGACGCTGTTCTGTTTAATGAATACACAGACACACACCTGTACTATTAGAGAAATGATCGAGTGAATAGAGATTGAATATGGAGCTTGGCTGGCTGTGGTCACTAATAGTCCGATTGATCACACAGTTCTGCTGCTGGTGTTACACTGCCTCGGAGGTCCTCCTCCTCCTCCTCCTCGGACTGCACCTGCAAGGTGACCTTTCCATTGAAACGCGCTCCAGTGGTTCATTACTTCTCTTAAGGCAAGTAAAGTTAATTAAAGGAAGTAATCGAAGTCTCCTTTGAGTGCTTCTCGAATCGCTGGAACTGCACGCATTTTGCACGTGAAAGCTCCCTGGCGCAGCATTCAAAAATGGCACAAATACGTTTTCAGCTGTCTGAAACAGAGGTGCATGCATTACATCTATGGATCTTGTGTGCTTATCCCTTATACATGGATTTATCGAAAACGCAGCCAAGCACTTTTTTCATTCCATTCATTTTTTTTATCAGCATTACTTTATTGGTATTAACTTTGACAAAAAGATGTATACATAAAGCCTGCTTGTTGAGCGCTACAGAAAGAACCCAAATAGATACAAAACGGAATAGTAAACAACCTTCCCAAGAGGAAGTTGGAGTAAAACATCACAATGTAGTATTAAACATAATCCCTTTAAAGAAAAGTAAGGGAAATCAGGAATCATATCTGCTTTACCGAAGAAACAATTGGATCAATTAACACTTCTACATTCGATTGTTGTCGTGGAAAAGGAAAGTTGTTGCCTTACCATAAAACTAAAGAATAATAGAGCAATATGAGACAGAACATTACTGCTCATGGGTTGTTACCAACAATGAAGCGGTACCAGATGTCCTTGAATGCTGCATATATTTTCATTATTAATGTTTCATTGGCTCAGCCACAATGTGCAAAGTATGTGAACTGGCCAAACTCCCAACTAAGGTGGTAATGGAGTGGCCACAAGGTACCTCATGAGTGCAAAATATTAAATGTGTGTGCTAGGCTTTCAGGGCCTACTGATTTGAAACTTTGCCTTTTACAGTTCACAATATTTAGATACATTTTATAATGTAACAAGATGGGTTATTATGGGGAGAATGTGAGTCCCGCCCAAATGAGAAGTCACATTTTCTTACATTGGCGGCAGTGATAGGCTAGGTTGCGGTGAGGTAAACTAGATGTACTGCAAAAGTGGGACTTTTGCTCTTGGGAACCTTTTGCCCATTGTTCTGGGAGCATACATGATATACCCCGCCACCTGGCTAGTGGATTGGACAAAAGTTCCACCTCACCCCCAGCACTTCAGACACATTTTAGACATGTAGTAAAAGAGAAGAGGACTGGACCTGCCCTCAGTAACCTGTAAGGAGACCTGAAGGACTTGACTTGCTCCTACTTGTACTCAAGACCAAGAAGTGGACTTCTTGGTCTCCAAGGGTTAGTTGGCAGACCTCCTGTGTTGCCACAAGTACATAGCAAGCTGCAAGAGACCTTTCACAAGTGGACCATATACAACTGGTATTGTATTGTATCTTTCTGGTGGCCACTGCTTTATTTTGTCATGAATGTGACCCCTAAATATTGCCCCTGAGGTCCTGGGAGACTTTGAAGTGGCTATGAGCAAGTGCTCTTGAAAGTCTGAGAAGTTGGGGAAAATATTTTGGACTTTCTAGACTCCCAGAGCCTCACTAGGCCTGCAAGCAAAGCTGTCTGATTTCAATTGGTGATAGGTTCAGGCTTGCCCAGCTTGGAATATTTTGAGCTCCAATAAACAGACAAAGTCAGGAGATAGACTGGGCGAAGGAAAGTCACCTGATGGTCTCAGTTTGAATTCCGGACCCGTGGACTATGGGGTGACCCCGCACCTTTGGGTGGTCCCCAAAAAAGACCCCCCAAATCCACAACTGGTTGACTGCTGTATAAGCCATAGTAAAGTAGAAACCACAATCCTAGTCACGGTCAGAGGTAGGTAAAGCCTAAATTAACCTGTGCTTACCCTCTTGTAACTTGTTCAGTTTATACTTTATTAATGTTTAGACCCAGTTTTTAAAACATACTATTTTAAAATCAATAACATTTTATATATAAGTACACTATATAAATACCAATTCATTATTCGATTAAATCACTGGAACCCTGCCACCTAAAAACATTAGGACACTAATCCGAACATATTTTAAGAAATGTTGCCAATGCACAAGCTACATCAAATAATTCCATTCTTAAAAAAAGTGCAAGTGCGTCATTTCAACAATTTATATTATACTTTTTAAAAAGCGGTTTAAAAAACAAGCAACAGAGCCTATGAAAATGACGAAAATCAATTAAAACATGAACAATGACATTTTGAGAAGGCTGTCTACATGTGCAGTTATTCGCCAACAAAAACCTGTGAAATGCACAACCCAGTTAGTGTCCACAAAGTATATCCAATCTTTTTCTTTCACTTTATAGCGAACGCGTAGAGTTGCCGGTGCTTATATGTGACACTTATTAATGTGTTCCATTGTTCTAGAAGTAACAAGGATAATGCATCTGGACTGTATTGCATAATATGGGGATACATTGAATTGAAACCGGATCACAATCATGGATATTTATTTCGAATAAATTCTTTACATATCATTGGACTTTTTCATCTCAAGTAATAATCGCAACACTGTGACACCCTGATGAAGTTCACCTGTGGTGAACGAAATGCGTTGGCTGTTCTGTTTTATGTGTTGAGAAAAAAAAGAAAGTATATCTTGGAGGCTACAAAAAAAAGAGTGGATTTACTTTGTGGACACTAACTAGTCAGTGCACTTCACATGTTTTTGTTGAACTGTTTGGATCTTTTATTGGTCGTACCTTATGAAACAGCGGGTGTAGTGAATGTCCATACAGCATCGCCTAATAAGATAAAAGCATGGATAAATTGGGGAAATAGGTGGAAAGTGCGATTGTTGCATTGGCTTGCTGTTTCAAATTGTGTGATGTGCAGTTATTCTCTTGATCTAGAAAAACAAATTTCTCAGCTCTTACATAACGCATATTTAATGCTACCCGAATTTCAATAGTATTAATTGTAACCAGGTATCTGGAATTGCTGATAAATACGGAAATACATTACTATTTTCCCATGAATCTACCATATGTTTTGCGGAGGGCCTATTCATTACATACTTCAAGTCCGTCAACCTACATTCTTTTTTACATGCCATTTTTAATTCTGCTTTACAGAGTGAGGCCTCAGCTATTTGTAATTCTAATTTTAGAGTTCCTGCGATGGCTTCCAATCTTTTCTTTACCTTCTTTGCCCACTGTAATTCACGTCTTGCTATTTCAGTAACACAGTAGGCTGATATCTACTGTGTATTTGGGACCAAACGTTTATCTTAAAAACGCAAAGTTGATTTATAGGCTAAGAAGTTCCAAGCCTGCACATTTCCTTCTAATCTTATCACCTGGGACATCGCACCTTTTTTTGGGGGGGGACAATTTTTTCAAACCTTTGCTTTCACACCTCTCCCAACTTCCCTCCATACTAATGGCTAATAACTGAGCCCCATAGAGCCATTGCATGGGGACCAATGCTTTATAAGCAGTTAAAAAGGGAGTCCAAGTGGGGCCACCATAAGTCTTTTTAAAGTGAACAAGTCCCCCTATCGTAGCTAATGCCCTTGTCTCCACCAATTCTTTATGCAAGGTCTAAGTCAGCTGACTGGTAAACGTTATGCCCAGGTACTTATAGGAGGACACAAGCTCTACCCAACTATTATGTAACTGCCACTTATACAGTTTACTTTTTTTCCCACACATGATTGCTTTTGTTTTTCTCATGTTTACCTTCAATTTATTAGCCTTGCAAAAATGATTAAACCTAGTTAACTTCCTCTGAAGGTCTACTTGGGTCCCGTCCACAATTGCCAAATCATCTGCATAGAGTAGACACGACACAGGTCTACCTCCCATTTTTGGGGAAAACAAGTGAGTCGCTGCCAACTCTCCCAGAAGGTCTGCTAAAAATAACTTGTAACTTGGCACAGAGCAGTCAGGCTATATTAAGGGCAATGTGTAAAGTATTTGGGCAAGACTTTAAGCAATGAAAATAGTGAAAGCACCACACAAAATGATCGCACATCAGCTTTATAAGAGTAGATTTAAATAAATAAAAATAGACCAAAACTACAAAAATCCAATTGGGAAACTGGAGATATTGAATTTCAAAGTTTTAAGGGAAAAATTGAAAGCACAAAGCTCTAACAAATCTGGTTGCACCGGACCAGGATAAAGTCACAGGTTTAGGCCAACCACCATGGAACGCTGACCGACTGCAGGGACCAGGTTAGGTACGCTGAACAAAGTACGTTAATTTCTGGTTGTGGAGTGTTGAGTGGATTCGAGGCAAAGAAGAGCCAAGCAGTCGACACAATGTGTCTTTTCCAAGCTGTTGCGAGGCTGCTGTGCGAGGTCCTGGTACGTCGGCATCAGGGATTTCGTTGACAGGACTAATGATGTGAAGTGCAGGCATGCAGAGCGCAGCTGGCGATGAGTCTGTTCTGAAAAACTGCAAGCTGTGATGCGAAGGGCGCAGGTGTCAACGAGCTGCTGCCGAAGAGACATTTGCGGACCTGGATTTGAGAAGCACTGTGCCATCGGCTATGCGTTGGTTCCGAAGACTGCGAAAAAGATGAGGACCTTCTGTGCCGGGCCCAATCCATGTAGCAGTGGCAATGCGTAATTTCTGCTCAAGGATGCGCTGCTCAGCCAAAGAGAAATGTTGGTTCGGCTCGAGGATGTGCTGCAAAGCAGAGAAGATGCATTGGTTCCATTGGTAAGCACCTTAGTCCCACTTCCAAGGGTCCTGGACTGGGTTGGCATCACTTGGCAGGGTAGACTCACAGCTGGGAGAGTCCAGGTGCAGATGCAAGGTTGTTGGAAGCTTTTTATATCCCTGAGGCTTCAGTCAGGAGGCCAGCCAATTAGCCCCTGGAGCCACACTGGGTTTTGGGTTCAAGAGATACAGGTCCAGTCCTTCTCACCCAGGAAAGGAGGGCAGCAGACTGAAGGGCAGCACAGCAGGGCAACAGTTCTTCCAAAGCAACAGCCTAGCAGAGTGGCAGTCCTTCAGCAGCACAGCAGTCCTTCTTCCTGGCAGAGTATAAGCAGGTCCAGAAGTGTTCTGAAGTGATGTTGTCTAAAGTCCAGTACTTATATCCAGTAGTGCCTTTGAAGTGGGGAGAAGCTTCTAGAGGCCTGTCTTTGAAGAGCACAGATGCCTTGCCCTGCCAGCCCAGGCTCCAGACTTAGGGGCCGATTATGATGGCGGTGAATCCGCATCCTCGGGGCCGGCGGAAGCCACCGCCGGCCCCGAGGATGCGGATTCACCGCTGCGGTGATTCACAAGACCCCCCGCCAGATTAGGATGGCAGGGGGGTCGGGAAGTCCGTACTCAGCTTTTCCGCCGCGGTCCCGCCGCGGAAAAGCTCTAATATGGTGGCGGTGTCTCTCAGACACCGTCCACCATATTAGGAAATGCCTGAAAAGATGCTTTTCCGCGGTGGATTTTCCGCCGTGGAAAAGCATGTGGTACTTCACTGCGGGGGGGCGTTGCGGGCCCCCTAGGTGAAGGGGGGGTGGGGGGTGCACATGGGGGGTACCTATGGTACCCCCCTGCATTTGTATGCAGAGATTGTCAGGCACCGCGCGGTGCCTGCCGCTTTCTGCATACAAATGCAAAGTATGCATTTTTAACATTGCGGCGGGTGCAGCTTGAAGCTGCACCCGCCACAATGTTAAGGATAGAGGATGTGACCGCCACCCTGGCGGTCACATCCTAATCTTCACGGGGGGAACGCCGCTGCCCATGCAGACGTTCCCCCCTACTCTATGGTGGCGGACGGACTCAGGTCCGTTCGCCATCATAATCGGCCCCTAACTACAGGGGGTATACTGCCATTTTTGTGTCCATAGGACACAGCCTAATCAGGTGTAAGTGAGGCTGTGCCCAGCTCCTCCCTTCCATCCTGCCAGGATGGCCCATCTAGTTGCACCCTATCTCCCATTGTGTGTCGCTGTCTAGGTGGAATACTCAAAGCCCAACTAGCAACTACTCCCAGTCATGTGATCAGAGACAGTCTGCAGGAACTAAATGGCTAAGGCACAAAAAGACTTACTTTCTAAAAGTGGCATTTTCAGAATTATAATTTAAAATTTGACTTCACCATGAATTAGAATTTTAAATTAGGATTCCATATATCTTCCCATTTGGAAATTACACTTATAAAATGTAACAAGGTAATCCTAATGCTATTCAACGGGAGATACAGGCCTTGCAGTAATGAAAAACAACTGTGAGTGTTTTTCAGTAGTAGGACATGCAAAACTTAAAGGTACATGTCCTGCTTTTTAAGTACATTGTACTCTGCCCTCTGGGCTGTGCAGGGCCTACCCCAGGTTGATTTATTTATAGGGCCACTGGAATTGTGATTTTGCGGTTGCTGCAATTTTTGCATAATTAAAAGTTTCCTGCATTTACCACATAATCATTCATCTGCTGCATAATCTGCAGATTTTAACAAAAATCAATTGTCTCTAGCTCAAACGGTTCAAAAATTACTGAACATGTAGTGGCACGTTTTGCAGCTCAGTAAAAGGCACTTTGCAAAGCTGGACTGTTCACCTTTCTGTTGCTTATTGCTATATTTGAGTAATAAACTGGTAGTAATTAGGTGCACCCAATGCCCAGACAGTGTTACAAAAATGGTGAAATAATGCTATTACAAAATGTGCTACGTTATGCTGCATAATTTGCCTTTTCTTGAAGCATAATTTACTCTATCCTGCCACATAATTTGACCCTCTCCTGCCGCATAATTGCAATGGCCCTGCTTATATATATATTACAAAGGAAGGTTTGGGCTTGGCAATGGGTTTATTTTGGTAGGCTGGCGTGGTAGTTTAAAACTACACACACAGGTTCTGCAATGGCAGGTCTGAGACATATTTACAAGGCTACCTAAGTGGGTGGCAAAATCAGTGCTGCAATCCCACTAGGTGCATTTAATTTACAGACCTTGGCCACATGCAGTGCACTTTACTAGGGACTTATAAGTACATTAAATATACCAATTGGGTGTAATCCAATACCACCATGTTTTAAGGAGAGAACACAATCACTTTAACAATGGTTAGCGGTCTTAAAGCCAAAAAACACAAAAAGGGTAGGACGAAGGCAAAAAGTTTGAGGATGACCCTGCAGAGTGGGCCATTTCCAACATTTACTATCTGCATATAAATCATCAGATGTCTTACTCCCTTTCTGTGTTGGTTTATTTATGTCATTTGGATCCTGCTCTTGCTTTTTCAGATCGGTACCATTGATGAAAAGGGTGCTATCCATTTTCAATTCACACTGAAGTTAGTGGTACATTTTTGCACCAAACGCACTGTTTATTAGTAGCTTTTGTCTCTGTTCTTTATCCAAAGTAATTCCTGCATATCAATGCATGTCTGGTGAATGCAGTCTATTTTTAACAGTCTTCTGTATGGGTAGCTTGTGACTGCCAACACATACCAGCAGAATGCATGAAGGTCTGTGGTTGCATGCATAAGTGCGTTAAAGTCAAAAGTTTTGGCTTTGTCAATATTTGTTATTATTTGCATATAGTCACAGTTTTAACAAACATTAGCAAAGCTAATTGATCTCCCCTTTGAGACCTATTGCCTTTGGTAATGATTTTTAGTCATGCTACAAAGTAGCATGGCTGTAAATAATGTACGAAAAAACACGCTGTGAAGCAGCCATCGCTACATTCTGTAAGTGCATGTCAACACAGAAGTCCCTAAAAAACGAGGTATAAGGCTCTCCAGAATTTTTATAAGCAAGCAAGCAGGTGTTACAGGATTTCAATATTTAAAATTAGGTGAATGTAAAAGTTTGGGTCTTCAAATCAGGACTAGCCAGCTAAATTGTTGGTATAGTTGTGGTCTTAAAGAGTTGGGAAATTTTATAATAGGGAAAAGAGTGATTGCTTGGCAAGAGGTTCTGAATAGAATCAGCGAGGGGTGCAAGCCTAGTTTCTTTGAATATTTTCAGATTGTATATATTTTATTTTTTAAATAGATTCAATCTCCCTTCAAGTTTTGGTAGCACTAAATTTGTGACTGCCTTAATTGGAGCAAACATAAACAGGGGTGAGTATTTGGTATCACTTCTTATGCTCCCAGAAAGAATCAATGTTGGTCAAACAAATTCTTACTCAGGAGACACAATGTACACTTTTAGAATGGGATAAGTAGGTCATTTTGCAGTTAGGTAGCAAGGCGTTAAGAGCAGGTACTTTTTAAAAGAATGGCCTTTTTGACTCGATGGATGGCTTATTATACACCTTCAGCACTCCATAAAATCTATCCAGAAGTAGAGAATAGAAGCTTCTGTTGTCAGGCAGAAGGGAGGAGAGATTGGCTGCATATTATTTGTATGTGTCCTAGGTTAGCACAATTGTAGGAAAGAATCATTTTAGCCGTCGGCCAGGGGATTCAGAAACGGATAGTTCACGAAGTCGATGTGGCCCTCTTCGCAATTACTAGACAAGGGGGGACCTCAGTAATGACAAGAGGGGAGGCAACATTTATAGAAATCAATTCTCTTCTATCACGCTCCCTGATATTACAGAATTGGAGATCTGTAAAAATACCTACTTATATGGGGTGGTTAAATAGGATGAACCACATAAGGAAATTTGAAGAAGCATATGCAAACAGAGGTATTGTATTGTATTGTAATTGTATTTATAAACCATAGAGGATTCGTGTTGTATTTGTATAGTGAAACATGCAAGTACATTTTAAGTGGTGGATAGGCTAGTCCGTTATTTGGATTCAGAAGGATAGCTGAAGGATAGAAGAAGAAAAAAAAGGTTTGTATTTATATAGTGTTAGTTACCCCTGATGAGGTGTTGACGCACGCTACTCCGGAAACCCATAAAGGATTAGTGCTGAATTATTATGGTGAAATATGTAGTCAGTTATTTGGAGTGAGAAGGATAGTAGGTGCTATGAAAAAGTTCACTGTTGTATAGAAACACTTGGCGAAGATAGATCATATGGGGGAAGAAGAACTCTATACCCAAGCACAAAGTCTTATTTAAAATGCTGGGGGTTATAATATTATTAAAAAAATATGTAATTAAAAAATAATAATAATAATAATTTGTTATGGTTGATGAAGCAAATTGGCACTAGATGCACTTAAGCACTTTAGCACTGCACTGCACTTTAGAAGTAAGATGGGATATTAACTTCTTTATTGCCTGAAGCTGAACTCAGACAAGACGGAAGTCCTCATCCTGGGATTATCGCCCTCCGCCTGGGACGACTCCTGGTGGCCCCCCGCCCTGGGCACCACCCCCAAGCCAACAGACCACGCACGAAACCTGGGCTTCATCCTGGACTCCTCCCTCTCGATGACCAGACAAGTCATCGCCGTATCGTCATCGTGCTTCAACACCCTGCGCATGCTCCGTAAGATCTTCCGATGGATCCCCACCGAAACCAGGAAGACAGTCACCCAGGCACTCATCACCAGCCAACTGGACTACGGGAACACCCTCTACGCGGGAACCACTGCCAAACTACAGAAAAGACTCCAGCGCATACAAAACGCCTCTGCATGACTCATCCTGGACATCCCTCGCCGCAGCCACATCTCCACCCACCTGAGAGACCTGCACTGGCTCCCCGTCAACAAGAGGATCACGTTCAGACTCCTCACCCACGCACACAAGACTCTCCACGACACGGCCCCGAATACCTCAACAGCCTCCTCATTTTCTACACACCTACCCGCCAGCTACGATCGGCCAGCCTCGCCATCGCCGCCATACCACGCATTCGCAGAGCCACCGCTGGAGGAAGATCCTTCTCCTACCTGGCGGCCAAGACATGGAACTCCCTCCCCATCCACCTACGGCTAACCCAGGACCACCTCTCCTTCAGGAAACAACTCAAGACCTGGCTTTTTGAGCAGTAACGAACCCCTCCCCCCAGCGCCTTGACACCCTACTGGGTGAGTAGCGCGCTATACAAATTGTTGTTGTTGTTGTTGTTATTTTGAAAAACTTGTATTTAATCAGGTCTTTTTTGTAGTATGCCATTATGCACTTTATAGTATCTATTTTATTCAATTGTTTCTAAATATTGGTCAAACTATGTCTTAAATGCCCTGTTTTTATTGATTGATGTTATTTCTCCTTATGCTTCTGCTTAATAAAAATGTATAAAAAAAAAAGTGGATTTGAGTTGGAGAGTTGACAGGGGGCGAGGTAACATGGAAGAAGGGAACGGTCAACGGATACCAGAGACCATTGTCACAGCACTGACTTGGGACGTTCAGTGGCCATAGGTGTTATATCGAATGTACGTTGTGATCCCGCAATCTTTTACCCCGCAGGGAATCACAACGCGGTCATTATAACGACCGCGTTATGATTCCACATACCATTACTCCACAAGTCGGAACAATGACTTGTGGAGGGGGAGGTCTGCATGTTGGAATAGTATAATTTACTATTCCAACTCCCGTCTGTGCGGACAATAGGGAAGGTGTTGGATTTTAAATCCAACAGCTTCCCCCCCTCCGCAAGTCGTTGTTCCGATTTGCGGAGTAATGGTATGCAGAATCACAACGTAGTCGTTGTAACGACCGCGTTGTGATTCCATGCGGGGAAAAGGATTCGGGGTAAACGTTGTTTACCGTTATATCTGGTGCTGATCATCTAGAATTAGAGTGGTTATGCTCTGAAAATCCAGTGCTTTGGAATGACGGGGAGTTCAAGATTAGATGGTGAGAACAGTGCTCCTGTATGTAAAACTGGAACAAAACATAACAATGAATCCTCGGTTACTGTAGGTGTGTTTCCTTGTAGGTGCTTGAATGCCCATTTTCCATCGCCATGTCTATGCTTCTTCTAAGATCCCTAGTAGTTAAAGATGTATGGGGTTGTATGCTATTGTCTGTCCACATGAATAGCATTTAAGGATTGCCTCTTGCATGGACATGTTGGAGTCCCACTGTAGACTTCTAGTTATGGAGCTGTGTCCGGAGTGTGTGTTGTGGCTCACACCTCCTCCGTGCCATGGTGGATATGAGAGTGTTTATGCGGCTATAGAATGGTTGTGTTTGAATACGTCCGAGCCTCTGGGGGACTGAGTGAGGCTATGTTGTATGCTGTCGGAGGCTATATGATGGAATTTTGTTGTCTTGAGGCCTATGTGAAAATAAGCTGTCACTCTTGAGATTTATGTAGACTCTGTCCTGGGACAGAAGGCCCATGGCTGGCAGGGTTTCTCTGAAGAGATTATAGGTACTATATTAAAATGTTTCCGTCATCCTCTTAATACGTTGTGCATTGTTATATTTTTTTCTTGTAATGCTAAGGACGTTTATTCAGTGGACGAACCAATTGAATACATTTTCAAACTGACCTATATGAAATGTTTAAATGTATTTGTTGTAATGATACCAACAACTATCCAGGATGGGTTAATCGTTTATGGGGCGTCATGGGAATAGAGAAGTTATCCCTAGTGATGGTCAACGGCTGGGAGAAATGTGGGCACGCAGATTGCACTTCGTATCCACAGAGTTCAGGTAACTTCCTGCCCCAGATTCCATGAATTGCTTGTTGTTAATCCCTCCAGAACAGTCACAATTACCTCAGCTACATAGCAGAGGTAATGGGGAATAGGGTAGGGAATATAAATATTAAGTGTGCACATGTTTAGTAGCACCAAGGAAAAGATACAGATAGGAGGTAGCTAGCCTTGGGGAGCAGGCGGGGGGGGGTTCAGAGACGAAGGGATAGAGGGGTGGGAGACGTATTTAGTGTTTCATTTTCTTTTAAGCTGCCTCTAGTGTATGGGGCCACGTGTACGACCAACAGGCTTTTTGACTGTCAAATTGTGATTTTTAGTGAATCGTAATTTGTGAGTCGCAAAACATGATGTACAACAGTGTCCCAGACACTGTTTACGATTCCCAAATGGGTTGGAAGAGACCTGCCTCATTAATATTCATGAGTCAGGTTGCAATTTGTGACCCATTGGCAATGGCCGGCACTTATAGTGATGGTGGCCCGCTGGGGTCAGCAGACCACAATGCCTGTGACTGCTTTTCAAATAAAGCAATTTTTTTGTGAGGGGGAATGCAGTCTGTTTTCCTTAAAGGAAAAAGCGTCTCAAAAATAAAAATGAAAAGTTTTCTTTTCACTTTTTCACAGTGGGTAGTGATCTGCGGGACCACTTCCTGCTCTCCCAAAATGATTGTGCCTCCTTTTACAACTTCCCATTTGGAAATGGATTACCACCAATTTGAAACTGGTGGTAATCTGCAAATGTTTTGCAAGGACATTCCCAGTCACAAAACATTCATACACACCAGTGCGACCCGCTATTAGTAAGGGACACTCTGTAAATGTAATGTAATGTAATGTGTATACTTGTAAAGCGCACTATTGCCAGTCGGCGTCCTGGCGCTGTATACCGCTGGGGAAACCGTCCTGGCTTTCCCTGTGGGATGGTCCCTGCTGGGAATCCCCAAGGTGGAGCCAGGCATCCCCGGCGTTAATGGGGCCATTGTGGAGATTAGGCAAGCTAATGCCCAGAGTTGCCGAGTGGGACCCCTGGTTAGAGTAGGCACCGAGGCGAGAATTATCGAGTCCGCTTGCCCAGGTCCACGACCCTGCCGTGTCGGGAATCGAACCCTGGTCCCGGGCCGACTTCTGCTTCCGGGTCTGCTGCCTCTAACCAGTGAGCCACACCACTCCACTCTGCACACATCCCTTCCTAGAAGCAACTCAGAAACCCTATTTTGTGAGTCTGTACTAGGTTACTGACTTGCAAAATCGGGTTGGTACATAGGAAAATGCATTTTACTGGTTGCAAACGGCCCGATAGGCCTTTTGCAACCGGTAAAATGCGTTGTACATTTGGCCCTTAGGCACTATATTAAAATCAATAAACAAAAATGTTCCATAAAATTATTTGCTGTGTCTTTAAAGCCCATAAAAACAATAAGGAATGTTACATAAAGCCTAGGGCACTTCACACAGAGTGCCTTGTTGTCCCTATGCTGAGTCACACTTAATCACATCAGACTACACAGATTTATACAGGTAGAGCAGTTAGGCAGTCTCCACACCAGGGTACATAAAAATAGTCCAGCATCAAATGACTATTGATCAGCTCCCACAAACTGTTAATGATGCCATGGCCTGGTCAAGGGGATGGTGGGCACCCACAGCATCACTTTAATCAAGTTTGGCACGTCCTATTTTTTTTTTACTGTGTTTTTCTTCCTACTATCTTTTGCTTCCCTATTTAATGTTTTTCTTTTACATGTGCCCATGCAATTGCACCCTTGAACAGATGTGTTTGCAGTATGGTTAGGCCATATTTTATAACATTTTTACCTGTAAGTATCAGAAAGGACGTTCTAGTCTAAAATCATCTGATTTTTACATTGGCCCTTGACAGATAATGTTCAACAGAAAGCCCTCTCCTGCTCGGTTTATTCCGAAAATACCAGTTAGCCCTCTTAATCCGTGACTCAAAGTGCGCCAGGTATTTATACTATCTGGGGAAGTACTTCTCCATCCTGCCTGGAGTATATTCCAAGTCATTTTGCAGCTGCAGACAATAGAGCTCCCTCCCGTCATGTCTGAGCATTGAAATGGGATTCGAGCTCGTGTTGCACATTTTATAGTTTATTGACTTTGCAGATGTGGAAAGTGAAATAGCTGTGCGAGTAGGGTTATAATTTTGATTTAGGGCACATGAATAAACTAAAGCAATTTAAATCTGGGCTATTCCATTATTAGATGCCTACCACTAATATGCAAATGGCATATTTTACTTGCCACATTATTTGCAATAACCTAATTCTGATAGACTGCGTGTGGCAGCACCAGTTACGGATTGTATTGTATACTAAAAACAAGTTCATAGCTACATCAAATAGGACATAGTAATTGATTCACTAGAGAAATGAGAAAGGGATTGATTGCCTTTCGTTGCAAATCCGACTTAGCCTGTCAAAATATATTACACATCGCCGTCGTTAGAGTGAGAGCCACATCCCTAATGGTGGTGATCAGTGACTGAATATTCATGAACCAAACGAGGCTGCCATCAAATACAATAGGGAACCACTCAGCGTGTGAACGAATGATCTATTTTAATGATGTACACTTGATAATTACCAATGAATGTCTTGAAAGGTAGCTGTACACACTCTGTATCCAGTCAATGTGAATTTAACTCTGAGGATGTGAGTGTTACATTCACACCAGATGCCACCATGTGTTTGCTCTACTGACCCCTAACAATTGTTATTTATGGATCTTTGAAAATGCTGTTGATGGAGTCGCAAGAAAGATATATTAATAGCGCTTTTTTCTTTTATCCAGTTAGTCCCTACCTGGTGATGTGTAGGGTAGTTGTGATAGCCAGAAGGACGCCTATGTCCACCCTGCCCCGCTCAATGCTGAACTGACCCCTACTGCTCTCTGTATGTAACCTCTGAGAGCAAGAAGACTGCAGTGCTCTCAGGAATACATTTTATGATCATTTGAGCATCTGCTTTTGGCATGGCTCTGGGCAACAATAAGCCACTGAATTCCTCTCTAATTACCAGATTTGCTCTCACATTCTATACATTTGTTAAATTATTGAGATCCGTAGCTTTCATCTTCATTTTTTAGCATGGGTTTAAACAATCTTTACAGTCTTTTAGATCCTGATAATATGCTAATAACCTGTGCAAAAAAAGTTTGCACTTGTTTTGATTGTCGGCGGGTTTTGAGTGCGAGATTTGAGACTGCAGTTTTAGTGCTGGGAGTTGTACACCAGGAGTACTGGTGGATTTTGCTCCACTGTAAATTTCAACAGTGTGAAAACTGCAGGTGTTAAAATAATGGTAGGAAATGCAGACTCATTGTCAAGTTAATCATTTAGGAAAGGAGAGGCCAAGTTTGCACCAAATATTACCATCAGTCAAGTCAAATTCTGTGGTAACATTTGGCAAAACACTTGCTCCTTTGAAAGCTACCAGTTGCAATATCTTTTACTATCTATCCTCTCCCCGCCTCTCTTTCAACACCCTCCATATTCTTGGTGCCTCTTCCTCTACTAGCCATCTTGTACTTTCTCCCAGTTTCTTAGCTTTGCTTTTCCCGCTGCAACACTCCATACCCTTTCCTACTTTCTATATTCTTCTCTTATTTGTTTCCACCTCTACACTCCTTTCCCTTCTCCTTAGTCCCACTTCATAGTACCTTCTCCTGTCTACCACCATCTCTTCCTACCAAACTCCCACACCGCCCTGAATGAATGACTGAGGATATTTGTACATCATAAACAGCTACTCTGAAATGAGTGTCCTGGCACTGGCACAAAGAGTAACAAGGAGGAAAGAAGGAGAGTGCATATTATTGACCGAACAGATAGGTTTTTAAGGATTTACGGAAGGCAGATTCAGCTTCTATGCTTCGGAGCTGAAGAGGGAGGCGGGTCCAGATTTTGGCAGTGCATACCAGGAAGGAGGTCCCACCACTTCTAGTTCTTTTTTAAGGTGGGCCTTACTGGAATGTAGATTTTTGCTAGGCTGGTACTCGATGATTCTCATGTTAAGATAATTGGGTTAGGCGTTGTACAGGGCCCGATGTGCTAAAGTGAGTGCTTTGGCGTTGTAGGAGTGAGGTTTCAACCAGACTGATTGTTCTCACTCAGAGAGGAACGAGGTCAGTTGATCAAGCGCCACTCTCTTGACACCACAACAGGTGTTGTAGAAGGATGTCATGATGACAGTGTCAAAAGCCTCCCAGAGGTCTAATAAAATGAGTGCGGCATACTTGACTGTCGATAGTGATGGCGAGCAGTCATTGGCTTCTCAGGGAGGTAGAATGGGGTGTTCAAGCTCAATCACACAGTAATGCAATAAATGAATGTCCAAGCCAGCACTTGACTTCAGGAAGGAAACATACTGTAATGCACAATAGAACAGAATACCAAACTTGTATATAGTCACAACACATTGTAATGTCCTGGGAGCTGCTAAGCTGGGCTGCATCACTTTCTGCTATCACCCACTGACCTCCCTGCCCTTTTCTGGTCCAGGTGGTCCCTCCGCCTTCAGGATAGGGTGTTGGTATGATTATAGGTCAGGCACAGATCTCCCCTCTAATGTGCTTGCACTCCATCACTCACAGTTCAGTTTTCACTCTGCACAAAAGTGTCTGCAGTTCCACCAACTAGCAACCCCAAATGGCAGTGTTCGGGAAAACTAATCAGCATCTCCTTGCCAAGCAAATGGCCTGAACGAATTTCTAAAGAGGCATTCCCTCACTGAAAGTATTGTCACCTCCATCTCGTGCTCGAGGTCAGGCTAAAGGCAACCTAAAATGGATCCCAGAGGTCTCCATTACTCTGCCTTACTCATACACATCATGCATTTACCACACAGGCTTATGTATACAAGTATGCTCAACTTTCACTTGAGATGTTATCGATATGAGTCGGGTAATTGCACAGGTGCAGAACGCTACCTGTGTGTGCCAATCGGCTTCCACTCTAGGAATAAAGATAAAAAGGGCTGGTCACAACGATGGATTCACAAAAGATGGTAAGCTGCCACCACTGCTCTATTTGCGAAACCCAAGACAGGGACAGTAGTTGACTGTCTGTCAATGAAGGTATGCTTGGTGCACCCACCAGGTTACAGGACAAGCCCAAGGCCTTACTCATGCCAAGGGACGCATGTCTCTGAACACACGCTAAGTTAGCACGACACTATGGCTAAAATCACAAGTCAGCATATTAGATACCACATAGTTGGGCACTCGGAGCAGGGGAATGTAACTGTACACCATGCAGGGAATATTGTTATTGTTATTGTTATTGTTATTGTTACTTTAGTTTGTATAGCGCCAGTTCACCCACCGGTCTCAAGACGCTTTCAGACCAAGAAACACAACCAATTTTCCAGGCTAGCAAAGAAATAAGGTATCTCATAATTAAAGGCCAAAAGCTTCCCTGAATAATGTTGTTTTCAGTTGTTTTCTGAACTGTAGGAGATTGGCCTCCTTACGAAGCAAATCTGGCAACTTATTCCACAACTGTGGAATTTGTGTGGAAAAAGATCTTCCACCCTTTGTTGCCAATTTGAAACGAGGGCAAACCAATAGTTGAGCATCCGAGGATCTAAGTGATCGTTTCGGATTGTAACGCGTCAGACGATCCTTGATGTAAACTGGTGCTTGTCCGTATATTGCCTTATGTGCAACACACAGGCTCTTGAATTCCACCCTCTGCTTCACCGGAAGCCAGTGAAGTGTATGTAATAGGGGGGAGGCATGAGCTTTCCTGGGAAGCTTAAAAATCAGGCGAGCTGCATCGTTCATAACCACTTGTAGTTTCTTGATCAGACTATTTGGCAGGCCTAAATAAAGGACATTGCCATAGTCCAATCGTGATATAATCGTGGCTGACACTACCGTGCGGAGCATCGACTGAGAAAGGAGAGGGACAAGTTTGCGTAATTGCCTAATTAGACCGATACACACGCCAACTACAGTAGAAATCTGGGCAGACATTGACAGATCACTGTCAATTTTTATGCCGAGACTTTTTACATTTGCTGCTGGTATTGGAGTGGGACCAAGTTCTTGTGGCCAGTATCCATCACCCCAGGGTGATGTTCCTGTAGATATCACCAGGACTTCTGTCTTTTCAGGGTTGATTTTCAGTAGGTTGGCAGTCATCCAACTGACTGTAAACCTAAGAACCTCTAGCATATGCGCCTGGGCTTCAGTAGTGTTCTCAATGCTAAAAAGCAATTGAGTGTCGTCGGCGTAGTTAAACACTCGACAGCCCATGTGCACTAACGACTCAATCAGGGGTTTTAGGTAGAGATTGAAAAGTAGTGGAGATAGTGCTGAGCCCTGCGGGACTCCACACTCCACCATACCTACATTTGAGAGATCATCTCCCTGTTGAATCCTCTGTTGTCTCCCAGTTAGGAAGGATTCTAGCCACTTGTAGGCTACACCTTTTATTCCCAGACTGGCCATTCTATCCAGGAGCAGGTCATGGCTGACAGTGTCAAACGCCGCTGACAGATCTAAAAGTATCAGGGCGCTTGGTTTCCTACTGTCAGCCATGCCTCTGAGCTCATCCAACACCGAGAGCATCACTAACTCGGTGCTGTGATGTGCCCTAAAGCCCGCCTGACATCCATGGAGCAGATTTTGGGACTCCAGAAGAGAAGATAGATCTTGCAGCACGTGTTGCTCCAAAATTTTTGATAGAAATGGTAGTTGGGAGATCGGTCGATAATTTTTTAGATTGGCTGAATCTGCTCCTGTTTTTTTTAGCAAAGGTCTAACCCGAGCCTCCTTAAGGCTTGGTGGAAGGTAACCCTTCTGCAATGAACTATTGAGGAATGAGAGGATATGTTCCTCCAAGATAGGACGTGCCGCCCGGAAAATCCTAGGGGGACAGGGGTCGGCCGGAGAACCAGATTTGATATTGTTCATCAATTGTTCAAGCTTAATAGAATTTATTTCAGGAAAGCGTGAGATAATACATTCTTGAGAAACATCAATATTCTGCAATGGAGTAAAACCACTAACTGTATTATTTTTAATCTCAGAAAGAATCGTTTGCACTTTTTCTGAGAAATACTGTTGAAAAGTGTTGCTGTCAAATTTTGTTTCGATTTTGACCGGTATCTTTGTCAGTTCATTCAAAATAGTAAATGTTTCCTTCTGAACATTTTGCGCCTGTTTGATGCGAGTATCAAGGTATTCTGCTTTGGCTGTCAGAATCAGTTTCTTATAGGCATTTAATTTAGTATTTAATATTACGATCCTAACCCTTACCCTCTGAGAATCTTTCAACTACCCTTTCCCTTGTTGCCCTTTCCTGCCCCTCCTTGCACTATGTATCACTCTATCCTCTTATTACTGTTCTACTGCCTGTTCTTCTCAAGCACCCCACCACAACATTTACCCCCCTCATTCTATTTCCAATACTGTCAAATCTCTTCTCAACTTCTGGAGTTTGACATCGGGCCTTTACCATCTGCCTTGTCCAGCCCCAGGCATCCTCCATCTCCACCTACCTCTAACCTTGTGCTATTCTCCTTGCATTCTTATCAACAGCAGATTAAACTTTAGACCAAGTTTTCTCTTCATTACAGAAACTTGACTAGGTGAAGAAGCAGCCCCCCTGCGACACGATCAATCCCACCAGCTTTAAAACTCCTGATCAGAAACAGTAAAGCTAGGAAAAGTAGCAGTGGAGTAGAGTTCGTTTTCAAAAACTCTTTACCCACTCCCAGATTTTTGAACTTTTCAGCCACTGAGTGCAGATTCATCCTTGTCAGATCTTCCTGCCACCCACACATTGCTGTTCATTCCTGTGAGTCTAATCACTAGATGTGTGCAAATTTTCCCTAATTTGTTTTGGCGTAATTCTGATATTTTTCTTTTAAATTACACAAAACACAAAACTGGAATTAGTTCTGTGCATTCAGGATACGTTTTTACTGTGATCGGCACATTCATGGTAAATTGTCACAGCAAATTGCGCAAAATAATGCATTGTAAAGTCATAACACCATTTCAGGATTTTTGTATAGCAAGAGTAATACAAAATTATGCTAATTATGGTACTGTAATGCATAATTTGCCCGGGCCTACTATTCACGCCCTCCACGTAATTCAGCCTTCTCAGAACACTTCTGTGACATTGCCTTCTGCCACCATATAGTGTGCATCCTAGGCAATATCAATAGTGTGCATCCTAGGCAATATCAATATGAGCCTGGCCTACCTTCAATTTGGCCCCTTCCACAACCTCAAAAGGTCCAAACCCTTGCTTCAGTCTTCAGCTTTTTGAAATTGGCTAGCATGATTGGAAACCACCATATCACCCAGAGGGAACACCACATAATCAGCTTCCACCTCAACATTCCTTCTGCTTTGATTATGCCAGCCACTTGACATAAACTCCCTAAGGACCAACTCCAACTGATGTAGGCTCTGACTCCATCTTAGTCAATGGAAGTCACCATCTTCACGCTCAACTTAGACAATGGACACCGCCCTACTCCGTGATTCATGTAGAATCATTGTCATGTCGGCCTTTTAGCGCAGATGTCGCCAGACCTTATCTTTCAAAGAACTGTGAAATCAAGTTCTTCGATTAATGTCTCAGTCAAATGTCTCCTCACTATGTCAAGGATTAATAAGAACACATAAAGACATATAACCAAAATGATGTAGTCTGAATTGGCATCCTTTTACCACATATGTTCCTGAAGTAACGTCTGGGATGCATACCTTGATGCACATAATCCATGTCAGACATTCCAAACCTTATGTCAGCAATTCCAATTTCTGATAAGATTTCAAATTTAAGGACTGCTACTTGACCACTTGTCAGGAAAGGTCCTTCACCCAGATTATCTCCCAAGATTCTGCCAGAGATGTTCTCACCTGCTGCCAGCGCACTTCACACTTCAGGGACATCTCACCTGAAGCTGAGAAAGCCAAGTCCCAGAGGAAGATCGGCTGACTGCCAGCGCAGTGGGTGGTTGCCATATACAGGAAACACAGTCTTGGCGCCGCCGCTGATACAGACAGCCATTGCTCTCAACATGATTTGCAGTGTGTCTTTTCTACCTAAGAAACTCTAGACTACAAGTTTCTCTGCCTTTCATGCTCTCATAGTATGGTCTTTAGAAGTAGGCATTAGGGTGCTAGACACTAGCTGACATTTTAATGACATTCAAACAAAGCTACAAATGTTCATTTTATGCTTGCTATTTATAAAGTGTCCCATTGTTGTTTTTATAATAATCTGTATAGTTGTTTTAGATGTACTGAGAAACAGATTGTTCATGAAGTAATAAATGCTTTCGTTTGAAAGTGTTCATTCTTCTTAGTTCGGGGTGTGATATTTTGAATAACGGGATATGGTTTATTGCTGTTTCCACGGTGTTCCAGATCCCTTGATGGGATTGGTAGTAACCCAAAATCAATACCTCTGTATCAATTACACATTGAGTAGTGTTTGCGGAACTACAATAACTTGGCTTTCACATCCACCACTGGTGCACTGAACTAAGGTCAACCGTGGATGGGAAGGCACCCTTTGTAGAGCTATGCCAAAGTCGAAGGTGTAACTTGTAACAGACTATCTCAGACAAAGGAAGAAACTAATACCATCTCATTTCAATTCCTGCTCAAGGATTATTTGCCTAACGTCTCTAAGGTGGCACTGCAGCCATTCTGTTCTGGTTTACTGCAGCCTTTGACACATTAATTCTTTTTAAGGTGTCTACCTGTTAAAAACAAATTCAAGATGGACTGGTTCTTCAAAGAGCAAGAGGCAGTAAAAGCTTGAAAAATACAACCCTTGAAAGATCATAGAAAATGTACAGCAATAATGGGAAGCTTAGCTTTCGAATCGTGTGCAGAATGCACAACTACTTTTTCAATGAAGCAGAGACTTCCTTACACTATGCAAATCGCGCTCTGGAAGCAAGCTTTCCACCAAGAGAACTGCACAAAATCATCGGTGAATTTTGGGGTACAAAATGCCCGTTCATAAGCATCTTGTAATTCACAAGATCTTTGGGATTCCCTTATGGCCCATTTAGTTTGCAGAACCTAGGTATTGAACAACTCCGTCCAGACAGAAGCCACTGTAAAATGTTCACCACAGCCGGAACCGCACAAGTTTCAGAGCTCTTGCCTGTACCCAAGGTTGTTCTTCTTCAGCCTGCTCTCAACCAGAATATTGTTGTTAAAATATTGCTCATGTTCAATATTTTGACCTAATAATAATAATAATAATAGGGAGGTTCATAAAGCTCCTGGTTACGCACACCGGCGTGTCCCCGCGCTATGATGAGTGGGAGTGACAGCGTCACAACAAAATAACAAAGCTAGACTGCTAGACTACTGGATAAACAGATAGGTTTTTAGTTTCCCCCTGAATTTGGACTCTGATGATTCAAGGCGGAGTTCTAGCGGGAGCCTGTTCCAGCTTATCGCTGCTAGGAACCAGAAGGATCTTCCCCCCATAAGTGCCTTTTTTACTTTAGGAATTTTTAGTAACCCAGAGCCCGAAGATCTCAAGGCTCGGGCAGGCTCGTAGGGAGTAATGAGATTCTGTAATGGCTTTGGTGCCTTGCCGCCTATAATCCGGTGGCACATGCATAGAGCCTTGAACTCAATTCTGCTCCTCACTGGGAGCCAGTGGAGTGCCTGCAGCGCTGTCTTGGAGGCAGATCTTTTGGGTAGCCTCAGAACCAAGCTAGCCGCTGCGTTTTGTAGCACCTGAAGGCGATCGAGGCTCTTTCCCGTGGCACCTAGGTAAAAAAGATTGCCATAATCCAACCTTGCAGAGACCAAGGCATGTACTAGCGTCTTACAGGCCTCCGTGGGGAGAAGCTCAAGAGTCTTCCACAGGCCTTTCAGAACACCAAAGCATACCCCCACCACGCGATTTATCTGGGGCGCAAATGTTAGCCCCGCATCGAGCCAGATGCCCAGGTTTTTGACTTCCTGACAAGGAGCAGGAACCGACCCCAGACAGGACGGCCACCATGCCGATGACCACACCGACGGGCCCCCCCACCACGAGCACCTCTGTCTTGCTGCCATTCAGCCTCAAGCAGTTGGTCGACATCCAGGAGGCCAGCTCGTGCATGCATGCTCTGAACCTGTCAGCAGCAAGACTCGGCGCGCGCGATAGGGAGATGACCAGCTGAGTGTCATCGGCATAAGACACCATGCGCAGCCCATGGGCCTCAACCATGGTTGCCACTGGGGAGACATATAGATTAAATAATGTGGGACTCAGGGACGAACCCTGAGGTACGTCCTTACCCAAACTAATGTGTCTAGAGTAGCAGTCCCCTAACCGGACCTGAAAACTCCTGTCTACCAGGAATGACTGAATCCATTTCAGCGCGGCACCTGAAATCCCACCTTCATTCAAACACTGTAGCAGAGTGGCATGTGCTACAGTGTCGAATGCCGCGCTGAGGTCCAAGAGAACCAGGCCCATGGTTTAGCCCTCGTCCACCCCCTGTCTGATGGTCTCAACCGCCATAAGCAGGGCCGACTCAGTGGAGTGGTGGGGTGGGAATCCAAACTGAGTGGCATGAAGAAGGTTAGCTTCTTCCACATACTCCATCAGCTGGATGTTCACGACCTTCTCCGCCACTTTAGCCATATAGGGTAGAAGAGCTATAGGGTGCAGGTTCTCCAGTTTCTCAAAGCTGATGTTCGGCTTTTTTTGATGAGGGAGTACCACCGCCTGTTTCCACCCTATCAGTACCGTATGGGTCCCAAAAGATACCTCTAGCAGATGTCTGATATATGGTTCGAGGGTCACCAGGCTTTCTGTGAGTCATTTGGGCGAGCAGGATCCCTCGGAGAGCCCGACTTTATTGATCTGCAGATCTGTATAAGAGCCTCCGGGGAGAGGGAAATACATATCTCCAATCCCTGTCGTCCCTTCACAACCCGTGTATCTTCAGAGAACTCAGACCCTGTTACAATATGCCCCGGAAAGGAGGAGTAGATTTTTGCCACTTTATCTGCGAAGAATTCTGCAATACGGTTACACGAGTCCACAGAACAATCCGCTGGAACAGCAGAGGACTTTGCGATGGAAATAGACTTATAGATTTTAAACAATTTTCATGCGGAGTTCTCTGCCTCCCTAATTCTCTTGTCATAGTGGGCTGCCTTAGCCCTTCTAATCAGCCCATGGTAGGCTCGCCTCTTTGCCAAGTACTCCTGTTTTGCCTGGCTCGAAAAGGCCACCCTCCACTGCCTATCATGGCGCTTGCATGCTGCCTTTGCCAACCGCAGCTCATCATTAAACCAAGGCGCCGTTCTCTGTGAGCGGCGGCTTGCAATGGTCAAACATAGTGGGGCGGTAGAGTCCAAAGCCTCCACAAAACGCTTATCCAAATTACTGCTAGCTGTTTCCATATCCTCCCCCCCTGGTCTCCCTCCTTTGATAAGTGCTTCGTCAAACCTGGTCTGCGATAATTTTGCCCATTTCCGGCTAGGATAATTGCGGGGTGCCTGCTCCAGTGCTCTTGCACCTGGAATCAGCACCACAAACGGCACAAGGAAGTGGTCTGACCAGGGAACGGGAATGGTAGATTTGATCTTCACATCCTCCCAATTAGCAAATATCGGGTCCAACAGGTGGCCATGCTGGTGGGTGGGGGTCTTAACTTTCAGGTCTAACTGTAATGCCTGCAGTTCACGACAGAAACTAACCGCCCCTCTGGCCAGAGGATCTTCCATATGCATATTCAGATCTCCTAGCACAAGGAACTTGTCTCTGCGTAAAGCGGCTTCAGTAATGCCTTCTACCAGGCTGTTTGTAAACCTGGTGTGAGGACCCGGAGGTCCATATATCAGGAAGCCCTTCACTGTAGTACCTGCGTTCACCCTGATAGTGAAGGCCCCCACTTCACTCTCCGTAATCGACATTTGCTCCATTTGGCAGCACAGAGGCTGCTTAAAAATCATGGCTATGCCTCCGCGTTTGCCCGTCGTCCTGTCTTGCCTGACCATCAGATATCCTTCCGGCAAAGCCTCGATAATATCCGGGTCAGAGTGTGCATCTAGCCATGTTTCCGTAAGGAAAAGGAGATCAAATTGTTTTTCTGTAAGGAGATTATGGATATCCAGTCTATGTTTGCGCAAATATCTAACATTGAGTAACCAGCAGACCAGGCTGGTATACTCCTGTCCTCCCTTGCCTCCCATATTACACACAAATGGACAGGTCTTGCATCCTATGTCCTCCTCCCTTCTCATGCTATGAAGGCACAAGTTAGGGGTGCCTCTGCTGAAGCGCAAGAGTTGTTCTCTGCTCCACTGCGGTCTTACCCCAATTTGACCAGGGGTTGGGGCCCTGGTCCGTCCCGGCCGCGGACGGGCGCAGACGGGCTCGCCTTTTAACCCCCCAGGGTCTAGGAAGACAAGAGCGCTGACCGTCCTCCCCCGCGTACTGGAAGTGGCTGGCTCGGACCTTCCACGCCCTCTGCTCAAACAGTGCTTGTCACCGGCATCAGAACAGGGCGGGAAGGAAGAAAACGAGCCCAGCCCCCCTGCGCGATGTTGCTGCCTTCAGGTAGGAGACCTCAGCAGCCCAATAGTGCAAACGTTTTTAAAAATGCCTGTGGGGTAGCTGCCAGCAGGAGACAGTCCAGCAGAACAGTACAGTGCACAAGTGAAATTAAAAACACCCACGAAGGGAGCCAGGTCGCTCTCCTCCCTATGACCCCTCACAGATTAATTTTAGGGCAAACAAAGGTCCTAAGCACTAAGATACTTGAATGAACAATAAGCACAGGCTTTGAATAAGAACTGTGTGTCTTTTGCCTCCAATATCCAGCCGGACAAGGAAGTGTTTATTTCAGGGAATTAGTGAATATATACAAATTTTAGAAGTGGAACAAGCCACAAATTAATAACTGGGCACAAGCCTGTACCAAGTCAAGGAGAAAAACAATACATGGGGGAGAAAGAAATAACAGGCAAACAGGTTGGAGAAAGAGGTGGCTTACAGCACACTGAAATCTTACGTAAGCTCTAACCAACAGTGACTGCAACACATAATACAAAATGAAACGGGAGCAGTACTGTACAAACAGTCGACGAACGTTTCGATCCCTGACTCCAAAATTAAGTTGGGATCATCTTCAGGACTACATATAACAATTTTTGCCTGATTGTGTTTATACAAGCCAAGGCACTTTATAGTAGTGCGGTCACGAGGTTGCAGCAAGCATCGATCTAGGATGCCAAGCGTATTAGCATTAGGCGGCGTCACGATTCAGTTCGGAAACCTCAATGTTGTTTCCATCTAGATACTGGTGGTGTGACATTCGCAGAGATTGCTGCCGGCTTGTGAGGCGCCGCCCTCAATAGCGCGAGCCTATTCTTGGCGATTCCGCAATGTGATCACCGTGAGACCGAGAGTGGGTCCCGTCTGGTCAGCGTGGTAGCTGTTGATTTTTATCCCTCACAGATTAAAACACGTGTAAAATTACACCACCGGTCGCGCTATCACTATCGCCGTTAAAGCAGCTGGGACACTGCGACTGTCCGCTCACCACCATCGTTTACAAAATAAGTCACCCTATTGGAGTTGGTAATCTAAAATGTACGCCCAATGGGACAGTATTTTTGTAAACGATATTTAGGACATGATATTTATGTCAGAAATTATTTCAGTATATGATACTTTGGCATACACCTAAATCAGTAATCTCACAGAGTTATCAAAGTCAGTAGCACAGCGTTCTCACTGACTGGCCTTATTCACTGAAGTCTTCAAGATACCATTATTTCCAATTCAGCAGCACACTGTGGCAGAACCACCATCAATCACTCCATGTCTTGGGCATTACCTAGGTATTTCAAGACCCCCGACACCACACTAATCATCAGGCAGCAAGAACTTAGCCCATCAGACTGTGCTGCTTCAAACCTGTTTCCAATGGACTCTTCTTCAGCAATCTTAGTGAAAGAGTAGCCTCTGTGCAACTCTCGAGGAGAACAATTTACCTACAGGCTTCCAAATTAGACTGTGACTTTGCCAAGGCACAGAATCCACATTGCCTGTGATGAATTTAAGGTTCCTGTTGAAAAAAATGGGTCTGGCACCCTTCTTGTGCAGAGCCCCTTTTCCACCGTTGATACTGTCTATCGCACCCCTTACTGCAAAGTCCAAAATTCAGCCTTGGATTGAAGCACCTTCTATGTCACTCAGATTACACATACCACCTCCTCTTTTCACGTCCGCCTCATTTGCCTCAAACGCAGGTGTTACTCAAGGCCCCTCTGCCATCTCTGCTCTAGTTAATGCTACAGTTTATCACAGGCGTTTTTTCAGACAGCATCAACTCTTCAGTCTCGCCTGCTCTATCTGCACCTATTAAGCCCAAATTAGCACATTGGGCACATTCATCCTCGGCTCTTGCCTACAAGCAGGAGGACATTGGATGTCTTGCAAATAACTTAAGCAAACCCCATCAAAAAGATTTCACAAGTGGAATCTCAACACATTATTGACACTTGGCCTCACAAACACAATACTGCCCTTTGGCATCACAAACTTTGACCATCACCAAACCTTACTGGGAGTAATGGAAGCAGACCTCACCATATGACATAGCATATGATGACCTCACCATCGTTCCACAGTGAAGGTATGCGAACAAATCCAAATCCTTTACCATCTAAACCTGGCCACGCATGCCTTTTCTACCGCACACCCTACTGCTTCACTTTACATGCATGTTGCTACAAGTTTGCAGTGAACAATAATGTACTCCTCTGACCTTCACACACCACTCCGAACACACTGAACACCTCCCACCTAGACCACGCTATAAACACATATTCTATCAACCTTACACAGCAGACGGTAACTGTTTACCCAAATGCCCAATGGAGCACTTCCAGGTCAATGCAGTGATATGAAGCACTGATCTAAATCTGCAATACAATAAAATACAATGATTCAAAACTGTCAGTCACCAAATCTGAATTTCCGCAATCTGTCTCCTGATTATTATGACACAGTATCTGGCAATGTGTGTGCGCGGTTGCCAAGCACAATGCAAAGCAGCTTATTGCAGGATTGCAGCCAGTGCTGTGCAGGACACTGACTCACACACAACTTGCTCGGAAATAGGCCTGCCTTAAATAAATGATGTAAGCATGCCAGCCTGCCTGTACAGGGGTCAATATATTGCCTGTAAGTAAAATGGTCCAGATCAGAAGCCGTGTACGCTGATGTAGTTGTAGGTGTCTTTCTCCAACACTAAAAAGGGTTCATTTTAGTTTCATGACATGTTGTTTGCCTTTTATGCGTCATTTGTTTCTGCAGGTGTGCTGAGGGTCAATGCGGGATCTGGCTTACGTTATGTTAGCAAATTTTGCCTCGGGGGATAAATGCAATGAAATCAGCCAGTCATGTCGATAAAAATTAGTTTTCCACATGTAATGTGAATGCATATTCAGTTCACAGTGAAATAATACACAACCAATGCCTAAAATGGCTGTGCATGATGGTGATTGTCAACACTTTGTGTCGATGCAGTTTCCTCATTTATATCTGTAGGGCTTACATTGCTCTTCTTTGGCTTACTAAACACCCTCCTCCTCTTCCTCTGCACCTGTGTGGTGATTTCTGGGAGCAGCTTTCCTTTTGGAGTGCAGGTCATCGACCCTTATGTCCCTATGACTTCTCAAGTGTATGATTTTGACAGCTAAGAGCCCGCCTTTATGAATGTATGGATGGTGGTGGGACAGTGTATGAAGAACAAATCAGCAGTAGAAGCATCTCGAAGGGACGGTAATCCTGTATTCTGTTATATCCTATTTCAAAGCTGACTACATAGTCATGTGCCAATAAGAGGAATATTTGGTTGTGTTGATTTGTTGTGACTGACAATGCCTGTGGATCTTTGAGCTTTAGGGTATCTTGGCGCGTGTTACATAATGTGATAATGCACCTGCTTGCTCCCTGAGGGACAACATACGCATTGCATTATTTTTACATTGCAAAAGTGCCTGATTCTAGCATTACGATCTGCTTAAAATGGTGTTAGGATTACAGTAGCATGTTTAGAGGTGCTCATTAATATCGCCAGAATTTACAAGGACTGGATGGCCTACAACTAGCCAGGAGAAATATTATAAATACACATATGTTGGATTTATATCGTGTGGTCTTATCGTACATCTTTTTATATAAAGTTTATACTCGTTTTTATAAAACTCGTGTGGAGTCTATTTGTGTTGTCATCATTGGGTTGCTATGAGCGTGGTTGCAAATATTTTACACATTTGCCTTTAAGATAAGCCTAGCTGCTTATGCCAAGCTACCAAGAGGGTGAGCGGGGCTATCTCAGAAGGTGACCTTCCTTTCCCTGACATTGGAACGTGTGTCCCTATTTGGCCTAAGGTACCTACCTCAGCCAACCAGGGATCCCGAGTCTAACAACCTCCATAAGGACATAACCGTTCAATGACTCGGCAGAAGTAAACTGAAGGCACCCATGTTTTTATATACTTTTGAAAAACAAACAATATCACCATGGCAAAATAGTATGGCTTTGTTGTAGCCACAACTTTTCCTGTGGTTATATATGAGCAGTTATCCTGGGTATTATCAGAGGGAAAGGACTTTAGAGAGTAAAAACTCAAATATTGGATATGTTAGAGGTACTTGCCCTTTTCCAATCTAGGGGAAATTGGAATCTCCAAATGGCTAATCAAATTCAAAATGTACCTCAAGAACTTTGGAGAACCAATCATTGCAGACTGCATTTTTGTTTCAGATAGCCACAATCCATGACAACTATTTAGAGTTGAAATTACCACTATGGTATAAGTGTATTCTAGGTAGACCGAGAGCTTCTATGCTCGGGTTGGGCATCAGCCCAGCCATTTCAATGAGGTGACTGCCATTCGGACTGGCCACCCAGCCAAAGTAATCTCCTTGATGTGGCTCTCTGCTCAACCCTTGATCTGTTACAACAATTTTGGAGTTTCTTCTGAACACGAAAAGACCTTCCTGGGAATGACAAGACAGCACATTGCAGAGGAAGAGGGTGATAAAGTTTCATTAGATTGAACATGCTGGAAACGGGGAGCAGCTACTCCTTTAGTTAAAAAGGCCTGCACCTCACTACTAAAATCAGCTGTCACCAACCACTGGTAGTGGATATCCTATCCTTGGGGACAGTATTCTCCCCTCCCACACTAAAACAAGGCAACCGTAGCTGGTCCACAACAATCCTAACGGAATCTAGCACTCTGTCAGAGAACACTTGTCAAGAGATGCATGACGTAGTTCTGTCAGAATAGTTCAAACAAATTTGTAGCATTGACAATGCACAATGGGCCTTTGACCTATCAGTGTGTCCTATCGAAATCAGACTTCCAAAGACTATGATTGCCCATGGGAAGCTCTAACGTTTGATATAGTAAACACTTTAGAGTGTCCATTAGCATTTCCATGGGACAACCTTCCCCTGTGTTGCACAGTGAAGCCCAGTCCCTTTGTGGAAATCGATCACCTCAACAGCTTTAGGCTATGTCACTCCATGGCCATAGTCTCAGACAGAAGCTCTTCATCATCCAGAATATGTAATATGTTTCCTTCTCAATTGTGCCTAGGTCTGATATCTATGGGGAAGCTGATAATTCACAAAAGTTCATGTTATCTCTTATGGCCAGAATGATGCTAACAACCTTGCCAGAGGCATCCTTCTATACTATGAGGGGTCCACCATAGTCCTGCACCTTAAATATGGATGCTCAAAACATTCTTCAACCTGTCAAAGGTGTCTTTATATTGCAATTGAGCCAATGTTGTTTGGAAGTGAAAACACTAAATTTAGAAACTATGGTCCTATAATTCTCCACACATTTATGATAAAACTCCTCACTTGGATCCAAGTCTTGGATTTTGGCATATGGAGGCTGGATTTTGACTTTAGCTGGTTCCCCCAGGAAGCCCATTGATGTCTGCCCGATCTGGCACTTGCTTATCTTGGTCATCAGCTTGGCCCTCTGCAGATACTGTATAACCCTTTGGAGATGGTCTTCCCAGATGGCACTGCTGACTACTATGTTGTCTATTTAGGCAAAACCGACACCATTCACCACGTGGAGAAAATTGTGGGAGAGGGGCATTCTTGAGCCTAAATGGTATGACCTGTAACTGAGAGCGTGAGATTGGTGTCCCAAATGTCACTTTCTCAAATGCCTCAGTGGTAAGCGCAATCTGCCAGTCCCTACTTGTGAGAGCAATGGTGCTCAAGCACTTGGCACCACCTAGCTTGTTGAGAAATTCAAGCCACCTGATGATAGAGGTGGGTGTTGATCTTTTTCAACTCATTAAGACCGCAGTAGTCCATTCAAAATCTCCAGTTATTTGTACCTTACATAAGCACCAATAACACTGGCCAGGCTAATGCACTCCGTGGCTTTCAATAATACACCGAACACAAATATACACAATTATATCATAAGAGTCCCAAATGCCATTTTATGCACAGTTATAGCCTCACATGACCTTGTGGGCCTCGTCACGCTCATGATGTGTCATTGATGATTAATGACGCCTCCTCATGTTCAGGTTTACATGAAAATGGCTAGTGGACTCCCTCTGTGAAGCCAGTTTCATGTGGCCTGCACAAATCAAAGACAGTTAGGCCATCATAGTGACAAGTATTGCCGCTGTGCCTGGAAATGCAGAATCCATGATCCTAATGCGTACTTGATCATAGGGCCCATAAAATCCTGAGGAAGGTTGAGGAAGAGTCTGAAGCATCCATGTTGGTTAGGTATGTGTGAATTGTATTTCTTCAATGGTGCTTTTTTTAATGGAAGATTGTATGCCACCGGTGTAACAAAAAATATTCAGTTCTGCCTTCATCTGTGCCCTCCCACTGGTAGTGCTCTTTGCCTGCTGCTAAGGAGGGGGGCCATTGTGAATACTTTCCAAGGCCCACTTTGGCCCTGATTCCAAGTTGTCCAGTGCTGGGATAACAGCAAAAGTTCACTTGGTGTTTATGTTACGGTGTGTACATTCACAGTGATACTATGCATTTATGTGTAAGACCCCAGGGAATGGGAACTTGCCCTGTGGGGCCGAGTTTTTTCGGTCATAACACCATACAGAATGCGGCATTCTGTACTGTTTTGCCATGTACTTTTACAAACTACTCTGAGCAGGTGGTAAAAATATGCAAGGGCATGTGGGGCGGGTTGGGGCACGGGGGAGGGAAGTATTTTCTAGGAGGGTGGAGCATCATATGCATTGTATGCTCCACACTATTAAAGAAGGAAATGGAATGAGGCTTGGATTCTGATGCAAACAAAGCCTTATTATACTCTTTTTCTGATCAGAAACATTGGGTACCGTTCTCCAAACCGACCCATTACGACTCCGGCCAATCGCAATTCCATTACTTAATTCTGGTTGAGTCGTAATCCACACCAAAGTGGTCTGCTTACCATACCGTTGGCCCGTGCCTAGTGCCTTCTGGTTCAGAGTCACAGTTGGTGAGGGCAACCTATGCTACTCTACTGATTCCAGGGGGAAGTCTCTTGGTTTGACTAAATCACCGCTCTGTGGACTTTCTTGAGCAACGTTGTTCCTTACTTGCAGGTTCATTACATGGCCTTATTCATTTTCTTTGACCCTTTCTCTGTCGAAGGAAACAGTTCAACAATTGCTCACTGTAAGAACTGGGACCGCCAGTTCTCCGGGGGGTAGCATGGCTCGAGCAGGAAGGCGGCCAGGGGCTTTTGTGTAAAGCAGCCACTTAACACACACATCCAATAAAACCCACAGTGGCGCAATAATGGAGACCACACCAGATGTTGTATTTGAAAAATCAAGATCTTTTATATAGGCTTTCAATTAGAGCGAGGCATTGGTAATTCACTAGCATTTCAGATAAGCATTTCATTAAGACATTCCCTGTATCACGTGCAGTTTGCATTTTCTGTGAAGAATAAACATTTCAGTAAGGCTTTTCATTAAAACTACAGCCAGCTCATCTATGCAATGAAACATTAACTGACCCCGCCTGTCGCATCAGACTCTTGGACAGGCAAAGGGGTAATGGTATAAACCTGGAGGATCCTACAAGAAGCGACAATTATAATGCATCTAAGTAGCACATCAAACCTCTCATGGACGCTTTTCCTACAAGCATTAGAAATGCAATAGGTCTCGCAGCATTAGAGTTAGTGCTTTTAGAATTGTTAATGGTTTTTTTTGTAAATCTTTAGCATGAGGTTGAGGGTGAGTGAGGGTGAGGGGTTGAGGGTGAGTGAGGGTGAGGCTGAGGGGTTGAGGGTGAGGGTGAGTGAGGGTGAGTGAGGGGTTGAGGGTGAGGGGTTGAGGGTGAGTGAGGGTGAGGGGTTGAGGGTGGGTGAGGGGTTGAGGGTGAGTGAGGGTGAGGGGTTGAGGGTGAGTGAGGGTGAGGGTGAGTGAGGGTGAGTGAGGGTGAGGGTGAGTGAGGGTGAGGGTGAGTGAGGGTGAGTGAGGGTGGGTGAGTGTGAGTGTGAGTGAGGGTGAGTGGGGGTGAGTGTGGGTGAGTGTGGGTGAGGGGTTGAGGGTGAGTGAGGGTGAGGGGTTGAGGGTGAGGGGTTGAGGGTGAATGAGGGTGAGGGAGGGTGAGGGGTTGAGGGTGAGGGGTTGAGGGTGAGTGGGGTGAGTGAGGTTGAGGGTGAGTGAGGGTGAAGGTGAGTGAGGGTGAGGGTGAGTGAGGGTGAGGGTGAGTGAGGGTGAGTGAGAGTGAGGGTGAGTGAGAGTGAGGGTGAGTGAGGGTGAGTGAGGGTGAGGGTGAGGCGTTGAGGGTGAGTGAGGGTGAGGGTGAGTTAGGGTGAGGTGTTGAGTGTGAGTGAGGGTGAGGGGGAGTAGTTGAGGCTGAGTGAGGGTGAGTGAGGGTGAGTGAGGGTGAGTGAGGGTGAGTGAGGGGTTGAGGTTGAGGGTGAGGTGTTGAAGGTGAGTGAGGGTGAGGGTGGGTGAGGGTGAGTGAGGTGTTGAGGGTGAGTGAGGGTGAGTGAGGGTGAGTGAGGGTGAGGGGGAGTAGTTGAGGCTGAGTGAGGGTGAGTGAGAGTGAGGGTGAGTGAGGGGTTGAGGGTGAGTGAGTGAGGGTGAGGAGGTGAGGGTGAGTGAGGGTGAGGGGTTGAGGGTGAGTGAGGATGAGTGAGAGTGAGGGTGAGTGAGGGGTTGAGGGTGAGGGGTTGAGGCGAGACCTAAAAACCTGACGATCGTAGGGTTTAGCAAGATTTTGGGGGTGAATGTAAAGAGGCTTGATGTGTGCATAAGTGCCTCTCAGGCAATACTTAGCATGAGCCCCTTCCCCTCCAAGAACACACCCCCACAGAGTTATTTTAAGTTTGCACAGCTGCATTTCATGTCCAGATGAATACTGAGAATGATAATTTTTCATCACTGAATAGAACTGATGTAGCTTATGAAAATAACACACAGTTTAAACAAACTGGAGATATACCAATAAAATACATCTATATTATTATAAATAACACCACTATTGTTTCATGGCGATCATGTCCGTAAAGGAAAGTAATTTGTGTTACAGCATAAGCGTTTAAAGAGTTTGCAATTGTTTCAAGACTATTTCTATACCATAACTGTGCAACGTTTCTCTACACGGACATAACCGCTTTACTCGCCATTAGAAAGTGACACAGACTATAAGGCAATGAAATATCACACAGGAGCACACTGAAAACGTGCAAATGTCACACTTAAGACTGAAAACTTGGCAACTTTGGACAATGCGGGGGTGGGGTGCCGTGCAGACTGAATACCTGTACCAGTCAGATCCTTCAAGACTGACTCTTCGGCTGTTAGCATCAATTTGCAAATCCCCGCCTCAATACCTCAAGTGATTGTAACATTGTTTGGACACGGGAAGTCTTTTTGCAATAAAGCTTATTTGATTCTACAGCCACGATTTCTACTGAAGACGGAGGGAAGAGAGGGGAGGGGGGAGGAGAAATGCGACACGGCGGGAAGGGGAGGGGGCGGAGCTGATTGGAATTGAATTGGTTGAAGTGTGAATTTTTTTAAGTGGGTGAGGGAATGTAACACTGGTTTGGCAGGAGAGACCACTGGGACAGAAGCAACATAGCAGGGCTGGGGGGTGTTGTAAAGCAAACGGGTGACCGAGCAGTGAGGGGTGGAATAAAGCAAACTGACGAGCGAAACATGAAGCAGGCAAGGAATACTACTGGCAAGAAAGCAACCTGGAGGAGGTGAGGCACAGGAGTTCCAGCAGCGCATTACTGAGGCAGGTGAGGAACGGGAGCAGGCAAAGCCCAGGTCAAGCAGCGCATCACTGAGGCCGGTGAGGGAGAAGCACATGGGTGAGCAACATGTCGCATGGCAGAGGGGGAAGAGAAGTACATGCGGGAGAGCAACACCGAGCATGGTGGAGGGGGACGAGAAGTACATGCGGGAGAGCAACACAGAGCATGACGGAGGGGGAAGAGCAGTACATGAGGGAGACCACTGCAAAACACTTGCCTGCATACTGGCGCTTAAATAAATGCCTGTTTCGACCCTGGCACGGGACGCTGTCTGGAGAAGGCCGCACCGCCGGTGCATCATCCGCTCGCCATTTTGGAATACTCGAGAAGTCGAACAATGTTATGACAATGTTTATAACTTTTACAGTCAGGCCTGGCCGCACATCTGCACAGCATCAGACCCTGGTCAGGCCCACTGAGAGGAAACCATTCTTTAGCTGGCAGCAAAGTTATGTTTTGTCATACTTTAGAGCTAGCATGCTACTAAAATCCACATGGCTCACTAGAAATCGACATGAAATAACAAGACGGACGGACGGAGGAGAGGGGAGGGGGGAGGAGAAATGCGACACGGCAGGGGAGGAGAGTAGGAGGAGGAGGGGGGAGGAGAGTAGGGGAGGCACGGCCTAGCGGCAGGCAGGCAGGGGAGGAGGGGGGAGGAGAGTAGGGGAGGCACGGCCTAGCGGCCGTGCAATCAAGTAGTGAGGGGGCGGAGCTGGGGGAGGCTGTCTCAGAGAGTAGGCAAGGCGACACGGCGGGAGGGGGCGGAGCGGGTAAACAAAGACGGACATGCACGCGCCCGTGACTTTTAAGGTCAATGCGCATGCGCATAAGCTTAATGCGCATGCGCATTGACCTTAAAAGTCACGGGCACTGCAAGGAATCGCCACGATTCCTTGCAGTGTGGATAAAGAGTGGATGAGCCCCTATAGTCTCGCTTGCTCGATGCGCATGCGCATCGACAGGCGAGACCTAATAAAGGAATAAAACATATCAGCAAGTACTTATCAGTCTAACAAAGAACTTTAAAGAACACAGCCTTTAGTCGTTTGTGACAAGCCTTTCTTCTTGTGAATATGGGCCGACTGCGACCCAGATCAGAGCATCAAAAGTGTTATGGAAGTCCACCTCTGCAAGAAAATTCAGTACAGTGAAGCGACTCTCCCCCTCATTAACAGGCTTGTAAACATGGTACACTTTCAGTCTTGCAGGCTTGTAAACATGGCTCACGAAGAATAATGCAGGCTTGTAAATATGGCTCACGAAGAATAATGCAGGCTTGTAAATATGGCTCGCGAAGAATAATGCAATGAGGCACATTCAGAAAGGGGGCCAACAGGGCCAGTCACAGTTAACCCCGGGGGAGGGGCGACCTCGGGCCTCACTCGGCCTACCGCCCTCCTCCCCAGGGGGTTACCTCTATTCTTCGGCCCTCCGGGGCCCTTGCGTAGTCAATGGTGAGGGAAAGGGGTGTTCGACCCTTCCAGGGCCTCACTCGGCCCAGCGCTGTGCCGGATTGGCTTCGGGCACCAGGCGCCGGGGCAAGAGCGAGATCAGGGGGGAAGGCTCCACCGGGGGCTCTCTGGCTCCACGTCCCCCTCGGAGGGGAGACACGGCTTTCCCCAAGCGCCGGGCCGTGTCAGCGGGGCCCGGTGGGAACAGCCAATGGCGAGGCAGCTGGGGCGGGGGCGCGGCCGATGACGCGGCGGCGCTCCCGCTCACGTGACGGGCTCCAAGTAGGCTTCAGGCCTAGCGCGGCCTGTCAGTTTCAATGCGGCGGCCATCTCCTGGCACCGAGGGCCGCCGAGGGGGCTAACATGGCGCTGGACACAGCGCAAAGGTGGGCAGCCCCAGGGCGGGCCGGCAGGGCCTCAGAGGCGTCGCGTGGGCGGCGCTTATGCCGCGGTGACGAGGGGGCTTCCCCAGGCGGCCAGGTACAGCGCTTGGCGGCGCTTCTCAGCGCTAGGCGCCGGCAGGGCATGAAGGCAATTTCGACGATTCCTGACAGGGCAGGCATGATCTGACACAGTGCTGGGCAGGAGGGCAGATTACAGTGCTCCACAAGTTAGTCAGTCGGATCTGCAGGCAGGATGGGGCAATTTATAGCGCTTGTCATTCAGTTCAGACAGGGGGAGACAGGTAGGCCCAGCGGAAGGCAGGGAATGCGCAGGGCAGCTCAGTCCAGTACCTGATCTCATGAAGTAGGTTTCTTGGCGCTTGGATGGTTCTGCGCCCTTAGTTGCTTGTTTCTTGAAGTTGAAGGGGGGGGGGGGGTGAATGAGTCGAAGGCTTGAAGAATTTCTCCTCAGTCACTGCAGATGGGCCCTGGGGTTCCCTACCACTGGGCCAGATCAGGGGGCTAGCTTTGGACACCTCACTGAGCTTAAGAGGCAGCACCTAAATCCTGTCACTCCCAGTAGCATAGGTTCCTCACTAGGCCCTCCCGCCTAAAACTCCTGCGTGGGTTCCCCAGGTCAGTGATGCCCCAACAGACTGGAAAAAGTTCCCTCCCTGGCTTATATATGCCCAGGTCAGGTGACCACTCTCTAAGGCGGGAAAAGTCAGGTCCGCCTTCCTTCTGGAAGGTTCCAGGAGCTTCCCCACTCTAACTATGGACAGGGCTGGGTGGCTGGTGTTGCAACAATGTATGGGGACCCAGCCTGCTCCTGGCAACTAGGGTGCTACAGTAAAAAGACCACGCTGCAGTAGCAGGGGCCAGTGGCAGCCATGTTGAAAGTAGAGAGCACCTGCACCCTAACATAGGTTAGCTGTGAAAAGGTGCCCGAAGACCTAAGGGCCAACAAAAAAATAGGTGCAAAAAATGAGGCCAGGGCAAAAAAATCACCAGGAAAGACCACCCTAGGGCTGACAGGTCTAACACTCACCCTTCATGCCCTCTTCACCAAACAGTTTATTTCTGGGTGACTAGAGAAGGGAGAAAGTGTGTGGGAGATCCCACTCCTTTTTGCTGCTGGAGGACTGCTGGTGGGACAGTGGATGGGAACTACAGAATGTAAATACGGCTGTTTGTTCACTTCTGTGCTTTGTGTGGCCTTTTCGACCTCAGAGCCGGGGGTCACCGGGGCATTACTAAGTGTACCAAGGATCACAAACCTGTCATAGCTGCTGCCCATGATAGCCACTAAATTATGCCTGCCTGTTGGAAACCGGCTATTTCTGGTAGGCTAAGGCTGATGCCAAAGCCAGGCAGAAACCACCATTCCAGTCAGGGCAAGGAAGTCACACGCCAAGATAACCCCTGCTCGCCCTCTAGGTAGCATGGCGCGGGCAGTCTAGGCTAAACTCGGAGGCGATGTGTAAAGCATTTGCGTCAGCGCACAACAGCAACAACATACTAGGTACACCACAAAAGAGACTCCACACAAGGTTATATTAAAATAACTTTTGTATTGTCAAAACATATCAGATAGAAATTACACATGTACATTGTGCCAACTGGCACGGCAAGATTCACAAGGGATTATTTACAAGACAGGGCCACATGGGCCACTGTCTGAATCAACACTTTGCAGATATAGAAATACTTGTCAGAAATTAGAATAAAAGTATATAAACTTCACTGTAACACAAGGTAACAGTTATAGATCACATCCAGTAACTACTGGGAACAGGTAAGTACCACCTACGCAACCCTAAACTCCTTGGGAGACTGTCACGCAGGGGACCAGGACCTCACTAGGACCACCTGTACTAAAAAGAACAACCACCTAAGTATCACACAGCATTTAGGGGTCTAAGAAAGAACACATTACCCATGATGTATGAAACACATTCAGAGGAGTAGTAAAGAAAAACACATAATGCATAAACCTACACATTCAGCGGGGTTAAGAATAAGGCACATGATGCAATAAAATACATTCAGGGGTGCAGCGCAAGAAGACACATGATGACTAAACATTCAGAGGTGCAGCGCAGGAAAAGAAAGACACATAATGCATAAAAACATTCAGAGGTGCCAGAGCAATACAATAGCGCAAGAATCACATGATGTCTAAAAACATTCAGAGGTGCAGGAATAACACATGATGCAAGAGAACACATTCAGAGGTGCAAGAACCATATCATTGCGCAAAGACTCACATAAGCCACCACCTGTGGCAGTCCCTAGGCCAACTGGCCTTGTTGGGGCTCAGACGCCCTGAGTCTCAGTGTCAGGGTGCGTTGCCATGCAGCGCCAGTCTCAAAGTACCAAAAAGCCTAAACGTGGCAGCTGCCCACGAAGTGCTGGGCAACTGTGTACCAAAAGCTGTGGCAGGGCTCTCAGTAGCCCCTAGAACAAATCTGCGCCACCTGAGCCGCACAGGCTCTAAAACAAACACTGCGCACGTTGGGGCCACACAGGCTCTGGCCAACACTGGTCAAACGTGGGAGCCACACTGGCTCTAAAGCAACATGCCCCCTGGAGCCTCCCTGGATTCTCCAAGCGTTGGGGCGACCCACTATCAACTGGGGCCGCCCTTGAAGGCCTCGTCACGGTGGAGTCCCCTACGGGGGACTCTAACTTCTCAAAATGCCCCCAGAGCCTCTCAGGGCTCCAAATACAAAAATGAGGCGGGGAGCCCCTCCGGGCTCTGTGCACGTTGGAGCGGCCCGCTGCCCTACGGGGCCGCTCTGACGAAGGGGGACCTCCCAGGCACAGCCCCACTCGGCCCGCCCTCAGCCCAGACTCACCGGGGCTCACGGGGCGGCTCCTCTGTCTTCCTGGGGCAGGCGCCGACAATGCGCCTCGGGCCCCCAGGCTCTCCCCTCTCGGCATCGGCCGCCATCTCCCCGCGCCTTCCTCCTCTTCCTCCCGCCTCACAGGCTCAGGGGCGGGACTTCCGGCCGGCCGCGCTGGGATTGGCCGGCCGGCCAGGTACTTCCGGGTCGCCGTGGGCAGCGCGGCGGCCCTCGCTAGGCAGGCAGGCGGGCAGAAATCGCGAGGTGGGCACTCGTAAATCAAATAAACAATTGGGCAAATCCAAGTCGGAAAAATAAGCGGAGTGGGCTCCCGCGCCGATCCGCCGCCGGCCTCCAGCAGCAACGCGCTTCCAAGCGCTATAGAGGCACACAAAGCGCTCCAGCACTAGAAGTGCAACCAAAGCGCCATGGGCAGGAAATAAAGCGCTCTCAGCGCTATGAAGGACAAATCCAGCGCTCCCAGCGCTAGAAGGGCAATAAAGCGCTCTCTCAGCGCTAGATGCAGATGAAGCGCTCCCTCAGCGCTACAGGGACAAGTCCAGCCAAGTCCTTCAGGGGGATGCAGCAAAGTCCCTCCAGGGTAAAGCAAAGTCCCCCATCCTTCCAGGACAGGCAGAGGGGTCCCCCAGAGGTCCAGGCATCCAGGGGCTGGGCAGCGCCCGCCCCTGGTAGATTCCAGTCCGAAGTAAGAACAAGACAAGAACCTTTTGGAAGGGGCAGAGCCCCTTCTTATACACAGAAAAGGCTTTGAAGTCTTTAGAAGTCTTTGTGTAGGCGAACCCTAAGCTCTGGGAGTATCTGGTTTCCCTCTCCTGTCAGCCTCAGGTCAGAGGTGACAGGGGGCCATCGGGAGGGAGAGTCATCCAGGGTGGGCCGACAGACACAGCCTGGCACCACCAGAGCTCTTTCCACTCCTTCCTAACAGCGGATGGGGGCCTTTCATCTACGGCTTGACTCAGACCCCCCTCCTCCAGACAGTCCATCTACCAACAGGCCCAGGCATGCCTGGGCCAGGCCCATCAGCCAATCCCGTGCTAGCAGACTCACTACACAATTATGCCAACTTCTAAAAGTGGCGCTTCTGGACTAGATACAGCCATGCCGCATACACCATTCTACAGCATTCATTCTCACGAGTTCATACATATCAAACTCGCCCTGCACTCCCCACGCATCAGGAATCTACCATGGGCATACATATTTCCCATTCATTCCTATGGGAGGGCAGGGCGCTCACCATCCATACACAGAAAGCACACGCACTTTACACTGTACCACAGTGAAAAAGTGCGCAGAGGCCTAAAATCACCAACCCAGGTTCCAAAAACAGGCTAGGAAAAAGCAAAAAGTCACGGGGTGAACCTGCCCAAAGGACCGGGTCCAACACTGCCCTTCATATGTGTGAAGGTATGGGTGTTTTATTGGTTGTAACTGTAAGAATAGAACCTGGGAAAAGTAAATAACGCCTTGATTTTCTTCCTGTAGACAGATTCGTCGTCTCGGATTCATCGTTTAGAGGAAGAAGTCATCGCTGCCCGAAACATGTATGACCAGGAGATCAATGAACTCCGGGAGCAGTTGGATCTGAGCAGCAGAGACAGATCTCGAGTGGAAATCAGTAGCCATCAGAATTCACAACTGGCAACAGAATATCAGGACAGGTAACCTTTCTAATTGTGTATAATTCCATGCATAATTTTTGGAACCGTCCTCTCTCATACGTGTAAGGAAATTGGATTGAAAATATAATCTTTCGTTTGAATACTCCTATGGTTTATGTCATATATTCGCTGAAAAATACTTTGTTTCTGTAGCCATCCAACATTCACCAGCATCGCTATAACTTAGTTGGTAAGTCTAAGTAGCAAAATATATGCATTCAATGGGTTGCAGAGGGGAAAACGATGAAAGATCACTCACCCATGTTTTCCTTTAAATATTTGTATTGGTTAATCAAACAAAAACACAACATATAGCATCACACACTAGAGAAAGTGCCAGAACCTATGTATGCCGTGTCTTCATAAAATAAAGCCAATAAAATATTCCACTAATTCATAGCACTGAGTTAGTCGCATCAACGACCAGGTAACCAAGGGTCCATATTTCTATGTTGATTGGTCCCTTGTCCATTTCTCAGTTTATATCCCATCTGTTCAGCCAGCATCAGCATTACTCAAGCAGTGGGTAAAACTTTCATGCTGCCACTTTCATCACATTGTCCGCTGTTTAGGAAGGAAAACTGTCTGGGGATGCTCTGTTCCTTGTCAAGACCAATAACTCACCATTTGTCAATTTATCCAGATAAAGTGTCAACTGTGAGTTAGCTGTCCAGTACTTCCGGGCCGTTAGGATTAGCATTGTAATGATGTACTATATCCTTAAAGCCCGACGTAGCAGGTTCTTTCGGCTCAGTTCTTTAACAAGGGAGCAGGCCTTTACTGGCTGTTAGAGCCTGCTATGGAAGGCTCTAAGGCTATTAGAACATTTTGCCCCTAAAGGGCAGAATGTTCTAATTTTTAAAACATAGGCTTCATGGAACCTGAGGGGTTGCAATCCCCTTGGACTCCGTGATACGTTTGTTCACAGCAACAGCTGTGAACAAACATTGGAATGTTGATGCTCCGAGCTTCTACCATCTATTAAAAGCCTGGAGCACTCCATTGTCTTCAATGGAGTGCTCAACATTCCAATGTTCTAATGTATAATGGTTCTGTAGGATGCTTGCTTTTGAACTTTGCACAAGAGTTGAGAGTCCTGCATGCCTACCAGTTCGGTACATTGCCAAGTTTATGAAGCACCCCTGTTGTTCAGGATGTGGAATTGGCTAGCTGTAGCCATCCCATAGTCTATTTTTTGTAATAGTTTTTAAACGTTTTGCAGTACTTAATGCCAAGACGTTTATTTTGCCACACAATCTCTTGTCGTATGCACGATTGCAGCTCTCACACATGCATCTCGGGCACTTTCAAGCATTTCCTTACATTTTGTGAAGCTATTCCATGTCTTTAACTGTATGTTTCCAGTTTAAGGCTAACTTTTCTGGATACCTGTTTGGTGTTACATCCTGTCCCCTACAACATATGTGACAACTATATGGCACATCAGAGTCCAGTCATTCCCGAGTTTATGGAGGCCAAGAGTTGTTGTTCACTACAGGCCTGTTGTACAACATGAACTGTTTCAGCCGCCTTGCATGGTACCACACTTGTTGATTGCTTGGGGTCTATTGATGTTGGTCCTAGTTGTCTCTTACCTAGATGTAGCAATGGAACTGACAGCACAACATTGTCTACCTTATACCGTTGCAGTGTTGTACCTTCTTTAAGCAACTGCCAGTTGTGCCTAATTTTGTCTCTAGATCCACTTATTCTGGTTAGGCTGGAAGGGTGTCTCTTTATTACAAGCCTTATCCCTCTGACCAGTCCCATGATTCTATAGCTCTTCGGAAAACATTCTGCCATCTTCCCCAAGATGGCCAGAAACAGCACTGTTTCGATTCATTCCTCCAGGAGCTGCACTGTATGAGGTCCCTTGACTTCTTCTGGCAGGCCCAATTCTCAGATAATGTTGCAGTGTCCTCCACTCTAAATTCCAATATTTCTGCACTGTCTAGCACCTTCATTGTGTGTACTTACAGTTCTCTCACCATCCTTATCTGGATGTGAACCTTCCCCTTTCTTGTGGGTACCTCCTGTCACATTATAAAATTCAGAGCAGGCTAATTGGAGACCTCAATGATAATTTTTTCATTTTTCTTCAGCATTGAGGTTCTTGAATCATGTGTAACTTTTAGAATCTCTACTTTGTTTGGTTGAGCAGGAGACTTTGTTGTTGGTCATATCGTAAGTCTGTCCGTCAATGGGATACCAACAGGAACCCTGCTCATTATGAGTGAGGTTGTGGCACGAGGAGGGTGGCAACATGTGAGTTATTGTGTCCCACAACTTTTTGGAGGATAATATGTTTGGTCACTATTCCTAGGGAGACTCAGGGAAAGATACCTGTGTATGCCAGTAGTATAAAACTGTCCTCTAAATTGCTCTCTCAGCCCTAGGGCACATCCACAGTTTCTGTTTTCTTTGCCCAATATTTGTAGTTGAGAAGGAGTTGGGCCGGGCACTCTAGAGAAAATTTTGGCTGACCCTTTATCGTAAGGCACATCACACACAAGAGATACTTAATATGTATTTATATTTCACTTGAACGCAATATATTGGATAAATTAGAGGACAAACCACATCAATCAAGGGACTAACATAACATGAAATGTGACAATATTCAGTACATATTTACAGAACTTACAATTATAAATGGAATTATAAAAAACATAAAGACAAAAATTGTGGAATTCCGTCCTTTCCAAATTCCATTTGTAATTGTAGGTTCTGTAAATATGTACTGCATATTGTCACAATTCATGTTATGTTAGTCCCTTGATTGATGTGGTCTGTCCTGTAAATTATTTGTCTAGCAGCTCTATACAACGTGATACATTCAAGTGATTTATAAATGTGATACATATTAAGTATATCTTGTGTGTGGTGTCTCTATGACTTATCCTTCTATTTTTTCGATTTTTGCTGTGATTGACTTTGAATTATTATCATTTAACTAAGCAATTGAATGACCCAACAGAACACATTGTAGCACCTATCAACTATCGTCAGGTTCTGAGGGACACAGGGTTTCCCCATTATACTAAAGCGCTAAAAGGTATGCCATGTGCAGACCTGATCTGTATGCCATACAATCATCATACTTATTGGCTTTGCCATTGCGAGTTTCACCTTCAAGAATGACTGGTTCAGTACTTATCTTTATGATTTCTAATGTATCTTTTGTTATATGTTTATGCTAGATGTTATTAAAGTGACATGTTGCCCAACTGGTTATGTTCACACCAAATAAATGAATAAATAATTAATTGTCAAGCTCCCGCCATTTTGCCTTAAGGCACATATTTATCCAGTTTAATCAATCCATAGTATTAGACACACATGCACATCACACACCCCACATACACACCCCGCACACATAGCACCGACAGCCACTACATAAAACACGGTACCTCCAAACCTGAGCGCACGACAAGCAAATATAAAATAAATCTTTCTAATTGTTAAATCTATAGGTCTTATTCTGCAGTCTCGTTTCCTCAGTGTTTCTGACTCTTTCTTTTGCCCGCTTAGGCTCTTCCGGCTGAACACAGAACTTATGAAGAAAGATGAAGATTTGAGAAGTCTTCAACTTTACGTGGCCCAGAAGGAAGCTGATGTGTTGGCGCTGAGGACCTCCAGATCTTCCCCACTAGTGCAGCTGGATCTGGCCAAGAAGGAGCTGGAGGACTTGCAAAGGAACATCATGCTGTGCCAAAAAAAGTAAGGTGCACTTTTCCAATCGTAGACTGCTGACTGCATCGACATGTCAGACATATGCTGTAATTCTGGGTACCATAATTGTAAATACTGTTATCATCATCAATACCTTTATTTCGATCACATGGATCCAAAAAGTAGCAGCGCAAGTAGATAAAAGAGGATAAAAAACAGTATCCAATAAATATGTTAAAAAGGCCTTGCCATAAAACAAATTTGCAAATGCAGGGTACAACATAATAGGAGGAGTAAAGTGCTTCGTGCCCACGCCTTATCCATTGTGCATACCAAAATCTTGAGAGGCCAAAAACCATTACTCTGCGGATATCAGTACACAAGATTCTTAGCGCCTCGGGGTAGTGGCCCGGACCTACCAATCTACACAATGGATATTAGAATGTACCCGGTTAAGCTATTTATCAATAAGAAACCAAAAACATCGATAGTGTAAACATAGAACGTGTGCATTTCTGGAAAGAGTCCTGTCTGTGCCTGTATCATAAGAAAGTCCACCCAAAGTTGAACCAGATCCAGAACGCACAACTCGATGCCCGAGCACTATGGAGTTAATCAGTCCTCATAAACTTCAATAAATTGCAACAATACGTAAACAATAAGGTAATACCACTGTTAATCACCGTTTATTCATGAACATAACAATATGAAACTTTCTAATGTTGATGCAAGTGTTGCTCCACACTTGGACATGAAGATTACATTAATATACAACGAAAAAGACTATCAGTTGACGTTTGTTTTGTTGGTGTAACCCACAGCATTTCGGTGAAGCATGAGCAAACACAAATAAATATTTTAAAGAGCAAATGAGCAAAACGTCTTTGGAAGCACAGTATTGAGGAGGTCAGAGAGGAACTGAGTAAAAAGAATGAGACATCGTAAATAAAAAGAGATCATGCTGATAGAGGTGCTAAGAATCAAAGTGCAAAAACTGCCAGCCACAATGAGGAAAGAGCAGAAACTGAATGACAAAGGGATGTGCAAGTGTTAAAGTCCAACAATAAACTCTGTGATGACCTGACTATTCGGAGCGCCCATGTGTACATGCTCATCGATTGTGAATTCACACTGCGTGTAGACCATAAGCGTGGCAGTAAACATTTCAAGCAACAGGCTGATTAGTAACGTGGATGCAGAAAGGGTGAAACATTTTCAGGTTAACAACCTGGTTTTCAGAAGAAAGGTCAGTGGCCAAACCGTCTGCTTGATAAAGGGGTTAAAGACCTAATAGTGAACTTACTTTTAGAGAGGAGATCTGTATATTCAGGCCACAGGCAATTGAATTGCTAGGGCATATTATATGCATGGTCCATGTGCAATTGAACGTATTGTTGACTTTAATTAATGATGCTCCAGATCTGGTAGCAAAGAATATTTCATGTCCTTCCTGGGCGTGGGACAGTTGTCCACCAACGTTGAAATACCCATGCAGAAGAACAGCTCACATCAGATGTAGTTTAAGACCTGAATGGTCTTTAAATGGTCTCAGGAGTGTGTGTGAAAGAATTCAGGGAGGTCTTGGAAGGTTTGATCAATGTTGTCACTAAGAAATGGTTCGACAAAGTACTACAGAGTATATCCAGGAACCTTCCAGCACCTCTAGAGTTGGGACAGCTTTAATGAATGTGAAAGGGGTAACTGAAGCCATTGTAACATTTTCTGCAATGTTGTTAAAGGGGAGTAAATGAAGATGCCAGATGATAGCTAAGGAAGCTTTTGTAATGCATCTGGCTATCAGGACGTGCAGGACACTGTGTGGAACTTGTTTCCAAGCTACAAATTACTACAACCTTTTAAGAGAGGTGTTTATTAACAAAAGCATAGATAGAATTTCTAGTGCAATGATGGGCAAGCCCAATTCAGGGAAATACCGCTAATTTTGGATTCATGCTGAAGATGAGAGCATTTGCAACAAATGTCTTCTTTGCGATGCCATTTCAATGGGGATGTTCTGAGATCTGACGATCAAGACTCGGCAATGTCTATTTTTGAAATGTGTAATTTTAAGGTTGACTTTTTTATGGATTTATAGTGTTATGAAATATGGTCTGTGTATGTGTTTAAGTGCTGATGAATGTGTATGATGATTTGGTGCTTTTGTTGCTATGATGGCTCTCAATATAAAATCAAATAAAAAAGACTGTGCAGTGTCTTGAAGAATATTATCAGCTAATTCCAAACCTGAAGCAGGAGGGGGACCAGGCAAAAATGGTTCAGAACTCGAGGCTGCAGGTTCTGTGAGCAGGTTTGATTTCAGATATTAAAGCACTCTCAGAAGTTCAAGGACCAATCAGTCAGATCCTTTACATGCCGATGGCATACACTGAGCAAAATGTTTGTGGGACACATAACTATGATGAAGACAATAGAGGATATGATTTTCCGGCATTCCTCCTTTGTGTTTTTCTTTTCTTTTCACTTGAGTCTTTACAGGACATGCTACTCTTCTGGCCTCAGGACTGAGTCTCCACACAACTGCATGTCAGTGCAGTTGTTACAGAGGGAGGGAGGATGACTGCAAGTTTCCAGCAGTGCTAATTCTCCATAGATTCTGGGTGGTTGATACGAAAAGAGGGTAGTAAAAAATGTGATGAATGAGAAACTGGTCCAAGGAATATATTGTGGTTTAGGATGATGGTGGAGAGAAAAAGTAATTAAATGCATGCCTACTTTAATTAGAGAACTCTCTCTGTTATCATGAATACTATACTCCATGTATATACATAGAATGCTTCTGTATCATATCTTGACCGTGTGAAATTTAGAACTGTGTTATTTGCAAGAGACTCAACAGCAAAGTGTTTTCTGGGTAAAGAGCAGTGGGTTCAGAAAGCTTAGCAATTAACAATGTGGTGGTTCATAGGGTACTTGCTAATATAGTTAGGAAGTATTTGGTGTTCCAAGATGACACTACTGCATGACCGGTTTCGGACATTGTGTACAGCTCTCTTAAGACAAAGAATGGCACTGCTTGCCTTAGAGAGGAATCACTTAGGAATGTAATTTTGAACACCCAAGATCGACAATCTAAATTTGTCACATGCAAGAAGCAACTGCCTTTTAATAAAATAACATTGAGGGCGTGGGTAAGCAAAAGGGGACAGCAGACATCCTTGGATCAGGCTTCAAAACCACACTAATGCCCCGACTCATGCCACAGTTGTTGAATGCATGAGCTACAGCCTAATCATATGAGCGGACACCAAGAACCCAGGCCGTAGCCATTGGGTAGGGAGGGAAGGGGGCAGCGAGTGGAGCCCAGACACTCTTATTTATATATTAAATTAGGGGCCTCAAGTTTGCTCTTGATGGTCACTTCTCATGTCCTGCTAAGAATGTTGTACTGCAAGCAGTTAGATTGTATTTTGGGGGTTTTATTTTGTGCGTTAGTATGACAATTAATGTGACTTTTAATCCAATAAAGCTCTCTCTGTGGCAATCTTTTTCTGTGAATCATAATATGAGGATTATAATCTACTCAATGGCTTGAAATTTAAGAAATGTTATGATTGAATTTGTTGAAGTGTACCACAATGACAGACCTCCCGAATGATGATGGATGTGGCTTTTCTGTTTGGTGATGCATAGTTAGATCTTTCTTTCAGACATCTTTCATTCATTCCTCTATATAGTAGCCCACAAGGGCACTTCAAGAAATATGCACAATTGTTAGTACTACAATGAGTTTGCTGTAACAGCCTGACGGTAGTCCCTTATATGTGGATGATAAAATATTGGGCCAGTGATAACATTATTGCAATGTATACAGTTATAGCAAGGGTTGGTCCCTGCATATCTTGTGGTCACAACAGTGATACTTTAATGAGTGATGAGTTCTTTCAAATACCTGGTACGCTCATCAGCAAATTGTGGAAGATCATTAAATAATGTTCCAAAATCAGGTTCAACTCGTAGTATATCCCTTCTGTTCCTGATAATGTGCTTGATCGACATACTTTTTGTGGAAAAATTAGAGACAAAAGTAATTCAGAGATATATCTCGATTCCAGGTACGAACATGGCATTGCAGACTGTTTTATAGAGTGAAAATTTATTTTGCAACAAGAGGATAAATCGAAGCGTTTTGGTCGCTCACCGCTACCTTGTTTACAATATTGCACCACATTGGATTTACATCACATATGCTCAATTCACCCATAATGCACTGTGTAAACATATAAAAAACAGACATAAGTCCTAGTGCATAACATAAGCACCGTTCTGGAAATTAGAAAACAATGCATACATTATTATCATGTCTAGATTCAAACTTTTTCTTTCCTCAAAACATTGTTACAATAATCAAACCCACATATTTCAGATTCTGCTTCTATATATCCATGGCAATCAAATTCATTTCAATATTCAAAATACAACACCATATTATTTACTTAAGCGCTACATCCTCAATTGCAAATTTGCATTTCATATTATAGGTCAGATTAGCAAATTTTTTTTTTTTACATAAACTATGTCATAGATGAAATCATTATATATAGGGAGAGTGTGCCGGCATATTTTACCGTAGGACACTCGTGCACTGGTGAACTCACACATGTTTCTCTAGCCTCAAGCCAAGTTCAATTAGTGAACCTTGAATAAAGGGCAGTGGCAAAAAGCCCCAGTGGGCATGTAAAAACAGTTAACTTCATAAAGGCTCCAAAATCCCAAATTTTACCAAACAGACGTATAAAGCTCTCTCACATCATAAAGTGTATTGACCGGGAGAGATATTAAAATGACCTATATATGAGGGTGTAAATTGCCAATCCTCTATTTTGTAATTAGACTATTCCACCCTAGTGGGTTCTATGTGGATGTGGTCCCCAGGTCGGCATACATGCTTGACGCTCACGAGACACACTATTCAAGTTATATTACATATTATTATATTTCAGTTTATATTATTTAGACGTTATCCCAGTTCAGAATATAGCAGGACAACAATGTGACATGTGGAATCGTCAATAAACTGCCAGTGATAGCTGTTGGATAGTACTGTGGCACAAATGATACATCAAAAAGCACATCATATATATCAGTAGCTCTTGCGGTCATCCAAGGTATTTACACCATCAATGCAATTGATAATAGACCACCATTGTCAGTAACTATTTTGTCTAATGTGGGATTGGCCCCTATCCAATTGATGATGTATTGTGAACTTTGAACTTTGGGAAAGGTGATATGGCACGTCCCAGATCACATAGGTCTTGGCTTCACAAAGCTATGTGAGTACTTTGGTGACCGTTAGCTGGGCAAATAGCATAATGTACATGTGCGCATTCAAGTTTGGGTTTCAGAAAATATTAGAAGAAATGAATATAACCATAGTTAAAAATACAAATGGAAATTCATTGTGTGATTTACAATCTTTCTATAATTGCAGACATTTCAAAGTTTTAAAATCCTAGAATCCTACATACGAAACCAAACTTACCCTTCATGTTGGCAGTCCTTGGGGACATGCCCCCAAAACAAATACTCCTGGCTATGGCCATGCTAAGAACTGTGTTTAGAAATGGCACTGTGCAATCCCTCCCGAAGTGAAGGTAGAGGGTAGTGTGCATTGACGTACAGATGGCTGCCGAGGCACGCTGGGCCTAACAAAGCTGGATACTGAATTGTTCATTGTAGAACGGAGATACAGGACCTTGTGTGTTAGCTTGTCTGCTTTCCAGGGGGAATGGGGGTGCAGAATAGCCTCGCTGGAATCATCTGGCATCTGGCTGAGAGCTTCTGTAGACAACATACAGAAGGCCGTGGGTGACGGTATGGAAACTTTGAATGTGCGATTACCGCTCAAAAAGGTGATGGAGAAGAAGAAACACACTTGATTCGAGAGTGGCTTCTCTAGACTCAGTGTAAAAAGTGGAGACATTGTGGTGGCCAAGGGAGGGGCTGTAAATTTGCATGGGTGCACTTTGTGCGCCAATAAACCTATTACAAGAAAAGAAAACTGGAGAAGCTGGCTAGAAGATAACAGAAGCTCACCAAAGCAATAGTTAAAGACATAGGCATGAGACCACAGATGACATTGCAAAGGACAGATGTGAGGTGATATCTTGGATTTGGCACCTCACTACATTAGTGGCGGCATGACCTGACTGAATACAGAACACATGATCCATTAGTAGTGTACAAATCTATAGTGACTGGGCCTTGGAGAGCATTATGGACCCTGACCTAGAAGCAGGCATGAACATCACTGAGGTGTTCTGAACTGGTTCTCATCCTAGCTTAAAGGCTGCAAATGAGTCCAGATGAATGGGTATCCCTTCTTTCTGTCCGCATCCCATATGGAGTACATATGGAGTACACACAGGCAGAATTGTAACACCTCTGCTATTAAACCAATGGGTGTAAAGGATGAACTAGGTATTTTCCCTAATGAGGATGCAATTGACACTCCGTTATGTCTCACCTTGCTGGAACGGATACCTTCCTTTATGACCTGCTGATCCACAATCCAAATACGAACGAGCCAGGATTTTCTCAGATTGAGCCCTCGAACCACTAAGGTAATTTGGATTGCACCCATTCACTCTCAGCTTCCTGTCTAAGGGCCTGATTTAGATCTTGGTGGAGGGGAATACTATGTCACAAACATGATGGATATCCTGTCCCCATATTATGATCCCATTATATTCTATGGAAACCGTAATACAGGCTATCTGGCACGTTTGTGATGGAGTATTCCATCCCCATAGACCTAAATGAAGCCCAAAATCTGGCTTCCCCACTGGCCTCATTCAGTATAACTGCAACTAATGTCAACAGGGTTGGCAGGTTCATATAGCCCTTGGCAGGTGGTCAACAAGCCATTCGGCTTGGAGAGTCTTGCATCTGTTAGCATTGAAGGTACCCACATATAAATTCTAAATTTCCCTACAACCATACTAAAGAATGTATACTGAAACCACTTCTGCTGACATGGCAAGAGTACGTACAGGTGAATGCACTGCTGGGTGGTTTGCATGTCATCATACCCGCCTGCTCAGCTTTGTTATTATTTTGAAGAAAATTTCCCCAAAATCAGGGTTGCTTCTGTGAAACAAAATAACAACTGCCATGGTGTGCTGTGAGTGATGCCTCAAGTTTAGGAGCTAGCTGTGGGGAAAAACTGCAGTCATGGGCAGGAAAAATCTGAACACTCACCCTCAATAAGGTGGGCTTGCCAATATTCTTGTGCAAGCAACCCTGTGGTAGATGGGCCGCTGACATTACGGCAGACAAAAACAAGTCAATTAGGGGAACTGGAATAGAGGCAAAGTGGGACATCTTGTTTATCGAAGATTCCCTGCATTTGCCACACTCTAAATGAGGCCCTATAGCCGTCGGTTTTACCCTTGATAGGACGTTCAACTTGGATGTGCACATAAAGACCACGGCAAGTTGGGCACAATAGCAAATGATATTACTCAGAAGTAATGCAGTCAGACCTTAACAGTGTGGTAAAGTCTCTTTTCCTTTTAATGATCAACTACGGCAGTTCCCTACAACCAGGTACCTGTACAAGTAGGCTTATTGCACTAAAAGTAGTATTACTTGCTGTATCTCACCTGCTTTCTGGATACTGCTTTTGTGATCACATCACAATATGTCCGAAATACTACAGTGTTTCACATTAGAGGCTAGATGTACTTTAAACTGAATGCCTGCCTTATAATCTAATGTATCTAAACTACTTGAGACACCTGGCCACGACAATAAAGAGCTAGACTGATCAGCACTCCCTTAGTTAAGAATCTCTCCGACACAGACAACCCTAAATTCAAAAACTGAAGTCCCTGCGACCTAGACAAAATACTGCTATCACTCTATTTTTACTAACTCCTTTAAAGTCCATGCAATTGTAAATACTTATGAGCCGCCCCTCTTCCTTTTCACACTTCCTAAATGCAGCCTGTTGTAGCCCATAAGCTTCTAACAAAAACATCTGATGCTATCCCCATCCGCGTTCTACATTACATGTTTACTTTACAGGTAGACTTTACCTTCTATTTGCCATTCAATTTACCTGCTATTGAGTCAGCTGTTCTTTAGGGTGGGCAACATTTTGGTTCTGCTAGCTAATCTTGCCAATCTTCTAACATTTTGGGCCCCATTAGGATGGCGGGCAGATCGCCCCACCAGGCCGGCGTTAGCCACAGCCGGCCCGGTGGGGGCGATCCGCCCGCCATCCTTGCTGCAAAGACCCCCCCGCCCTATTACCATGGCTGGGGGGTCCGCAGCGGATTAAAAGACCGTCCGCTGCTTTTTCGCACAGTCGACAAGCCGACCGGGCGGTAAAGGGATCAATATGGTAGCGATGTCTGTTAGACACCGCCAGCCATATTAAGATGTGGGCGGTGACATGCCTTTCCATGGCGGCAATGAGGCATGCAGGGATTTCTTGCGGGAGTCCATTGCGGGTCCCCAGGAACTTTGGGGGGTGGGGGTTGCACATGGGGGGTACCTATGGGACCCCCCTGCATTTCAATGTACAACATGGCAGGCACCGCAAGATGCCTGTCACATTGTGCATTGAAAAGCACAACAAGCATTTTTAGCATTGCAGTGGGCGGTGCTGAAAGCACCGCCTGCCGCAATGTTAAAAATGCGGGATGTGCCCGCCACAAGATGTGCGGACCCGCCGCTAGCATTGCGGGCGGTCCCATTTCCCACTTGCATGGTGGGCGGACAAAGTCCGCCCGCCATACTAATGTGCCCCTTTGTGTTACGTTTGTTATGCAAACTTCTGAAAACTATGCCACTAGACCACGTTTTGTAAAATGCTATAGCATAGCATGGCAACTACGTGAAAGTGCAGAACATAAGCAGCTTCTTTTCACTGCACTTGTGTTTTTTGCACTATTTTTGTTACTGTGAAATGCGTTATCCTGTCCAAAATGGACGTGAGGACGCACTTTACACTGGCAACATAGTACTTAATATCAGATTTGCATTTTGTGTAGTTTCACGAATTTTGCACATTCCTACTCTTCTTAAACTAACGCATCACAGTGGTTTGATTTAATGCACTTTATACTTTGATCTGCAATACAAATACAAATCTTGAATTGTGTCATAGAAACAGTTCGAAAAACCAGTGGCACCTTAGGGAGCATTCAAAGAGGAACTAAATGTTCTAATATTGTGAAGTGAGGTACTACATTTTTGTCAAATATTTAAAGTTAGATATCAATATTAGTTATTCAGAACATTTATTTCAACAGGGAAATTTCAAATTGCCACATTCATTAAATTCGCAGGATCTCCTTAGTAAGCTAGTGAAAGAGCCCAAAGCAGAGCAGTGGAAACGAACAGTCAAACATTGCTGCAACTTGAATCAATACTTAATGATCAGAAACATCAGGGACCTGTGTGATTGATTTCTTCTCTTCTACTCCAACCAATCCATTAAAGTAATACAGATTTTGCAAAAACAATGGGAAGGGTTACAATCTGATTGTGATATAGCTAAATGTACTGGAGAACATCCATCAATCAAATTGTCATGTCTTCTTTGTTTCCAAGCATCAATGACAATTACATTTGAAACACCACACAAGAGATTATCCGAAAATCCATCAGAATTCTAAACTTGCAGTGTCTGCCTGCACTGTGAGTGCTATACAAATAAAAGTGGATACCCTTAGAACAGAGATAATGCACAATGCTTTGAGTAATGTCTTCTTTAATTGTCACATCTCTATCAAGTTGCATGTATCAACTTTAGTAACAGTACTTTATTATTATTATTGTTAAATTATTTTCAACTATGGCTCTGCTGGTGATCCAAAAATTCATTCAATTAACTTATCTCTCTGCGTGTCTATAGATGTATGTATGTATGTATATATATATATATATATTCACACATAAAATCATAGGTTTCAGGGGCGTTATAGTTAGTTGGACATTTCACTCGTACAAAACCATAGAAATTCCCCAGTTATAGTTAGTTCAGCTAACTATAACTTGCGCGCACGCAATGCACTGCTGACGACGTCACATATTACATCACTCACTAAGTGTATCTTAGTGAATACATGGGTTAGTGATTTTAAATATGTAAATATCTGTATCAGTCTCTCACTTTGTGTATAAGTGGCTGCATGGGTTGGTGGGTAGCTACATGAGTGTCTATATGGGTTATTAGTTGTTTTTCCGAGTATTAGTATGAGTGTCTGAATGTCTGTATGGTTAGGTGGGGGGTATTACTTGGTGCATAGATGCATGAATGAGTGACTTACTGTTTGTATGTGTTGAAGACAGCATGTGTGCAGGACTGTATGGGTGAATGAGTGTGTGTATGGGTGTATTAGTGAGTGAATGACTGTCTCAATAGGGTCTTTATGAGTAACTACATATGTTAGTATATGTGAGTATTGGTGTATATAAGTGAGCATTTGTGAGAGTGAGCAATTGGAAGAGTTCCTGTATAAATAAGTATGTGTTTCTAAAAGTGATTGTTTAAGAGAGTAAGTATGTTTAAGTTTCTGTAGAAGTAAGTGTGGTGGTGTGTGTATAACTGTATATGCAAGGAAATGGATGTTTGATACTTTGCATGTTTGACTATGTGTGTGAGTAACTCTATGGATGAGTGGCAGTGTGTAACAGGATGTATATGTGTATGAGTACATATTATGAGTGAGTACATGTTTGAGTGACTGTATAGGACTGTTGGTGAATGAGTGGATATGTGTGTAGATCTTGGAATTACTGAATAGGTGTGTTGTAACTGGTATTGGTATGTCCATTGTTTTGAAAATGTTAGTTTGTATTTTTGAATGTGTGTATCAAAGGTTATATTAGCGTGAGAGGAGGTCTGCCACTCTATCACAAGGATGATGTCATGAGTGATGTCATCAATGATGTCATGAGTGATGTAATATGTGATGTCATCTGCAGTGCATTGCGGGGGCGCGAGTTATAGTTAGCTGAACTAACTATAAAGGGGGAATTTCTATGGTTTTGTACGAGTGAAATGTCCATCTATAACGCCCCTCAAACCTATGGTTTTTTCAGTGAATTTCTAAGGTTTTTTAAATGCTAATTTCTAACTATAACGTGCCTGAAAGCTATGGTTTTAAGTGCATTTCCAAGGTTTTTTAATTGCTAGTTTCTAACTATGCCTACAGAGGTAGGACATGTGAAGAAAAAAGAAAAAACACACAGAAAGAAGCAAAAGAAATGCAGAAAGAAGCAACAGAGGTCCACTAAGACGAAGAAAAATGCAGGAAGAAGCAAGACGTGCAGAAAAAACAAACAGAGGAGCAGAAAGAGGCCTTGTTGCAAAATCATCCTGTGCCCACAACTTTTTCAGACGGGTACTGATGGTAACCGACTCTGACTAACCAGGCCTATGCTAAAAGACACTTAGAATACAATAAAAACACCTACATACACTAGGGAACACTATGTGTTGGGATACACCTCTGATTAGCATGACCTCCTCTGTAAGGTAAGGCCCTAGTACATAATAGGGCAGGGGGTTAAAACTACCTCTAAGTCAGAGGTGCAGAAATATGATACTTTAACTAGTAGTCGCGTTTGCAGAGTGGTGGAGAAAGGGTGCTGGGCGTCCAACCAACGCACAGGAATTCCGCTGGTGTAGGACTTACAGGAGGTACCCGGAAGGATTCTTAGCCCCCAAACTCCCTCGGGACTAAATTGGACTTCATCCCACATCCTGTAGTCTGCCACGAGGCACGTTTGCAGAGTGGTAGAGAAAGGGGGCAATGGCCTCCGAAGACATCTTAGCAATCCCACTGTGTGGGACTTACTGGAGGTAACAAGAGGGGTAGTTGGCCCCCAAGGACATACTTGGAGGCCAACTTCCCAAACTATTACCTCCAGTCAGTCCCACACAGCAGCATTGGTAAGTACTCGTACCAGGCCATGCCCACTTTGCCCACCACTCTACAAACGCACTCTCTGGGACGCTCTTGGATGGAGATTGAAGTCCCCTTCACTGCTGGGGGTCCCTTAGGGGCCAACTAGCCTACCTTTTACCTCCAGTAAGCCCCACGCAGTGGGATTGGTGAGAGGTAGACAAAGGCCATGCCCCCTTTCTCCACCACCCTGCAAACATGCCCCATGGTGCGATGTAATTTGGGGGATTAAGTCCCCTTGAATCCTGGGGGTTCCTGGTGTCCAACTAGGCCACCAGGTTCCTCCAGTAAGCGCCACAGCGCTGCGTTGCAGAAAGGTATAAAAAGGGGCGTGGTCTGGACCACGTCTCTGTAATGCAGGCCTCTGGCACTTACTGGAGGAACCTGGTGGGCTAGTTGGCCCCCAGGGGCCCTCAGGATTGAAGGGGAATTATTCCCCAACTTAAAACGCCACACAGGGACATGTTTGCACACATGTCACCTCAGGCCCGCCCCCTCCCTTCACCACTGTGCAAACGTGCCTGTGGCGCGTTTTAAGTTGGGGAATTAAGTCCCCTCAATCCTGAGGGTCCCCGGGATCCAACTAGCCCATCAGGTACCTCCAGTAAGCGCCACAGAGCTGCGTTGCAGAGAGGTGTTAAAAGGGGCGTGGCCTGGACCACCTCTATGCAATGCAGGCCTCTGGCACTTTTTGGAGGTACCCGACGGGCTAGTTGGCCCCCAGGGACCGCCAGTATTGAAGGGGAATTAATTACCCATTGTAAAACGCGCCACATGGCGCGTTTGCAGAGTGTTGCTTTGAGGGGGCGGGTCCTCCGGCACGATCCAGGGGGTTTTGTTTTTTGTTTTTTTTAATAGGGGGCTGTGTGGCCTCCCTTCTTTTTACTTTTTTTGGGCTCTGGGGACCCAATCCCCCAGGGCCTTACCCATAATAATTTGAACGGGAAGGGGGCCGCGCGGGCCCCCCTCCTGTGGCCAATTCCAGCCCCGGGGACCCCATCCCCCGGGGCATGGCCACATAAATATAATTTTTTTGTTATGGAGGGGGGCTGCGTGTCCCCCCCCCCCCCCGGGACACTTTGAGCCCCGGGACCCCCTCCCCAGGGGCTTGCCCTCTCCGTTGGGGACTGTGGGGGGAGCCCCAATACCCCCACGGTTCCTGCTGGCTCCCTGCGTCCTGCGGGAGCCGGCATTGTTTTTACCACATGGAGAGCAGCTGACATGCAGCTCCCCGTGTCGAAAAACAATCTGGTTTAGATTTTGGAAGAGAGAGCCGGTTACCTGCACTCTCTTCCAAAATCCAAATCAAGTTTCCTATGAGGCTCCTGCCCTGTTATAGCAAACTGCAGTGTCCCGGGGGTGGGCACCCTGGGACACTGCAGGAGCCGGCCTTGGGGGGTGGCGGTCCCCAGGGCCATCACAGGCTCCAGGAGGGGGGCAGTGTGGCCCCACTCCCAACATCTGCACAGTCCCTGGGGTGGTGGTCAGCGGGGCTTGGGGGTCCGTAACGGACCCCCGCATTTGAATAATTAGTGCCCAGGTTGTTTTTATTTAAAAAAACAGAAGCCCCGGGGTTGGCTGTCACCAGGGCTGGGGGGTGGCCATGGGCCACCGCAAATATTTTTAAAAAGCCCCGGGGTGGTGGTCCCCGGGACTTGGGGGGGCCTTGGAGGCCCCCCACAGATTAAAAAAGAAGCCCCGGGGGGTAGCAGTCCCTGGGGCTGCGTACCCCCGCAACTCAAAGTCAAATAAGTATTTATTTCGACAATTTGTCATATAAGACAATACAATAAAACATTAAAAATACATTAAGAACTACAATTCATACTTATTACATCCATTATTCTTAGTATACAGGAAAAATTCATTTTGATCTATCCGAGCATTGCTATGTACAAGGTGTTCCAGTTCAATCATTTAACAAAATAAATACTGTGTAAATATAAAATCCATTAAAATTCAGTGCCATATTTTCTTGTCATAGATTCTTAAATGCCATTTTATAATAGTGCAGACTACTGTAATTTCAATTTATTCCTACGTATTGTCCACATCCATTTTAAGAATTTAGCAAGTGCGATAACCATACTATCGGTGCAATCTGTTCTAACAATTCTTAGTGCCACAGAGCCACTTTGGATGCCTTTCTGTATGCAGATTGGTCTAATCCATTTAAGACGAGGGGCTTTATAAGCTGGACATATAAATAAAACGTGAGCTAAACTTTCAGATTGGGCTACACAGAAAGGACACATATGCTGATCTTTGTTACTTGACCATTTGCTGGTAAATGAATTGATAGGAAGTGTTCCCACCCTATATTGATGAAAAAGCTTCCTATCATTTGGAATCGTAATGAGGTCCCAGTATCGCTCATAGACAGGAGTGTGTTTTTGTGCCAAAAAATCCCTAGTGAGCGATGGATTCGTATGTTCCTGGAACTCCCTCTGAGTTATATATGCCCAATACAACTCTTTTAAGATCTTTTTTGAAGGAAAGATATTTTCTGAGGGGTTTTCCCATAATACCATCATTCCTTGGGCTTTAAAAAGCAGCTTGACCTGTCTAAACCAATGTATATTACCCCCCGAATCCATATTCCTGGTTTCGAGAAGCGCTAGAGCATAGTGGGAAAGTTCGGGTGTAACCCATAGCCTCCTCCAATATGCAATAGGTCTAAAGCTACATATGTCCTGTATTTTCCGATAGCCCAGGTCCATATACAAGGGTACCATTGGTGTGGATTGCGGGAGCCTTGTTAGGGACCGTAGGAATTTATTTTGTGCTGTAGTCAAAGCTGTAACGTCAGAGACCCCCCACAGTTCCGCCCCATACAGCATTGAAGCCCTAACTTTTGTGTCATATATTTTGAGGGCTGGGGCTATAGGTTGTGTGGCTGAGGTTTTTACCTCTCTCAATAGGACGCCAGACAGCTGTGCATGTTTGGTGGTTAAATAGGTCATATGTGGCTTCCACTCTAACCGAGACCCCAGTGTAATTCCCAAGTAACTAAAACTATCTGTTTGTTCTAAAAGCTCACCATTCATAAAAACTGTGCCCCTTACTTGTTTGTGTCTATGCATTACCATAAATTTTGTTTTCGACACATTAATGATTAGACCATGGTCATTGCAAAACATCTCGAAACAGCCAATTGCTTTCTGAAGCCCTTCTTGCGTTTTTGAGAGTATAAGGGTGTCGTCTGCAAACATTAATAAGGGAACTGGGATGCCATTTTGTTTGGGTGCATCTGTTTGTACTTCCCTATAGTACTCCGTAACTCTGTTTATGTACAACGTAAACAGAGTTGGTGCAAGGACGCACCCTTGTCTAACTTCCTTTTCCGTTGCAAATTTGTCAGTGACCTGGCCCTGTTTCCCCACCTGACCTGAGCATAATTGTTTTCATGAAATTTGATCAGGAAGGCTAGGAGTTCATGTGGCATGCCTTGATCGTGAAGCACTTGCCACAGCCTAGTGCGCGGCACAAGATCAAAAGCCGATTTCAAATCGACAAAGGCTGCAAAGAGAGTACCCCCTCCAAGGATAACCCATTTCCAATATATGGCACAAAATCTAAAAACTTGATCCACAGTACTCGTGAACGGGCGAAAGCCTGCCTGAAGCATAGACATAACCCCTGAGTCGTCTATCCAGTTCTGAATCCTGAGGAGAACGAGCCTAGCCACCACCTTCTGAATACATGCGATTAGGCTAATTGGCCTGTAGTTCGCAGGATCAGCACGATTCCCTTTCTTAAATATTGGTATTATTTCGGCTCCTCTCCATACTTCTGGTATTGGCGAGCCCCTAGAGATGGCATTCGCCAGCAACTCTATGTACGGCACCCAGACCTCTTTACTATGCAGAAAAAGGTCTGCTGGGATCATGTCTGGACCCGGTGCTCTTCCTCTCGGTATTGTATTAAGAGCTTGTTCGATGTCTCTCCGACTAAACACCAGCGGGGTACTCGCTGTGTAGTTTACAATAGGGTCAAAACTTCCTACGCTTACTCCCTCAGGGCGTGCAAACTGTGATTTGAAATGCATTATCGAGCGTTCAGGAGGAACAGAATTTTCCGGCTGCGGCTTGTGATTTCCTTTGCCCCATCTCGCTATATGCCAGAAATCTGTCATGTTTCTGGACTTACTTGCCTCATATAATTCATCCCAGTATTTATTATCCCAAGATTTTTTTGCTTCCTGCTGAGTTATTTTGTAGTGACGCCTGGCATCACGTATTAGGAGCCTATCCATTGATCGCACTGCTAGTGCTAGGGACTTATAAGCAATTCTGCAACTTTTGCCATACCAGGAATCTGGCTTCTTTCTACCTTTGCGAGGTGGATCTTTTCTTGCCTTAATAAAAAATTTGCTGAGATTTAAAAAAAGAGCTGTGTGAATTGGAACCACCCTGATCGCATAGTCATCATCAGATGAACAACCCTGTAACTCAGAAATTGCACCCGGGGAGGTGATCCGTCAAACGAGGGCTGAGAAAAAGGGGGTGTCTCAAAACACTTTTTCTCCATGTTAATTTCCATTGGAAACTTCATACCCGGCTACAGCCCGAACTACCGAACGGAATTACACCAAATTTGGTAAAAAGGTAGCGCCTGGTCCAGAAAGCACTCTTTTGTTAAATGCTGCAAATCCATTCAGTAGTTCCTGAGTAATGTAAAGATTTCTCAGATGTACAACTGTGGCCGCTGTGATCCTCTACCCCTCCAAATCTCATGCCTGAGATCTGATTGACTGCCTGGTGAGGGAGGCAGCACAGGCCACCCTCCCCATTTAAAAAAAGAAATGAATGCCTGGCTGGGGGTGTTAGGGTTGCCGGGACCAAAATCGGCCCGGGAGGGTGGGCCACACGGCCCCCCTTCCTAAAAAAAAAGCCAGAACTGACATAATGTCTGCCTCCGCTACTGTGCAAATGTGCACATGAGTCATGAGGGATGTAATATGTGAGGTCATAAGCAGTGCATTGTGGGGGCGCGAGTTATAGTTTACTCCGCTAACTAATGGCTGAATTTCTCTGGTTTTGTATGAGTAAAATCTGCACCTAACTATAACATCCCTGTAACCTCTGTTTTTTTTGTGAATTGTGAAGGTGTTTTTAATGCTTATTCCTAACTATAACATCCCTGTAACGTTGTTTTTTTCAGTTTATATATATATATATATATAAATATATACATATATATTAGCCAACAAGAAACAATATTAAACTAGACATTGAACAAATGTTTACTCACCGAACTGTCTGACTTAACTAATCGATGGACATCAAAGAAACATACGAAACGAGTGCACAGGTGAAGCAAGAGCTACTGTCCACACGCCAAACGGCAGAAAGCATTACAGAAAAGCTTACAACTTAAGAACTGTTCGGAATTTCAGATCCACTTTTACAAACCAATACAACCTACATGTAAAATTTGAACATTCTTCAGTGATGACCAGCACAAAGACTTGAAAAACTGAGGCCCATCTGCCTGGTATGAAGTCTGAAACCTTGATGGTTTAATTGCAGGCAGCATGCGAGAGCGCACTTTCTATTGCTGACACTTTGGAAACTCGCTTCTGTTGCAATAATTATAGGGAGTGTGTGTGTCTGTCTAAAGCCTATTTTTTATTCCAAAAGGAACTGTCTATGGAATAGTAACAACCAAACGCCCTCATGAACATCTGATGAGGGTCTTCATCACATCAGTGCTTTCTCAGATTGACTATGAAACTAATTATTAGTGAGGAGTTACAAAATAACGAGGACACTGGTATTGAGCTTACCAGATGTTTCGCACTGATCAGCGATGGAAAGAGCTCCTATTTTTACAACCCTTCTTTTTAATTTGTAATGAGTTTCTCTTCAGTTTTCATCATCCTCCAGAGAATTAAGTTAGATTTGTGATGCAGCCAGTTAACGCAACTGGGAATTCTCAAATTCGAAGCTACTTAAAATTCTCATCTTGAACAGTTTCCAATCAGTTTATTAGCCCAAAAAGTAAATACTTCTTCAAACTAACTTTGCTAACTACCCTCTTCCCCCCATCCCTTGGGAAAAAGATACAAGCTACAAGGATGTAATTGCTGACAACCTGACACCATGCTAAATCAGTAAGAATGTTTTGGATAATTAAGAGATGAACTAGGAAATTTAATCCACACTTTAATGCTTGGATTAATGGCGATCCTTGACTAGTTATCAAGTGAGTCTTGACATAAGAAGTCTGAAGTTTCTATGTACCAGTAGGCTGGGAAGTTGTCCGACAAAAAGCGGTAGAATATCCATGAAGCAACCTTTTTAAAAAAAAATGCTTTCAGCCCTTAAAACATAACAGTAGCAACAAAGAGACATCCAATGATATGAATATATCTACACCACATTCTTAGATTACAGTTCTATGTGACATGTGGTGCCCCTTTCCCTGCCCCTCTTCAGTTTGTCGCTAAAATAAATTATAAATAAATATATACATATATATCTATATCTATATATATATATATATTCACTGAAAAAACCATAGGTTATAGACCATATATAGTTAGGAATTAGCATTTAAAAAACCTTATTTTACTCACACAAAACCATTGAAATTCCATATATAGTTAGTTGCACTAACTATATATCGCGCACCCGCAATCCACTGCTGATCATGTCACATATTACATCATTCATGACATGGTCAGTGACATCACTGATGACATCACTGATGACATCACTGATGACATCACTGATGACAACATCCAGTGACTATGTTTCTGTAAAGTTAAAATATGTCTTACATATTGAAGAATGAGTGGATGTATAAGTGTCTGGATGAAGGATTTAGTAGGTGCATGCCTGACTGTATGAGTGGGTGATTAAATGTGTCTCACTGAGTGCATGGGTTAGTGACTAAACTGTCTTAATTTGTGCATCATTATGTCTGTTGTTCTGTAAACTGCTGCATGTGTTGATCAGTAGCTATATGAGTAACTATATGGGTTATTGATTGGTTGCCCAAGTATTTGTATGGGAGACTGAGTGTGTGTGTGGGTGGCTGGGAGGTGTATGACTCTGTGCATAGATGTGTGAGCAGTTGATTCACTAGATGTATGGGTTCAAAAGTGCATGTGGAAACAGCTGTATGGGCGGTTGACTGTGTGCATGAGTGTATTGGTGAGTGAATGGATATCTCAGTGCTGCATGTCAAAGTAAGTACATATGTAAAACACAGTACATGTGAGAGTTGACATATATAAATAACTGTGCATAAGAGCCAGTGAATGTGTGAGTGGCTGTATGGATCACTGTGAACTTGTATCAGGGATTGTATAATAGAGTAAATATGTGTTAGTATATGTTTGAATAAGTAAGGTGTGTATAACTGTATAGTTGAGGAAATGGAGGTGTGATTGATTCTTTGCATGACTGACTAGGTGTGTGAGTAACTCCATGGATGAGTGACAGTCTGTGAGTGTCTGTTTACACTGAGTGTATCTAAGGTTATATTAGAGTCTGAAGAGGTTCATCGTATTATCACATGAATGATGTCATCAGTGATGTGATCAGTAATGTCAAATGAGATGTCATCAGTGATGTCATCAGTGATGTCATTTGAGATGTCATCAGTGATGTCATCAGTGATGTCATTTGAGATGTCATCAGTGATGTCATCAGTGATGTCATTTGAGATGTCATCAGTGATGTCATCAGTGATGGCATTTGAGATGTCATCAGTGATGTCATCAGTGATGTCACTGACCATGTCATGAATGATGTAATATGTGACATGATCAGCAGTGGATTGCGGGTGCGCGATATATAGTTAGTGCAACTAACTATATATGGAATTTCAATGGTTTTGTGTTAGTAAAATAAGGTTTTTTAAATGCTAATTCCTAACTATATATGGTCTATAACCTATGGTTTTTTCAGTGAATTTTCAAGGTTTTGTAAATGCTAATTCCTAACTATATATGGTCTACAACCTATGGTTTTTTCAGTGAATTTCAATGGTTTTTTAATAGCAAATATCATAAGCTGTCGAATGTCAAGTACGTGGTAAGTGAAAACATTTTCGTGTTTATGCACACTGATCTGCTTTGAATGGTGCCCCCCCCCCTCATTTCTATTAGGAGTACTCTCTCTTTGCAGATAGTGAAAGGTAGTTAACGCAGGCCTTTGCCCCCGTTGTAATCCGTCGTGCCTGCTTCTCTCTCCATTTGATTGATTGTTATCCAAGTATTTACTGTTTTAGAATTAGTTCTCTTTGGTTCATTCTCTATTTACAAACAAACACAGAGTCGCAATACTCTGTTTAGTCTTTGCAGATAACGAAAAATCGTGTAAAAAAAAAAGAAAAGGAATCGAGTAAAATCAGTAGGCCACTAATGGGATCTCTTTTTGACCTCGCTAAAATAGAAACATTAGGAACAACCCCTCATGACAAATACAAAACTAGTGAGATGAACTGAACTCCACACAATGATGGCTGCAAAACAGCTCGGCTCCGCCACCCACCCCGCCCAAAATAACGATAAAGAGCGGCTGCCATGATTGGTTGCGGAATGGCCACAACGGAGCTACGAAATGGTGCTGCTCTCATGCTAACCCCAGCTTCAGTCTGAAACATCCAGAAACACTGTAGACTACCAATTCGATCAGTTCCGGTAGCGCCCCAATGTAACCCGGTAGAGAAGAACTAGCCCTCCCCTCTTTGACTGATGGTTCTTGTTGCCTGTCCCTTCTGTTGTCATTTAACAGAACTATTTAGCCTGCTGAAAGGGGTTGTGTTCCGACCGCTGGTTGGTGGAGACATTTTGACTATATTCTGGACCTGCGTTGTCGCGTAATGCGTCATATGACGCGCCGCGTTAGCGCATCCGGAAGTCATCCGGGGCGCGCAGCGCGTAACGTAAGCATAACAAGTCATGTGACTTGTTAATAAAACTTTTCATTGGTTCATTTTACTTTTCTTATTGTAATGATGAAAGGCTTGGTCATATCACCTAAAAATTACGCTTTTCATTACTTCCGAACATTATTTTTTCTTAAATATATGTTATAATGTTCCAGGCTAATGTACTTTCCCGGAAATTTTACAACTGTCCTGCAAGTAAAATATATTCTTTTTTCGAGAAAAAGAGCGTTTCTTCGTCCCATGACGGAGCCGTTGAGCAAAAGAGGGTCGACCTGCTGTCTTAGTCGCCGATACGCCTGAATATGAGATTCTTATCGATCACTTTATGTTGCAGGAATACAAAACACAACAGCCCTTGACCATTTATCTTTACTGCGTTCCTTCGTATTATACCTTTTACCCTTCATATAATTGGTCTGCTTTATTTCACTTGCCTTTTAATGATTCTAAAACAGTGACTATTATTAAAAACTTTACCAATGTATATACTACTACCATGTTTTCTTTTAAAAACCTTTATTGTGAAAATTTCATTATACAAATACGAGCCTATAACCACGTGGGCCTGCCACGGAGCAAACTGTAATCGTATATGATGAATAGACATTTACACTGTAGAGGAACGTAACGGGCGGGCCATTAGGTTGCAAGAACTAAGGTGTCTAACAGTTACGGAATCGGTGGACGTACATTTTATAATTAAAATACGACAGGGCCAGTTACAATAAAATTATCTAGATATACATTTGCGGGCAAGTACCATGGGTGACGTTAATTCGAACTTTCAACAGTACAGTAATCAATAACACATCAGAACTTAATATCAATAGGGATGTCGAAATATTCAATCAATTCTCGTCCCCGCCCGCCATGTGCTTCAAAACTGCATACGTATCTCGTGATTTCAAGGTTCTGCAACCAGTACACAACAAGGAGTTACGAGTCCCATTTATTCCGGCGCCATTTTGGGCGAGGACGGGCAGGTCCAGGATATAGTCAAAATGTCTCTACCAACCATCGACTATGATGATGTTCATATGCTGTATTTATTAGAGTAACACTCATCTGTCCACATGAAATTAATTTACCACAATCTAAACATGTCATTTTAATCTTTCCAAAGTTCTTCTAAATATTTGGGACCGTTTCCCTTGCCTCTGAAGCTCTCAGTGCTACTTCTTTGATGAATGTACTAGCAGGTCAGGGGTTCTCCTCCAAATCTCTCTTTTATGCAGCACTATAATTAATTGGTGCCACCTCTCCATATGACGATGCATGGTATAGTTACCACAACTATATTTTTTTTCGGTTCCTCTGGAGAGTTCATCGTGGCAGATGAAGCGTGTAACGTACCGGGCATTTACCTTTTTTTGCATGTACAGGAAAGGAAAAAAAAATCGAGCGTCCGAGTTCTAAGGTGTCCCAGGGCCATTTTAGTGGACCAGGCCCAAATCCAAAGAACAGGCCGCCATTTTGAGAGTCCTCTTGCAGCCGCCTGTCGCTGTAGCATCAACAGCAGCCGAAACTCAGCTGAATGGCAACTGAAACGGTAAAGGGGCGCCCCACTACAGCAGACGAGCCTCCACCTAGGAAGGCCCATTCACGCCGGCTCCCTCCCCCCCCCCCTTCGGGCACCCCACGCCGTTATTCGGAGCAGTATTGTAGGATGGCCACACCAGTGCGGCAACTTGCTAGACATCACCCCGGTGGTAACTGAATCTCAACGCCTTGTGGTGTCTTCTATTCAGAAAACATTGTTATGCTGCCTTCGACCTATTCGCCGCAAGTGCGCACACAACTCAACTGCATAGCTTGCTAGACACCACCTCGGTGCCATCCGGATCTTGGAATGTCAGAGCCTTTTGGTGTCTTCTCTTCAGAAAATATTGTTGCGCTGCCTTTGGCCCCATTCGCACATCGGTCTGCAACTTAGACATCACCTCGGTGCCATCCGGATCTTGGCATCTCAGCGCCTACTGGTGTCAGTCAGAAAATATTGTTGCGCTGCCTTTGGCCCCATTCGCACATCAGTCCGCTACTGACACCATCTCACAGGCCAACAGGGCGCCCCACGCCGACTTTTACCATTGTAGGATGGCCACACCAGTGCCACAACTTGCTAGACACCACCTCGGTGCCATCTGGAACTTGGCATCTCAGCGCCTTGTGGTGTCTTCAATTCAGAATATATTGTTGCGCTGCCTTTGGCCCCATTCGCACATCGGTCCGCTACTGACGCCATCTCACAGGCCAACGGGGCGCCCCACGCCGACTATCAGCATTGTAGGATAGCCACACCAGTACAGCAACTTGCTAGACATCACCTCGGTGCCATCCGGATCTCGGCGCCCCACTGCAGATGAAGTGCCTCTCAACTATGAAACCACCACGGTGACATCCGGATCTTGGCGCGTTGTGCTGCCTTCGGCCTATTCGCACATCGGTCCGCTACTGACGCCATCTCACAGGCTAATGGGGCGACCCACGCCGAGTTTCAGCATTGTAGGATGACCACACCAGTACAGCAACTTGCTAGACATCACCTCGGTGCCATCCGAATCTTGGCATCTCAACGCCTACTGGTATCTTCCATACAGAAAATATTGTTACGCTGCCTTTGGCCCCATTCGCACATCGGTCCGCAACTTAGACATCACCTCGGTGCCATCCGGATCTTGGCATCTCAGCACCTTGTGGTGTATTCTCTTCAGAAAATATTGTTGCGCTGCCTTTGGCCCCATTCGCACATCGGTCCGCAACTTAGACATCACCTCGGTGCCATCCGGATCTTGGCATCTCAGCGCCTTGTGGTGTCTTCTACTCCGAAAATATTGTAGAAAATATTGTTGCGCTGCCTTTGGCCCCATTCGCACATCAGTCCGCTACTGACACCATCTCACAGGCCAACAGGGCGCCCCACGCCGACTTTTACCATTGTAGGATGGCCACACCAGTGCCACAACTTGCTAGACACCACCTCGGTGCCATCCGGATCTTGGCATCTCAGCGCCTTGTGGTGTCTTCAAATCAGAAAATATTGTTGCGCTGCCTTTGGCCCCATTCGCACATCGGTCCGCTACTGACGCCATCTCACAGGCCAACGGGGCGCCCCACGCCGACTTTCAACATTGTAGGATGGCCACAGAAGTGCGACAACTTACTAGACACCACCTCGGTGCCATCCGGATCTTGGCGCGTTGTGCTGCCTTCGGCCTATTCGCACATCGGTCCGCTACTGACGCAAACTCACAGGCCAATGGGGCGCCCCACGCCGACTTTCAGCATTGTAGGATGGCCACACCAGTGCGGCAACTTGCTACACACCACCTCGGTGCCATCCGGATCTTGGCATCTCAGCGCCTAGTGGTGTCTTCTATTCCGAAAATATTGTTGCGCTGCCTTCGGCCCCATTCACACATCGGTCCGCTACTGACGCCATCTCACAGGCCAACGGGGCGCCCCACGCCGACTTTCAGCATTGTAGGATGGCCACACCAGTGCGGCAACTTACTAGACACCACCTCGGTGCCATCCGGATCTTGGCGCGTTGTGCTGCCTTCGGCCTATTCGCACATCGGTCCGCTACTGACGCAAACTCACAGGCCAACGGGGCGCCCCACGCCGACTTTCAGCATTGTTGGATGGCCACACCAGTGCGGCAACTTACTAGACACCACCTCGGTGCCATCCGGATCTTGGCGCGTTGTGCTGCCTTCGGCCTATTCGCACATCGTCCGCTACTGACGCAAACTCACAGGCCAACGGGGCGCCCCACGCCGACTTTCAGCATTGTAGGATGGCCACACCAGTGCACCTTACTAGACACCACCTCAGTGCCATCCGGATCTTGGCGCGTAGTGAAGCTGCAGCAGCTGCAAATAAGCTTCAGACAGTGTTACAACCGCTGCTCAGAACTCTCAACTATGACACCACCTCGGTGCCATCCGGATCTTGGCGCGTTGTATTGCCTTCGGCCTATTCGCACATCGGTCCGCTACTGACGCCGCCTCACGTGCCAACGTATTTTCTATGCATTTTATACCCTGTGCCGCATAACAGGTCATGTGACTTGTTTATAAAACTTTTCATTGGTTCATTTTACTTTTGGTTTCCTAATGATGGAAGGCTTGATCATATGACCTAAAAACAACACTTTTCATTGGATGAAAACTTTTTTTTTTCCCAAACGATGAAAGCCCCACCTTGTTTCTGGATGTTTCAGACTGAAGCTGGCGTCAGCATGAGAGCACCACCATCTCGTAGCTCAGTCGTGGTCATTCCGCGAGCAATCATGGCAGCCGCTCCCCACCAGAAGCCTGCAGGAGTCGGGGCCCCCAAAACTTTTGATGAATTCTCAAGGCGGAGGGGACGCTTTCGAGAATGGGGTCCAAGACCTAGCAGACAAGCGTCCGATTTCCAAGGTGTCCCAGGGCCATTTCAGTGGACCAGGCCCAAAAAGGAAACAGCCTGCCGCCATTTTGAGAGTCCTGTGACAGCCGCCTATCGCTGCACCGCAAGAGTGGGCGCAACTCAGCTGAATTGCGGCTTTTGACACAGTGGACCAAAAACGGACGGAATGGCAACTGAAACGGTAAAGGGGCGCCCCACTACAACAGATGACACTCCACCTGGAGAGGCCCGTTCACGCCGCCTCCCCCGGGGCGCCCCACGCCGTTATTCGGAGCAGCATTGTAGGATACCAAAACCAGTGCGGCAACTTACTGGACATCACCTTGGTGCCATCGTTCTGCTGCCTTGGAACTATTCGCACAACAGTTTGCTACTGATGACCCACCCCCCGCGACGCCCCACGCCGTTATTTGCTGGGTGGCAACTTACTAGACATCACTTTCGTGTCATCTAGATTTCAGCGCGTTCTGCTGCCTTGGAACTATTCGCACAACAGTTTGCTACTGATGACCCACCCCCCGCGACGCCCCACGCCGGAAATCTGGACGTTGTGCTGCGTTGGGACTATTCGCACAGCCGACCGCTACTTCGTTGTTTTTCCCTAAAAATGTTTATATGTTATTACTATTTTTGTTTTCTTGTATATATTTATAAATTATTAAAGTTTTATAATCTTACTACTTTGTCGGAGTGCTATATATTTTTAATGTGACACATAATTGTAAAAACTTTGATGTACAAAGAGTCATCCCTGGAATCTTCCGCTTCAGGCTCGGTCCCCTCCCCAATCACAATACAGGATGGTTTTCAGATAATAGCAACGCTTCTGCTGTGACGGATCTCATCGAGTGTGGGCCTTGATCTACTATAACTCCTTTGAAGAGGGGTGATTCTTTACAGCTGTGGCCATAAACTACATCTGCAGGGCTAGCTGATACCCTAGGACCAGCCTGGACAATCGGACACAGAGGAAAAGGAGTGTCAGAGGGTGCGGTAGTGAATAGGGCGAAAGGGAGGTGTCGGGCGGGCACAGGGTGTGATTCTCAGGGAAGAGCAGCGCAGATGGGGGAGGTTTATTACCCATGCATAAGACAGAGAGCGGGGGTGACCACTGCCTGGGGGAGATGCTTGCGAGGGTGGGGAGCCATGCTAAGGATCGACAGCGTGCATAGAGTGGGTCTGGTCAAGGCATCTAAAATGGCTGCCGTGCACGACAAAAGTGTGGCATTTGAAAAAAGACAAGATGGCGCAGACAATGTTTTTCAACACTTCCTGATTTCCTTCGAATCGAACGTTAACAGACGTTGGGGCATATTACCAAAGTTAAGCGATATTTATCCCTAACGATGCTTAGCAACGATTTTTTTACTGTCAGAAATTATCGCAGATAAACCTTGCTATTATCAAGGTTTATCGCAAATACGATAAAAAACGACCGCAATGCATTAATATCGCTGAAAACTCAGCGATATTCATGCATTACCGAGCTAATGCTCTTAGCCATGTTATCCACCTCCCATTGGATAACATGGCTAAGAACTGCTCAGGGCAGGTGGTAGCTTTTGGAGATATTCGCGCTTATCTCGAATATTTCCAAAAGTTGATAATAGGAGATAGCGATGTTAGCGACTGTTTCCAGTCGCTAACATCTTGGCATGCCCACTTTGCATGTCATTAGTGATAAATATCACTCACATGCAAAGTGGGGCCCAAGATGGTCGCTATCTTCTACTAGCCGTCGCTAACTGGTGTTAGCAACAGCTAGGTAATACACATATAATTTTATCTCCGCGAAGCGGAGCGCTGTTACAGATATATATCTTGTTTTTGAACGTTAATTTCTCAAAATGCACTGAAGCACATATATTGAGACCTAGCAAAGGCACATCGGGCTACCAGTCCCTACAATTTTGCCAAGTTTCGTGCAAATCCATTCAGCTGTTCGATCCTACCGAGAGACAAGATGGCGGCCGCTACGGACTGTTTGGAATGTTTACAGACACCGGAGAGCCCATCAGCTTCGCTTCGCAAAGCTCCGTAACACGAAAAGTACGCGAAGCGGTGCGCTGTTACAGATATATATCTTTTTTTTAATGTTAATTTCTCAAAATCCACTGGAGCACATATATTGAGATCTAGCAAAGGCACATCGGGCTACCAGTCCCTACAATTTTGCCAAGTTTTGTGCAAATCCATTCAGCTGTTCGATTATTATTATTATTTTTTTTTTTTGCCCCGCGGGGCCCTTTTAAAACCTCCACATCAAACCTAAACGGTCAGGGAGGATCTACTATGCCCCCTTATGGTCATTTGCCCCTTCGGTTTGGCCTCCGCTTGTCTCTCGATCCTACCGAGAGACAAGATGGCGGCCGCTACGGACTGTTTGGAATGTTTACAGACGCCGGAGAACCAATCAGCTTCGCTTCACAAAGCTCCGTTGCGCGAAAAGTACACGTCCTGGAGCGCTGCCCGGTCCGCTGTTACAGATATATATCTTTTTTTAAACGTTAATTTCTCAAAATCCACTGTAGCACATATATTGAGACCTACAAAAGGCACATCGGGCTACCAGTCCCTACAATTTTGCCAAGTTTCGTGCAAATCCATTCAGCCGTTCGGGCTAAAAGTGAGGCCAACCGCCCTATGGAAAACTCAATGTTAAAAACACGTTTTGGGACCCCCCTTTTTTCTCGGCCCCCCCTTGACGAACCCCCCCCAAATTTTCTAGGGCTACTCAGAAACAGAATGTGCCATTTTCCTGAAAATTTCAGCCAATTCCGTCCACAAACGCCAAAGTTATTAGACATAGAATTTTCAAAAATCCCATAGAGAAAAAATCCTAACTATATATACCTACTGGCGACCGCCAGTAGGTAATATATATATATATATATATATATATATATATATATATATCAACATTTTATAGCAGTAAGAGCTAATCTACAATTTTTGCACCTGACCTCTTGTACCATATCTTTACCCTGTAGAGGGGGGGAATGTTTGTGTGCACGCTCTGTATGTTATCTCTCCCCCGCAAGGGGGATACCTCTTCCCGCCCAGTTGACAAATCGATCTAGGAGCTCTCCATGAAGCAACCTTGGGTGGAATTCCAAGAATAAAAATGGCCAAATTATCTCCTTCACAAAAGCAGAAGCATCAAATTGTGATAATTTTTGAATTTCCATTCAATGGGAAAAGCATAAATTGTTTGGGGGAATGAAGAGACAGGCGGCATAAACGGGTATTTGGTTTGATTCAAAATAGCTGTTAATTCTGTTCGAAACTTTGCCCTGGGGAGGAGAGTTTTGGACAAGGCCAAATAACTAATCAAAGGCAGAGTGTGTTTTTTAATACAAAGATTCTAGGCCCTAAAGCTATGTGAAGGGAACAAGGCAGGTAAACTCCTCGCTTCCTATCTTAAGCATAAACAGAAGCTGGCTACTATAACCTCTCTAAAAGACTCCGCAAACAATACCCATACAAAACAGGCCAAAATTTTAGAGACCTTCAAATTATTTTACGAAGACCTTTACAAGAATGATCTGTCCCTCAATAAGGATGTCTGCGCCAAATACCTGGAATCCTTAAATTTGCCCAAACTACGAGAGGAGGATAATGCCCAGATAGGGTCCCCCATTGCAGCCACAGAGATCTCAGCATCCATCAAAACACTTAAAAATAATAAGGCCCCAGGACCTAATGGGTTTTCTGCGGCATTTTACAAGGCCTTTGACAAACAGCTTACTCCCACCCTCCTAACGCTCTTCAATTCAGTCGCGGCTAGTGGTAGCATATCCCCTTCAATGAGTGAAGCCATCATCATAGTGATCCCTAAAAATGGCAAAGACCCACTCTTAACCAAGAACTACCGTCCCATTTCATTGATAAACCTAGATTGCAAGATTTATGCTACGATCCTAGCAAATAGACTAAACACTCTGCTCCCCAAACTGATCAGCACCTCACAGGTAGGGTTCCTTAAACATCGGATGTCAAACGATAATACCAGGCTCCTGTGCCACATTCTAGAAAAAGCCAAGGACTCCCCCACCCCACTGGTTGCCATAACTCTGGACACCGAAAAGGCCTTCGACAAGGTCTCTTGGTCATTTTTACAGCATTGTATGCAGTCCTTCAACCTTGGCCACTCATACATCAAAATGGTAATGGCCCTATATTCCTCTCCGTCAGCTAGAATAGCCATTAATGGCACCCTCTCCAGCCCTTTCCGTCTCTACCAAGGTACTAGACAGGGCTGCCCGCTCTCCCCTGCATTGTTCCTCCTGGCCCTTGAACCCCTCCTGACTGACATCAAGCACAATGAAGAAATAGCGGGCGTAACTTTTGGGGAAACTCAGGTGAAATTAGCGGCCTACGCAGACGATATTGTAATCGCGACGGAAGACCCTGAAAACTCCATAAAAGCACTTATGACCTCAATTGATAGATATTCAGCCTTATACGGATACAAATTGAATAGGGACAAATCCGAAGTCAAGCCCCTAAATGTACATACCACCAGAGACGTCCTAGGTGACTCTGGCCTGACATGGCAAATTGACGTTATCAAATACTTAGGAATAGAATTTGCTGACACCCTGCTTGGAACGCTTCGACACAATGAGTCCACTACCCTAGCCAAAATCAAACGACTCCTTGACGGATGGTCCCCCCGCTTTATCACCTGGTGGGGTCGGGTGGAAACCATCAAAATGATGATCTCCCCCTTAGTCAATTATCTCATTACCATGGTACCCCTCACACTTTCCAAGGACTTCCACCAAAGACTTGACAGACTGATAACCACCTTCCTATGGCAGGGGAAAAGAGCCAGAATCAGCCTAAAAAAATTACACCTGGACAAGGCTCGAGGTGGGGTCAACCTGGCAGATTACAAGCTATAACAAACCGCTTTCCTTGCTAGACAGGGATCACACTGGCTGACGCCGCAGCCAGGATACACCCCTATGTGGCTTACAGTGAAAAAAGCCCTCCTCCAATACCTTGACCCCTCTTCCTTCCTCACCATCACACTACGCCCCTCTCTTTGCTCAGGCCCCATCTTTAAGAACACAAAAGCAGCCCTCCTACAGGTGAGCAAACACCTACCACACCAGTTTAAAAACTCTAAATGGGAATCACTTTGGCACAATCGCACCTTGACATACAAAGGGAAGCCGCTGCACAACGACACTTGGGTGGCAAAAGGAATATTCTTCCCACACCAACTTTTTAACAATTCAGTTCCGCTCTCCTTTGGTGAACTACGGGATAGATATAACCTTAAAGACATAGAGTTCTACAATTTCCTAAATGTCAAAGTGGCAATATCCAAAGAAAAGCTTAAGAACAACACCCCATCCCTCCCTGGCTTACTGGCTACCCTCAATAAGCTTGGCCACCAGGTCTCTAAAATCTACAAACTAATACGACCACAGCACTCCTCCCTCACTGACTCTATACAGCTTTATTGGGAGTCCTACTCCTCCACACCAACCTCAGAAATGGAGTGGGCCAGAACATGGGAATCCACCACACATCACAAAGTTAGCCCTACTCTTTCCCAAACTAAATTCTGGCTCCTCCATAAAGCCTTCTGGACTCCTAAGAGGCTATTCCTACACAACATTAGGGATGATGACATTTGTTGTAATTGCTCAAAAGAGAGAGGTGATGTCGAACACTTAATATTTAAATGCACTTGTGTCACAAATTATTGGGATAGAATTTTTTATTTTATTGCCAAGGTGCTCAACATTTCCCTACCGCGGGTATTTTCAACCCTCGTGTTGGGCTTTACCAAAGCCGACATACTCAATGACAATGATAAAGCCTTACTTGATCTACTATTAACTGCTGCTGTAAAGATCATCCTGAACAATTGGAAGGACACCCGTAAGGCTTCATTCCCACATTGGCTTAACTGGATCTCCAATCTCAGAGGCGCGGATAACATATCTCTCACAACAACCCCCTGGCGCCCCCAACACAGGAAAATCTGGTCCTCCCTAGACGATTACTTTAACCTACATAAACCCCCATGAGTACCTGTACGGTCCTATAGCCCTCTATCCCACTCCCACACTCACCGAGAGGTAATATGTATAGATCCCTTTTTGAAGCAACTGCGCTTAATTACAGACACCACCCTGCTCCATTTGGTCTGCTTCTTAGTATTGGTACTATTCTGTATTTGTTTTAGGTGAGATCTTTACTTTTATGTAGATATTGAAATGTAACCGTGTATTTTCCTTGATTTGTATGTTCATATGATTTTCTTTACGTATTCTTATATATTCTTATGATTCTGCATGATTCTGTATGTATTGTTTTTCATCTGCTGAAACTCCCAATAAAACTTCTGTAAAATAAAAATAAAAAGTTCCTCTCTCAAATACCTAGAAGAGGAGTTTCCCGAGCTCTGGGAAATTCACAGTCAGGCAACGTAATGTTAACAAGGTGCCATTTTCAGCAAAGGTAAAACATGAATTAAAAGGGGAGACCTGAACTATCAACGGCAGGTAAACGATCAGCTGGTAATGTCCTCAGAAATATGGAAGCTGGAAATTAATGACATTTTAGAGAAGTTCTAGCTGTTCTTGATTGTTTTGAATAAGCATATCTTAACATCCATGCTTTGTTTCATCACTCATAGACTAGCTTTGTGCTACACAGGTAGTATTTCATGCATACATTTAGTCCTATTTTTCATAAACAATATGATTCTACCCTATGAATTGAAAATTATTTTTTAGTTTTTCTAGTGATTCTGAAAAAGGTGTAATAGTGATCCATGAAATGTCATGGAAAAAAGCACTAAGTGTTTTTAAAATACCCCTCACACACTAAGAATCCCATAGTGTAATGCTTCATCATAGGGGTCTTCCCGTCCCTCTACGGGCGGGGCGTGCTGCAAGCTATGGATATGCGGGAGCACTGTTGTTGTGAAAATAGGCTATGTGTATTGTAGGAGTTAGAGTGGTAGGGTCTGTGAAAAATACAAAAAAATTAAAATTACCTGGTTAGTGGAAAAAACTATGTTATTCACTTCCCTAGCTGGAAACATTAAACATGGGGATGTGAGGGTGTGTACTTTAATGCGATGCCCCCTACTGGGTCAACATGTTTCGTAAGCAGTCCCCACAGATTACTCGTCAGGACCTAGTGTGATCCCTACTGCACTCAAAATATATTACTTGTTTATACAGGTTGTATACCTATCTTTCAAAAACAAACCTGCAAAAATAAGCAAGTCTGAAAAAAGGGGTAGAATAACATCTAGTAGTTTCAACAACCGATTTAGTATATGAAATTATTTAAAAAATGAAGTTAAAAACCTATTTGATTGTTTTTCTAAACACATCACCATAATGTGGAATCACACTGTTAAGCAAATTCTCGTGATATATTTTTCTACAGTTTCTAGAGCACAGCACTTCTTTGTGATAACCGGCGATTGTGCTGCACGCTATTTGTTAACTTAATGTTTGCTGAAACCGTACACTTAAAAGACAAATCAACGATCACACACACTCGTACGTACTTTCCCGTCACGTACAGCTTGCGGGCACTTTTAGGATATAATCATTCATACATCCGGAAGTGCAGACACGCTGAGAAATGAAAAAATGTGCTTGTCATAGCTTGTTTCAATCATAATGGGAAAAAAATATTCCGTAAAGGCAATATGTACATAAACTACTTGAAATGATAGTCAGGCTTCATGAGCTTGCACCGAAGGGGAAGTTGCCTCGAAATAATCACGGTTGGTAAAGTGAGAAGTCACAAGACATTAGTGTTTTTCTGATCTCACTGTGTGTTCAAAGTTTAGATCACAAAGACTTGTGAATGTTAATTCACCACTACAGTTTCCACTTTATCCACCAGCACCAGTGGTCATTGGGGGTCTTCAAGCAGTAATGGCTTCCCTTTGCAGACTGTTTGGTGGGTGAAATGGATTATGACTCACAGCAGGCAGAGAAAGGTTGCCTAAGAAGTGACAGCCACAATCGATATGCAGTGTGCCCAAAATCCCCTTCTGGAACTGAAGCTCAACGTGATTTGAAAAAAATAGAGGAGTTATTAATTTCATAAAATGGAACTGCCTGTCTGCCATGTGATGAGCAGGGTTTAGAAAAATTGGCTAGCCCAAATATATCTGGATTCAACAACACTTGAACATTCACCTCCCTCCCAGTCTGATTCCTTTGAAACATGTAGTTGTGAACATGTGCTTATAGCAGATGACGTCTTTTTTACAGTAGGGAAGAGAAGAAACCCTTTCACATCCATCCATCAATGTGATTAAGAATTTCACCTTTGTACATCAAGCTCATGCCGGAATTAGTTGTGCACTGGTTACAGTTTGTGGCTATTTAACTGTTGAGACATTGGCTGGTGCTTTGTTTGCACTTTGGTGTTTGTCTTGACTCTTCTGTATGTTCATATAGTTGGTTGCTGAAGGCAGCCCTTGTTGGTAGGTGGGCATGAGCAGCGATTACATCATAGAGTATGTTTGTGTGTATGATAAGATTTCTAGAATTTGTGTGTTCTATCTATTACAAAATAGGGGTATTTAGCTTGTTCTTCTTGTAGCTCTGATGATTTGGCAGCTGTTCATGCTGATCTAAAAGCTTTCTCTTAATGGCCGGGAGACCTTGGACCTTTAAAAAATGTTTTACTCATGCGCTCTCTTGTGAATGGAGGCTTTGTAGAACCTCAGGCCGCGTGTGGCAGTAGCAGACCTACATTGTGGCATGCAAAGCTGGGCCTTTGTCAGTCAAATACCTGTACCTCACGTATACAGCATTATCAGATGGAGTCTTTCTCTGGTGGCTCACCCATGAGGGATGCATGATGGAATCTGGAAAATATGCCACTGGTGCTACTTGCTGTCATAGTGAGGGCTATATCATGCTATGCAACCTGTACTAACAAAGTACACAATCTGCAGTCATACCACTTTGTGCTTATGGTCCTTTTGGGATTATTAGCGAAGTTTTGTTAACTTTTTGTAAATTTTCCTATGATTTTCCATCAAAAAGGGTGGCTTTATCAGATCTTTTGTGACTCCTGTTTCCAGTCCGTGTATCTATGTATTTTGTGTGGGTCTCTCTCTCAGTGTCTGGGACTGTGCCTTAGCCCTGGTGGCACAGTCTGACCTGTTGTTGGAGACTGGTCCTTGTAGGTGGCCCTTATAGTTCAGGCCATGAGACCTTTCTCAACACTTATGAGTTCATATTCATGAATGTGTCTTAGTCTTCAAATGTCATGTAGTATTTTCACTTCCAATTTTCCGGATCTCCCCATGTCAGTGACTGGGTCCTCTATTTCCCATAGTCCGTGTCTCCCTGCTCCAAAGCATGTTTATATGCCTGTGTATCCCAATGATGTCTACCCCAATCCCAGACTCATTGTTTCTTTTCCCACTGTCACCGAATCCCTGTTCTATTGTTAGTTCTTCTTCTCTATGTCACAGTGCCATAGCAGATTATCCCCTGCACCAGTGTCAGTGTCCATGTGTATTTGTTCTGAGATAGAAAGTTGGTATCCAAAGCCTTCTTGACTCTTTGCAATAACTTCATGAGTGGTCAGGGACCAGCTCGAAGGAGGTGATGTCATGATGAGACTAGAAACAAAATAATAAAGTTATCACAATCCTAATAACGATGAAATTTCCAACTAAAGTTTACACACACACACACACACCTACAAACACACTAATAAACACACGCACACACACTCTTTCTCTCTCTCTCTCTTGCCCTCTCTCCCCCTCTTTCTCTCCCTCTCTCTCACAAGCTTCCCTCTCTCTCTCTCTCTCTCTCTCTTCTCTCTCTCTCTCTCTCTCTCTTCTCTCTCTCTCTCTCTCTCTCTCTTCTCTCTCTCTCTCTGTCTGTCTCTCTTCCCTCACCCTCTCTCGCTTCCCTCCCCCTCTCTCTCTCCCCCTCTAGTAAACCAGGCAGTATGAAATGATGGCTCAACTAAAATAAAAGAATATCACATGGGGGACAGGGGCTTAAAAGGTCCAGCATACAGGCCCCAAACAATTATGCAAAAACAAAGGAGTATTCTGTTCCTATGAGGGAGAAGAAAAATGGGAAGAGGCAGGGATGGGGGAGTCTTGTCAATGAGGCGCTAGAAGAGAAGAGTACGTACTAACACTGGGAAAGCTCCAATAAGTAGCAAGGGCCCTCACACATTCCAAGGGGTGTCATGCTTCATCATAGGGCAGCTCCTCGTTGGGTCGGCGCTACAATGCATTAGCATGTCTGTTTCATTGCAGCTCTTCAGAGTGCTCAAATCAGTCTCCAACTTTCATTCAGTACTTCATTGCTTGGCCCCAGACCTCAAACAGTCAGTTCTGAGGCATCCTTACACTTTAGAAATCCACCCAGTAAGTATGGGACATTTACCCCTCCAAGGAGAAGATGCTGGGCACAGTAGACTTGCCTTGCTCCAGTGATGCATTGCATCTTTAATGCCTGCACAACACCATGTAAAGGGATAGCCCCGTGGATATGCTTTGGCACACAACCCTGCGTTTCTCAGCCAGACAGGTCCAACATAAGAGGAAACTCTCTCCTTGTAGTGGCAGAACCAGTACCCCCTCTTTCATTGCACCATTTGCATGAAGAGATGTCTGCATTGAACTATGGGTGACCAAGTGTGGGAGTATTGGTGATGATCACAGTCTCACCTATCAGATCATAAGCATTCCTGATGTTTATGATCACTTGTACAACCACAATGCCACAATGACTGGGAACATTTTAAAAAAAAACCTTTAACATGTCTGGGATGATTTTTGCAGTCCACATATGTACTCTACAGTGAGTAAAAATAATACATACAACAAATATGACTGTGTCAATGAATCCCCTCATGCATTCAGAATGTAAAAGCCAAGATCTCAAACTGTTTGAATTGTGTCTTACCTCGCCCTTTCAGAGATACTCATCCCCATCTACAGTTCAGTTGTTCAGGACCATACATATTCCTTCCAATGCTTGTGGATATTCCAGTACCCCTATTCCATGAGTGTTGTGCTGTCCCAGCACCCAGTCTTCGCCCTTATTCATCCATCTTCTGATGTTGTGATTTGCATGATGGTTCTACCCCCTCCCTATTTCACTCCCAAGAAAGCAGTAAGTATTTCAGCCCAGGTGTCCAAGTCCTGAGTCACTATGTCATCCATATGGGATATGCAAATATGAATCCCCTGTGCAAGTGCCCATTCTGTAGTATCTCTTACCAGTGGCGTGATTCAGGCCACCGCAGCCCCAGCTGTAGAGCTCCTGATTGATTCCGGAGGGGGCCCCTCCACGTATCTTGCAGGGGGGCCCCCTCAAATTTCATTACACCAGTGTCTCTTACCCAGAGTGCAATTGCTAGGGCCCTGAGTCCCAGCCATCCCTTGGCTATACACTGTTTCACTAATAACAGTGCCAGGTGTAGAAATTTATGAAGTATCTTCCCTCGTTTTTGTTTTTTAATAATTCCCAGTAGGCAGTTTTTCTGGAACAGTTCAAGGGTGATTCTCATCAGTCCTTGGAGGTGAAGCACAACAGGTTGCTAATATACCATCACTTCAGGACAACTCCAGGCTAAGTGAAGGAAACTCACACCCTCTCGTCCACATCTCAGGCACGTCGCCAAGCGACCAACGTTATATTCTACTCGAATTAATCTGGTTAAGGTAGGTACAATAGACATTGTTACAATGTGTTAGTTGCACTCTCGCATTGCTGGTTATTCCCTTGACCAAGTAAGTGTCTATTCACTATTCACTATTCATTAGTTGTTCACCGAGGTTGGTGCTCCAAGCGGCTCTAGCCACTGGGTGCTTTCAAGACCTGTCAACCATGAGAGCCTTATATAGCAGCAATATCAAGTGTTGCACATTGGTACAATGGTCTTAACACTGGAAAGTGGGGGGAGGCGGGGGAGGGGGGGGAGGGGTCAGAGGGGGCATCAGGGAACTCTGTCAAGATGTCCCTGGAAGTCCTTCAGAGCATTTCATATTGTAGGTATTGCCACTCCTCCACCGTGAATAACTCTCTGGCCTCCTGAAAGGAGCTAAAGTGCTCCCTGAGATATAAAGGCAGACCCCCCCCCCATGTGCCACTGTGTGATAGATATGGCATTGCTTATTTCTTTGAATGGTTTTAAAATGCAAATTTCCATATCCCAGGAGAAAGGGGGCTGCAGTGAGAGCCTCACCACTAGTTGTTCCCACATGTGGCCAGTATAATGCACTAGGTATGCGTACTCCCCCTCAACTCTGGATCCCCTCATCAATAATGCCATCAAGGGCAGATCTGCACACGTTCCTCCCGGCAGCTGTTTTTCCCAATTGTCTGTCTCAGTGGCTGACTTTTGCGTATGGTGTAAGTGTTGCACATAGTAGTATAATTATATATCAAGGAGTCCCAGCCCTCCCTGATTCAACTTAAATGGTGTCTAATGCCATATGACTTCTTTGTCCCAACCACATCAGTAAAACCAACAGGCTATTGAGCGTCTTAAATGTCTCTTGGGCCAGCAGCCATAGGGAATCCTGGACACCAAAGGCACCTGGGGAGAAAGATCAAATTCGCAATGGCAACTTGCCCCATCATAGACGGGGGCAATGAGGCCCAGAAACGTATTGAATTGAATTTGAATTTAAAATTATTTATATAGCGCACTTTCACCAGCGGTTTCATGGCGCTGCAACAGACAGACCTCCTAAGTGGGGATGCAGAAATTAAATAAAGGAAAAGACAGAGACAACGAGTGAACTAATTAAAAGATTTAGAAAAAAGGTAGGCTTTGAGCTGTTTTCGGAATTGGAGGTAGAGAGGTGAGGTTCTAAGAGCTAGAGGTAGGGAATTCCATAGGACTGGTGCAAGGGTCGCGAATTTCGATCCGCCCCATTTCTTCCTCCGAAAACGAGGAACTATTAGAAGGGATTGGGTAGCCGAACGCAATTCCCTAGCAGGAACATAGGGAGTAATCTGTGATGAAATGAAAATTGGGGCCGTGCCCAGTCGAGATTGGAAGATGATAGAAGCAAGCTTGAACTGGACACGTTCCCGGACAGGAAGCCAATGTAGGGACTTAAGGAGAGGAGTTACATGATGAAATTTTGGTAAATTGAACACCAGGCGCGCCGCCTGGTTCTGAATTAACTGCAAACGCCTTAGACTATATCCAGGTATACCTGCATATAGAGCGTTTCCATAATCCAGGCGGGATATAACCATTGCCAAGGTGATCAATTTCAGGGCATCAAAGGAAAAAAAACGGGATACCTTGCGAATAATACGTAGTGCCAGAAAGGAAGAGGACACCACAGAACTAACTTGGGAGTGAAGGGTGAGCTGAGAATTGAGTTTAAAGCCTAGTGTTTTAACTGAGGAAGAAGGGATCGGTGGGGAACCTAGGGATGGGGGCCAAAAAAGTGAAGACCAGGGACTGGATGAACCACCCGTCAACACCAGCTCAGTCTTATCTGGGTTGAGTTTCAGATGGTTGTGGTTCATCCAGTCTCAGATGTAAATCATAATGGACTGGAAGTTTAGAATAGAAGCAGGGGAAGAAGACAGATTAAAGACAAGTTGGAGGTCATCCGCATAATTGTATATGCTGACCTTCATTTGCTGCAGTGAAAAAATAGGAGGGGCAATGTAAAGATTAAACAAAAGAGGTGAGAGGGAAGAACCTTGGGGGACCCCGCACTGAACTTTCCGGAAATCCGCAGAAAAATTACCCAGGCGAACAGCCTGGGTGCGGTCCCTCAGGAAGGAGGACAACCATACCAGGGCAGTGCCCCCGATCCCCGCCGCCCTGACACGGGAGAGCAAGATGGTGTGATCAACCGTGTCAAAGGCGGCTGAGAGATCGAGGAGGACTAGCGCCTGGGTCTGAATGGTGTCCATCCCCTCCCTGAGGTTGTCAAGGACCGAGAGTACTACGGATTCCGTAGAGTGTGCAGGGTGGAAGCCGGCCTGGCGAGGAGCCAAGACCCCATACTCCTCCACAAACGAGCTCAAGGAACAGGTGACATGACGTTCGAGCACTTTAGCCAGAAATGGTAGGAGGGAGATGGGGCGATAGTTGGCGAGGACCGAGGGATCCGCGCCAGGCTTCTTTAGGATGGGAACAATGACTGCTGTTTTCAATGAATTGGTTACAACCCCCTGAGCAAGAGAGCTATTAAGATAGTGTAGAGGGGGGTCTGAGCAAGTGGTAAAAATATGACGGAGAATATGAGCCGGACAAGAGTCTAAAGGGGAACCAGATTTAACAAGAGGGATTATCGAAATTAGTGATTCCTTGGTCAGAGGGGGGAGGACATCAAGTTGTCCCTTGGGGGAAGGGCACTGAGGGTCAACAAAGGTAGGGGAAGGAAGAGGAATGTTGGCTTTGATAGTGGCGATCTTTTCGATAAAATAATTGTTTAAGGAGTGACAAAGTTCCAGGGAGGGAGAGGGCTTCAAGGATGTCCTATCGGAGAATGCTAAACTATGCACAATCGAGAAAATTTCCCTCGATTGATTCTCGGCTGCAAGAATCTTTGAGGAAAAGTGGGCTGTTTTTGCGGCCAAGATGGCCTTTTTATAATGAGCCAGAATACTAATGAACTCAGATCGGAGTAAGGGACAGTAATTCCTTCTCCAGGCACGCTCGGCTCGGCGCACCGTTAATTTGGTAGTTTTAAGTTTCTCATTGAACCACAAGTTGGCATCCTTTTCCCGCTTAGAAGTGACCCGCTTCAGTGGGGCAACGGAATCACAACCTGAGGAAAGCCATTGCTCCATAGCCGTAGCCTGAGAGAGAGTGGATAGACCTTGTAGAGAGGGGGAGGAAGAGACTAGTAGAGCAGATAAATTGTCAGGATCCACTCGGCTCCATGCTCGGACCCAGACATTCTTGGGAAGTGGGGACTTAACAGTAATGTTGATGGGGAGGGTAAATGATATCAGATGGTGGTCCGACCAAGTGCACGGTGAGATGGATAGGGACTCTATCGGACAGTTCAGAGACCAAATCTGGTCTAGGATATGTCCTTTGACATGGGTAGAGGAGTGGACGTGCGGCATAAAATTAAGAGATTGAAGTGTATTAGAAAACTCTCTTGAGGATGGACATTCTGCAGGGTCAGAAGGCCAGAAATTGAAATCTCCCAGTAGCAGGATAGAGGAGTTATTGACTGTAACCGTGGCCAGTACCTCCTGGAAATCAGAAAGGAACAATAAGGGTGATTTGGGGGGACGGTAGGTAAGAACACAAGTAAGAGGGGGAGTGATAGAGGTAGTGCGAATAGCCAAGTACTCCGTAGTGGCAATATCTGGCAGGGACAGAATTTGAAAAGGGAAGTAGGCTCGGGCAATGACCGCTACGCCTCCCCCTGCCCTGCCGGTGGAACGGTCTGCTCGTAGAGCATAGTATGGGGCTGGAAGGGTGGCCAATAGGACGGTGAGGGAATCGTCACTAAACCATGTCTCTGTTAAAAAGAGGAGATCTGGTGCGTGGAGATCCAGCAGTACCGACAGTTCGTGCGAGTGGGCCACTGCTGACCGGGTGTTAAGGTAGTAAACCAAGAGGGATCTAGGTGGTACTGGGCTGGTGTCTCCCCCAGGGAGATAAAGGGAAATAGGAGAAGGAAGGGCAGGGGACAGGCCAAGAGAGGATATGCGAGCACAAGCGGAGGCGGATAAAGGCCAAGTGCCCTGAAAGCTGCGGAGTTGGGTAGGAGTATAAGTAATACTGTGGGCAGAATATCGTGCCCCTAGCCCCGGTCGGCCGCGGACGGGCGCAGATGGGCTTGACTTGTGCGCGACTTCGGCGCGAAGTCGGCGCTCCCGCTGCGCTCGTCCGCTGCGCTTGCTCCAGGTCTTCATTTATGCCGTCTTGCCGTGAACCACTAGCCCGCTGACCTGCACGGTGGAGAGGCAGGGCGGAAGTGGTGCAGGACCAGGCAGGAAGTGTCGCTCATAGGACTGACGCACGCTGTCTAGTGATTACCCTTCCTATATTGTATTCATGTTGCTTCTCAGTTGTCCCAGCCACCAATACACACAGATATCTGAGGCTTTCCACCTCCCACTGAAGACCAATTTCAGGCAGGTGTTCTCTAGGACGTCCTGCTAGACAACCCCGGGGGAAGAGTATTGTCTTTTTCTGTCAACCTTCAGGCATGCCACCTCCTCTAATTCATCTAAGAATGACAGTGATTATGGTATGTCCTCCCTTGGCTCTCATATGTAAAACAATGCATCATCAGCATTGAGAGAGATTAGATGATTGGAGTTTCCCACTTGTATCCCTTGACCTTCAAGTGCTCCACGGAGTTTCCGCACCAGTGGCTCTAAGGATATGGCGAATAGCAGTAGGGATAACAGACAACCTTCTCTAGTGTCTCTCTCCAGCCCCCAATCCTCTGAGATAAGTCCCCCACTCCTGAGCCCAGCCCGTGGATCCGTATATAACAGCTGAACTCAGGAACAAAAAACTAGTCCAAAGCCCATACGCTTTAGGACCAATCTAGGGTATCAAAACATTGAATATCCTTGCACTATTATTTCTAAGACATCCCCCTTCCCCACTAAAACTATATAGTTTTATAATTGATTAGGACAATTTAGGGATTCTTATTTCTCAAAAAACACCAAGTATGTCTCTGGATAGCGCTCTATTGTAGTTTTGGAGATCGCTTTGCTTACAGAGCCCTCTTACATAGCCGGAAGGTGAAATACAGAGGCACTTATGAGATAAACTAAAAGATGACAAGGGTTGGATTGTGGTAGAGTCACAAGGAAGCTGTAGTCATCACAAAATGTATCCGCGTTCCAAAATGTATCAATGTTGCAAATGTCACTTCCTGCACTAGAGTTAGCATCTTCTTGCCTTTATACCAGTGCTTTCCTGCCCCCGTATTTGTGTATCCCTGTTACAGTCTCAGCAAATATCTGTACTAGTGTCAGCACATATCTGCCCTCGTGCCAGTGCCTTCCTTTTCTAGAGGTTCTTATTCAACTTTTCTATGCTGCCAGAATTAGTTTTCCCCGTGTGTCAGGATGGCTAATGTTATGTACTTTCCTCTCCAAAATATGTTTTGCAGTTATCTAAATATTTCTAAAACCAGCATTAGGAAGGCATCCTAGAGACAAAGTGTGCCTTTTTTCTTATTAATGCATTTTTGGGTTTTATGAAAGGGGAAAGCCAAAGAGGGCCCGAAAATTTAACGGAGCAAAATGAGACTGAAACAAATGTAAACTACATTCACATGCTGAATATATTGTTGGTTCTTAAATGGGTAAATAGTATTTTAGCACACCTGCTTATATTTCAGACAAACCCACTACCTCTGTAGGTTCTTAACATACCCAGAGCCAGGAAACCATCAGACTGCAGACCAAGAAGAGTAAAAATGTAAAAGCAGACGCAGGCAGTTTTAGGTCTTGCCTAGCGAGGCAACACATGCGCTGCACGCTTGCAAGAACTATTTTTGTCGATTTAGCTTCCGAAGGGGGGACAGGAGATGTGCACGTGCCGGGACAGGCGATGTGCACATGTACGGCTCGCGTCGATTAAGCACAACGCGCGCATGGCATACTTTCACTTTCCTAGTTAGTTTCATTGTTGTGCTTTACTTTGTACCCACCTTTCTCTCGTTGGTCGTGCCCAATACGCGCATGGCGCGCTTTTACTTTTCTAGTTAGTTTCAGAATTGGCTTTACTTTGTACCCACCCTCCTCCCGTTGTTCGTGCTCTCCTTCCTCTCCTCCCCCCCGCTGTACACATGCGTTCCGTGTTGTGCTTTACTTTGTTACCACCCTCCTCCCGTTGTCTATGTGCTCCTTCCTACCATTGTCCGCGCGCGTTCCATTTATTCCCAAACCACTCCCGTGGTCTGTGTTTTCCATGTTCACGCTCCCCTCCCGTTGTCCAAGTTCCCTTTGTTTCCACCCCCCTCTCTGCGCTTGAGATCCTGTTAGGTTGTGATGGCAGCAAAGCAGCTCAGAACGGCACTGCTTCGGTTTGCTGAAGCCGAGCCTGGCCCTGGACAGATTCTCCTCTCCTTCAGTGGGTAAAGTATTTTGCAGGGGCTCCAGAGCAGTAGTGCTTGGAGGGAAAGCGGAGCAGAGAGGGCTGCAAGGAATCTGAGCACCTGGGGCATGCAGGGGAGCCAGCTCGGCGCTAGGTGAGTCCTTCTGTTTAATTCCGAGAATGGGCATATGGTATTGATTTCAGCTGGCTCTGTCTCGACAGGGAGCCAGACATGCATATTCTGTTTAGATATCATGTTTGGGTGCTTGGTTCAATTGAACCAAATCAATACTACAATTCCCAGAATGCATCTAGTTAAGGTCTTTAATGGCAATATATGTCACCATCTTACTGTAGATCTTGGGGGTACAGGCAACCTTCCCAGCCAACAAGGGTTTAGGGTATTCTGCCCTCAGTCTTCTCCGGACCTTTTGGCCATTGGCTTTTGAATGTTGCTGACCATATATTGCAGCAACTTGTCAGCTGGTATCTAATCTGTGGTGAAAGGATGATATATGTCCGCCGGATTTAGCACAGCTGGCAAACCCGCTGAATCCTGCGGTGTCGTCCTCTGGCAGCTATGGTCTAATGGGGCCTGGCTCTTCACCAGAATCCCCGTCAGGGTTATCCGAGTCGCCCCCGGCATTTGTGTCTGCTCCCTGTGGAGAATGGGAATCCTCACCGGGGGTAAACCCAGGTTGGAAATTACGCAGGTTCAGGAAGGCTTTATGCAATCTCTCGAATGCTTCTGAGGGTGGCGAAATAGCCCTAGCCCGGGTGGCGGTTTTTGAGGCACCTTTGCCCCTAAGTGTGCCCGTGTGTCACCTGCAGTCGAGTGCCCCCCTATCTTCCTTGCCAGGAAATAAAATGCTGTGTTGGTCTGTAAATTCAATAGTTTGTCTACTCAAGGGCTCCAAGGCTGATGAGATTGCTCTCTGTAGAGAAGCGTCCTTCGCATTAACCAAATCCTCATGGATGGGAAAAGCATCTGCTCCTCCTCCACTGATTCCCAATACTCATTCTCTGTGCTTGGAATGGAAGATCAAGTACGATAGAGGAATAGTAGCCACAAGCTTGAAAACTAAAACCCAAGCAAATACCAGAGAACAGTATTTAAACTTGCCAGTGCTTGCTTGCTGCTACCAGTGCGTTTTTGCAACTGCCGAGAGGAAGGCCGAGCTTCACACATGCCCTCTGCGGGCTTTGGTAGTGAGCTTCGCTGAGAAATGGCTTTAACTGGAGCTGAGAGAAGAGAAACAAGCATTTGCAATGCAATAGGTCTCCCATTTACGCGAGTTTGAGCTATTGACATTGCAAATAATAATGCCTTTTATTTTTGTTTTAAAAACATAAATAAAAGGCATTGTTATTTACAATGCCAATAGCTGAAACTCTCGTGAGTACCGAATATCCCCCTGGATCTGCAGCAACATCCCCGTATCCAGGAGAACTGTCCCAACGCTGCTCAGTTTAGGAAGGAGTTGAAGACTCGCCTCTTTAAAAACACTCCATCTCAATGCATTAACCTTTACGCAATCCAGCTTCTTTGCTTGTCTTTGGCCGTGTAAAACGCCCTGCTGCCTTTTGGTTAGGTTTTCACTATAGAAATACCATATACATATGTACATATAAACATGCAGGAGTGCAGTGTCTAGTAAACAGAGCTCAGCTTTCACAAAGCACTGGCAACTTCACTCCTGTTGTTTATCGCACATGTCATGTTCTGAATGGTTCTCATTGCACTCTCCCACTTTATCCTATTTACCTATGATCATCGATTAAGCTTCTCAGCAAATCTTGAACTTGATACCAGTCCTGTGGGTCTGACATACAGTTATAAACACTAAACACAATTTCAACAGATACCTGCTAAACAATCCAGCCAGAAGCGTTCATCAAAGTTCTGCCTAGTATAGAACCAACCATGAAACAACCCACAGAAAAATATAGCTTTCTTTGCATAAGCTGTGACTAAAGGCTTCAATCCTGACCCCTTCCCCCAAAAAACAGTCACCCCTAATTTGCCAAAACTCGAAAACAAAAGTTGACTTATTAAGCACTAGAAATATCCTGCATCGTAGTACATGACCGTGAATTGTAGATCAAGGCTCCTGCCCTTGTTCAGCTCTCTCTTGCTACTTAGGTAGGTCGCAATCTGAATTTACCTATACATAGCTCCATACATACAATCACAATTTCTTCCCTGCAATAATTGCAGCAGGCTGTCAGCAATTCAGTTCCTGACATTGTAGAGTCAAAAAAGACGTTTTAGAATGAGAGGAGTGGTTACTTAAGACTTATTGTCTAACATATTTTGAGTTGGATGAATCCCAGCTGGCTCAGCCAATATGCAACTTCCTGTTCCAAGAAATGTCCCATTCACCCTGCTCATATAGTTTTAGTCCATGAGTTCTCCATCCCCACGCCAGCAGAACATTTGTAACCAGGGTGGAGTATTTTATATGTCTGTGTCCATCAGCACACAAGTGAACATTGGGATAAATTGACTCTGAAGATGATCACAAGATCCAGACTAAGGAGCAGTCAAGATTTAAAACCCTCTCTATAGTGCACAAAGGATTACATTGTCGTGCCCTCTGACATTTGACAGACTGTTCTTGCTGTACCAAACAGCCAGGTACTTAGTCATCTTCCCAAAAGGCAGTATGAACTTACTCAATGAATCACTCACAATTGTGGGGTAAAACACTGAAAACACAAGGTTCTATCACTGGGAATTCTCTTACGTCAGCGCAATTTAGAGAAAACAGTACTACCATGACATAATATGACTTTCATTAACGTAATCTTCTTTAAATTCAAATATTTCCCTGCCTGACTAGTTTTTCTTCTAAATTACAGTTGATTCCTGGGCATATCAGCGTATTAATTCAATTGCTAATTTCATAAGGGATGGCTATTAGGTTTTTCATAACTGATCACCTAAAAACAGGTGAATACCCTGACAAGTGTAATTTCCATCAGCAGTAATAATCCTCTGACATCCTGACTTGCAGCAACCTTCGCTCTTCTCCCAGGATGCCTGGCATGTGCCCCCTAAAAAACTTACCTTACGGTGGCCGGCCTTCCAGTACCATTGCCTGTGTCGGCATTCTTCTCCAAGGGAGAGTCAGCTGGGAGTACGCTGTCAGTGTCTCTGGGTAATAGCTCGCTTATTCTTCCCGATGGCCCCCAGCACCGGAACACCTCTCCGGAGGTAGCTGTGCACTTTACAAATGCTGGCATCATTATTATTATTATTATTATTATTATTATTATGTTCTTACTGGTCCTTCTACCTAGAATTCTCTGGGAAAGAATTCTGGATATTTGGGAAACCCAATCCAAGATGGCGGCTTCTCAAGCCTGTAGCTCTTTTTCTCAAATCATCATGGTGACTTCAACTTCTTGGGAGGTACTTCCTGCTTCAGCAATATATAAGGCAACTTTTTCTCTTGCTCCTTGCGTTGCAATACTTCTTCTTTTCTATGGGTGTGTTACCTCGCTCCTGTTTCTTTCAGTGTTCCTGTAAGGTTCCTTCTTCACTTCATGCCTGCCTGGTTGTGTTCTACCTTGGTTTATTACTACCTGCGGTACTGCCAGTAGGAGTTGTTTTGCCTCCGGGCTTTTTCCTCCTGTGAGGCTCCATCTGGAAGGCACCATCTGCTTGGGCACTTCCAAGTGTTGGCGGTATTGTGGTTACTGGAAGGGTCACCCCTACAATAGGCAGACCAAGACTGTAAAACTCTGGACTTCACGGGCAACTGGCTGTCAGAGGCATCTGCCTATAGTTGGTTGTATTTCCAGTGTGCCCACAATCGGTGAGGCCTAATCCAAAGCACAGTTTCTAGTTCTTGAGGCCTTCACATTCCCTAAAGAACAACTATTGGTGATGGGTCCCGATATGGGCAAACAAAGCAGTGTGCAGTTTGCATCACACCCTGAATGATTTTGGTACACATTGTGGGAGCAAAAACCATACCCCAAATTTCAGAAACCACAAAATTACCTCTCACGGTTCTCCAATAAGACTTAATTGTACAAAAAGGCGCCCTCCCTGACATCAGTTTAGCAGAGTATCAAAATAAGTAGCTAGAACCACTCAATAATTGAATTATAGCTCAGAAAGAAAAGTTAAAGGGTTTTATTACAAAAATCTAAAAATAAAGTTGTTCAGAATCAGAAGAATTAACGTTAATACCTTAACTCACAAGCACTATCCCACACTAAGCATCCAGCATCTTCCGTGCTACTGCCATCCGGAAATGTTCAAACAAAATAGGAAACATGTTTTAAAATATCTATTCACACAAATGAATAAGCCTCAATTGCCCAGCTGTACTACAGCAGAACGACTTCGGCTATTATAACATAGGAGGATCACTTGAAGTTCCATTAAAAGCCTTTTATTCCTAACAATGAAATAATCCATTACATCAGCTGTCTTCCCTTCCACAGGGCTTGTCAGAACAGAAGATGCACCAGCGGACATGAAGGGAGAAGGTGAATACAGGAGTGAATGACTGATTCAGCTTCCATTTTATCTAAGGGTGGGCGTAGTTGGTGGAGTAACTCTGTGAACTCCACTCTGCAACTCTGTCTCATCCCAATTAATAAAACAGAAACATCACATACCTTTGATAAAACAACAAGTAACTCTATCTTTCCGTGCATAAATACATACAGTCATCTCACAAAATTGAAAATGAAAATACAGCAAGCAGTGAGAGAGGTGATGATTTTAGGTTCCTCCCTAACTTATGGAGAGAACCAAGCAGATGCCTTGAACACAAGAGCACATCTTGCTGAACGATTTGGTGGTGGTCCCACCCTCCTAGGACCACCCCAAGCACAGTTATGGGCAAAAATACAATCCCAACCAAGGGCTCTGAAAAGCATTATGGGACGAGATTCTAGAGTGCAGTGAATATTATAGTATCCAATATCAAAACATTCTTCAAGAGGCAGGCTGGGAGCTAATACTATAATATTCACTGCACTCTAGAAACTCGCCCCATAATGCTTTGCTGGGCCTTTGATTGGCATTGTATTTTTGCACAAAACTTTGCTTGGGGTGGTCCTAGGAGGATGGGACCACCACAATCATTGAGCATGCTATGCTCTTTGTGTTCAGAGCATCTGCTTGGTCCTCCCCCTAGGTTAGGGGAGACCCCAAAATCATCACCTCTCTCATTGCCTGATATTTTTCAAAGCTCACTTTTGTGCATTGGTTATATGCTTTTTACCATGTAAAAGTAACGTTTTTTATCAAAGGGTTGTGGGTGCAGTAGCTAACTCTAGAGTTTTTGCATGAATTCTGTGTTTTTAATGTAATGCTTAACGAAACCCTCCACATCTCATCCCTATTATTAAAACAGAAATCTCACACACCTTTAGTAAAACAACAAATAACTCTATCTTTACATGCTAAAATGCATATAGTCAACTCACTAATGTGAAAATGAAAATATAGCAAGCAGTACCTTTAGTTAAACAACAATTAACTCTATTTTTACATGTTAAAATACATATAGTCATCTCACAAAAGTGAAATTGATAATATAGCAAGCAGGTGAGAGAGGTGATGGCATTGGAGTCCTCCCTAACCTAGGGAGAGAACCAGCAGTTTCCTTGAACACAAAGAGCACATCATGCTGAACATTTCAGTTGTAGGCCAATCCTCCTAGGAACACCCCAAGCACAGTTATGGCCAAAAATAAAAGCCTAACCAAAGGCCCTGCAAAGCATTATGGGACAAGATTCTAGAGTGCAGTGAATTATATAGCATCCAATATCAAAACATTCCTCCAGGGGCAGGTTCTTCCGGCTCAGCTGAGAGCTAATATCATAATATTCACTGCACTCTAGAATCTCACCCCATAATGCTTTGCCGGGCCTTTGGTTGTTATTGTATTTTTGCCCATAACTTTGCTGTGGGTGGTCCTAGGAGGACAGGACCACCACTGAACCATTCAGCATGATATGCTCTTTGTGTTCAAGGCATCTGCTTGGTCCTCCTCTAGGTTAGGGGGACTCCAAAATCATCTCCTCTCTCATTGCCTTTTTATTTTCAAAGTTCACTTTTGTGAATTGGATATATGCTTTTTAGTATGTAAAGGTAAAGTTGCTTTACCAAAGGGGTGTAGAGGCAGTAGCTAATTCCGCTACGTAGTAAGAGTTTTTGCATAAATTCCGTGTTTTCTATGTAATGCGTGCAACTTCCGCTAGTTGAGCGCTCATCGCCCACCCAAGATGTAATTTTCACGTAAATGTGGAACAACTCATTTTTGTTAATAAACTCACTTCTATGCCTCATATTAAACTTGGTTCACCAGCAATCATAGTAACCCACTATATACTTATTGGATCCTACATGAAAAGTATTAATATTCATTATTATGTACTACACAAACATATACATTTTAATACGCTTCCACAATATTCACTGGTGGAATGGAGAATAGTGTCCTTTTATGGATTTTTTTATATTTATTGATTCATGGCTTATTTACAACATTATTCATTAAGGTCTCACAGCATTTGACACATTCTCCTGAAGTGTTTCCCCGGGGCACTTCACCTGCACAAAGCAGGCAAAATGTCTGGACTGCAATGAAGAAAACATGAAAATCAGTATGGAAACTCTGGTTCTCCTATTATTCCCCATTTCCTTATAATCAAAGAATTAACCCTCCTCCCTGAATTGCTGATGGCCACAGCATTGAATATTCTCTGGGTTGTAGAAATCCCAGGCAGAATGGGCTGCAGAATAGTGAAGTGTTTCTCAATGTGAATGTACCACCAGATTTAGAACCCACAGAGTGGGACAGGAAAGGGAGGAGCATGAGCAGTGTAAGAAATATTTGTTTACAGGAACAATAATCAGTGCATGGTGCAACCTCCAAGCAGAAATGATGTGATGACAGACATTTTTAAAATGTTTAAACCACATTGTTTTTCCAGGCACTTTTATAATTGAAGTGCCACATCCTGAGTTAGCTACTTTCTCACTTACCTTATAAATTCCAATATTGCTAGATGCACTATTTAAAAGGGGCAGTACTACTTCTCTTTCTGGGTTTTGTTCCTAAGCACAAAGATAATGATCCATGTTTTGTACTGCTCTGAGTTGCAGAACTGAGAAGTGGCTATTCACAAAGGTAGACTTGCATGTGAGTAAATCTACACATGTGAGTTTAGTCTTACATTTTGTAATAAATTAACTACTTTTGGATATTCACCATTTAAAAGTGTAAATTTACGACAACATTTACTTTTACATGTCCCCACCACCTCAATTAAGAGGGTTCAGCTAAATTTAAGAGTGTTAAGTTACTACTTGCAACTTTTCTCATGTAGGTGGAGATCTCCCTCTGGTAAAGTATAGGGAATACGTTAAAAGCTTATTAAACAAGTTAAAAAATTGAAATAATAACATTTTTAAATATTATATGTAATATAAATATAAATGGCCACTAAGGAAGGGGCTCGCTGCTAGAGTCCCAGGGTTTGGGATTACCAAAACACTTTAAATCCCCTTGCGAACCAAACTGTCTACCCGTCTTTCACCCACCTGCGTTCTACAACAAACTGGATCGTAAGAAGAGGGAAATTTTGGTCCAGCGCACCGTTCCCTCTCATGATGGTCTCCTGGTAGCCAGCTGATCACCTACATGCGGCAAATTGGAGCGGTGATGACCCAGTATCGTCCCGTCGGCATCGGACGATGAGACAAACGTGTGGGGTCCCTGAGTCATGACCACGACTCCGACGACTGCAGGTCCGCCGATGCACCGCACACCCGCCTCTGAGTTCTCTGTGCGGAGCTGGGACCAGGTCGCCTGGTAGCCAGCTGATCGCCTGCATGTGGTGAATTAGAGCGGCGATCACCCAGGGCCCCCAGGAACTGGCGACTGCTATTGCCCATCACCGGCTGAGGCAACATTTGATGCGCTGCACACCAGCCGACTTGTGGGGGTCTCTTCTTCCGCGTCACCCACATCGCTGACCTGATGCCCCCTGGAGATGAAAACATCGTGCAGGAAGTTGCGCTGCCCGGCAATGCGTGAGCAAAATATCAAGTCTACCTCATCGTGACGCATCGTAAGGCGGCAGCGTACCATGTTGCTGGCTGCCTGACTTTAAAATGGAGGCCGCCGCAAACATAAAAGCACTAGGTTGTAGTACAAACAAGCAATGTAAGACATCCATCGTCATAGCATAGCTTGCTTTCTCTCTTTGCCCAATGCCCAGGCCATCTTGAGAAAAGGGACTGCTCTATATTAACAATTCAACTCAACCCCCCCCCCCAAATGGCAACAACATTGAAAGGAAAACAGAAAGAGGACTGGGCACCGAAATAGAAAAGGACCTCAGAGCCATAAGATGAGCCTAAACATCTAAGACGGCTGCCATCTTGGAAGGGCTCAGCATAACTCATCTATTCGGAAATATAAGACCCAGTAGGACAAAGAGGGCACAGCACTAACACCGAGAGACAGGTAATGACATACAAGTAAAGTCTCCTCTACGCGGAAACCAATTTCCTCTCAGTAAATATGGCGGAAAACAATTTAGAATCAGCAGGCACAAACTCCTTTGTAATAAAGTACCCAACTAACCCATCTAAGAATGCAGTCAAAAATTCAAACCCAACCTAATTAGAAAACACCCAGACACGCTGATATCTGACCCCTACTTGAACCTAAACAAAGGCATAAATATTAAAAAGTTGATATTTTTCACCAGAAAACGACTAAATGGCGCACTGTCATTGAGAAGATGCTGAACGTAATAAACATAAACAACATTCCACATGGCACAAAATTGATGGTTGTCCCGTCACCAAGACTAAGAGCGGACCTATGCATAACTATCTACAAGAACGGCATTGTACTTGTACAAGCAGCTAACAGCGAACTAGAAAAGTTCAACAACCTATTTTCAACGCTAAAAGAGTGTGTAGATAACTCAAGACTATCTAATCAACAACGGACCACACAAGAAGCCACACTACTCACCTCCAACAATACCGCCACAGATGTCGCAACAATCAGAGACCCTCTAGATCCACAAACTACAATGATACCAGGAGGCACAACGTTAACAGGAGGCTCACTAGACGGAAGTGATACCGAGACAGGTGAAAATTCCACACCATATGCCAATACCGCACTGACGCCACCTCAGCAAGAAGTATCAACGCCTCTACTGCGAGATTTGACTTCTCCTACGTGCAGGACAGTCAACGGGAACCTCCTTCCCGAAACAAAGGATTTGCATGCTAACACCCCTCTCATACCCCACTCAACAACATAACAAAGTACATAAATAACCTTACGAAACTCATATCCTCTTAACGCAAGATCAAGCGCTCAGGACTTGGTGAGCGCACCCCACCCCACTGTCACTAACCCCCGAACCGAGGATAAAAGTAGGAAAAATGAAGAAACCAAAGCTCTAAAGCACCAGGACACAAACAAAACTCGAAATAGGCAGACACATACTCCCATAATATCTTCTCAGTCTCAAAAAGAATTCAAAGCTCTTTTAACAAAAGTGGGTAATATGTCAAAGGATATTTCAATGGCATTACAAACTTTGGAAAAAATACTGGAAATCATGGTAAACACCAACGCCAAAGTCGAAAACATCCAAAAATTAGTGCATAGCTCTCAAGAAAAGGGTGGAGAGACAGCCATGCCAGTATCAAGTAGACATAACCGACCAGACAGAAGTCTTAAATACCTATCAGGCGATGAAACCTTAACCATATTGCCATCATATGAGCCAGAAGCTAGCAGCAGAGGGGAGGACATTAAATCAGTCCTGATCAATGCTAATAGAAACTCCTGGCCTAAGAATAGGAAACCCAACCTTAACAATCTTCCACAAGTCTAGCTAACCACCAATACTCAAGAAATGAACTCTAGCAATGGGTGGAGAGACAGCCATGCCAGTATCAAGTAGACATAACCGACCAGACAGAAGTCTTAAATACCTATCAGGCGATGAAAACTTAACCATATTGCCATCATATGAGCCAGAAGTTAGCAGCAGAGGGGAGGACATTAAATCAGTCCTGATCAATGCTAATAGAAACTCCTGGCCTAAGAATAGGAAACCCAACCTTAACAATCTTCCACAAGTCTAGCTAACCACCAATACTCAAGAAATGAACTCTAGCAATGCAGGGAAACCACTACTATGCCTCCTGCTCAACTGTCGGTCCGCAGCAAAACATGCTTCAGACATCGCTGCCCTCATAGTTAGTCAGGAAATCGACGTAACAATTCTAACAGAAACATGGCTTACGGAATCCTCCTCCCCGTTTATGGATCTTCTGGTGCCCCCTCGTTATAACATTGTGAGATTAGATAGAAGAAATAAGACAGGTGGGGGTATAGCCTACATACATCGTTCGGATATAGAGATCAATCAAATACAGTCCGACCCTCTCAAATCTTGTGAATACTTCAATTTACACTGGGATGACAATAATGACAAACAGATCAACACTCTTAAAGACTTTTTCACAGATCTAAACCTTACTCAAGTATGCACACAGCCAACCCACTCGAAAGGGGCAACCTTAGACTGGGTAATCTCAAGAAGGAAAGATTTCACAGTCCAATCAATTATTCCTTGTGATTGGACAAATCACCATGCCATAACCTTCCCGATACCCACAATAAAAAAAGAGCAAGACGGTGCAGCCTTTCAAACTGAAAAAGTGGACCCGGGACACCAAAGACCCTAATATGGAGCTACTAATAGCAAGATCTGAGAAGGAACTAAATCCACCTAACAACTTGCTGAATGCTAACAAGCTCACTGAACACTACACCAAATCAATGAAGAATATAGTCAACTCCACCATGCCACTAAAACTAAAAAGAATATCTGAGAAGGATGAAAATCCATGGTTTAATGAGACACTGAATGAAGATAGGCATAACATGAGACTTGCGGAAAGAAAATGGAGACAGTACCCATCATCCCCCCAGTTTTAAACACTCAGAAAGATCAGAAACGAGTACAACAAAAAAGTACTCAACTCCAAGAAGAAATTCTTTAGATCGGAACTAGACAGCGCCAAAAACAGACCACGGAAACTATTCGAGATGTTAAAGCAACAATCAAATAAGTTGGCCAAATCTGCACAAGAAACCACTAAAACTCAACTGAGCTGCGAAGAATTCTCTACATTCTTCACTGACGCTAGAAAGAGAGCTCAGGTTGGCAGCCGACAATCTTCCTAGTCAACCACCAACACAAAACAATGATACCAAGACAAACTATCAGGATAGATTAAAAGACAATGCAACATGGGCAACCTTCAAGCTATATGAGCAGAATACCATTATCAAACCTAACAACCACTACAATGACTCACTCCCCTCTAAAAGCTTCAAAAGAATCAATCATATCATCGTCCCAGTATGGACAAAGATATTAAATGCCTCACTATCTCAAGGGATCCTACCGGAATGCCTAAAAGCAGGTCAAGTCCTCACCATCATCAAAAAACCTACAGCGAACCCGGCAGAGCCAAATAACTTTCGCCCAGTAACCATTATTCCAATACTCGCCAAACTAATTGAGAAATGTGAACAAAATCAACTGAGCAGCCACATCGCCAAATGCATGTTGCTGAACGACTGCCAATCCGGATTCAGACCAGGCCACAGTACGGAATCTGCAATCTTACACATAGTGGATGATGCTCTGCAGGCCCTAGATCACAATCAAACATGCCTACTGGTCCTTCTTGATCTGTCGTCTGCCTTTGACACGGTAAACCATGAAAAACTGCTAGCCAGGCTTCAGGACAGGATGGGACTATCTGGAATTGTTCTGAAATGGGTTGAATCCTTCATTCAGAACAGAACTCAAAGATTCCTAGTCAACCAGATGCTTTCCCCATCATGCTCAAATTCGATTGGAGTCCCTCAAGGATCAACACTATCCCCATCACTATTCAACCTTTATGTCGAACCCCTAAGAGAAATTCTCCAAGACGCATGCATATCTTACCATATGTACACAGATGACACTCAGATCTACATCAAGATAACATCACTGGAAGACATAAAGAAAATTAATGAGGCCTTAAAAATATCATTACTCTGGTTAACTAGCAATCATCTGAAACTAAACGCACAAAAAACAGAATTTCTATTAATATCACCACCGAAGAAACCCACAGGAGTGAAGGAATGGACCAAACTGATCACAGCGTTAAACCGCACCCCTACACTAGTTGATTCTGCCAAATTACTGGGAATCACGCTTGATAAGAACCTAGACATCAAAGCCCACATCAAATTAATGACAAAAAGTGCCCGGTTTCAATGAAACCTCCCATATCCACAGCGGACCTCAAACTGGCAGTCCAGTCCTTAGTTATTAGAGCTTTCAGGGTGAAGCAGACCAGGTAGGAGTGCCAGAGAGCTGCTGCTGAAACCACCCATCTTTTGGAAGAAGAAAATTTATGACAGAGCTTTCTCCGGAGCAGCCCCCAGAATCTGGAATTCACTCCCTCCAAACATTAGAAAAATTCCAAACATAGCAACATTCAAGAAGGAAGCGAAGATCTTCCTAATGAGCAAGTTCCTTCCATAGGCTAGACGGTTCACTTTAGCATTGTGTCTAATACCCAAACGTCGATCGTGAGCGTGTCTGATGGAGAACTCACGGAAAGCACATCAGAACCATGTGTATAGAAATACTGTTACACCTTGTCATGTACAGGAATATTATATATATTAATGCTGCTATTCACACTGTATTAAAAATTTTCCACATGTAACTGTGGAGCGCTCTGATACCCAAGGGTCAAGTCCATGCTATATAAAACTCTATAAATACAATTAACTGTATATATTTCTTTTTATATAGAACAATATTAAAAAGTTTCAGAATTAATACCTGATTTGTAAAAGTGGAATTCTTTTTAATATATCAAATTAAAAGAAAATACGTTTTTAATAGATACATCTGGAAAAATCTAAAATAATAATTTAATTGTACTAAAATGATTTAAAGTGCTGCATATATTTAATTAAAAGAATTGTAATTATTTTAAAAAAGTAATAATTTTTATTAATTTTTAAAATTTAGAAAAGGTAATAAAATAACATAAAATTAATTAATAAATATGTTTTATTCATATACATTTTAATACTAAGTAAGATTTATTTATTTTTTAAATTGTTGAATTCATTTAATTTATTATTATTTCCTCTGGGATTTATTTTTAACCTCTACAGCCATTATTTTTTATGGGAAGGTGTTGCTGTGCCAGTGTCTGTCTATTTGTTGTGCTAGACTTACTCTAGATCTGAACTGGATTACATTTACAACTGTATATGGGCCCTTTTTGATTGTAATTACTATAGAGGTGTGAATAGAAAGGTGCCTACTCTTGGTGCTTGCCCCTACATAAACCCCACCTTACTTCTCCCTTAACCCCTCCCCTCTAGTCATAAGTATTCCCCATTTTCCAGCCACTCCCCTCTGTTCCTGACACATGTATTACTAAATTGTATAATTATGTGTGTGGAGATCTCCGCACAGAAATGAAAGAGGTAGAGACCTCTGCACGTAGGTAGGTGAATAGCATTTTGTAGCTTAATAGTACTATTGTAGTATTACAAACGTACTATTAAATGTAATACGTGAATAGCCTCAGTGTTTCTCTGCAAAACTTTCACCAGATTTTACATGCCAGAGGTTGTGTGGAGAAAAAACTGAAGAGGAGATTTATTATAAAGCAATAATGGGTTTGGCTCTTATCAGTAAGGCTGAGCCCTCATGCAAAAAAACAACCATAATTGCCAATACTGAGGATGAATTCCTGAAAAATTACACTGGCGCACAAGCTATAAGTCAATGTACACCTTTTCTTTTCAATACTGTTTATTCTCAGAACCAAAGTTTGGGTCATTAATTTCTTTTATACAATGCAACAATTTCTCTTATACAATACGTACCACAACAATTATTTCACAAAAAGAAGACATTTTTGAGTTTTTACACACACACCACAATGACCAGCACTCCCTTTGGCTTGTACACACCATTTACATTCCCTCTAAAACAGTCATACCACATTCCTCACCCATAAACAACTTTCATCACACAAACACTCCCAATTCACCTCCTTGGTGTTACAAGAATTGCTAACATCCACATTAAAGAACCAAGGATACCTAACCAAACAAGGAAATCTTGTGAGTTGTTTTTTATACCAAACAATTGTATTGTCCAAACCTTCGAGTGTTGTTGTGCACTCTGAAACAGTTTTCTATATTGAATAAATTGTACTATGACTTGGTATGGTGCACAACTAAGAAAAACTCAGAAGATTTCCTTGTTTGGTTAGGTATCCTTGGTTCTTTAATGTGGATGTTAGCAATTCTTGTAACACCAAGGAGGTGAATTGGGAGTGTTTGTGTGATGAAAGTTGTTTATGAGTGAGGAATGTGGTATGACTGTTTTAGAGTGACTGTTTTAGAGTGTGGTATGACTGTTTTAGCCAAAGGGAGTGCTGGTCATTGTGATGTGTGTGTAAAAACTCAAACAATTCTTCTTTTTGTGAAATATTTGTTGTGGTCCGTTTTGTTTAAGAGAAATTGTTCTGAGAATAAACACTATTGAATAGAAAAGGTGTACATTGACTTGTAGCTTGGGTGCCGGTGTCATTTTTCAGGAATTCATCATCAGTATTGGCAACTGTGATTGAAGAGGAGATTTAGACATGTTATGCTTTTTCTCCGCTCTGCATCACTTCCATTGCCTGAATCACCAAGGAGTTATTGGCCAGGCATCTAACAGCACAATATTGGATGGTAGGGATGATCTTTAGGAGCTAAAAAGGCTTCCTAATTCCTACATTGTCTGTCTCTAGGCTATTGAAAGATATTTTCTTTACTTACTTGTTGCAGTTTCATTACGTTAAAAAGGTGGATGATGTCACCGGGTCACTTCGGTGAGTGTGTGACGATTCTTTCACCACTCTATGATTTGCTTATTTAAATATTGGGGAGCCTAATCTACCTGAAACCACAAGTTGTCGCCGTTGGTTTCCTGCGGCCACCGCCGCCGGAGTCATTGAGGGAAAAGCGTTGGTCTCACTGGTCTGAGAGGAGGGAAGAGACCAGACACTACAACTACCAGCACCACAAGCGGTGCGCACGCTGCCACGCCAGCACCCAGCGCCGGGAGGCACACAAAAGCGACACAGAGCTCCGGCAGTGTGGGACGCGTACGGGCGGGCCCGTCTGCGCCCGTCAGAGCCCGGAAGAGGCTGGGCCATCCCCCCAAAATCTGGACTTTCTTGCGGACATTGGTTTGGTAATCATTCAGTGTGTGAAGGTATCGTGATATTCTTATTATAAATCTCCTTTTATGTTTGGTCATTTGTGAGTTAACCCAATATGGCTAAACAGAAGGGAGTTATAGGTACCTTGGATGCATTTTTAGTTAGGGCAGAGTCACTATTGACGCACAAAATAGAAATAACTGAGTGGCGTCTTTCCTTGGACCCATCTATTTTCCAGAGATGATCATCAGTGGGTATTCCTTCATCTAGATTAGGCGATCCTGTACAAATATGTATGCCCATTACACCTACAAATGTGCCGTTTACCCCTTCCCCTTCTGTGCCAGATTTAAACTCTCTAGTGCCTGTTGCACCAGAAGTGCTCGGTAGAATTACTAGGACACAAGTCTCTAATAATCCAGGGTAGGTGGCAGAACCACCAGCAAAACTGAAACGGGGGGTCGGTGTAAAAAAGGCTAAGATCTCAAAGGGATCTCAAGTGACTAATTGCGCTAATTACGTCAATAATGTAAAGGTTGATCTATTGAAAAGTAATTCTGTTGGTACACAAACTGATGCGGTCTCATTCACTTCCGCTCCAAGAGATGTTAATGTTGTGGATGTTATGACCGAAACTGATGCCACTCCTGATGATTCGATACTAGGAGTAGTGTTAACCCGGGTTCATGATTTGGTCGAAAATAATTTTGCCTTCCTATGGGAAAAATTGAATCAAGTAGATACCGCTATAAAAAATGTAAGTTGCAATAATGTGGGCAAACAAGCGAATGGAGTAGAAAGAAAAGATTTAAGAACAATGCTGGATAGTAATCCATCTGCAATTCAAGATGGGGAAGCTAAAGAAAACTGTTTGACAGATTTTACTCCTAATGATACAGAAAGTAGAATGCAGGATGTATTTAATGGTTTGAAATGTGTAGGCACGCGAGGCTCTCACACAGCACGTTTAGATTTAGGAATTGCACCGAGTACCTCAATTAAGAACACAAGAGTTGATTCAATTATTAATTGTTTGTAGCCCAATGTAGATGTGTTCAGCTTACCCCCAGCTTCATGCCCTTATGTTCTAATTATGGTCGGTGTTCATGCCCTTAGGGAGGACCAGAGAGAAACGTGGGTAGACCTACGTAATTAAACTATAGACTGGCTGACAAAACACAAAAGGTTCTACCCTAAAACACAAAGGAGATTTCAATGGTTCGTAGAGTGCAATGGGTAGGCCAGTCCTCTAAGTGTATTAAAGGTGACTGCATTGTGGTTAATTTACGCAGGCCACAGATGGTTCGCTATCTTCTAAACTATTGTAAGCCAAGCCTTAATTCTAATACTAGTATCTGTGCACTCCCTTTGGGGTACTTCTATAAACTGTCGGTTGGGCCACTTGTAAACAGGCCTACTCCAATTTCTATGTCCAATAGGTTTCAGGTATTGTCGGACTTGGATGCCCAAGACTGACAACTACCTATATTGCAACAAGAAACAGTGTCTGTGGATGGAGTTCAGGTCTTGACATCCATGCCTTCTGTTAATTATCAAAACGCAAACGTTATTGCTGACAAGGTGAATGTAGGCATTGACTCCAGCACTCTAAAAGAGGATGCAGGAGGTTAACACCTGAGGATTGGTCATCAGGGCCACATTTTTTTAATTGTTTTTTTTATATCATTTATAAAGCGCACTGTTACCAACCGGTGTCCTGGCGCTGTAGTGATAGCTCCCCTGGCATCAAGCCTGCAAACTAATGAGTGAAAAGCCACGTTTTGAGACTTTTACGAAATGCCAGCAGATCCGTGCTCTGTCTCAGTGCCGTTGGTAGGGCATTCCAAACGTTAGCTGCACCTCGGATACAACTTTTGCCCCCCCCCAGCGTACTTTCTTAACCACTTGGATGCTAAGGTGTTTTATGGCTTTGAATGTAATTTCCATTGAAGTCAATGGAAACTCCATGACGAGCTGGGCTCGTCATGAGCGTCGAAGGGGTTAATGCGCGGTGTCCTGATCAGCCCCAAGCTGGCCGACCTGAGATGTCTACCCGGCTTGTACCACTGGAAATGCTGTTGCAAAAACGATGGGCCTAAACCATGGACCGCCTTGAAGACTATGCACAGTGATTTAAAAGTTATCCGTTTACGCACTGGGAGCCAGTGTAGCTTCACAAGTTCCCGGGAGATGGAGGCGAACGTAGGTAGGCCCTTAACGAGAGGGGCTGCAGCATTCTGCAAAACCTGCAGTTTGTTAAGCAGTCCCTGTTGGGCCTCGAGGAATAAACTGTTGCAATAGTCGAGGCGGGAGAGCACAAGTGCCGTCACCACCGTTTTCTTGCACTCATCCGGTAGAAAGGGAAGAATCTTCCAGATGATTTTCAGAGACCAGTGGATGGCGGAGGTCAGCGCATTAACTTGGGGTTTGAAGGAGAGCTGGTTATCGATCAGGACTCCCAAGTTCTTAACCTTGGTTACTGGAGAGGGGGGTTCCCATCTCTTCGGGCCACCACTTGGGACTCCAGAAGTTGACATTGGAGCCGAAGAGTAAAACCTCAGTTTTGGACGAGTTCAGTTTAAGGCAGTTTCTGGCCATCCAAGTACTGACTGCTGCCATACAATCCTGAAACTTAGAGGCTACGCCATCTTCTCTCCCCGGGATCAGTGATACCACGATCTGAGTATCATCTGCATAAGATGTTAATTCAAACCCATATGATCGGATAACCGGGGCGAGAGAGGAGACATATATATTGAAAAGGGTGGGGCTTAAAGAGGATCCCTGAGGAACCCCCCCCCCCCCCGGGGAGCTCGAAAGGTCTTGACTCAAACTCTCCCATGGCCACCACCTGAACCCTGTTGGTAAGAAAGGCTTTCAGGATACTCAGGGCCCTACACTGGATCCCGCAGTCCTCCAAGCGGCCCACCAGAATACTGTGGTGGACCGTATCGAAGGCCGTGGAGAGATCTTGGAGGAGTAGTGCCGCTCGGCCCCCCGCATCTATCACCTTCCTAATCTCCTCGGTCGATTTGATCAGGGCGGACTCGGTGCTGTGACCTTCCCTGAACCCATGTTGCGCTATGTCCAGGCCCTGAGTGGCCCCCAGAAATGCGCAGAGCTGAGAGTTGATAACTTTTTCTATAAGTTTGGATGGCAGCAGTAGTCCTAATGACAGGGAGATGGGTACAACATATGGTATCCTAGATGTACGGCCTATATTTTTACCTGATGAGAATGGGGCAATAGCCGAGGCTACCTATCTACCGCAGAATAATGGAATGAATACTTTCAACTACAATTCCAATTCTAATTTTGCTGTTGAATCTCAGGAAATTCCAGGATTAGGAAAAGAAAAGGAAGGAGTATCTAATCAACAAAGTAGGGACGAATGCCAAACAGAGATAAGATTGACCTCTTGGAATATTGCCAGGTTGAAAAGAAATCAAGGGTATGTAGTGTGGCACAAGTACATTGGACAAAATGAAATAATTTTATTACAAGAAACATGGGCTTTGGAAATACTCCATAAGGTAGGATATAAAACATATAGTGTTGTTACTACTCCTTCGTTTAGAGGGTGGCCCTCAGGAGATCTTGTCATTTGGGTAAAAGTTACTCTAGGTATTGATATAAAACAGGTGGAATTCCCAACTCAGGACATTGTGGGAGTAAAGTATTTAACACTGGATAAAAATGAATTGTATATAGTAAATATCTACAGTAGACCCAGCTTAGCGAGTAGGCAATCTGTGGTTATTGAACATTTAGACCCGTTTTTATCTTTGGTTAACCCAAGAGCAGTGGTAATTGTGGAGGGCGATTTTAATCGTAAATTTGAACCTGTGGTGGGATTTGAAAATATCTTCGAAGAAGAAGATATGATTAATAATATTCCCATGTTAGAAAGTAGCCCGGTAGTACCCTGTACATGTGCCGTTGCGCAGTTTATAAGACTGGTCTCAGGATACGGCCTTCGAGCCTGTAACGGCCGACTGCCTTCTGACAGCGCGAATGCTCCCACATTTAGTAGGAGTAATTCCAAGAGCTGTATTGACTATACACTGGTATTGATCACTTGGTCAAGTCCGGCTCCCCCCTGGATCCCTGCCCAGCACACATTCTGAAACAGATCTACTCTGCCTGTGTCTCGTCACCCCTCACCTTTCTTAACAGTTCACTTTCACAGGGCATTGTCATTTCACCTCTAAAATTGGTCGTCATCCTACCCATCCTAAAAAAACCTGGCGCTGACCCCTCGGTCCCCATCAACTATCGCCCCATCTCACTCTTGCCCTTCTTGGCGAAGGTACTGGAATGCCATGTAACCAGAACACTGAGCATCTTTGTGGAGAAGAACAGGGTCCTAGCCCCTAGGCAGGCTGGGTTCCGCCACGCACACTCCACGGAGTCCGTAGTTTTATCGGTCCTTGACAACCTCAGAGAGGGTATGGACACTAACCATCCTCAGGCCTTGGTCCTCCTCGATCTCTCCGCCGCTTTTGACACGGTTGATCATGCCATCTTACTTTCCCATGTCAGAGCGGCGGGAATCGAGGGCTCGGCCTTGGTCTGGCTGTCCTCCTTCCTGCGCGACCCCACCCAAGCAGTGAGATTGGGCGACTACTCGGCGGACTTCCGTGCAGTACAATGCGGGGTCCCCCAGGGATTCTCCCTTTCCCCTTTGCTATTTAATTTGTACATCGCCCCTCTCATTTTTGCCCTTCAACAGCTGGAGGTCTCCGATTATAATTATGCGGATGACCTCCAGCTTATTTTCTCCTTATCTTCTTCCCCCGAGTCAATATCCAATTTCCATTCAGTCATGACCTTCATCCAGGACTGTATGAATCACAACCACCTGAAGCTAAACCCCGACAAAACGCAGTTGGTGCTGACAGGTGGTTGCTCCAGTCCTTGGTCCTCTCTCTTCTGGCCCCCCTCCTTAGGTCCCCCCTCCTATTCCATCCTCCTCTGTAAAAACTCTTGGATTCAAACTCAATGACCAACTCTCCCTCCATTCCCAAGTTAGCTCCGTTGTGTCCTCATCTTTTCTCTCCCTCCGCACTATCCGTAAAGTCTCTCGTTTTTTTTCTCCTTCCGCACTCAAACTCATAGTCCTGGCGATGGTTACTTCCCGCCTAGACTATGGCAATGCCCTTTACTGTGGCATGCCCGCGTACATCCTGAGCCGTCTCCAGCTGGTCCAGAACCAGGCGGCCCGCCTGGTTTTTAGTCTATCAAAATCACACCATGTCACACCCCTCCTCAAGTCCCTACACTGGCTCCCCATACAGGAACGAGCCCAGTTCAAGCTGGGCTGCATTGTCTTCAATGCCCGGGCCGGCTCAGCCCCTGCTTTTATCACTTCCGAAATTCATTCCTACGCCCCTCCCAGGGAGCTACGTTCATCCACTCAACAACTGCTCGTAGTCCCCCGTTTTAAACTAAAAAAATGGGGAGGCTCCAAATTCTCCACAATTGCTCCTGCCTTCTGGAACTCTCTTCCTGCCCACTTGAGATCCTGCTCCCAATACTCATTCTTTCGCAAGGCACTTAAAACCTTCCTGTTCACCCAAGCCTTCCCTTCTTAAACCCCTCCTTGGTGTCCTGGTTCTTCTGTCCCTAAGGGATTCATAGTACTGCACAGCGCCATGAAACCGCTCGGTGTACGTGCGCTTAAGAAATATTTTAAACTTAAACTCATTGATTGCTTCATGGCCAATTCTACATGACTTGATAATTGATGATAGATCTGAGAGCGATCACTATCCCCTATGTCTGACACTTGCTGCCCACTTTTTTCAGCCAGCTACTTTGAGGGCTGGAGACACCAATTGTAGTGTTACGGAGCTATTATTAAGTAAGAACCGTAGAGCCATAAATTGGCCTTCTATAGGGGGAAATAAAGTGGCCATGAAGCAAATCTATGATAGCTTTGCAGAGACTGTTTCCCCGTATGTAGGTTCATCTGCTACAGAGATTCCAATTATGAATATACACCATGGATTAGTAGAAATTCTGATATCCATATTTAGTAGGATCCCCAAAGAACACAAAAAGGGGATAACAGATGTGAGTAATCTGGATAATCCCTGGTACAACAAAGAATGCTGTGAGGCAAAAAAGGAACTAATTTTGGCAACTAAAGTAAAAAATTTAGTGGCCTTAAGGGACAAAAGGAACAAGTACAAGAGATTACTAATCCAAACTGAGAAAGATTGGGATGATAATATTTGGACTGAACTAATTAATACAGCAAAAGCCAAAGATCACTCAGGCTTTTGGTGCTTGATATCTAAAGGCAATAAAAAGGGAAGATGTAGCAAAGACCTCTTTCTAGAAGCAAAAACTTGAGTAATCCATTTTTCTCGCCTTTATTCGATATCTATGAGTGACATAGAGTTCAATTTACAAGATGATGTAACTATCCCAATCATAGCTCCATTAAACTTTAGTTTGGATGAAACATTGGCAGCAATAGATGCAGTAAAACTGGGGAAGGCACCATGACCAGGCAAGATACCAGGAGATCTATGGAAACATGATAAAGAGGTTTGGGACCCCTATATTAATCTTATATGTAACTCAGTCGCTGCAGGTGCACCTATACCGGAATCATGGAAAGGGCTGAGATTACAACCATTTTTTAAAAAGGTACTTGCCAAGACCCTCCACATTATCGACCGATTTGTTTAATATATGTTTTACAGCAAATATGTGCATGGCAAATTTAAAAGAAAGTGAATGATTGGATTAATGAGAATAGCATTTTATCAAAATATCAGGCTGGTTTTAGACCCAAAACTAGCACAATTGACCAGGTCTTTAGATTCCTCTGCATGAGTTGGAAATACACAGTATTTAAGAAGGGGCATCTGTATATCGCCTTTGTTGACTTAAAGGCCACTTCCGACCTCATCCCTAGAAATATCTGCTGGAAATCCCTAAAATGACAAGGGGTACAGGGGGAAATACTCTTGCAGATAAAAAGATTGCATGAGGACAACTTTGCAAGGGTTAGATTGGGCCCGGGGGGCAAGCTTACTGAACCTATTCAGGTAAACAGGGGCGTAAGGCAGGGGTGTGTGCTGGCACCCACCCTATTTTCATTATATGTAAATGATATTCCTGAATATCTATTGGGATGCAGACATGATTCTCCCAAACTAGGGGTGGTGCCCGTACCGGCTCTTTTATTTGCAGACAACACCATCTTAATATCCCAAACCCCTAAAGGCTGACAAAGCTTAATAGACACTTTCGGGGTATATTGCGAGGCTAAGGGTCTGTAAATAAATTATAGCAAAACAAAGTATATGGCAGTTAATCCACATAAATCTTTTAAAAGAACTTAACTATCAAAAATCAGAAGCTAGAATATGTCCATAATTTTAACTATTTCGGTATTACTTTGGAAACCAAAATGACTTGGAAACCCCAATTGGAGAAAAGTAAGACTATTTTACTCCAAAATTCTCTACCAATAGTAAAACAATATGAGAGTAGTACGTCTAAAGCGGTATCCCCTGCCCTTGCGGTATACAACTGCAGGGAACAATCTGCATCCTTATATGGGGCAAAACTGTGGGGGACCTCAAGTAATAACACTTTTGTGGTGGGTGAAAATAAGTTTTTAATCAAATTACTAAGCCTGCCAATGCGCACACCGCTAATACCCATTGTAATGGACCTAAATATACGCCGTACAGACTACCAGGCAATCCTACGACCACTATTGTTCTGGGTGCGTCTGTGATCCACAGCTGAACTCGTCCACTATAAATAAGGATTGGAGGAAATCCTAAGGCTCAAAATGGTATAGGGTTGCCATGGTCGAAGCATGTCTATGGTTGGTTCCATAAATTAGGATTTAAGCACTTTTGGGAGGACCCTACTGAACGGTCTATGGCTTCAAAAAAAGATATTAAAGCTACCTTTTGGGCTTACATTCAAGATAGTTTGTCCCATAGTTCAGCTACAGGTACACTAACAATACGGTTCCTTTCAATGAAACCAACTTGGAGTTTCGAGCCACTCTTGGACGAATTCCAGCCACAGTTAGCAAAATCTTTATATCTGAAATTTCGATATGGTGTATTACAGGTGAATTCGAATACATCAAAATGGGCCCATAAACATGGGGACGAAAGTACTGAGTGTTGTGCTTTATGCCATACAGGTGCAAAAGAAAATGAATTTCATCTACTATTCTTCTGCCCACCTTACACAAAATATAGAAGGAAATGGATCAAACCCATTTGCCGGCTATTGGGTACAAGATCCTGCTATGAGGCAGAAAGAATACTGTGAACAGACATATTTCAAGCAGTGGTTTCAGTGTTAGAAGGTACCTGTTTGATGTAAGTTTATTAAGAAAAAAGGAAGGCTTGAAATTTTACCTCAATACACTTGAAGTATACCGGTTTTTGCATTTGCACTTTATTTGGTACATATGGAACTTATTATTAACATTATATTAGTCCTGTATTGTACTAAAGACAATGTGATTTTCTCTGTATATTGTACCTTGTATATACCTTGTATTATGACAATTTTAAAATCCTTTTTTATAGTCATAAACCAGGAAGTTTACCTTACGGATGCCAGAAATGAAATCTCAGTCTTGGTATCCTACAATGACATTCGATGTAACTCCTCAAAGGGTAGGGTCACCACCACGAACAGCTTTTCCCTCATTAGTAAGCGACAGTGGGTCGGTAGTCTCTCTGCCGACTCCTCTTGATTGTATTCTGCATGTTCCTTCTGTGAGGTCTCCGGCCAGTAGTGTTCTTGCGACCGGCGATACACCAGCTGTGACGGACCAGGTCTTTAAGGTTCTCAGCTGGAATATCGCAGGGATCGCAAGAAAGTTGGCCCTTCCAGATTGGAATGCCTTGGTGGATGAGCATTCCTTATGCATTTTTCAAGAGACCTGGAGTTTGGACCCGGTACATAGGGTGGGATTCTCTTCCCATTGTGTGCCTGCCCTATCCTCTGAATCAGGGAGAGGACGCCCTTCGGGTGGTCTGCTCATATGGGTATCAGCTTCCCTCGACTGTAAAATAGAGGAAACACAGACAGGTTCCCCGGACATTCAAAATATTACTTTAAGAGACTCTAGGGGACGAATTATACTGAATGTCTACAATGTGTACGCTAGAGGAACTAAGGGCGGGAGGAAGTCCTCTGTATTATCTCTCCTGGAGTCCCTATTGAACATAACCCCACACAAGTCATGTATCCTGGTCGCGGGAGACATGAACTGCACGTTCGAGCCTCTAGGCTCGGATGTCGCCCTAGACCAGGATGAGGAGGATGCTAGACTAGGGATCCCAGCTTTAGAGATTCTACCCATCAGGAGATGGACAGAAGTGGCGCTACAATTATATTCCCTGACCCTTGAATCAAATCTAAGAGCAGTGAACGGAAGGACATCTTCAGATAGGGTGGGGGCTCATACATACAATAGACCAGGACACACCTCTAGAATAGATTATATCTTACTAGAGGTGTGTCTCTGGAGCCAAGCGAGGGATATGGTGGTGGTCCCAACGATTGATAGTGACCACAACCCACTTTCCTTGACCTTGGCCCAGTGGTGGAGTTCTCTTAAAAAGGGTCCCCTTAATCCCGTAGCAGCTCCACCTGATGAGTCTGTGCTCTCTCTCTGTGGTAGGCGCCTAAAATGGGCTAAACTGGTCCTCTCTGAGGAAAGAGTTGGAGAAATCTTAACCCTTTTAAATCAAGCTGAGTCAAACCTGGGGTCTTTCCCGATAGGGGTGGGTATGGCTAGTGGGGTCTTTGTCTCCTTAGTAGAGGCCCTTACCAATGTGTTTACTATCCCCCCTGTTAAATTAGGAAACAAACGAGGGAAAAAGCAGGGTAATGGTTGGTACACGCAAACATGCAGGGTACACAAAACAATGCTGGTAGAGGCAGTGAAGCATAAATCCCATAGTGCTATACTGGAAGCTAGGAAGGCTTACAATAGTTCCCTTAAAAGTGCTAGGATGGAGTGGGAAGAGAAATTTTGGGAGGACCTACTCCTTGCTAGCAAAAGTAAAGACTCTAGGGGATTCTGGAACCTAGTAGGCTCCCGGAACAGGCCAGAGGAAACTATGAGACCATGTAGTATCCCCCCTCAAAGCTGGGTAAACCATTTTGGGGCTTTATACCTCCCGGCGGATGGGGAACTAAGTGACAGGGCAACCTTCCCAGTGGTATCTGGACCCCATACCTATAACCTCTTTACACCTTTAGAGATTGAAAAGGTAATAGGGTCGGTAGCCCCCCTCAAGGCAGCAGGCCCAGATGGTCTACCGGGGGATCTTATGCGGGCAAATCCAGTGGTATGGGGAAGGGTCATTGCAGCACTCCTCAATGACATTATGATGGGAGGGCCAGTGCCCGATTCCTGGAAGGGGGCGGTGGTGGTCCCGATTTATAAAAAAGGATGCAGAGAAATCCCGGGAAACTACCGCCCCATAAGCCTTATAGACTCCACCCAAAAGATAGCAGGAAAAGCCATACTTGGGAGGATCCTTCATTGGGTGGAGGAAAATAAAATATTATCAGACTTTCAGGCAGGCTTCCGGGCAGGAATGGGGACGATTGAGCAGGCGTTTAGGTTGGCACTCCTTGGGTGGAAGGTGGTGGAACTAGGCAAGGGCAGCCTATACCTGGCCTTTATAGACCTGAGGACTGCCTTTGACCTAGTTCCCTGGGAGGAGTTATGGAGGGTGCTATACGGACTGGGATTGCCTCCTTACATCCTGTCCCTCCTTATAAACCTTCATACTCATACCTTTGCTCAGGTCCGCTGGGGAAGAAATGGAGAGCTAACTGAGAAAATCCCAGTGTCTAGGGGTGTGAGACAGGGATGCGTTTTGGCCCCCACCCTTTTCTCCCTATATGTGAATGGGGTGGTGGAATATCTCCAGCAAGAACCAGCCGACGCCCCCTGTCTCGGAGGAGTGAGGATCCCCACCTTGCTCTTTGCGGATGACACGCTTCTGATATCAAAGACTCCGCAGGGCCTGCAGAAACTGCTAACTCGTTTTCAGGACTTCTGCGGTGCAAAAGGCTTAGTAATCAACGTGGACAAAACTAAGTTCCTAGTTCTAAATCCTCCAAGGAAACTGGGCCGCCCCCCCCACTCTCAATTCTGTCGCCTTGGAAAAAGTATCCGAATTTGACTACCTTGGAATTCGGATCACGGACAGAATGAACTGGACGCCCCACATTGCTAAGATGGTATTGAACCATAAGAGAGTAGGAGGGGCCCTCCTGAGGGAATTCCGGGCATCACCCAGGAGGTCGCTTGCCCCAGTAATCGACATCTACAAGGCTAAGGTAGTAACATCAGCCTTGTATGGGGCTGAACTGTGGGGGCATTGCTGTCTGGATTCCTTGGCAGCAGCAGAGAGTAAGCTCCTGAAATCCCTAATCGCCATCCCACCAAGTACGCCAACAGTGCCTGTACTGTTGGACACAGGTTGTAAGAACATAAAAGACCAAGCCCGCCTTCGCCCACTCCTCTTATGGGCACGCATCTGGAGGGGCGAAGAGTTAAAATCGTATGCTGAAGGGTTGGCTGAGATAATGAGCTTGGGTGGTTGGGCAAAAATCAAGTGGCTGAGAGACACCAAAAAACTTTTGGAGGAAATGGGACTGGGGAATTGTTGGTTATCTAGATCGGCTCCACCAAAAGAGGTCCTGAAAAGACTGTATTGGAATTGGGTGAAGGACCAGCTACTTACAAACTCCGGACATTGTAAATCCACAGTTGCTTTTTTAACAGTAAAGGATACTGTGGTTTACGAGCCCTATCTGGACCTTATTACCCTTCCATTTGACCGAGCATTGTATTTTAAATTTAGAGTGGGCTCCCTCCCAGTCGGTGCACTGGTGTCTAAGTGGAAATCATGTGTGCACATGTCTCCTTTCTGTGCATGCTGTCCCACCAGGATAGAATCCATTATACATATCCTGTTCGAGTGTCCCGACTATGCTAAATCTAGGAGTTTTTGGCTTAAACCTCTTTGTCGCAATATGGGCACGAGTAGCTATTTAGTAGCCCTGCGCATCCTAATGACGGACACCTCCCCTCCCATCGTTTGTGGTGTAGCTAAATTTTTAAAGCAGTCTTGGCTGATCCGATGCAAGAGATTGTCAATTGCGGTTTAATTCATTTTTAGCTAATTTATCTCGACATCACATGTCTTTTTATCCTTTTTAAGGTACATCTAAATACTTTTTTTAAAATAATGTCTTTTTTTATCTTTGTACTTACTGTATTTTGTGTACGCTTATAAGATATCTTGCATATCGAATAAAAGCTTCTTGACTGACTGACTGTAACTCCTCAATGTCTTTTAAATTCTTACATTTTGTAATTTTAAATATATTTATATTTTTTTATCGGTTAATAAAGGTCTTGTATTGGAAATATGATTCCTAACATGTATGCATTGGTCTAGCGGTACCTTTTTGAAAGGTTATTATATGATATGTTTTTATTGTGATGTGTATGTATATCTTTTATGGTTTTTCAAACCGAAATAAATATTAATTGAGATTTAAATATTTCAATAGATTTTCCTATTGTATGAGTCTGCATTTTCAGTATATGTTAGCTGAATAAGATGGCTCAATAACAATTTTGTAAAGTTGCTGGTTATGCACCCTTATTATTTAAGAAACAACATGCATGCTTGAATGTCATCATATTTTTTTACGTAAAATGAAACAAAGTTTTTTTACTTTAAATAGGTATGAGGAAGAATATGCCATGAGGCAGAAGCTTCAGGAGCAGATGTGGGAGTGCAAGGACCAACTGCAGTACGAAAAGGACCTCCATTTAAAGGTAAAATGCCAGCCATCCTCGACAGACAGTCAGATTAACACTTAGGTTATATTATGAACCTGTTAGGGTACAAAGTCAATGCACAGAAAACTCAACAAAATGATGAAGGAAGTGCTAAAACTTTTCAACCACTCACCCCCAGTCAAGAGATCTGGGTTTAATCCAACATTCTGTTGCTCACTATGTCACCCCAGTTTTGATCCAGCTATATGCAAATCAGTCCTGACCCTTCATAGGTACATTTCAGCCTGAACTTCCAGGCCAGGTCCTCCCTGGACTGAAAACAAGAATCCTGGGAGCCGTTTCGGTGCACGGACTAAGTACAAAATAATTCTCTTTTGACTAGTAACCCTCCACTGGAAATCTGCTGGTCATGCTGGAATTCAGGCACTGTTTCTGAGCTATGATGAGGTAAATACTGGCTACGTAATAGCTCTGTTTTTTTACCTTATTTAACCCATCCCCACACCCTCCCTTTTTCTTCTCCGCTCCCTCCCATCCCTGTTTCTTCCTGCGCCTCCCACCCACCCTCTTTTATGTAACTTATCCACACCCTCTACATCCCACACCCTCTACATCCCTAATTGTTTTCATTGCCGGATTCTTTCTCATAGGCTAGGCTCTTACTCGCCACTTTCTGCCTTTCTGTCTTTCACCCAGCACTCTGTTGTAAGTGTAAGAAGATATGTAAAAACTTTGAATACACATGAAAAGAAGGCTGCATTTGTAGTGGGTGTAATACAGATTCTGTGTGAATCAAAATATTTAGAACTACAGAGTGCAACTATCCCTGAGGCCAAGTACCGGTACTAGAGGGGGACAAAATACGAACACCGTGCTAAACTAAAAAAACTGTTTCACAAAATTAGGGGAGAATGGGCATCTTTAGTGATCACTGACCACTACTTGCACAGACCGTTTGTAAATCCAGTGCTAGAGGTATTTCCGCGCACAAGACAACATTAACCTGTAAATTCTGTACTTACAGTTCGCACAACAGCCAATCCCAGGGCTAAGTATATTGTGTGAGTCATTTTGGGGTGCAAGGGATGCTTAATATGTAAGGTGATCTAGAATTAGAGAATCATCAGCACCTCAACCAATCCTAGTGTGCTGCACTGAAGTCCGAAGTGTTAACTGACTATACAATCCGCACGTGCCTATGCAGCAATGTATGGACACTATTTTAGACATCCTCCTCTAGTCTGTGGTAGCGATGCAGTTTCTAGCTGCTTGAACTTTGCGTCAGCACACCTGAAAAAGATTGAGTCTCTTTTTTATTTAACTTATCCCCACCCATTCCCTCCCTGTTTCTTTTCATCCTGTCCATCATCTTCTCCCCTTCTCCCCACCCGCCTGCCTCCTCAATCTCAACCTAAAAAGCACGATGAAGTGGCTAGCGCTGCATGTTTTCGAGCACTTTTTAAAATCATACCGTTATTCACCTCTACATGCTCCTCCATTTGTTACCCTCGCTACCGCCCCCCTGATTGCCAAAGCCAATAGCTCGCGCATGGGTGAGATTAATTGGTTTTGCCAATGCCTGTTTTAAACACCAAGCAAAGGCACCAGCTTAAATAAAGTTCTACTTTCGTGCCAAATGAGTGTAACTCCATTCAGCATATGTTTCTATATTAGAGAGCATAGATGCCTGCGGAAATTAAAATGGGACATGACATTTTTTGACCCACTGTTATTGGGCCCCACTTGACAAATCTACACAAAATCTGTCATGCCGAGTCCAAATTGGTGGAATATTTTTGTTGGAAACTTTAATGCAGATTCTTTGAAAGGCAGCAACGTTTTTAAAAGAGAATAGAATGCCTTTTCGATGGTTTCTCTGACTCATCATAATAACAGAGGCATTATCACTGCTGAGTAATATGCATATACACCAGAGGTGGGCAGCCGCTGTCCTTCCAGATAGGTTCAAAGATATGAACCTATCTGGAAATGCCCATTACCTCCTATCTCTCTCGAATGCAGAAAAAAGCGTACACGATTTGCAGGGAGAACCCACACAAAGTTAGACAATGCATATTAAGACTACCTCACTAACCCAGAGATTCCTGACCAGACCAGCACCTCACACAACACAGTACACAACCCTGTATGATCCTACCGCATGGACTCAACAGCAATCACATTCTCCCAGAACACAAATCACAGGAAGGTGTAGCTTGCAATCAAGAACAGTGCTGAGGCGCACATTCCAGGCAGCCCACACATACTGGGGCATGTCAATGGCGGATGCGCGCTGTACAAATACTGCGAACATAATAACAGTTTGCAGATAAATGTGCTCTCCGCTGAAGAACAAAAGCTAGTTGTTCGTACTGAAAAAGTCTGACATCGATAAAAGCCTTTAACAATTGTTTACAAAAGGGGAGAGACCACATCGCAGCAAATCGCAGTTTAAAATCTGAGCGCCGAATCCAAGTTTCATGGGGCGGTGAAACTGCAACAGTGTACGCACCGAAGGCCCTCCCCTCCCCTCCCCCCACCCACACCCTCCCAAGGAGACCCTTGTTCCTTAAGACGGAGTCCACGCAGACGCCACAGCAACGTTTAATGGAATTGCGGTCTCACAGTTTGCAAACCAACAGACTATCCTGTCACACGAAAGATGCAGCAACACACGCTGTCAGAAAATATACTTTCATCTCACCCAAAAGGAATCCATCTTCAGATGTTGATAGGAGATTGTCAGGCACTAAGAGCTGGCTAATTACTGTTTTATGTTCTCTCGCACCTTCCCTGTAAGCAGGGGCGTAGCTTCGGGGGTAATGGGGGTGGGGAGGGTTTAGGGTGTGACAGCCCCCTAATAATGTATTACCTAGTAAAGAGTTGGGTACAGATGTTTTCAGTCGGGTATGGTGGGGTGGCCGTCAGATTTCACCTACGATTTTCATGCACACACAGACAAACAGATATAGACATACTCTCTCCTTTCTCGCTTTCTAAGTTTCTAAAACTGTTGTTTTTTTTTATAATATATTGTCTTTTAAGTAACCCTAACAATCGCACTGCTCTCCCTTTTCACTGCCCCTTAAGCCCGCTCATACTCTGCTTCTCAAATAATGTATTTTATCATGATATTGTTGGAAAATTTGAAGATCCCCCCAATCCTACTGACCAAGCTACGCACCCGCCAGTAAGTGCTCCTTTTTGCTTTTTTTCCTCTATTGCTCAACAGCTCCATAATGTTAGGTGCCATATGCGCTGTTCAAATTTTTAATTTGCTCAGTTCGATGCGGGAACAAAGAGCACCTGTCCAAAGGTTTGTGGACAACGTTTCCAGGCATATGCTCCCAACCTTACTGCATTAACTGGTGAAGAAAAGTACTGACATTTTATGATAGTTATGTGAGTCGCAAACCATTGTGCATATGGGCACACTTGTGGGAATTGACCTTTAACCTTCTTGTCCCTTATCACCATTCCTGTCCATCATGACTTATCAGAAGATGTATCTGACTTGTATGGTTTACTAGCTTCAAGTTTCATGTAAAGCACCCAAATAACGCAGGAGCGCTATATATAAAACAGATAAACAAATACGATAAATATGTTCTTTCCTGTCTCTCTTCCAGCCCACCTCTGGATTAATGCATTGCATTTTAAAGGTTGCAATATTTTTTCATGATACTATACTCCCTTGGCATTAAACAGTCCATGACTTTCTGAGTGTCTTTTTAGGTCGAGTATTCAATACCTCTTGTATATACTTTAGGATATACTTATATGTGTATGTACTTTGGGGGCTCTAGAGATCAGCCCTAGGACTTGTCTGCTTCCGCTTAGGGCCTTTTTTAGGTCGAGCTGGAATAAGCATGCGTAGCATGCGTCCAAGCTCGACAACTAATGTTACGGACTTCTGGGAATGTGAGACACGAGTCGGCCACGCGCTTTTTCTGCCTCGGATTTGTCCTTGTGAGCGCGCTTTGGCTGCTTGCTGTGTGGGCGCGCTTTCACTTTGGGCACAATTCCCTTGCAATGCGCTCTTCATCGCGATCCTCCCGGGCCATGGTCGGCCAGGGCAACAGCACGTACGGAGCCCCCCCCAGCCCCCTTTTAAACTTACCGGGCCAATCTCGGGGGACTCTGCTCTGAGCACGCGGCAGGCACCGGCATGTGCCTCGTGCCCCCTCCGCAGAGTTCACGCTGCGGCTCTTGGCAGCTCCTTTCCCGGGGCTCCCTCTTGGTCAAGGGAGCCCCGCAACAGTTGCGCAGACTCCTGCTGGCGGCCCCGGGGCTCTCCACCGCTCACAGGTGCCCCGGGCCGCGAGACGCATTCACTCCGCCTGCCTCCTTTTCCGGTCCGGACGCGGCCCCGCCCCCGTCACAGGCGACCTTGCCCGACTTCCGGGGCGGCCGCAGCGGGATTCCGGGGGCATTTTCTTCCACACAAACTTTGTTTTGTAATTTCTTCGTGCATTTTGCTGTGCTTCTCTAGTTTTGTTTGCATTTGTTCGTTTTTCTCTTTTTTCTTTCTTCTCGCTCTCCATTTCTCTGAGTGTTATTCTTTATTTGCTCCCATTTCTTTGCCTCGCTTTTTACTTTCCTTCTCTTTCTACTACTTCTATTTTTTCTTTATACATCTCCCCTATATTCCGGTTTCTTTCTTTTCGCTAATGTTTTACTTATTGCTTTGCTAATTTCTCTCCTTTCTATGCCATCGGTCATTTCTTGTTTCATGCCTGCTGTTAGGAAGGGCAGGGGGCATACACACTCTCTCTCTCTCTCATCATGTCTGCTCTCAGGGACTGATTTTACTCCTCTCTTCTTTCTATGCTCTCTTTAGTTTCGTTCTCCTTGTTTCAGTCTGTTGTATCTTCTCCCTAATCCTGCTCCAGTTTCCCCCTCTCTCCATTTCGTCCTCCCAGGCTCACACCTGCTCTCATTATTGGTAATTTATCGTGTTTCAGTTTCTTTCCTTTTTTATTTCCTGTGCAAATTGACTGCCCAGGGTTAGACTTCAGAAAATTAAAAGGCCAGCTACAGAGAGACATGGGATTTCCCGATGTTCAGTTATATTATTTAGCTTATTTTCTGTTACATTTTACATGATTCATATTTTCATAAAGTTCTAACGATTCAGACAATATATCAATTAATGAATTGTGGAAATAGATTTAAATATCAAACCTTTCTTGCTTTATTTGTATACCTTTTTCTCACAACAGTTTCAAATGTCAAAAAAATGTAACTGAACATATGGCATTTTTTTCGCTTTTTGAATCCCTCTAAAAGTTCATCCTAAATCATTTCGTAACCACCGTGGACTTCTAGGTCTCACATTTGCAAGAGTTTAAGCTATTGGCATTGTAAATGACAAAGCCATGTATTTCTGACTTTAAAACCAACACATAAATAAATGGTTTGTCATTTACAATGCCAATAGCTCAAACTTTTGCAAATGCGAGACCTATTGCATTGCAAATGCTTGTTTTCTATTCAACTGCCTCTATTTAACTGTCTTGATTGAAAACGACCAGTAGAGGTCAGGAAAATACCAGAATTGCTTTCTGCTTGTTCAACTGCCTCTATGTAACTGTCTTGATAGAAATTGATCAGTAGAGGTCAGGAAAATACCAGAATTGCTTTCTGCTTGTTCAACTGCCTCTATTTAACTGTCTTGATAGAAATTGATCAGTAAAGGTCAGTAAAATACCAGAATTGCTTTCTGCTGAGGGTCTTTCTTTTTTAAAATTTTCTGGCAACTGCCTCTATTTAACTTTCTTGATAGAAAACGACCAGCAGAGGTCAGTAAAATTCCAGAATCACTTTAGCACTCTATAGATTCCAGTCCATAGAAATTGTCTTCCATGATCACACTTCGACATTAATATTTTTACAAATCCTGTATTTTCAGTGATATGACCACCGAAGGCCCTGATTTTATATTAAAAACAGAGCTTTGGACTATACTATTTCCAGCTGAAAGGCAATATTTCTCTCCATGTGTTCCCATACCTGGTCTGTCACGCAGTTTTGTGCTTATTTTCCCTCCATGTTAAAGAACAGTAGATGTTTCAGCACCCTGGCTAATGTGCTGCATAGCTAAATACATATAAGCTCCCAAAGGCAAGACCGATTGCATTGCAAATGCTTGTTTAACATATCATTCTGTGTCTTCATTTGAAGATGCGCTACGATATAAACAAAGATCTTTAGTAAGAAAGAGGAGTGATTTTTTTCTTTTACTGAAAAATGGTGCACATGAAGAACAATTTTTCTACTATAGAAAGCTTTGGCTGGTGTGTTGTATACATGTTTAAAATACAAAAAACAAAGATGGATCATGGATATCAATCCTAGTTAGACCTTTGGTGGCTCCTATTTTCAGCTGTATATGTTCTGTATACAAAGGAATTATGGCTGAGATGTTACTTTTACATCATGAGACAACAGTGTTTAGTATGGGATGTACCAAGACCGCCTCAAAGATAGATTCCTGTGTAGCATTTTCTGGGCAATATCCCAAAAGCCCGACCTTAGTAGTCAAGTAGCAGTTGTTCTGCGTGTGGCACCAGAGATGGTTTGTTTCACTCGTGACCTGCATTAGGATTAGTTGTTAAAAAGTAAAGTAAACTTTGAAGTTCTGTTAATCTACATGGGGTCCACACTGACTGCTCTATTTCTGCACGTCAGAGCACTGGAAGACAAATTGAACAAGAAGCCTTTCTGCACAGAGATGTTTATGTAATAAAGGAATTAGTGACTTGGAGACACATCATTTGAAACAGCAGAAATACATGAGAGCCTGAATGAGCGTTTGCAGGGTGTTGTACCTGCCAGGGAAAGAAAGCACAGTTCAAGATCAATTATTCAAGATGCAATAGGAACACAGCCTCAAATTGGCTTTTGTAAATTGAGAGGAACGGGCTACTTTAATATATCCATTTACTTACATGGAGCATACTACTTCCATTTGGTCTGACTGAATAGTAAATGAGGGGTTTGAAACATCCGGAGACTTAGTGATTTTCACACTATCATGCATTGTGGAGAGAAACAGAAGTCAAGACTATAATGCAGGTCTTCTGAATTTACAGTTGACGGCGCAGACACCAGTCCACATCTCCAATCGTATCTCCCATAGCCTGAGCAATGAGATTTTGTGGAAAAAATCAACTAGTTCTAATTTCTTCCACCGGGGAGCCTTCTAGACATTTACCATGGGGAGAATCAATTCCACACCATATATGCAGGTTATTGTAGGAGACGTCAAAGTCTACCATATCAGTGAGACGTCCAGAGCGATTTTAATGTTATCAACTTTTAGGTAAACAGAAATCCCAGGGTCTGCGAAAATGCACTGTTTAAAAATTCTCCTGTGTACACTTCTGGGCCTCATACTCTACAATGAATATTGCTCTGGCTAAGTACCCATGTCACTCTGAAGTTCAGTGCACACGTAGTTTGGTTGTATGACATTTTCTTCAGTAGCTTTTCATTGTTTGAGTTAAAATTCCCCAATGGGAAAGCTTGTTTATTGGTCTATTTATGTATCTATAGATGTATGACTAGAGTCTGAAATCACTTCAGAGCACTTAGTTACAATAGATTATTCTACAATAATTTTACATATGCTATTGGGCTTTCATGATGTCTTGGTTGTTGGTTCTGAGCTATTGCACGGCTTGTAAGGTTGGAGACTAAAGATATTGTGAAATATTCAGGGACCAAAGATTGGCATGACTGGCAATGAGGGATAAATAGGGAAGCAGGATTAATTTTCAATCCGGCCTTTGTTCATCGCTTGATGCTGTGTTATTGACTAATCCTGCACACTACTTTATACATCTCCTTTAGCTCTCTGTAAATTGACGGTTGTTAGACCTGGCATCTTTGGCGTGTCTTTTCCCCTTTTCTTTTTGCTTCTGACCTACTGTTTTTTCGACTGTGTGCTGCATTTCGTTTTTGCTGGTTTTTGATCTCTGGGAACTTTACCACTGCTGATCAGTGCTAAACTGCAAGTGCTCCCCTTGTGATTATGGTTGTTTATCCATGATTGGCATATTTGGTTTACTGGTAAGATGCTAGTAAAGTACACTGTGTGAGCCCAGGGCCTGGTAATCAGCTACTAGTGAGACTGCGGCACAAGTGCCACCCAGGGCTTTAAGTGGGCCGGGTCTCAAGGGGTCTAAGCACTGGCAGTTTTTTTAAGGGGGGCTCGAAACGGGTCTCTATCGGGCTCTGTTTTGAGCCCTGGCAAAGGCGGTCTGTGTTTTTTTCCAGACTGCAGTGACAGCAGTTTGCTGTCACTGTAGTCCAGAAAAAAAGTGTCAGAGCGCAAAACAGCCCGATTGAGACCCGTTTCTAGACAGCAGGCACTTAGACGTGCGCTGCTCACACTGCTCACTTCTCACTAGTGGAGAAGTTACTGCATGACGTCATGCCAGGTGAGAGTTGTGTGGGAAGGGAAATCCTTTAAAGAGTAATTTTCTTTCTGGATTTCCCTTCTCTTTCTAAAACGCAAGATTGTGGTAGGGTCAGCAGGGCTTTAATTGGAAGCTTTTTCAATATTATACACAAACCATAGTTGCAGCTTATTTATCTTATGCAACCAATAACCAGTGACAAAGCCAATAGTCCTTACTTGTTGTAGGTATGATGTTACTTGTTGTATCATATATCTGGATGCAATGACAGAAACAGCAAAATACAAGTCGGGCGGTACACTAAGCTAAGCACAGATTTTTAGGGTAAGTGTTTTAAAGCCACACCCTTAATTACACTGGCCATGCCCCTTTGAGAGACCCCCTTGTTTTTTCATCCCACTTAAAGCCCTGGTGCCACCCACATAAGTGGCCCTGCAATGCTGTCTCAGACCTGCTTCTGCATTGTCGGTGTGGGCAGTTTTAAACTGCCATGTTGACTTAGCAAGGGCACCAACTTGCCAGGCCCAAACCTTCCCTTCTACTACATATAAGGCACCCCTAAGGTAGGCCGAAGGTAGCCCCATGGGCAAGGTGCAGTGCTTTTAGAAGGTAGGATATGTGCTGTGTGGTATACATGTCCTGATAGTGAAATATTGCCAATTTTGTTTTTCACTTTTGTAAGGACTATCTCGCCCATAGTTTATCATTAGTTATCATTGGAGCTGCCTTGTAACGTCTTAGAAGTGTAACTTGCAATTGGTAAGAGATGGAGATTTGGAGTTTGGGGTCCCTGAACTCACAATACATATTTTAGTAAAGGTGGTTTTTAAATTGCATGTTTGAAAATGACACTTTTAGAAAGTGGACCTCTTCTTGCTTTACCATTCTGTGCCTCTGCCTGCTTGTGGAATCCACGTCTGAGTGAGGGTGACAGTTGGGCTGTTTGTGCATTCACTCTAGACAGTCACATAAAGGGAGCAGAGATATGCCCTGCATATTCTGATGGCCCATCACCAGGCTGATGGGTCTTCCTGAGCTAGAGTGGTGAGAGGAGTTGTCACAAAAAGCTGTCTCTACCCCCCTATAGTGTGTCTGAAGCTAGGTAAGGGAAAGGTCTTGTACACTACAAAGGCTTTCCTCTGAAGTTTGCCTACTTTAAAGGCAGAACAGGTGTAATTACTGAAGCTGTGACACCATAACTTCAGAACACATCTGTACTAAGAGGAGATTCTGATAAGAAGAAGAGCTGGAGAAGCTGTAGGAGCGGAACTGCCTTGTGCTGGGTTGCTGCTTCTTTCTTGTAGAGTGAAAGGACTGGACTTTGCTTTCTGTATACTGCTTCCAATGTTCTACAAAGGCTTGTGAGTGCTTGCCTCCTGTTAAGAAGTCTCAGGACCATCAAAGACTTCACCTGCAGCTCCTGAACTCCTATGCTGGGAGTTCTGACCTGCCGAGTGATGTCAATTTCAGTTCTGGGGCCTTAGAGGTGGCTTTGCTGTAAAGAGAGAAGAAAATCCACACATCAATCTTCTGCACCTGTTTTTCCTGATGCAGCTCCACCATGGGGCTTAAGAACCAACCCATCACTGTGGTGCAGCCCAAAAATCGATGCAGCAACTGGCGTGCAGCTGAAAGTTAATCACAGCTCGAGTCCTGAGCACCGTGTCTCTGACATCCGAGGCATCCACTCCGACTCCGACACAGGCCCTGCTGTGCAGCTGAAAAAATCAATGTATCACCTGCCACGCGGCTGGAAAATTAACGCAGCACCTGTTACGCCGCTGCTGCATCGACCCAGCACATCTGGATTTTCAACGCATCACATCTGTGTGCCAAGTTCTTCATTGAAGTAGCCCAACAGTAAGGAAAAGAGGCCGCATTTCAGGAGATCGACACATCACCTCCCCTGTGCTGCAGTAAGGAATCCATGCATCACCTCCCCTGGCAGTAAGGAATTGATGCATCACCCCCTCTGAGAGTAAGGAATCAACACATTGCTTTGCTTTACCAGAGTCTCATCTCCCCGCGCATATTTTCATCTCTGATTTTGACTCATCCCAGGTACTTTGTGACAAAAGTGGTGCATCCATAGTTTCCTATAGACTGAACTGTTTCAAACCTTTTAAACGTGATATCTTGATTTGTGTATGTGGGATTTTTGTCATTTTGGTCTTATTTTAATCAGATAAAGAATGGTTGTTTTTCTAAACTGGAGTGGTGTACATTTGTAGTGTTTTCACTGTGTTACTGTGGGTTGATGTACAAATGCTTTACACATCGCTTCTCAGATAATCCTGACTGCTCGTGCCAAACTACTAAGGGGGTGAACATGGTTGCACCCTGTCCAACTTGGACAGGGTGCAAGCCACTGCCAGGTAGGTTGTGGTAAGTTTGAGGAGATTCCTGAAGTGATCTCGTTCAGGGATCAATGAGTTGATAAGACCCTTTAAATGTATTGGGCATTTCATTTAGTGGGACTTGCCCCCATGTGCTTGTCCCATTGAATATCAGTGACAGGTGTGGGAGGGTAGTGCTGTAATTTGCAGTTTTAAAAAATCTGATTGACTTGTGAAGTCAGATCTTGCAAGTAGTGCAATCCGGCCCAACTAAGATGGTTATCAAATGCTTGCCTTCACTAACAATTAGAATCATCTGTTACTGGTTTGTGCCTCAGTTGGGCCCTGCAAATATAGTATTACCAAAAAAATCAAAATAAACTCTTCATAGTTCTTAAGCGCCTATCTACGTCTAGTGAATCACTGGAGAAAAATATCTACAAAATGTTTCCATCCAATCCTGCAACTTCTTTTCAAATAGAAAATATCTTTTAGTATCAATAAAATAATGTTTGGGGTTTTGATGTTGGTTTACTGTTATTCGAGGAACATGCCTTATCCTTCAATTATTTACTTGTAATTTTATTACTCCGAGTATGTTTTCTTCATAATTAATTACACAATGAGACTGCTGCACCTCAAAGGAACACCTTAATCCAAAAATGTAGAAAAGCCCCTCCCACCCACATCACCTCCAGTATTAGTTGGCACAAGCCCTTACCTAATACAATTAGTGTAGTTATTGCCGGACGGGAGGCTGGGGTTAATTAATTAAGGTGAAAACATACTTGGAGTAATAACATTACTAATAAGTAATTGAGGCATTACCTCCTCGTACTTTTCACCCAAATTAATTACATAATGACATACTACAAGCAATAACACAGACAGGACAACTGAATGTACATGCACCACTCAGATTAATTATTTTGGAATAAAACCCTCCCCTATTACCTCATAGAAAAAAAGCACCTTTCACCCCAAAACCTTCCCCAAGTCAATCTCCTGCATCACTCTTTAATGCCGCACAAAAGTAGAGGGCGTAGCTTACGCTGCAGCCCTACAAATGTCAAACTAAGACTCTCCCTGTGCTTTTGCGAAGGGAGTAGACATGGCTCTAGTGGATTTGCCCTCTACCCCAGCCAGACAAGGAGTCCCTGTCTCCCTATATACCGAAGCTGTCAGGGACAGGACCCATCCACTCAGATACTGAATTGAGGGTTTAGGCCCTTTCATCCAGGCGCAAAAATAACAAACAACGAAGAAGCCATAATGTAATCAGAAACTCTTTTTTAATAATTCAGGATAGCTCGCTTAACATCCAAAAAATGTAATTCAACTTCCTCAGGGAAAGTTGCATTGGGATAAAACACCAGGAGAATAGCCTCCTGCTCCCTGTGAAACACTAAATTCACCTTCGGGATAAAGATGGACCAGGACGTAGAACAACCCTGTCCTCAAAAACCTTAAAGAAGCGATGCCTTACTGCTAAGGAACTCCCCCAAACTTCTCCCTGGTGTAAGGAAGAAAGTCTTAAGGGTGATTAATCTCAAATCCACCTTCTCCAGAGATTCAAAGGGAGGCCTCTGCAAAATATCCAAGAAGACCAAAGAAAGATCCCACAATGGGTAAACATTTCTAGACCGATGCCCAGAATTGCGCCCAGCACAAACCACTTCCTGGTACTGGAAGCACAACACCGTGCTCCAAACACGCCGACTCCCCGCAGTAACCCAGCATCAGGTCAGACTTGTTTATTCAAAATAAATTCAAACACACAAAACCGTTCTGGTTGTAACTACGGCGCAACCTCCTGGGTGTCTGAAAGGCACAACTAAAAGAGGAGGTGGTGAGGGTGGGAGGGGCTTTTCTATATTTTTAGATTAGGGTGTGTCTGTGAGGTGCAGTTTCCTCATTATGTAATTAATTTAGGTGGAAACGTACGAGGAGGTAATGCTCAAATAACTTGACACAGGTATAAAGGTTTTGTTGTAGGTGACATTCCATGGACATCTGTGTATTTGTTATACTTCACCTGCTTTGACCAAACCTCCACCGGTAGAATTTTTATCTGTTTTACACAAAGTTGCATTTTCCCAATACGGTGGGGCCGATGTGCTTTTTTTTTTAATGTCTTTTGCCTTGCATGTATTGGTGAGCCCTAGATTTGCCTTTATGAACTGATCAATGTGTATTTTTTCATTACTAACTTTCTGTCTATTTTTGGGAGCGTCTCATGTGGAGTGCCAAATTTAAAGTTAGACCACATGTCTGTTAGAGTGTCAACCATGCCTCATTGTTTATGAGTTATGTGGTGTATATTTAGAAAACATTCTAGTCAAACTATCTGGGCGCTCCAAACTGGCCAGTGTACTTAACAAACTGATACTGTAACTCAGGCAGAAGAATCATTGTAATCAGATGACTAATAAAATATCTTATCTGACCCAGAGGAAATTGCCCCTGACCCTTCCGATTGAATTGCCAACTTTAAAAGTTGCCAGATAAAGAAACTTTTATATGGATATGGATATGTTACAAATGTTACAAAGGCCACTGAATCATAGTTTGACAATAGTGTTCAACCATGTGTTCTAGTTGTGTTCCTGTTTCCCTGAAAAGGTTTGTGCTTTTTAGATTTTCTGTTTGGGGCAAATAAGTGTGTCCTGGCCTATGTTTCCATCTGTGCAAGTGTTTGTTTTTATTTGAATTCATGCTTTTATTTGAATTCAGTTTCAGTGGGTGCAACATGATTATCACTACTAAGAGGGACAGAGACCCATGCAGGTTAATTGAGCATGGGTTCCCTAGTTTGTGTGTTAATCTGCAGAACAATGCTGAGTATGTTATGTTATGCAGATTTGTTGAATGCACTACCACCTGGGAGGGTATACTGGCACCAAGCTGGTGTGAGTTAAAGCACACACAGGGCCTAGTGAAACTACTCAGAGTGCTAGGTCATTTGCTTCTTGTAGAATTAATGGAGTGAGGAGGGGATCTTATGTGTAGCGTCATGCTTTAAGAGCGATGTAGAAGAATGTTCAACAGCAGGATCTGGACATGCCTATGCGTGGAATTTGTGCACATGGGAGTCTGGACGAGCAGAGGTGTCTAGAGGGTTTGTGAACAAAGGTGCAATTGCTGAGGTATGATGGATAAGTGTTATTTAGTGCCTTGAAAGTGTGGGTGAGGAGTTTGAATTGTGCTCATTTGTTAATGGAGAGCCAGTGGAGTTCCTTCAGGTGTGGTGGTATATGAGTGCTGCATGGGAGATTGAGAGTGATTCTGTCCGTCAAGTTCTGTATGGTCTGCAGCCTTCTAGTGAGTTTTTTTGTGAATCTCGGAATAGAGGGTGTTCGTTAGTCCAACTTGTTTTTGACCAGGGCGTGCATGAAGGTTTTCCGAGTGCTGATTGGGAGCCGTTTGAACATCTAACTCAATCTCTTCAGGCTATGGAATCACCATATCAACATGTTTTCATGCATAACTTTTACTACCCCTCCCTCACTGTACCTGGTGCCTAATATAAGTATTTAGAACTGCCCATTCATAAGTAGGAGAGCGATTATAGATGCAGCATTCCTTCACAGAAATCATCCCTCACCATTTCTCGCTCCTCATAGTCACTTTTTACTTCTTGAATGAGAAGTGTAGATAGAATATAAAGGTTTTTGGTTTTTGTTTGTTACTTAATGTTGTGTTACACATTTTGGGCCTATTCACAAAGGTAAATCCACATGTGTAATTTAACTCAATTGCAAATCTAGTCCTTCACCTAGGTGTAAATCTACACTTTTGTGCTACTTACTTTTTCCGAGTGTAGATTTACACTAATGTGTAAACTTACATGCCTCCATTATTTTCTATAGGAGGAACTTGCAGTACTTGTGAGAGGTCATGTGTAGTGTTTCACTTACTCCAAGGCTGGGTTGGAGTACATTTATTACTATTTCATAATATTTAGGGCTGTAATAACTTTAGACGTGTAGTATGTGAATAGGAATGTGCTTACAAAACAATAGAGGAAGTGCAGAGGTGTTGACAGAATCACCCTCCAAACTGATTTACATAAACAAAGAGATTCTATCAATGTGTAGTGATATATTTGTATTATTAGTTTTTTGGTGGTGAAAAAATAATGAAAATACTCTCTCTTAGGGTAGTAAAGATGAGAGCGCAATGTGCTTTTTAAAATACCCCTCACACACTAAAAAAATCCTGTAGTGTCATGCTTCATCATTGGGGTCTTCCCGTCCCTCTACGGGGCGGGGCGTGCTACGACCTGACCGACTACGCGGGAGCACTAATGTGGTGACAGGACTATGTGATGGTGCAAGGTGGGTGGTGTCAGTGAAGTGTAGGGACCTAACGATGTGTGGGAATAAAAAGGTTAAAAATCCTCTGGCTAGTGGAAAAAACTATTTATTCACTTCCCTAGCTGGGGACGTTAAGAAGGGGGTTTTGGGGTTGAGCTGATCGCTACAACCTGGTCTACATGTTTCGTAGGCAGTCCCCTACTGCCTACTCATCAGGACCTTCTAATGGTCCCTACTGGAACAAAGCAGTTCAGGTCTTCCAATCCTCAGTAACGACCTTTTCATATTAAAATTGCCTTCCCATAATTTTAAGGAAATAGAAATACTACTATCATTGATGGTTTAATAGCCGTTTTATAGTGATCCCACCACTGATAATTAATTGCTCTCTAATCCCTGATGGGCTGGCAACTGTTGAGCATTAATGGACATGGAAGTAAGACTTCCGCAGTAGCACACCCGCGTTCCATCGCAGGCGGCCATTTTGGGTCAGCGCGCTAGTGTTTCAGAGGAGACTTCCAACGTGACACCAGCGCGTAGTACAGCTTAAATGTTCCACCGCTCCCCACACGCGAGCATTCTACAGAGCGGCAACACGGGTAGAAGTAAGACTTAGGGACTATGCGGACAATGTAAGTCATAGACTTTCACCAAAGGTCTCTAAACATTTGGTTTTCGAGATATGGGCTTCACTCCTCGCAGAGTGTGTTTGTTTATGACGCTAAGGGCGTGGTTTCCTTTCTTTCAGAGCGCCGCGGTGAATTCCTACCGATTGTCAGCTCATGGGGCATATCACGCTCGCCACAGCAGTATGTATCGTTAATCATTCAATAGTTGGGGTGTGCCCCGTTTTGGGTATTTTTATTGATTCAATGACTAATTCTAAGACCATTATAAGAAATCGGGTCCCTCGTTTTTAACCCTGTGGGGTGTCGCTGTATGCATTGAGTTATGAGAGTGTGTGTGTGTGGAGATTGAAACAGCCCTAATTACAAGGGGCACCACAATGTTCGGTGATTTTTCGCGAACAGTCAGGGGATGGCAGACTGAACCATCACTCTGTCCATAAAGTCTTGAGTTTAGGCTTTATGCAATGGGCAAATGGATATGACGAGTGGAATTGTGGCGCAAACAATAACGAAAGCGCAGAGATAAACCACAGCTACAAATGTAAACATCTGTGTTTTTCTCCAATGTTCGGCGATATTCACGAACAGCCAGGGGATGGCAGATTGAACCATCACTCTGTCCATAAAGTCTTAAGTTTATTCTTTATGTAATGGGTAAATGAATATGATGAGTGGAATTGTGGCGCAAACAATGATGAAAGCGCAGAGATAAAACCACAGCTACAAATGTAAATATCTGTGTTTTTCTCCCTCTTTTTTCCTATTTTCTTTACAGAGACCGCATTCAGGTCATCATTTTTGATATTTTTGCTTCCCTGGGGCCAGCTCATGCCCTGAAGCTTAAACTAACAGTGGATTTTTACTGCTAGTTTTTAGGACGACAGGCTGACAACACTTAGCAACGGAGCTTTGTTCCAGTAGGGACCATTAGAAGGTCCTGATGAGTAGGCAGTAGGGGACTGCCTACGAAACATGTAGACCAGGTTGTAGCGATTAGCTCAACCCCAAAACCCCCTTCTTAACGTCCCCAGCTAGGGAAGTGAATAAATTGTTTTTTTCCACTAGCCAGAGGATTTTTAACCTTTTTATTCCCACACATCGTTAGGTCCCTACACTTCACTGACACCACCCACCTTGCATCATCACATAGTCCTGTCACCACATTAGTGCTCCCGCGTAGTCGGTCAGGTCGTAGCACGCCCCGCCCCGTAGAGGGACGGGAAGACCCCAATGATGAAGCATGACACTACTGGATTTTTTTAGTGTGTGAGGGGTATTTTAAAAAGCACATTGCGCTCTCATCTTTACTACCCTAAGAGAGAGTATTTTCATTATTTTTTCACCACCAAAAAACTAATAATACAAATATATCACTACACATTGATAGAATCTCTTTGTTTAGGAATGTGCTTACCCTTCTATCTGTGGGTATCTATAGTAGCCTGTCCCTCCCTAAACCACTCCTTGCTTTTCCGTAACCTCCTCCTATTTTGTAGAATATATTCTACATGTTCAAACTATCTCTCTCTGCTCCCGTCCACATGTATTACTAAGTAGTAAACTAATATGTGTGGCAATCTCCCCAAAGAAAAGACAGAAAAGATGGAAGCGGATCTCTACACCCACCCAATTTGTGAATTATATTGTATAGATAGTAAGTAGTTCTACTGCAGTACTACTTTATGTACTTCAAAATGCAGTTGGTGAATCGCCCATTATGGCATTCTCCTATTCACTCATTATTGGAGAAGTGAAGAGGTCCTTAAATGGATGCAGTCAATTAGTCTGGACTATCAATAATGACATTTTGCTGTAGATCAGGTCTGCTTTTCTGTACTGAGTGCTATTTTTGATCATCGAATATCATTGTGAGCTAATGAAGGTGTGCGAGGCACATGCTGCCCGAGCAGGAAGACTCACCCGGTACCGGTTTTCCCGACATCACGGCCGAACGCTGGTAGGAGTGGAACAGGGAAGGCCTCAAAGGGTTAGCACTTTGACCTTCCCTGCACAGGTGAACTTCCAGTTTGTTTCGCCGGAAAGCCAACCAGCTTCCTGGACTGCCTAGAAAAGGGAGGTCAAAACGAGGAGGGGCAGATCCACCCGGAAGAAGACGGATGGCTGACGCGTGAGGCGCAAGTCAGGCAGAGTTCGGAGGAGCTGCGATGCAATAAGAATGAGACACCGGGAGCCGCGGTAGAATCGGAAGCCCTGTGACAAGTCCAAGAGGGAGGAAGTACCGAAGACGAGACGATGGAACGTTGGATGGAGGAGTGGTGGACCCCTCAGGAGAGCTGGAACAACATTGCGGCAACTCAGGAGGGTTACGGCCGTCGCAGTGACTAACCGTAGTGGAGTAGTGTGGCTCACTGGTTAGAGGCGGCAGACCCGGGATCAGAAGTCGGTCCGGGACCAGGGTTCAATTCCCGACGCGGCAGGGTCGTGGACTTGAGTCAGCAGACTCGATAATTCACGCTTCGGTGCTTACTCTAATCAGGGGTTCCACTCGGCAACTCTGGGCATTAGCTTGCCTAATCTCCACAACGGCCCTATCAATTCCGGGGATGCCTGGCTCCACCTTGGGGACTCCCAGCAGGGACCATCCCACAGGGAAAGCCAGGACGGGTTCCCCAGAGTTATAAAGCGCCAGGAAACCTACGGACAGGTAGCAGTGCGCTTTACAAGCTCAAATACATTTACAACCGTTGAATGGGAGGAGGGGGGTTGTCGGTCTGGTAGTCTGCTGGGTATCCGACAGGATACGTGATGGCTAAACAAGAAATAAAAAGAAGCACATGAACAGCAAGAGGAACTGGTGGAGAACTCTAATTTGCTTTTGGGTTTTGGCATTAGAGCATTCGTGGAGGAGGAGAATAGTCTCAATTACAGTCCTCCTACCAATAGCACTATTATTATTATTAATTTTTCCTTTTCTCTTCTTTCTTTCCTAACGGTACAGTCTCTTTAGGAAGATACTGCTACCAGTTCGACCCCTGAAGTAGAAGGTAGCTACCACCTATGTAAATGTAAATGTAAATGTAAGGCTCATTTATACCGCGCTAACAATCGCTCCAGGGAGCATCTCGGCGCCAATAGGTGGACAACCAGGTGTAACAGTTGCCTCACTGCTTTAAGGAGACCAAGACCGGAGTCACACTAATGCTCTGGCAGTCGAGTCTGGAAGGTTGTAAATCCAGGTTTTCAGTTGTTTGCGGAAATCAGATTCCTTATCCAGTGCTCTTAGTGGTGGGGGGAGGGCATTCCAAGCTTTAGCACCCAATACCGCTAGGGATTTACCCCCACGGGTTTTAAGTCTGAACCCTGGAATGGTCAAAAGATTGGCATTTGAGGACCGTAGTGCTCGTGTTGGGCAATATTTTACAAATTTTTTCCTAAGGTATAGAGGGCCTAAGTTATGTACAGCACGAAAGGTAATTGTCAGTACTTTGTGCAGGACCCTTTTGGTTATAGGCAGCCAGTGTAGTAAATTAAGGGCTTTGGTTGCAGAGGTTTTTCTTGGCCATTTCAAAACTAGCCTTGCCGCCGCATGCTGTACCATCTGGAGTTTATGGGTGACCACCTTGTTGGTACCAGCATACAGGCTGTTGCAATAGTCAATACGAGAAGTAACTAGTGCAACCGTGACTGTTTTCCTTGCTTCGAGGGGCAGCAAGTCAAAGAACTTCTTGAGCAGTTTTATCACCCCGAAGCAAGTGCCTGCCACTTTAGACGCCTGATGTTTAAAGGATAAATCGGCGTCAAACTGTACCCCAAGGTTGCGGGCCGAGGAAGTAGTGTGAGGTGGTATGTCTGTCATCTCGGGCCACCACAGTCTGGGGATGAATTCGTTTTTTGGGCCTATAGGCATGATCTCGGTCTTGCCTGTGTTGCATTTTAGGTGGTTTTTCCGCATCCACTCAAAGGTGGCTGTTAGACAGCACTTAAGTTTCTCCTCCCAGACCTGGTTGTCTTTGTCCATAACCAGGATCAGCTGAGTATCGTCGGCATATGCTATCACAGCTATGCCGTAGGAGGATATCAGCTGTATCAGAGGTGCGGTATAGACATTGAATAATGTCGGACTCAAGCTGGAACCTTGAGGTACTCCCGTTGATAGTGACTTTTCACTGGAACAGAAATCCCCCAAGGTCACCACTTGTCTCCTGTCACTAAGAACATTTTTTATCCACTCTAAGGCGACACCTTTAATGCCAGATGTCATTAGCCGATCTATTAAGATGGCATGTGAGACCGTGTCGAAGGCCGCCGACAGGTCTAATAATATCAAGACGGCCTTCTTGCCTTGGTCTAGAGCTGAGCGGATAGTTTCAGTAGTGAACAGGAGAGCCGATTCGGTGGAATGTTGAGCCCTAAAGCCAGCTTGGTTGGGATGCAATGCCTTGTTCTCTTCCAAGAAGCGTGTCAGCTGTTTATTCACTGTAGACTCAGTGATTTTGCACAATGCCGGGAGTAGTGAAATCGGACGTAGATTAGAGAGTGTGGTGGGGTCGGGGAGTTGTTTTTTTTGTAGAGGTTTTACTGCTGCCAGCTTCCACTCAGGAGGGACGTAGGCGGTAGACAATGAGTTGTTGACAATGGCATTTATGTCTGAAATTACAATATCAGCAATAAGATGCAAGAGTCCTATCGGACATGGATCAAAAGGTGATCCTGACTTAGTTGCCAAAATGGCACATTTTGTCTCCTCCAGGCTGAGTGTCCGAAAATCTGTAAGTTGGGTGGCTTCCTGCCTTGTATATTCGTCCTCATGTCTTGGATCGAAAATGGGAGCCTCAAAGTCTTTCGTCAGGCCCCTAACTTTTCCCTCGAAGAAGTCTGCGATAGAATCACAGAGTATCTGCGAGGGTGGGATGTCCTGCATTAGACATTTGGGTTTACTAAAATCCTTCACAATTTTAAAGATCGCTTTCTGTTTGCTATTGGCTGTTGCTATGACTGACGTGAAGTACTTTGTTTTAGCTTGTTTGATCTGTGCGTGATACGCTTTTTTAATCGTTTTATATTTGCTACGTTCTATACTGAGGTAGTTTTTCCGCCAGCTGCGTTCAGCCCGTCTTAGTTCCCCCTGTTTGACTTTAAGCTCTAGGTCAAACCAAGGGGCAGATCTCTTCTTTTTTCCGGATTTAGGCTTGCGTCTTCCCGGCCCAGTCATATTTTTTAATTCAGTCATCCATTCCCTAAAGGTGTTTAGGTTTGGGGATCCTGCTGACTTGGGTCGACATTCTCTAGCTATTGAAGTTAGTTCTGGATGTTTCATAATAGCTTTCCAGTCCTCTTGTCTGGCCTGGTTACTTTCGCGAGTGTGCTTATTATTGGCATTAGTCTCCGGTGTGATCGTAAAAGGTATTAGTATATGGTCTGTCCATATTTGGGGTCTCAAATGGTCTATTTTTAATATATTTAAGTTGGTAGCAATGCAATCAATCGTATGACCCGCCTCGTGGGTGGCTGGGGTATCGCATATTTTAAGACCCAGTACATCCATGGTTTCTATAAAGGAGGCAGTGGATGCATCAATAATAGATTCAAGATGGATGTTTATATTCCCTAGCAAGGTAAAGTTTGAATATCTAAGTATCAGTGGGCTAAGCGCGTCTCCAATACTTCCTAGAAATGCAGTACTAGAGCCGGGAGGGCGATAGATCAACGCCCCGGAGAGAGAAAAGTTGTCATGAATTTTAAGACTAAAGCCCATCCCTTCCGCATCCTTTAAATCATGGAGCTCTATCATTGAGCACCTAAAAATATCTGTGTATAATGGCCACTCCCCCCCCCGTTGCTCAGTACCTCTGTCAACCCTTTGGATGCCGTACCCTAAAGGTAGGGCATGTACTAGATCCGGGGTGCACCAGGGTTTGAGCCAAGTCTCTGTAATGAAGAGACAATCTAGGTTGTCATCAATTAAGAGATCATGTATATGCTGGGCATGCTTTGGTAGAGACCTTGCGTTAATTAAGCCTGCCTTTAGAGTATGGGAGGGGGCAATAGATGGTATGAGAAAGGAATAGAATAGGGGAGAGCAAAGAAGGTTAAAAGAATAAAGAGAACCTTCAGCGGGTGCTACAACCGTGTACATAGATAGATTTCTTTTGTTATTATTTATTTTTATCTCCTTCCCTCTGCCACCAACTTCAATCTCACCCCTCCCACTTGAAGGAATAATACAGGCTTTATCACGTAATCGGTGTGGTGGAGGCTATCCTGAAGGGGTCAACAGTGCCTTTGGTTACTCACCATCATCTTCTTTTTCTCCCGAGCCTCCTGGGGTACGTACTTCTCCCGCCGGAGAACCTGGGAAAGAAAAAAAAAGAAGAATCAGTGTGAGAACATTAAAGGAAATCCATGACAATCTAGAAGGAAACCAGTGAAGAAAAAGAAGAAAAAATGTAGAGCAATGTTATTCATTCTGCCGTAATAATCAACTAGTCATAATTGAGCACTACATCTGGCCTCCTAGATTTTGTTTCTGCCTGTCCCTTCGACAGAAGGCTAAACAACTTGTGAATTGTTACCAGTAGCGGCCGGCATGGCTTGTGGGTGGCAAGGTGGGCGCACGGCGCAGTTGTGGGGGGTGGGTTGTGAGCAATATAAAAAAAATTAAAAAACACTTACCTTGCCCCCACATCACGCGTCTCTGCTTCTGCTCTCCTCATCTTGACTCAAGGAACAGGAAGTACAGCCACGCTCCCCAGACCAATCCCAACGCTGCAATGCTGCATTGTGATTGGTAAGCTTGGGATGAGGACCATTGGAGGGAGCTACTACAGGCATGTGATAGTCGCAACATGACGCACTTCTGGCACCTACTTAAGTAGGGAAATTGCCCGCAACTATTGACACCCACTACTCACGTTGAGCCCTTACAGTGGGTAATTTACTTTGAAAACCAATTTAAGATCATGGATAGGAACGTCAAGGTTGCACCACCCCACAGTTATGATGCTCCCTTGATATTTGTTCCCAGTGAGGTGGAGTCTGTTTTGAAAATGATTCTGTGTGGGAAAGCTCCAGGGCCCGATTGCATCCCTGCAGATCTATTTAAGCAAGAGCAAGCTCTGTGTGTCCCATATCTAACTATATTAGCTAATGCCCTTGCTAGAGGAGCATCGGTTCCTGATTCTTGGTTTGGAGCCGAGATTTTGCCGATCTTCAAGAAAGGCGATCGCTCTGCTCCGGCCAACTATCGGCCGATAAGCCTAATAGATGCAGCACAGAAAATAATAGCACGTCTAGTATTGGGTCGAATTCAGAGCTGGATGACCGAAGCCGATATTTTAACTCCCTTTCAGGCGGGTTTTCGGTCTCATATTGGGACCCTGTATGTATGTATACTTATTAAGCGCAACTGCCACCCAAAGGGTATCCTGGCGCTGTGACCATAACAATCCATCAGGTGTAATACACTACATTGCTCTTGGAAAGAGGTGGGTTTTAAGATCCTTCTTGAACGAAGTCAGATCTTGCCTACTCCTCAGCGACAGAGGTAAGGTGTTCCACAATTTGGTGGCCGCAAAGCTGAAGGCACGGCCGCCCATCCTCACTCTGTTAATCTTAGGGACCATCACCAAGAACGCCGAAGAAGACCTCAGGGGTCTAGCGGCTTGGTACCAGGAGAGAAGATTTTGAAGCAGCGTTGGTCCCAGTCCATGCAAAGCCCTGAAGACAAGGCATGAGGCCTTAAAAAGAATCCGCTGCTGGACAGGTAGCCAGTGGAGATCAGAGAGTGCTGCCAATGACGATGCAGAACGTGGGCGAGATAAAGCCAATTTGGCTGCCATATTTAGAATCCTCTGTAACTTTGATACCAGGATATTGGGAGCCCCCAGAAGCAGTGCGTTGCAGTAGTCTAACCTACTGAGGATGGTAATACGCATCACCTCTGCCCTGGCTCCTAGAGGAAGTAACAGCAAGATTTTTCGTAAGGCTCGAAGCAAGCCCATACAAGTCGCCGTGGTCCTGTTGACAGAGGCGTCAAGCTGCAGGCTGGGCTCAAACAAGACCCCTAAGTTGCGAGCCGACTCGGCTGCGGTCACCGTACCCAAGATAGAGGCTGGCCAAAAGTCGTCCGGCAGCGGGCGAGGAAGCCGATCCAAGGAGCAGTGAAGAACCTCGGTTTTCGACCCGTTGAATTGAAGCGATGAAGCATTTAGATTTGTGCTCCTGTACTAAAAGGAAGTTTTTCTTGGGGGAGGTATGCTCTTTGCGGCCTTTGTGGACTTAAGATCTGCATTTGATCTTGTGCCAAGGGCAAAACTTTGGGAAGTTCTTCTGGAGATGGATATGCCCAAGGAGCTGGTTGCGATCTTGGTCAAACTCCATGAACATACCTATGCTCAGGTTCATTGGGGTAAACCAGGGGAGGTAACCGAGAAGTTTGAGGTGTCTAAAGGAGTTAGGCAAGTGTGTGTGCTGGCCACCACCCTGTTTTCCCTTTTTATTAACGGGGTGGTCCAGTATTTCTCTAATCATCCGACCGACGCACCAACACTAGCTGGCATGAAAGTCCCACTGCTCATGTTCGTGGACGACACCCTCCTAATTTCTAAGACGAGCCAGGGTTTACAACTGGCACTGTCTCGTGCCGCGAACATGAGCTGGAAGTAAACGTGGGGAAAACAAAGTTCATGGTACTCCATGGTTTATGGCCAGTTAGTGCAAGGGTACACATGGGAGGCGCCACTTTGGAGCAGACATCTTTATTCACGTATTTAGGTGTCACTTTCAGTGACAAACTAAGTTGGAAGCCCCAAATAGACCTGTTTGCTTTAAAACACACCCAATTAGGTGGTGCCCTGCTTAAAGAGCACAGGCACTCTTTGACCAAACAGATTGCTCCACTAGTTAAAATCTATGGCTCCAAAATCTTACCTGCTGTTTTGTATGGAGCCGAATTGTGGGGATTCAGTAACTTGACCCCTCTAAGGGTTGCACAAAATAAATTTTTGAGGTCTGCTGTAGGGTTACCCCAATCCTCTCTGCATATACCTTTACTGTTTGATCTAGGATGCCAGGCTGTTGAGGATGTTGCTCTTTACAGACCATTGGCGTTTTGGCAACGTTTGTGGACTACTCCGGAACTTTCCTTATATGCTAAGGCTTTAATGGAAGTTAAAGGGTTAGGTGATTCCCATAAGATCCCTTGGTTGGCCGAAATAAAAACATCATTGACAGATATGGGGCTGGGGGAATTATGGGCTAACCCTGACTCAGCAGTCTTTCCACCTAAAAAGCTTTTCAGGGATGTGTACTGGGATATGATTAAAACTAAGAGATACACGTCCACGGTAGGTAGTTCTCTGACAGCAACATTCCTTGTTATTAAGGACGAACCATGCCAGGAAGAGTACTGGGACTCCATTACGAAGCCCCTCGATCCTAAACTGTATCATCAGTTTAGAGTAGGCACACTACCACTACGATGGCTATCTAGTAGATGGTATCCCTCAGGAAGTGATAAATGTCCATTTTGTATGGATCAAGTTGAAACTGTTGATCACTTCCTTTTTGTCTGCCCTGAGTATCAACAACCCAGACGCATATGGCTAAAACCCGTTTGTATGCTCATGGGAACTAGATCAGCACAGGTTGCGAGTATAATATTGAAATACGACACCTCTACTCCAGTGGATATTGGTGTAGCCAAATTTTTGAGCTGGGCCTGGGTACTTCGGTTTAAAAAGGTCAGTCCCTAATACGACGGAGCATTTGATCCTATGGTTATTCCTAGTGGGAACCAACGTGGGATTCTTTATGGAAATGGGTCCCGGTTGGAGGTTTTTTTTTTGTTTTTTTTTACTAGATAATACCTAGCTGTCTAAGTCTTTGCTATTTGCACATTTAATACTATTTTAGCAACCATTTTAGTACTTTTTTACCTATTTAAATTTTTATGTATCTGTATTTTTGGAAAAACCAAATTCTAGTCTGTATAACATGATTGTCTTGTATGAAATGTATATTTGTGTAGTATGCCTTTTATGATGAAGAATGGAAATAAAGACTTATTGACTGACTGACTGATTGGTAAGCACCCAGGCTCCACTGACCAATGTGTTGTGATTGGTCTGAGCATCTTGGTTAGACACTCAGCCAGGGAATAGGGTCCTGGGCATGTTCTCCAAGAAGGCTGTAATGCAGCCTGCATTGAGAATGGAGAAAGTGCGCATGATTGCTTTGGGCGGCCCGAGAGTCATGTGTACTCAGGGGTGGGCAAACCACTCCTCCCCTGCCCTGCTCTGAGAACAGAGCAGCCCCACCCACCCACCAGCCCGGAAAAGCAACACAGAAACATAAAATGATAATAACTCAAAGTTAATAATATTTTGTTATGTCCATTGAGCCAGATAATATGGTTTGAACAAAGTACTTTGGCTAGGGGCACTATGACAGGGCTGTCATGTGTGTCAGTGAGAGCGTGGTCTTTAGTGATGTATGAACATGCGTGCGTATGAATGGAATATGTTTGTATGGGTGACTGAGAGCCTGTGATATATGTGCTTGCAGCACAGGACATTCCTTTCCCCATATGTGGCACTGTTCCATGTATAACACAAAGATACAATCATTTTTTTTTAAATGGGATGAATTTAAAGTGCAGAAAAATGCTCTGCAGAAATTTTCATAATATTGAACATTTGTCTGTACTTTAAATTTCTCTCATTTAACAAAATGGCTATATTGTTCAGGTATGCCTAAGGCACAGTGTCTACTGGCCACTAGGAGTGAGGAGCCTGCTGTTTGTAAATGCAACGCTTTGAAATGGCAGGAAATGAAAATGAAGTGCTAACTTAATCGTTAAGGTAGCATTTCATTTTATTTTTCTTCCATTGAAGAGCATTCAGAACCTTAATTTTGTTCACAGCTCCAATATTGAGTTCACAAGGACTTTTATTTAGAGTTAGATGACCTCAGTGATTCAGTTGTTCACCTCTGTGCCCCAGCCTGTCTCATAAATCTGACTGACCACTGGTCATTATCAGGCCCTGCTATATGTAGCCTGATAATAATGTAAAATAAACACAGACTTCCCTGAACTTCAATAGAAAAATATGGCCTTGCACTCATTTAACAATTAACTCTAGGCTGTGAGTTACTCTGAAGGTGTCTGGGAGCTGCTAGTAACGCATGATCGACTGGTTGGAGATCTGTGCTGTAGATGCTGTACCTTTTCAGGAGAATAACACACTTTGAGTTTATTGACTCATGATAATTTCAGGCCCTTCATTTATTAATTGCTTTGAAATAGACTCAGACCATTGTTTTCTGGAAATCTGAGTTTATACTTTTTTTTACAGTAAAGATTTCACTAGACACCCCCCTATATTCTTTAGTATTACCTTTCATCTTTCCTTTTCACCTACAGGTATCACTTATCCTGCTCTTTTAATTCCTAACTGTATGTTTTCCTGCCTGCAACTTTATTCCTCCTTTCACCACTCACCCTCTTTAAGCCCCCACCAAGTCTATTATCTTATCCCTAACCCGAAAATAATGCATACTAAGTTATTATTTAACCCTTAGGCTCTCATTCCGATTGGCCTGTCTGGTCTTGCGATAATCCTTGCATCTCTTTAAATCAATGGTTACTTCAGGTATAGTAATTCATAAGATGTGAAATGTATCACCTGTTACAAGTTGTAGCTTTTAAAATGGTGCACAATATCGCGTGTTGTTTCTTTTTGCACCAACGTCTACATATGCCTGCATTTTCCATAGATACATTTTGGCAGAATTGATATGTGAAAAAGGAACCTTGAGAAAATTGTAGGGATGCAGTTATTACTCCAAAACGTGTGAATTCAATCCCTGTGCAAAGATGTATTTGTGCAAGTATCAGAGACCAGCATTGGCAAAGCGACCAATGCCAGATTTATTAGCTTTGCCAACGTTTATTTATTCATTGTGCCCTTTTTAGGTTTTGCCTAGCCAATGCGTACGAAGTACGCATGCGCTAGCAAAATCTTATGTTTTTCTCTGTGGGGTCGGGTATCCGCCCCCTCCTCCCATTGGCTAGCTCCATAAATGGAGGCTAGCCATTGGGAGAAGGCTCTGTCCGTCAATCTCGGACCAGATTCGGGGGCGTTCCCGAGAATTTTTCCCTTTTGGCTACGTCACGCTACGTCAGCCGAAAGCCGATTCTCGGGAACGCCCCCGAATCTGGTAAGGCACTAGTGGCACCCCGAGTGCTCTGCCGCCTCCTACTACGGTGCAAACGCTGCCTCCCTGATTGCCGCCGCTGCCCGGGGCCGAGAATAACTTGAGGACCTCGCCGGGGCTGCGGAGAGCAAGAATGAAGGAGGCTGCCCTCCCATTGGCTGAGGCGGTCGAGCCCCCTCAGTGCCGCTGCGCTAGGAGTGGTTATTGAGCCGCCGCGTCATCGCTGGAGCCGCGCTGCGATTGGCCGCAGCTTCGCCACCATCGGAGGCTCGCCCTGAGAGCGGCGCATCCAGTGACTGCACAAAACACACTGCACTGCATCAGGACTGAGTACACTGCACACGAGCGCATCTGCAAGGAGGAAAAAGTCACACAAAGTAAGCATACTGCCGGGCAAGATAGCGGGAGCAAAGTGCTCCAGTGAGTGTACAGAGCACTACAGTAAAAACATCGGAACTGATTTAATTTCCAAAAATGCAGCCCATCCACTTTCTAAAGCTTCAAGGTGCAACGCTGCCACCTAGGAAACTCGTATCTCAAAAAGCCCAGGAGAAGGGACTGCTCACAGGGTGCGGTGCCCCTCTGCCGTAGCTTCGAGGGTCTACCGTACTGCTGTTGTCTTAAGATTTCATTTCGGGAAACTTCGCCGCCCACCTGCCTGAGCTAGAGACGGGCCTCCGCGCTGCCCGCGGCGACCCGGAAGTGACTAGCCGGCCGGCCAATCCTAGCGCGGCCGGCCGGAAGTGCCCGCCCCCCCCGCAGCCCGGGGGAAGAAGGAAGACGGCAGCCCAGGAGAAGAAGTATGGCGGCCCACGCGGGGCTCCCGTGGCCTGGAGGGAGCCCTGGGAGAAGCGGAGGACGTTGCCGGTCTCCCATGCTGAAGAGGGAGACCGGAGAAGTGCCCAAGAGATTGCCGCCGTCGCAAGGAGCCCCCGCCAGAGTGCCCGGTAAGTTAAATGGGCTACCGAGTGCAGCAGCACCACCACCAGAGGCTTGGGGCTCGGAACCGCACCATGGTGGACCTGGGCGGCTGCCCCAGGAGACACCTCTGCGAGCCCCTGCCGCCCCCCCGCCCTGCTCTGCTGGGCCCTGCTGCTGCTCTGCTTGGGGCTCGGAGCCGCACCATGGTGGACCTGGGCGGCTGCCCCAGGAGACACCTCTGCGAGCCCCTGCCGCCCCCCCGCCCTGCTCTGCTGGGCCCTGCTGCTGCTCTGCTTGGGGCTCGGAGCCGCACCATGGTGGACCTGGGCGGCTGCCCCAGGAGACACCTCTGCGAGCCCCTGCCCCCCCCCGCCCTGCTCTGCTGGGCCCTGCTGCTGCTCTGCTTGGGGCTCGGAGCCGCACCATGGTGGACCTGGGCGGCTGCCCCAGGAGACACCTCTGCGAGCCCCAGCCGCCCCCCGCCCTGCTCTGCTGGGCCCTGCTGCTGCTCTGCTTGGGGCTCGGAGCCGCACCATGGTAGACCTGGGCGGCTGCCCCAGGAGACACCTCTGCGAGCCCCTGCCGCCCCCCGCCCTGCTCTGCTGGGCCCTGCTGCTGCTCTGCGCCCCGGAGAGCTCCGCGCTGGCAGACTTCTCAGGTAAGACCCTCTCTGCTTCCCAGCCTGCCCTCTCCCAGCCTGCCCTCTCCCAGCCTGCCCTCTCCCAGCCTGTCCTCTCGCAGCCTGTCCTCTCGCAGCCTGTCCTCTCGCAGCCTGTCCTCTCGCAGCCTGTCCACTCCCAGCCTGTCCTCTCGCAGCCTGTCCTCTCGCAGCCTGTCCTCTCGCAGCCTGTCCTCTCGCAGCCTGTCCACTCCCAGCCTGCCCACTCCCAGCCTGCCCTCTCGCAGCCTGCCCACTCCCAGCCTGCCCTCTCCCAGCCTGCCCACTCCCAGCCTGTCCTCTCCCAGCCTGCCCACTCCCAGCCTGTCCTCTCGCAGCCTGCCCACTCCCAGCCTGTCCTCTCGCAGCCTGTCCTCTCGCAGCCTGTCCTCTCGCAGCCTGTCCTCTCCCAGCCTGCCCTCTCCCAGCCTGCCCACTCCCAGCCTGTCCTCTCCCAGCCTGTCCTCTCCCGGCCTGCCCTCTCCCGGCCTGCCCTCTCCCAGCCTGCCCACTCCCAGCCTGTCATCACCCAGCCTGTCGTCACCCAGCCTGCCCTCTCGCAGCCTGTCCTCTCGCAGCCTGTCCTCTCGCAGCCTGTCCTCTCGCAGCCTGTCCTCTCGCAGCCTGCCCACTCCCAGCCTGCCCACTCCCAGCCTGCCCTCTCCCAGCCTGTCCCCTCCCTGCCCTTTCCCAGCCTGTCCTCTTCCAGCCTGCCCTCTCCCAGCCTGTCCCCTCCATTACCTTTCCCAGCCTGTCCTCTCCCAGCTTGTCCATTTCCAGCCTGCCCTCTCCCAACCTGCCCTCTCCCAGCCTGTCCCCTCCCTGCCCTCTCCCAGCCTGCCCTCTCCCAGCCTGTCCCCTCCCTGCCCTCTCCCAGCCTGTCCTCTCCCTGCCTGTTGTCGTGTCCCGGTGGCAGCAGGCAGCAGGCAAGAGCGTGCACTGCGTCCCCGAAGTAACAGCCCTAAAGCAAGCAAGAAGTACGCCCCCCTCCCACCAATCCCTGTTAGGTAGTGGAAACTGTCCAAACTGGGGTGCAGACAGCCCCTCTCACCTTTCGGCCTGGTACCACTGCACCAGCCGCACTACTTCCCTACTGACCGTTCTCCACTTCAGCCCTGTCTAAATTACAATTCCTGCTTGTGACCCTTTTGCCTGCTTGTGCTTGTTTTCGTGACCCTGTTGCCTGCTTGTGCCTCCGTGTGCCCCTGTTGCCTGCTTGTGCCTCCGTGTGCCCCTGTTGCCTGCTTGTGCCTCCGTGTGCCCCTGTTGCCTGCTTGTGCCTCCGTGTGCCCCTGTCGCCTGCTTGTGCCTCCGTTTTCGTGCCCCTGTCGCCTGCTTGTGCCTCCGTTTTCGTGCCCCTGTCGCCTGCTTGTGCCTCCGTGTGCCCCTGTCGCCTGCTTGTGCCTCCGTGTGCCCCTCTCACCTGCTTGTGCCTTCGTGTGCCCCTGTTGCCTGCTTGTGCCTCCGTGTGCCCCTGTTGCCTGCTTGTGCCTCCGTGTGCCCCTGTTGCCTGCTTGTGCCTCCGTGTGCCCCTGTTGCCTGCTTGTGCCTCCGTTTTCGTGCCCCTGTTGCCTGCTTGTGCCTCCATGTGCCCCTGTTGCCTGCTTGTGCCTCCGTTTTCGTGCCCCTGTTGCCTGCTTGTGCTGTGTGGGTGTCTGTGGAAGGCTCTGTGTGGGTGTGTGGAGGGCTCTGTGTGGCTGTGTGTGTGGGGAGCTTTGTGTGGCTGTGTGTGTGGGGGGCTTTGTGTGCTTGTGTGTGTGGGGGGCTCTGTGTGGCTATGTGTGTGGGGGGCTCTGTGTGGCTGTGTGTGTGGGGAGCTTTGTGTGGCTGTGTGTGTGGGGGGCTTTGTGTGGTTGTGTGTGGGGGGCTCTGTGTGGCTGTGTGTGTGGGGGGCTCTGTGTGGGTGTGTGTGTGGGGGGGCTCTGTGTGTGTTTGTGTCATTTGCGAGAGATAAAGCTAGTGGCATTGTAAATGACAATGCCATTTATTTATGTTAAAAAAAACATAAATAAAAATAATGTCAAGAGCAATGCCAATAGCTCTAACTTTAACAAAGGCAAAACCATTGCATTGTAAATGCTTGTCTCTCCACTGTGCCAGGATGACTCCCAGGACCTGGCATTGTACAGAGACGCCTATTTTCCTCGAAACACTTCTTTCGCGATCAAAGAAAATATTCTTAAATGCAGCACGTGTATGCTTTTTCCACATATCGTTATCACTGTTTCCTGGTTTACAGCTAATCAATAGTCTCTGTAGAAAATCTGCTGGTGTGACTCCACTTACAGACCACGAAAACTGCCCATTCAAACGTTCTGATAGGCAAATTTTATTGCTTGCTGAGGTACGTTTTGCCTCCTCTGTTTGTTGTTTGTACTTTCCCCATAAGCTTTGTTCTGCAATATGCACGCTACTATAACCGGATTGTTTTTTGTTTTTTTTTGGTTTAGGCATAACGTAATTTTCCCCTCGTAAAAACATAGTAATTTGCGGTGTAGTGCTGTTTATTTTTGTTTCTCCTCATTCCCTGGGGTAAAAGCAATATTAGTGGTGGCAGCGTTCCCAGGGAACATATCTCCTGCTTTTCAAGTATCTGATAACTCTTATGTGGCGTCATGACATTTTCGTCAGGACGTGCGCGGTTCTCACAGTCCGGGCTTCCCATAAGAGGACTGGCGCGTGCTATGTAGTGATAGTGCCAGCAGTGCTCTGAGACTGCGACCCACAAATCTTCTGTTGCTAAGTACCTTTGAATGTCAATCTTTCAAGTGCCTTCGAGGTTTAAGATATGACTGACATCTTTACTGCAACTTCTTGGGGCAGAGTATGGGAGTAAGCAAAATAAAAATACATGCAAGAAAAGCAAAGTGGCAAAAGAATAACCAAAACTGAACAGTAGTGTGTTTTTATAGAATTATTAATCAATGCAAAATTATTAGGACATGGGAAACTATCTTTCTTTAAAATGTGTTCATAAGTTGTCTACGGCGAGTCGTCTTTCTTTCTCAAACTTCTTAGAAGAGCATTTCCAATATGGATGCTCTGTGAACAGTGTAGCATGTAGAGGCATGGGGCACTGTTCTATGTGCTTTAAAAACATACCGAAAAAGACCTCCCATGGCATAATTACCAAACAAGCATTTACAATGCAATGGTCTCGGCATTATTAAAGGTAGAACTATAGGCATTGCTCATGACATTTTTTTTTTTTTTTTTTTTAAATCATAAATAAATGGCATTGTCATTTACAATGCCAATAGCTTAATTGTTAAATAATGGCATTGTCATTTACAATGCCAATAGCTTAATCGCTCGCAAATGCATGACCTATTGCATTTACACCCACACAGAGCCACATACACAAAGCCACCCACAACACATACAGAGCCACCTACACAGAGCCACCCTCACACAGACAGAGCTACCCACACATAGAGCCACCTACAAAAAAAGCTATCCACACAGAGCCACACACACACACACAGAGCCACACACACACACAGAGCCACACACACACACAGAGCCACACACACAGAGCCACACACACACAGAGCCACACACACACAGAGCCACACACACACACAGAGCCACACACACACAGAGCCACACACACACAGAGCCGCACACATACACAGAGCCACACACACACAGAGCCACGCACACACAGAACCACTTATGATCCAAGCTTCTGCTAACTAAAGGCATTGTGCCATCACTGATAGATATATGTAATGACCATATGGCTAGGCCCTCCTCATTAAGCCTCGAGTCTCACCCCTCAAGTATGAAATCAAGGCAGAGTTCCTGAGTTAAAGTATAACCTATCTCCCCCTTGGAAATACATACACATGGTAGCCGCTCAGGCAAGAGACATTATACCCGACACAATTCATCAAAGACTAGAAAATCCAGGCATCAAGCAAAAGAAAACAACATGTTCCCTAAGTAGACTTACCGATATAAGACTGTCAGCAAGTCTGCAAGAGCCAAGACGTCACGGCAGGAAAGATGGGGGACGAATAGCTTCACCGGGCCAGTTTAAACACTCCTGGCTGATGAAACGAAAATGCGAGTAGTTGTGTGCCAACACAAAATGTCTCCGTTCGACATTCTAACTAGGCTGCACTCCATGGCGGCCATCTTGTAATAGCAATGTCATCCTATAGCGAACAATTGATGAAAAACAGAGTCTCATAAACACTTTCAGCCTGAGAAAGCACGATTGGAGAGGCAAGTAGAGAGGACCTAGTCACTTGTATCAACATGCCACAGCGCAAAGTGTGTAGTCCTCGCACCTCGGGGAATTCACTGACCTGTTCGAGGAGGTCGAGACCTGACTGGAAAGATGTTTTTACTCTTGATGATGTGATTCTTCTATACGAATTGCAAAGATTGAAGTTAAAAAAAAAAAAACATTCATTCACAAATATCGGACAAGTAAGTTACACATAATACAGTGCTGTGAGAAAGTGAATAACTGAAACAGCAGCAACTGCAACGTGCACTTCACTCCCCCTTGCATTTTTCGGCAGCTCAGACCTTGTAAAAATGCATTGGAGGCAAATTTGAAGCAAATTCTGCCACACGAGAAATGTAGCGCGTAAAATTCCTGGAAATACCGCTCCTCGGGGCAATGGTATTTACTGGATGGGATAAATACGTAAATCTTTTCCCCCACCATCTAATCAGATAATTTGTGTTTTATGGGTGAGTTTCACAACTTTTGTTAGGAACTCGTGACAGCACTGTGTTTTAATTTGCTTTGAGCAGGGGTGTCAACTGAGCGTAGTCTGCCGTAAGTTCTCAAGACAGTACATTTAGACCTACCACTAAGAATCACCGGGTGCCACTGCTGAAGTACTCGAACCGTGAGGTGAATGGGAGAAACTGTGAGGTGGGATGTACAGGGACTTAGCATGCATGGGTCTTGGTGGTCTTACGGCTGAGAAAGTCGGGTGTTCGTCAGGGAGGATAGTTGGATTTTGGGACAAAAATAAAATCCGCTCAAGGTCCAGGAGTGAGTAAAAACCTTGAAATGTGAAATTCCTAATGAACTACCCTTTTAAGAGCACCTGTGCGAAAATTCTCAGATATGTAATTATGTAATTATTTTACTTAAAGTGTGAGGGAGACTAAAAATGAATAGGGAGTTCAAAAAAAGTTCAGCGTTTCCATTCTAGTTGACCTTTGACACCGTGTAATCACGGAGAGTGTGTTAAAGTTATCTATACATCTGCAAATTGCGTTAATACGAAAAAGTTCATCACATGATGTTAAATCTGATGAAAGGATACCAAATATTAAGCAATCAAAGCTATATTTGCACAGTTGTCAGCTGGCTTTCTTCGAATAAAATCAGAGGCTGGATATGCAGGTCAAAGTGGTTTCCATTCCTTAAGCATAATATCCTCTCACCAGGGATGCTACAGGTGCAATCAAGAGTGAGTAGGATAGGCCCAAGATGGACAATCGTGGCTAGGCTTACAGTTTGTTTTGCAGATTTATATAGCGTGAACTCGACCCGAAGGTATTGGAGCGCTTTACATAGGCGGCCGTTACGTTACACAAGGGCGCATACGGTAGGCACGGGGAGATTAGATGATTTTCCCAGAATCACAGGGTGTGGAGCTGACCCCGAGAATCGAACCTTGGTTTTCCATCTCCAAAGTAAGACCACAACCTCTCCCCTAAGTGAAAAGTTTTCTAGGCTGGTAGTTCAGTGTGCATACCCATGCATGACAAGTACGAGTCGTACTTGGAATCCTCGCATGCAGAAGTGACAGGGAGGGAATTCATGATGGAGAAAGGGGTTACGGTGGAGAACGCCCAAAAAGACTGTCGTAACGTCCGTCTTCAACAACACTCCCCCCACCGAAGTTCGGGTCTAGTTGCCCCCTACCATCAGGTGTTCCAGTAAACTGAAGACAACACATTGCACAGTTCGACATGTTGGATTTATTAGGGGGTCAGTGACAGAGGGGGGCTTTAGTAAGACCCAGCGTGGCCCCTGCTGCGCACAGGCTTCATGTGCACAGAGCTGTCCATTGGCACTGCTTGCAAGAGGCCGTGGGTGGGGAGTCGTCCATAGCTCCCCATTTCTTTATCATTACTCTATAGTTCTGCCACAGGACCTCAAAATAATGCTACTGAGACGCAAACAGAAAGTAAAGCGCCCCTTGTGTTTAGACGAACATTGGTATTACTACTAACCAGTTCAGTGGCGCAGTTTTTATCGACCTCGGAAGAATGAAGGGCTGAGTAGGCCCTGGTTTTGGACGGAGCAGCAGTGTACTATAATACATCACCTACGTACTTGCTCCGGCCCACTACTGCTAAAGACTGAGGGCGCCCAGGTTGCGAGAGCGCTTCGAGGCCATTCGAGTTGTAGAAAGTGCTATATACATAAGCTGATGACATAACGTCAAACAACGCGACAGTCTCATAAGCTGCAGATACCGGGGCCCGTCGAAGGGCCCGAATACAGCGCTGCTCTGTGCGGTGACAACGCGCACAGGACAGCGCAACAATTAGACAGAGCGATTTCCAAAGGGGTTTTCTCTGTTCGTCGTTTCTGATGGGACCTCTGAGGTCCACAGGGGTGACAGCGGTGGTCCGCATCTGCCGTAGGACGCTACAGGGGTCGGGGGGGCCCCCACCTCATGTATAGTCGGACGTGGATTGATGAGGTGTGAATGGTAGAGTCGGGGTGGGTCAGAGTCACAGCCCCTGGTTGCACTCACTCTACAGCAGTTGCATTGACCCGTGTGGCAGGGTTCGCGCCACGAGCCCTATAGTGTCGCGAAGCCCCGGGGTGGGTGTCATGGCACCTGCAGACGCGGCTCCTTCATTCCTGCCCCACCAGTTCTCGGAGCTCGCCCTGGAATCCCGGCGCATCCTGCCCGGGGCGGGGAAGGTTTGTTGGGGCCCCTGGCCGTCGCTGGGGCCCTCGGCGTGTTTGAGGTTTTCATGGCCCAGGACGCCGCCATGATGCCTTCCCCCCGCCTCCCTCCTTTGTTCCTGTGCTGCCTCCTCCTTCCCCCAGCCCATCCCACCCCACTCTGTGAGGTTCAAGCACTCGCATCTCCATGACGACAGCAGCAGGAGGGGCCCCGTATCCAGTGCCCCCCGTATCCAACAACACAGCACCTGACCTCTGGGCGCTATAAAAGAGGCGGCAGCAGAGCAGGCTCAGATCACCGCAGCCCTCGCCGAGCCCTCACCCATCGGACCAAAGGCGCCCCGGGACCACAGTATTTATCGACCTCGGAAGAATGAAGGGCTGAGTAGGCCCTGGTTTTGGACGGAGCAGCAGTGTACTGTAATACATCGCCTATGTACTGGCTCCGGCCCACTACTGCTCAAGACTGAGGGCGCCTAGGCTGCGGGAGCGCTTCGAGGCCATTTGAGTTGTAGAAAGTGCTATATACATAAGCCGATGACATAATGCCAAACAACGCGACAGTCTCATAAGCTGCAGATACCGGGGCCCGTTGAAGGGCCCGAATACAGCGCTGCCCTGTGCGGCGACAGTGCGCAAGACTGACAGTGGTCTCGGATCCCCCCCAAACGGGAGCAGGAGTTTATCGCTCACACCACCGGGCACCCCCTCTCTATCTCCAGGCAGGATAATTCATTCATCTCTGAAGCAAACCTTCCCGGACGCCGTTTCATCCGTTTCCAACGCACGCCAAGCCGCACCCTGATAGGAGCCAGGAAGCAGATAAAACAGCTGCACAAATAAACCACTGAAAACGCCAACAATCTGCAGATTAGCCAGGAACAGCAGTGCATTTTTTCCAGATGAACAAACTTTACATTCCGAGCAAGAAAAAAATAAAAACTTACCTGGAGTGGCAGCGGGGGCTGTTCCTGACAACAACAACAAATGAAAAAAATGGCTGCCGCAAAGCTCCAAAATTTTCGGAATCGGGGGCGTGTTTTTTGCTGAGTGACCGATGACGTCACAGATAGAAAGAACGCAAAAAACACACCCCCGAATCCGAAAAAGACGGGGCTTGAACCGAGTGACGCCCCTCTCCTCCAATGGCTGGCCAGCATTTACTAGGCCAGCCAATGGAGAAGAGGGGCGGGTTCCAAGCCCCCTCTAAGAAACATAAAATCTTCAGCTCCGCCCACTGCTACGCAGTGCGACGGTCCTCGACCTAAAAAGATTCACAGAGTCACTGAATGCATACATCTGCCGGAGCTGCTAGAACACAAAGATGTGCTCTCCATACATGTCTGCCCTATGTGAGTTATTGCCTTTGCAAATGTTTTGAACCATGCTGCACAGCAGTGCAGCTGCTGTGCAGCACAGCTGATAGTTTTCAAATTCAAATAGTATTGCATTTGTTAAAATTAGAGCTGTTTGAATAGAAAATAACAGTGTTTTTTTTACTTGTTTTGAATTTGCAGTGGAGTTATTATATTTGCATAGCACGATTGCCAACGGTATAAAAAGAAAAAGTAAAAAACACTGTCATTTTCACAGCTAACAACTCTAACTTTAACAAATAGGAGACCGATTCCATTAGGAATGCAATCGGTCTCGCATTTGTTGGGGTTATTGGCATAATAAATGCCAATGTTTTTTACCTAGCCATGTTGCAGGGTGCAGTACAATATGTGGCCAAACGAGGTCCCATGATACCTCTTTTGACCACATATAGCACTGCACCCTGCAAAGTGGGAGTTATTGGCATAATGCCAATGTTTTTTTACCTAGCCATGTTGCAAGGTGTAGTACCATATGTGGCCAAAAGAGATCCTATGGGTCCTCCTTTGGTCACATATGGTACTGCGCCCTGCTGAAGATATGGTAAATCCACACTACCCATAATGTATTGCACGCAAGCCAGTACCACCAGTACATTCACATAGCTATGTCCTTATAACAATTAGTAGCTTTGAAATGTGACAAAAGAATAATTATCTTAATTCCGGATTAGTTTGTATTCTGTGTGGAGCTGATTAAGGGAAATTAATAGATGGTCTCAAATAAATGTGGGATGTGCTAGTGAGTAAAGTAACCACTTCAAGCTTTGCTTAGGGCCAAGCATGTGTCCTGCCTGAAGCCCTTTAAGAAAATAGTGCTCTGAGGCTGTAATTAAAACCTAGGGAGTAACAACACATGTAACAGGGGTATCCTCATGGGAGGTTACAAGAAGAGACATGGTGGTGCTAAGGAGGGACTACTAAGCCTGTTTACCAATGAAAACCCACCATTTAAAAAGGACAAGGACAGGAGCCAATTAAAAAGTAGGGCGGAGAGTCTCGAAGTGCAAGATACTGCCTAGGCGAGACCTAAAAAGTGCCTTGCATCGATCACAGAGACCCCCGTCCTAGCACTTTTATTATAAAAATGCTGACTCGCACTCAGAGGGATGGAGGGTGTATAACACGGAATATGTTGATGCCTCACGCCTCATCCTCCTGCCTGCCGAAAAAAAACACTAAACCAAACCAAATATGTTGCATAGGCTAGACCTATTGGTTTGCCAAGGCTTATTTCTGTTGGGATGGGTGAAAGGGCTGGAATCAACAACACAATGCGGGATGGGAGGAGGTACGGGCAAAGCAACATTAGACAGGCAAGCAACAATGCTGTTTGAGTGGAGATAAGCAAAAACACAGGAGAGAACAAGCAACAATGCAACGAAAACAAAACCAGCAAAAAAACATAATCTGCCCAACTGTAATGTAATACGATGCTCATCTAATGCTCTCCAATGCCCTCCACCTATTCCTCTCTATATTAAATAAATACATAGTGGGGACGAATTACAGAGGGAGAGGGGCCAAGACAGAATGAGACAGCCTGCAAACACATGAACTCTTACGGAGTGCTCACACACAAGGAGAAACGTAGCACCGGCATGTGCTGCCCAGGAAATGCAAGGAAATCAGAGTGACAATGAAGCCAACCAATCGTAAGCATTGGGTGGGCTCTAAGCACCCTATAAGCTAACATAATGTCTCACAAGCACACCAGATGCGCTGTCTCCGTTAAGACCTACAAATACGTGGTGTAATCTGCTTGGTCCCAGGCCATTTGTAGCTGTGCATAGGAATTCACACAGCATATTGTGACAGACTGTAGGTTAAATTGTCTCTGTGTCAGTGTGTGCTTAAGGCCACCTTACATGTGAGGGCACCCATTTGCCCTCACACAGATGGGAGCAGTATGATGGCCTGAATTAGAGTTTGTCATCCAGGGTAACCCATCACAAATGTGACCGACTACTTTGTCCACCAAACTCTTAGTCTCCACGCCTTATTGTAAATAAGGCAGACTGTCCGCTTACGCTCTGCAGTACCCCCATTGGCCCCAATGATGGAAAGCCTACTCCAGTGTCTTGACACAGTTCTGGCCATAGGAGTAAGAGCATCACACCGCCCACACTATGGGCCAGATGTAGGTAATTTTAATTTACCACCTCTTAAATACCGATTCATACCGAATCGGTATTTAAGAGGTGGTAAAATAGAGGGGGGGAGATGTAGGTATTTCAGATTCGGTAAATACCGAATCGTTAAGATTCGGTATTTACCGATTCTGTAAGTACCGATTCGGTATTGCCCATTGATTCCTATGGGCCTTGCAGCCCATAGGAATCAATGGGCAATACCGATTCTGTAATTACAGAATCGGTAAATACCGATTTTAGCAAGGGTGCAGGGGGTGTCACTTTGACACCCTCTGGCACCCCAAAAATAGGCATGTGCGCCATGTGGCACACAGACATGCCCTAAGGGCATGTCTGTGTGTCACATGGCACAGGTGTGCATTCACACATGTGCATGCGCACCTGGATTCGGTATTTTACCACCCGATTGGATTGGGTGGTAAAATACCGATTCTTAAAGCCCTGTGGCACTCTGACATGTGCCAGCTACATCTGCATTTACAGAATCGGTATTTTACCGAGTCTGTATTTACCGATTCGGTAATTTTACCGAATCGGTAAATACAGAATCGGTAAAATACCGATTCTGTAAATGCATGCCCTACATCTCAAAATCCAATTACCGGTCGGAAACGGCCACCTACATCTGGCCCTATATCAGGTAGACAATCTGATGTCCTTTTATGTGTCTATTAATACCAGTGAAAACCTGACGTTGACAAACAGAAAAACAAAAATAATGAACCCCACTCTTAGAGAAAAAACTCCTTTGGCACAAGAGTCATCAGTTATTGATTTTTAAATGACAGAACATTTGGTGGATGGCCATCAACAATGACAGCAGCCATCCACCTATTATTTGGTTCTTCAGAGGATCTTCTAAAGGTACAGAGATTCCTGAAGGGCTGGCGGTGATCCTTAAATATGGTGGTCTTCTGACCATTACTGGGGCAGATGTAATGTCCTCCGCTACTATGATGGACATACATGCGAAATACTAAATCAGACCCATAATCGTCAATCAAACTTATATAGGTGCCACTCAATAATCAATCAAATCGACTTTATTCGCATTTGATAAATGCATAAAAGTACAATTAAAAAACACAATACTATTTACAACATAGCTGTAAAAACTTGGTTACAACAACCCATCCAGTAGATGAACTCCTTCAAGTCATTTGAACTGAGTATAGAAAGCTTGTTGTCCTAAAACATATGTAAGGAGTTTCCAACGTGTGTATTACTGCGAGAGCTTGAGAATGCGAGTGTATGCTCAATTTTCTCAACATTGAATAATAAATGGATTCCTCTCATCAGTTTTGTAGAATAAGCAAAAGAATAAAATATGAGAAACGGAGTGGGTAGGCCTCTCGTCGCAAGGACAAGGAGACAATTGATTAAGAGAGTAAATTTGAGCAGGGTAGCTAATCATTCGTAGGAAGGTATTCAATCTTCACCTGATCTGTAAAAAGCAATGCTTATTGTTAGAAACAAAGGAAAGATAGGACGTGTGTCCTCATGCCACCAAAGGCATTGACTGGTATGTTAGCACCGTAGCTTTGGATTGGTTTGCTGCCATCTATCATGATTGCACCTGGAAGTAGAAAGGTCTCTTAGAATTGATTTGGGAAAGGGAGATGGTGAATCGAACAAGATTGCTAAACCCAGATAATTGAAAGACCGCTTTATATATGCTAACCAAGGAATACTGGAAGCTCGGTCAAGAGTAACTATACCCCTAAGCACCATGTGATTTAGTTTAACAGAATTCCTTTTCCAACTTGTTAGCCATAGTAAAAGCAGAGCCAATTTGATGATATCACTTATAAACGGGAGACCAAATTCTTTATGAGCAATAATACTCAGGCAAGAGTCTGGGATTGACATCAATCTTTTTATAAATGTATCCTCAACAACCTGCAGAACATCCACTTGAGCTGTGCCCCAAATTTCAGCTCCTATATGTGAGGCAAATTTCCACGGCGCTGCTATGTTTTTTTTCATACGATTTGCCATATTTAACACTATTGCAGACCAGTTTCATTTGGCACCAAAGAGTATTCCCAAATACATAAAATTCTCCACTGGTTCCAGGATTCTCCCATCTATATGTAGGGTCATTAGTTTTTTCTTTCCGGTACAAACTGCCATAATGAAAGTTTTAGATTTATTTAAAAAAAAGTCCAAACTCTGCCATATAGTCCAAATATATACCAATGTCTGCGTATAGCAGGTCGGGCACAGATAGACCACCTACAGCTGGAGCATCCTTACATTTAGCACTAAGGACTTCGCTTAGTTTGTTTGTATATAATGAGAAAAGGAATGGTGCGAGAACACAGCCCTGTCACACACCCTTTTCCATCTTAAACAATGTTGTGCATTTGCCCTGTTTCCCATATCTTATTACAGCCCCTGTGTCTCTATAAAGTTCCCTAATAAAATAAATGATGGAGTTATCCACGCCCATTGACTCCATCATGGCCCACATTTTACTGTGAAAAACCAAAGGTGATGATGGACGGAGCGTTGACAATACAAACACTCACCCCCAGTCAACTGATCTGGGTTTAATCCATCACCGTTCTTTAGCTCACTCTGCCACCCCAGTTCAGACATGGCCATATGCAAATCAGTCTGACCCTGTGCCTCATGGGAACAGTCCAGCCCGAACTGCCAAGCCATGTCTTCCCTGGACCGGAATCAAGCTTCCCAGGACCGGTTTCTGGCATTACATTTTACTGTGGCACACACAATCAAAGGCCGCAGACAAGTCCATAAAGGTCATATAAAACTGGTCTTTTTTGGCACAGGCATATTTTGCTGCAATTAGGGCTAGATTGGAGCACTGATCTACCATCCCCCTTTCTTTCTAAATCCATATTGGATCTCTGCCAAAACGTTGTCCTCAACCAACCAATCCTCCAATCTATTTAATAACAATCTCCCCATTAGCTTAGCTGTGCTGTCCAATAGGGAGATTGTGTGATAGTTAGTGGGATTCAATGCATCTCCATTCTTATAAATTGAAATAATCAGCAATTGTTTAAATGATGACAGGGGGACCACTTTGGCTGCAGCATTAAAAACTAAGGTCAAAAGAGGAGCCTACAAAGGTTTGTTTACAAGAAAAATATCCAACGGAACACTGACCGGGCCCGCTGCCTTCAAGGGGGGCGATTGAGATAGTGCAAGTTCTTTTTCCTCAACTCCAACTTCGAGGGGGAGCAGGAGAGGAGATCTCAGTGTCCATTACATTACTTTCCGAATGGGCATGAAAAATATTCTGGAAATGAGTTAGCCAGGTGTTTCGTCCCGTAAAGGAACATTGACTAAAATAAGTACAAAAAGACATGCTGCTAGGGGTAAATTCATGAACTGGCGATTATTACTTGGTAACGGGAAGGGAGAGGGAGGCTTGGATACAGACTTATTCAGTCAAATACGCTCTCTTCCTATGCTGTCTGGATGGTTCACCTGAGACATACTACATCTTAAAGTAGGACCTATGTGGCCTAAAGTAGCCACCAAAGGATTTACAGTATTTGGTGAAGTGAGGGTGCTTGAAGTGCCTTGACAGGGCGGAATTCCAGCGAACTTACTTTTGCATCCCTTACACATTATAATTACAATATTTACAAAGGGGGTGAGTTATGGTTAGTTTGAGGTGCAGAGATGGAATTAACATGATTACAATTTACACCCTCCAAGGAATGTTGCAGTGCTCTGCTAGATAATGACACATCAAGTGCACGATCTATGGCATCTAAACGCACAAAAATCCGCTGCAGTAACTGTTTGAAATTGTCTTGAAAATCATGCCGGTTTGGAGTTTATGTTGCAGCATCCTGTTGAGAACTTTTGCCGTCTTTTACAGTTGGCGCAGGTAGTAGCGGAACCCCATTAGAACTAGGGGCTACCGTTAAAGGTTGAGAGGGAATTAGGGTGGCCATGGACTGATCAGACAGAACTGTTCCAACAGATGAATTAACCCCGCCCCCCCCAGAACGAAAAGGGGTTATTGGTGCCACATCCCGTCCCCACCCCCAGCCTTATGTCTATGAGGGCAATCTCCTTTTCCAAGGCTGTGGTCGTCTTAGCCAGAAAAGGATACAATGATGTAACAGTTACCAGATGCAGGATCGTGGATGCAAGAATTGTCTTTTTCTTGCCCATAATGCAGCCGGTGATTAAAACATCGACGTTTGAGGGGGGTCCAGCCCAGTCTCATCCGGGCTCTGATGGGCGTGGACAGGCCTGCCTGTGGCCTGGGCTTTGCCTGGGCGTGCTCTAGCTTTTATGCGCATAATTCCAGGTCCAGATGAGAGTTGTGGTCTCCACACCAGCATTGGTGTGGCTTCCCCCTCAGCAATGCAGGCGCCAGGAGACTGGAAAACAGGCTGGCGGAACACTGGCCGCAGGTACGAGGCATGCTTTTTGCGCAAATTTCAGGTGTCAATGGGGCAGATGGGAGCTGTGGTCTCCTCAGCGGCTTTGTCGTGGCTTCCACCTCAGCAATCTAGGCACCAGTAGACCCGAAATCAGGCCAGTGGCAACCACTCAAATAACTGCATGTGTGGCACAGCTGCATACATCCTGTCAACACAACCTCTGCCTTACTATCAGGTTGTGCACATTAGCTCCTGATTCCAGTAGATAAGTTGTCAGAGCACTCAAGGGATCTTCTATGTCTCCTCGTGTCCAATGTCAACTACCTTTTGAATGTCACACGTAAGCATCACAGCATGTGAGCCTGACCATGGATGAATTTTCATGTCGAGCATGCAGTCGTTCACAGACAGCATTTGGCAGGTGGTCCTACCCTCCAAAATTAAGGCAGTATGCTCTAATTGCATAATTCCTGTGAGCGGGGTGGGGGGTAGAGGGTTCCTCAAACTCTCCATATACCCTTAGATAGTCTTTCCATGAGGTTGTTTTATTTTATTTTTTATTTTTTTATAACTTTTTTGCTTTTTTTTTTTGTCCTCATTAGCCATATAGCCGATCCAACTGTGCTCCTAGCAGCAATAACACGAGGCCCGACCCCCCTGTAGCACCAAGGAGCCTAGGACTAAGCTCCCGGTACCCAGAGAGTCAGCCCCGATGTCACCAGCAGAGCTTGGATGGAGATTCTCCCTTCGGGCCGGTTCGGCCAGTTGTCCACTAACTGTACGGTACCTCCATTTGGACAGGGATATTTTTAGGCCTAATCATCGGACCCGGGGAAAAAAAACAAACAAAAAAAACACCGGGTTGGCTAACTATCCCTTCTCCAATTGATCAAAAAGTCCCAAAATCTCAGGGATCGAGGGCTACATGTTCTCGATAGGTCGACCTTCGATGCTGCATATAGTGAAGACAGCCACTCTACATGCGTTGGAGGATTTGTGTTGACCCAGTTTTTGCAGATTTCTCTTCTTGCTAGTAAGATGGCATAGAATAAAAACTCTCTCTCTAAACCTTTGATGTTATTATTCAGACCGAAGATGATTAAAGGCCATGACCAAGGGATAGATAATCTGAGAATAGATTCAAGTGTTATCCTGACTTCTTGCCAAAAAGTGGCAATGTTCGGGCACTCACAGAACATATGGAGATCTGAAGCTGCTGGAAAGAAGCATTTGCAGCAACACTTCCCGGGTTGGAATTTCGAAAGCCGTTTGGGAGAGTAATACGCTCTGTGCAGTGTGAAAAAGTGATTACGCCTCAGCCATGCTGCTTTGATGATTTTGTAGAGGAGGGTAAAAGAATCCTCCCATATGTCCCCCATATTTAGTTCACCCTCTGCACCCCAGAGTTTTTCCGGGAGGTTGAAGTCACGCTCTCCATCTTCTATAATGCGGCAGTAGAAAAGTGCGACCTCTTTTCTTCCCGCAGGTCTCTCAACTAAGATGTTTTCTAGAGGGCTATGTTCTCCCATCATTACTTTCTTCCTAGTTTGAATCCGAAGCCAGCTGCCTAGTTGTAAGTATACTATCCAAGCAAGTGGTGATGTTACCCTAATCTTAAAAATATCCCAACCCATAAGTAATCCTTCAACCAGCAGATCGCCCCACTGTGTTATACCTGCAGCTAGTAAGACTCTTTTAACTGCGTTAGCTTCTTGTGGTGATAGCCCAGGTAAGTCCCAGATCGGAGCATGTTCGGATAGATATCCTATCCCGGCCTTGGATTTTATTTGAGACCATTCTTTTAAGGTGCCCCATAGTGTCTTTAGTCTGATTTTTTTTAAAAACTTCTGGTGGTCAAACTTAAAAAGAAAACCATTCACTGGAAGGTCCGAGCCCAATAACATTGCCTTATACATAAGCCCGTTTGCATTTTCCCAGGGGATCTTAAGTAGCATCCTGGAATGGGACAGATGAAATGCCCAGGCATAATATTCCAAGTCTGGTAGTGCGAGCCCCCCTTTTTCTCTTCTCCTTCTCAGTTTTTTCCAGGCCAGTCTGCTTGATTTATATCCCCAGATAAATGAATTGATATTTTGCTGACATTTTGCAAGCTGTTTAGTATCAAAGGTTAGCGGGATGGTGTTAAAAATAAAAGTAAACTTCAGGAGAATACTCATTTTTATCAGGCTGGTTCTCCCGTAGATGGTAAGCGGGAGAAAAGACCAAGCTTTCATCAGGGTTTGGGATTCTCGGGAGATCCGGGCTAAGTTGTTTTGAGCCAGATGTTCTAGATCTTTGGTTATTGTAACTCCCAGGTACCTCATTGAGGATTTTACCGGGAGTTGAAGATTGTGAATGTTCCAGACCATGATTTCCGTTTTCTCTGCGTTTATTTCATATCCCGAGAATTTTCCAAAGTCCTCCGCTTTCTTTATAATTATAGGGAGTGCCGACGCGGGATAGTTGAGTATATCATCGGCATAAAGGCTGACCTTCTTTTCCCAGCCCGAAAAAATGAAATGTGGAATATTAATATCCTCCCTAATAGACTGAGCAAACGGTTCTACATACAAATTAAAAAGAAGGGGGGATAGAGGACAGCCCTGCCTTGTTCCTCGGCTAATTTTAAAAGGAGTTGTTCGCGTACCATTTATTAGTAGGGATGCGCTGGGGTTTTTGTATAGTAAGCCTATGGCCCTACAAAATTTGGGACCAAAATGGAATTTTTTCATTATTAGATTTAAATATGCCCAGTTTACCCTATCAAACGCTTTGGTGGCGTCAAGGGTCATAATAGCCAGAGGTAGACCGAAAGTTGAGGCGATATCTGCCGCTCCCACCAAATCATAAGTTAAATCGGCCAATTGCCGGCCTCTGATAAACCCCTTTTGGTCAGGGTGAATAATCGATCCAATCTCGCTGCCAAAATTGAAGTAAAAATCTTGTAATCATTATTGAGAAGCGAGATTGGGCGATATGATCCACACTCAGCTGGGTCCTTACCTGTTTTCAATATTAAGGCTATATTCGCGTCCCCCCAGGAGCTTGGTGGTGACTCCCCTCTAATCAGTATGTCATTAAAAAGATTCGTAAGGACTGGAGTGAGAATACGATTGAGTACCCTATATAATTCTCCTGGGAGACCGTCCGGTCCCGCGGCCTTACCCTGTGTTAGTTGTTTAATAGTGTTAGAAACTTCTAACTCCATTATTTCTTTATCTATATTCTCTGTTTGAGAGCTTTTCAATTCAGGGAGAATTATATTATCCAACCATTCGTTCCTTTCATCCAAATTAGCATTAAGTTCCTCTGTGTAAATATTCCGGAAGAACTCACCGAAGGCATCACCAATGTCCGTATCTGTTGACCTACTATTGATTTCCCCAGCGACCCTCACTTCTTTAATAAAGTTTCTGGACTGATCAGCTTTTATTTTCCAGGCCAGCAATTTTCCGGCAGATTCGCCATATTCGAAGTGCGCAAGTTTACTTGCCTGCCATCTTTTATTTAGCCTCTCTTGCAGTAGTGTATCTAACTTAGTTTTTAATTCTATTTTCTCCTCTTGATTATCTGAGGAGGCTTGATCTGATAATTCCAAACGGGTCAATTCTTGCTCTATATGTAGAATTGCCTCACCGTATTTCTTCCTCCTGTATGAGGCCCTACCAGTAATACAGCCCCTTATAAAGGCTTTCCAGGCCTCCCATACAGTGACCAAACCGGCAGAGCCTAAATTTAGCTCTAAAAAAGAGAAAGTTTCCTGCATCAGATAATCTTTCTCCTCTTCCTCCAATAAAATTGTTCGGTCAAAAGACCAAGATGGATGAGTGGATTTCTGCTCTAATTTTACTGAAAAGAGAATAGCAGAGTGATCTGACAGATGTAGAGGCAAATATGTTATGTTTTTAACCTGATCTTTAATGGAGAGGCTAAATAGGGCATAATCAATTCGTGATTTATGTCTATATTTGTAGTTGTGATAAGAGACTCCCATGGCTTTACCAGCTCTTTGTCTCCATATGTCCTGTAGACCAAGGTTCGACATACATCTAAGCAGAGTATCCCTCATATTACTGTGCGCTATGGCCCTAGAAGTGGGAGATTTATCTAGTTTTGGGTCTAGGACAAGATTAAAATCTCCCATCCATATTATGGGATCAGAACAGGTAATCAGATAGTTCTGCAGGATATTCAGATATGAAGGATCGTCTTGATTAGGTCCGTAGTAGCTAATAATGGTGAAAGCCTTCGAGAATGATTGGACATTGACTATCAACTATCTACTGCTCGCATCTGTTTTCCAGTCCGTGATCTGGGCCCTTGCTGCTTTTTTAAAAATGATGACATTACTTCGAATACTAGCGTTATGGTCCGTACTGACGAATTTATCAACCCATTTAAGCGTTTTAAATATATCTGTGATCTCTTGATTGTTTAAATGTGTTTCCTGGATCGCAATGATCTGCGCGGGTGAATCTCGTAGGTATTGTAGGATTCTATTCCTCCTTGCCCTAACGCGCAGACCATTTACGTTCCAGGATAGGAATTTTATATCTGACATTAATTTTTATGCTCTTCCACATGATTTCCCAAGCCTCAACTCTGATACTTTTTTTGCAAGACAACCTGTCGTTAGCTACATCTCTTTCTATTTTAGCCAAACAGCAGCTTTGAGACAACATTGGATCCATATTCTTCGTGATTATAGAATTCGGTTTATGAGGACTTTTATATTTTGCCTTTCCCTTCCCACCCCTCCCACCCCTGGAAAACCCCCCCCAACTTACTCTGGCATTATGTATTGCCAGCTTGTCGTCGCCGACGTGTTCCTGTTCCATGCCCTAATATCCCTCTTAACGGTCATTATGGTTGAAATATAACCAGTGGTGATTAACGATTAGTGAAACTATGGTTTTAATCCCTTATCTAGTAGCTATTTTATATCATATTGTTGCTATTGATGATCCTCGAGTGACCAAAGACGGCTTTGGGCAGTGATATAAAAGTTAAGAATTGAAAGTTGAAAATAGGTGCCATTACAACCTAATGAAACCTTGACTTTTGACAGTAAGTATACCGGGGATTGAGGTTCATACTGAAATTCCCGCGTTGATACCCGTTGATCTATTCATGTCTTACCCACTACTATTTTGGTGGCCTATGTTGTGTGAAAGCGATGTATATATTTTATCTTCCCCCCTTTATATCATTTTCTTTTTTTTTTTCACCCTCTCCATTTTTTTTTCCTTGTTTCCCCTTTCCCCTTTTTTTTTTTTTTCCCTCAACCAAGTGTTCGTGTTTTCTTCCCCCCCTCTTTTCCCTTACCCCCTTTTTTTTTTTACTTATTTTACAGATTCCTCTAGTATTTTACCAATATTCTAAACGCGGTCTGGGGGGTTTGCGTGTTGACTAATAGTTACTAGTAGCTCATCAGCTTCAAAGGGAGACTTGACATTGTACATTTTGTTATTGTACATTATCCTAAGGAAGGCAGGGAATCTCATTTGCACGGTAGCACCTAGACTTCTGAACTTCTCCATCCGTTGGCCTAATTCCCACTGCCTATCTAGTGTGGTTTTAGACAGGTCGGACCTCACTTCAAAAGAAAAATCTAAGGCTTTCAAGGTCTTGGTTTTCAGGGCTGAAGTCAAAATCTTCTCTTTGAGTGAATACGTTAGAAAATTCACCAGGATCTTCCTTGGTTTTTCCCTACCTGGTTTAAGACGGAATGGATCCCGGTGTACCCTCTGGATATCTGTTTCTATCTCAGACAGGGGTTCATCCAGATTTAGAGAGTCTTTTAGTATGGTTGCAATGAAACTCCTTAAGTCTCCTCCTTCTTTCCCCTCCGGAATTTTTAGAAGTCTCAAGTTGTTCCTTCTAGAGAAATTTTCGAGAGACTCAACCCTCTCTTTGACTGTGTTGCCTTCCTGTCGTAGTGTCTGAATCTTCGCCTCAGCAGACTTCAATTTTGCCTTGAGTTCTTCCACACAGACCTCTAAACCTCCGGTTCTTAGTGAGAGACCATCTACCTTAGACTCTAAGTTTTCGCACATTGTGCGAATCTCTGATTGAGTTTGTCTAGACTCCTCGAAGCTTCTTTTCGACTCCTCAAACCCATTTCGAATCTCTTCTCTCATACTGAGAAGTATAGCTTGAAGGGTATTGTCGCTACCATTTTCTTCGCCACCTCCACTACATAGATCCAGCTCTTTTGTCCCACTTCCCTCTACTGGGGTGGAGGCTTGCTGCTCCGGAGAGGAAGCTGCATTAGCAACTCGCTCTACTGGGTCCCCCATCTTTGCTCCGCTGAGTGATTCACCTGCCCTTGTTGCCTCCACTTCGTCTTCCCCCAAATTGCCAAATATAGATATAATAGTAGTTATAGGTTCAATATCTCCAACTAACGTAGGTGCAATTTGTGTGTCAACAGATTTTTGGGGCTCTTGGTTTACATTTAATATCTGGGGCAGGACCTTGAAATAGGACTTCAATGAAGGTGTGATTCGGGAGAATTTACTAGCTTTTATTTTAGAATCCCCCTTACTCAGGCTTGCCTTATGAGGTACCTCTTTCGGGGCGATATACCGTAACTGATGTCCCTTACCCCTTCTCGAATCCCTCGAGATAGGGGGTTGTGTATGTCAGTCGCAAGCTCGAGCTCAAGTTCTGACTCCGACTCTGTGAGGGACTGTTCCCCTGGGCTCCTTTCAATTACTTGCGCTTGACCAATGTCCCTGAGACCTGCAGGGGCAACTGATTCTTTATCTTTATTACTACCTTTCCCTTTCCCCTTAGCCTTCCGCTTCCCCAGGGTTCTGGTGGTAGTACTGTATGAAGTCTCACTAGGTGCCTGGTTAGAGTCTTGAAATTGTGCCTTGAATCTGAAGACTCTGGATGTAAGGTCTAAATTCTGCAAAGGTTGGCAATCCTGTGTATCTGCAGAGCCCTGACTGTCAATAGATTGAGCCTGACCCCTCAATGCTCTCAACACCTTCCCCCCCTGCTGGTCCCCCTTACCGCACCGAATGATTGTTGCCACTCTTTTTGCAGAGACACTAAACACTGCTGCCCTTCTGCTTCTTCGGAGCTCCACAGCTGCGTCGCCCCAGCGGTGGGGTGCAGGGAGGTAAACCTGCTCCCAACACATCAGCAGCTCAATCCACCTTTGTTTAATGCAGCACAATTGTTTTCGGAAGTTCAGGCTGCCACCACGTAGGCGAGATTTGAATCCTAACGCAAGGGTCCCAGGCTCCCTTCACTCTCGGCTCCACTCAGCGCTGTGCACTACACAGTGCCGTGCTCCGTTAAGGACCGCTCCGCTCGTCTCACCTCCTTTCAGGCAAGATCTCGATATTCGAAGGATATTCAGGGGCACTGGCAGCGAAAGCTGCTAAGGCAGCTATTTTCCTGTGGAAAAGTTATGAGCAATCTCTAACCACACAGTGATAATTATTTTTTTTTGTACACTGAGGGTCGCGTAACTATCTAGTGAACACACATGAGCCTTTGCATTAATATCGGTGTTACTACCGGCAACTCTTCCACTGCTATGCTCCAGGAGCTCCGTAACTCCAGGATCTCGATCGCCGCTCGATTGCCGGATTCACACTTCCCAGAACGGCACAGCTGAGCGTTGCACTCCCGGGGCTCCGCCCGCCCGCTCACTCTCCCTCTCTGCCGCTGCCGAGTCCGTTGTATACTAATACCATCTCGATGTCTTTCTCGTATATTTTGGTAGCGTCCTTGCTTGCTATCTCACCATACGCTCTTTTGGAACAACCGATGTGGTTAGTTCGTCTTCTGGGGCATGTCGGTGGAACCTTCGCCGAGGACGAGCGCGCCGCCCTAACAAGCGGCCGCCATGTTTCCCCCGTGTATTTGTTCTCTTGACACATTGAGTCTTTCCATGAGGTTTTATTAAATGCCCTCCAGTTTTTAGGTGGTAGAAACGAAAAGTGTCCTCCCAAGCTTTGTTTGGTAATGAACATAGCCTACTCCATGGCCCTGTAAATCAGACCGATTATGAATTTGAGCAGGGGAGATGAAAGCCATAGCACTGCAGATAGTGTTTAAGCTTTCTTTTCCTTCCGAGTCCTCGCTAGGGTCTTGCTATCTTCTTTGCACCAGTGGAGGTGACACCTGGAACGGCAAGAGCCTGTTCCTCACCAACCTAAAATGTCTACCCATTCCTCCTGTTACACTTCTAGATCCAAAATCTTCTCATTCGTGAAGATACTCACGGCGTTTCGAGGAAAACAAGGCAACTGGTAAAACTACAATTGTGTCCCTCCTTTTGTCTTCCTTACTATTGCAGCTTCTCCTTTTGCCTTAATTTGAGTTCAAATTGCTTAACGTCCTAGAAACACTTGTAGGTCTTTTCTAAACGTTAGATTACTGCCATCAGAATCCAGCACCTTGCCAATCTACGCTCCTCAGTTAGGTTACAATTGTACCAAATATTATTTTTCTCCTAGTCCAATAAGTTGGTTGTTACAGTATTTGTGCTCAGAAATGTGTCACCTCTTAAGTGGAAGGTTTCTGTCCCCACACCCTGAGTTAAGACATTTTGGCCTAGATGTAGGTAAATGTGAATTACCGATTCATAAATACCGATTTTTACCGATTCGGTATTCATGAATCGGTAAATCAAATGTAGGTAGAAATTCGGTAACAAATACCGAATTGGTATGATTCGGTATTTACCGATTCTGTAATTACAGAATCGGTATTTGTCATTGATTCCTATGGGCCTTGAAGCTACCGATTCGGTAATTACCTAATCGGTAAAAATACCGAATTTACAAGGGGGACAGGGTGTCACTTTGACACCCTGTTGCACCCCTGTTTCTGGCTTGTGTGCCATGTGACACATAGACATGCCCTTAGGGCATGTCTGTGTGCCACATGGCACAGGTCTTTGTTATTTACCATGGAATTTTATTCCATGGTAAATAACGATTCGGTAAGGGCCTGTGGCACTGATTACAGTGCCACCTACATATTGATTTACAGAATCGGTAAATTTACCGATTCAGTATTTTACCGACTCTGTATATTTACCGAGTCGATAAAATTACCGATTCTGGAAATCAATGGCCCCCTACATTACAAATCCCAAATACCGGTTGGTAACGGCCGATTTGTATTAGGCGAGCTACATCTGGCCCTTTAGATGTTCTTATTTAACCCTCAATAGCAATATTTTTTTATGAAAGATGTCCAGAAAAATTGAGCATTGATTTGTATTACATAAGAGGGTATGAACAGATTGCATATTTTGTAGCCACACAATCTGATTTATGCCATGACCTTGGTTCTTGGATTTTACCAGAAATAATTCTTTCTTTCTGCAAGAGTTATATGGACATCTATTGCTTTAACTTTCATCAAAACAAAATGCTGAGTTTGGCATCTTTTAAAATGTGTCCATCAAAAGCGGTTCTACGGCAGTATGGTGACAGCATTTCAACTTTGTATCGAACGATTGTCGTGTGCTTCACTTTAATTGGAACTTCAGTTATTCAGCTGTCTCAAGCGATGGTGCGGCTACTCTGTTATACATATAAATAAAAATACATCAAAGTGGAGATGGCAATTACAGGTTTTCAGTTGAGTAGTTGCATCTTTACTTCTGCCAAGGGCTGTCTTTCAATTGTTTATAGTCTGGCCCAGCCCTTTCCCAGCAATGAGTTTACCATATAATCCTTGTATGGGAGGGAAGGATATTAGGGCTTGTGCAGTCTGTATCCAAAGCAGGTTGTGTGGAATTTTCAGCTGACCAGCAGCATTGGCGGAGACCTGGGTCCTGTCTGGCCAATGAATTTTCTGAGGACCAGAACTTGGGAGAAGAGTCTGGGTTTATCTTTGATACAAAGCATATCTTGTCATTAGGGTGAGTAGACTCTACCCGCTTGCATTATAAGCCATTTTAGAAAACCCTTTTTTTCAACTCCTTAACTGCAAGAGGACAGAAGATAACATGCTGGTATATTGTGCCAATCATTATTGGGGTAAAGAAAATTCTGGTTTGGGAGCTTGTTGCTTTGGGCTGTAGAGTCTCAAATGTGCAGTCAGGATGAATGCTGGTTCAGTGCCCCAACACCATGACTCCGGAGTTGAGTAGAGGCATTGATCTTCTTGAGTGTCTCGCAGTGGTTGACTTACTAATTGTTCAAAATGACAGTTTGATTTGTTATGTTATGTGCATTGATAAAGTGCACTTTCTCCCACAGAGGTATCCTGGCACTGAGCGGGTGTGTGTACCTTTGACTTTCGCCATACAATATGTCCATGCTGACAGCAGATTCTGACATAAAGTTGCATGCATTTATTAAAATGCAACCAACCACCATATCATGGAAAGAAAAATAAATACCTGAGTGTATCGACTGACTCTAGCCAAGCGGTTCACATCTTCATGAGACAAACTGCATACCAACTCCCACACAAAGGTATTTATTCACCTGTCAGGGAAGATTTAATCTTTGTTAGACAATTCAACTTCCAATTAAAAAAACTTCACTACTCTATGTCATGAACAGAGCTACTGAGTTGATCTGAGAAGGTTTACTCACCTGCGGCCACCAACAAGGAAGAATCTTATTCTGGAAGAATACACACATTCTAAAGTATCTTTACTCCACAGGGCCTACCACTGGCACAAGTCAGCTTAATCCTAAGAGTGTTGGTAAAAAGAGTAAATTATTATTCCAAGACTATAACTCTAATTCACCACTGGATAGTTACTGGTGGGTGTTATACATACTTGTGCTACAAAATGGATGATGGACAATCCTTCCCTCTCTATCCCAGTAGGATGGCCAAAGCTTCTTAGATCTCGTTTCAGTCTTGCTTAAAAAACCGCTTTGGGTAGGAGAGGGGAATCTCAGGTTACTAGGTGTTAGCGGTGCACCTGAAACATATGATAATAGCAGAAGCCTCTAGAAAAGTACATGGAGGTAAGGGTTTTAGGACCCCTAGTGCAGACTCTAGTGGATGAATGTGTGACTGAAAGAGGTACACTGATCTAGCTGCCCTTGAGCCTCTGGGGTCCCAAAAGGATGTGACGGGTGGTCTGGGAAGACATGACAGAGCTTTCCTACCTCCGCTTCTCAGAACAGACAGTAAGAGCTGTTAGACAATTCCCTACCCATTTTAGAATTCTAACCCACTCTGTTCACAGGATGAGCTGCAGCACAAGTCTGACAGACACCTAACTGTGTACCTGTTTGTGAATGAGAGTGCAGAAAGGAAATAGGGGCAAAGAAATAAAGCCTCATCAAAAGTGAGTCCCGCACATGTAACATGGAATCAGTGTTAAAAAAAAAAGCACATTCAGATATTTTGAGGATTAGGTTAAGTGCACTAGTGGTGAGGATAAAAGTACTTCCCTGAAGAAGATACCTTGGACTTTAAGCATTGGAAATCCTTCAGAAATGTTTTAAGAATCCGAAGTATAAATCTGGTTGAGAGCAATGGGCAACTTTTTAAAATTGGTATGAGGAATCCATGAGGTGTAAAAAAGAATTTCAAATGTCGGGATTGAAAGACACCCACAAGAAACTGAGACACCAAATTAGTCACCTGAGGGGCAATGCTATGGCTTGTGCCCCACTGTACTGCCTCCTCGTTGCATGTTCCCCAAACAGTGCTAGTGAGAACTCAGTAGTGGTAGAAGAAAAGGAGGAGGATATATTTGATGTTCCAAGCTTCTACATACCATCAGGAAATGCAGGTGTGTATTATTACATGTCTAGTATGTCTGGGTGTGGAGCAGCACTGGTCAGTGTGTCGGTAGGAGAGGCGTAGACAAATCAAGCACAAGTGACAAGAAGCAGATACAACAACGCCTCACTTGCCATCCCCAATGCGATCTATCTTAGTACCCCTTCACCCTGAAGCAATGCATTGGAGTGCCCAGGTTTGAAGTGTGACTACTACTCTGGATAGTCTAAGATTGACTACAGCAAGAATAATGAGAACGCTTGAAATTGCATCCTGACCCAACCAACTTACCCTTGGTTAGCAAAGAAAACAGTGACAATCCAAGTGACATTGCCTGGGCCCAACCAGATGCCCTCAAGAGTACCCAGGCCATTGAGTAGGTGGCTGAGTCACCATTCGTGCCCTGCTGGTTCCCTGCTGCTGATCTAGTGAATTTCAAATGACAATTCCTTAACATATGTGGTAATACCACAAAAGTCGCCTTAAGAATTGCAGACTGTATTTACATTTACAAACCTAAATGGACTTAGTTATTCTTAGACATCATGTCAAGTGCAGTGAATTATTGGTTAGAATAACAATCTAATTGGCTGTGGCAAACACCTGTTGGTTAAAATGCTCCTATTGCGGCTAGTGATACATGGTTGCAGTGGTGAAGTATGTCCTGTAAAACCAGATTGGACAAAGATTAATAATCATATCACTTCACTTCCTGCACAGTCATCAGATGAGTCAAAGGGCATTTTAGGACATTTCTGAAACGTCTTTGAAGCTTGTAAAATGGCACCAGTGGCTCTCAAAAATCATTTAAGGTCCTGTGGTCCTGCATTTCTCCCATGCCGATGGTCTTAAAGTTTATGAATTTGGTCTCAGCAGGTAACTAATGACTATGATCAAATATATTTATGGATTGTATCTGATACTGCTGAGGTCAGTTTCCATACTTAAAAGTGTCACAAAGGTGATACCAAAAATCCTATGCATATATAGTGGAGAGGAACTACATAGTGCCCTCTGACATAGCATCCCAAGAGCTCGGATGCCACACAGAGTTGCAGCCCATGCCACAGGGCATGACTAGGAGCTCTATGATGAAGCAAGCTATCATGTCGGTGGGTGAGGGCTTTCGTCTGTAATAAAGGAAACTCCATAGCTAACTGGTTGATTGTTTTTTTATCTTAGTCCACATTCAATTATGTCCTTCCCTACCCCAGAATATTACTGTTCCACCCATGTTCTTCTTCACACTGGGTTACCATTTTGTCACTGAGAGTATCGGTTCCATCCTGTTCTGCCAAGAATTTAGAAAATCTTTGGGATCCAAAAAGGGGCGTGCCTGTTCTGTGTGGAGTTTAGACATCTTCGAGATGCCGAAAGGGGCCCCTATGCACATGTTATCAGCCTTACAGTTGATGTGTGTGAGGTTCATGCATGCAACACCACCTACTGGAAGTACTGTGAGTATGATGTATGCTAGTCTAGTAAGTACATTTGCAGTCTCGGGTTCCAGCTCATTACTGTCAAGAGGTTCCTCACAAAATGTGATTTTTCCATCTCTCACTTCAGGAGAGCATCCACCAGAGATACCATATGTGCTCTGGGTGCATGTACCAGATTACAAAAAAGATATTGGTGCCCCAGTGCAGATGTGAAGTCTCGCCCGTAATGGGAACAGTGCAGCAATGAAAGATGGGCCTGCAGCTTTACACCGCTGCCTGGTATCTCCCTGTAGGAGAATTGGCCTGAATTTGTACCCCAGAAGCAATATTCGACTACACGCCCATTGGTGGATATCTGAGTAGTCACATGGATAGCTTCCCCCCCCCCATTGGCATCTTTGTGGGGTGCTCTAACAGTGTATACATTCCTCAGAGAAGCAAACGCTTCTTTGCCCCTGGGTATGTATCAGATGTATCAGGAAGCTGGCCCAGGAGTTGAGGAATTGCACGCCCGCACTTGCCTAGGACCATGTTCTCATGCAAATGTGTGGAAGCCCCCTTGCTATTGTGTGGGTGCAAGTTACGAGCCCGCACAAAAATCTGTGACTTCTCTGTGCTATAGAAGTCCCCTCAGTGTGCAAATCTTGGGTGGAAATATCCCTTGCAATTGATGGAACGTTCCTGTAATCTGGGTCCAGGAAGGATGTGTTTCACTAGCATTGAACTCTACTCATCTTTCCAGGACATTGGCTTCTGATCAGGTAATAATAAAATAGATTTGTATAGAAGTAAGCTAGCAAGGAAAAGGGAAGAGGTTTAAATGAATATGAAATTTCTCTAATATTCTTTGAAAATAAATGTAATAAAAATTAATTTGTTGAGATTTCCTGTGTAGGGCTGTGTGCAGCATGTTATTTTGCCATACTGTATATCGTGGAAGTGGTTTTTAACCACTATGGTGTTTTGATGATAAAATAGTTCAAAACTAGTTGGTGCATAATACGTAAAGAGCAAAGCAGAGAAGTAGTAGTTATAGGCTAATGTCTCACTCCGAAGAGAGTTGTGGAAATCACGCATAGGCACAAAGCAACAGAATTTCACTTTCAAGTGCCTAAAATAATAAACAAGTATTGGCAAAGCCAATAGGTCTTGCCGATGGGAGACCTATTGGATTTGTCAAAGGAGTGCGGGTGGTACATGGAGGTCCACTGAGTGATTGTAGGCAGTAGTGGGCTCTCAGTGAAAGAGGCAGTGAAGAACTTGGTAAGGCGAAGACAGGGCAGCAGGAGACAGTGAAGGGTTTTGACATTATTACATTCAAAAGACACTCAAACTTAAAAGACGAGCAGATTCATGTTAATTTCGTGCAAACCTGAAGTTCTAATGCGAAAATACTTGTTTACATGCCTCAGGATGGGTATGCCCAAGTCAATATGGTCATACAGCGCTTTCTTCAAATGATTTTTGTGGGCCAAAAGAGGGGTGTTCCTTCATAAACCGGAGTTGATCATAGACAAAGGATGTAAAATTATTTTTTTCTAGTGCACAGGTTCATGGAAAAATAATCTGAAAAGCTGATGAGTTGATTTTTTCTTAGGATGAATATTTCGCACATGAAACACAAAGCTGCAAATATCAGTGTCATGTCAAGAAATTTCCACTATTGTGAACACAAGCGTGAAGAATGCACTATCGTACTATTGAAATGTAAGAAACAAGATTAAAATGAAGAGCAGTTATATAAAATAGTAATATGTTGCAAAAAAAAAGGTTTCCCTGGTAAACTATGTGGGAACATTACATAAGTATAACAAATCTCCAGATATTTTTGGGAGTGGGAAATCTTATTCCAAATCAACCTCCTACTAAATAAATTCTGGAAGCATTAACATTAAATGTACACCTCTTTAGAACATCACCCATGTTGGGAGAGGATTTAACCTTACGGCTAGAGCGGTTCACCTCGAAGTTGGGGAACTGAGTTCGAGTCTCGGCAACAACGCTAAACGTTCTGCGATTCTGGCTTAACCTCCCCGTGCCTAACAAAAATGAGCTATAAGTTCTTAAATGCATTTATTGGAATTCTTAAAAATAATTAAGTACCAATAAAAAAATCCAAATAAAAGAACTGTTTTCGAGCTTACTGTTTTAAAATATAAAACTACTGCTGATTGACTAGAATATGCAATGTCATAATTGTACTTGACCAAGAGTTTTCTAACAGCGGACGCCTCCAAGTAAAAAATTTAACCATCAGTCCTTGGACTCAATTATATCTTACTAACTACAAAAGTGTGTCTTTCCATGGACACATTCATATCCTCCTTCCGGTAATGGGTCTCTGGTAAGAGCGGTGCAATGAAAGCTGTAAAGACCACTACAGCCCCAGTGCGTGAGTGGTTCCCCTGGTTGCCTCTGGACAGGGGAGAAAAGTGCTTTAGCTCCTTTCTCAGGGAACAAAAGGCCGGCAGCTGGGAAGGGGAGAAGGTTAGCAGAGGTTTTACAGATCAAGAAGAAAAAACTGTGGCAACAACAAGTAAACTTTTCACCCTTTCCTAGCCGTGAAGAAGCTGGACTCTCAGACAACGCCAAACAACGTCATCCTTTTATGCAACTGGACAATCTCTATCGATTTACCGCAAATAGAAAACAGAGCGGAACAGCTCTATACAGGAGGGCACGCTTATTTACAAATATACATTTGCTGCCTTAACGCACAATAAGAAAACAAGCTGTGCACTGCTTTTTCCCTACAAGCGCTGTCGATAGATCAATGATTCGTTCCTTCGTCACATTCAGTTGCCACATAACTGATGACATCGCAGCATGTTATTCTTGCACCCCTACTACCCAGAAGCCACGTACTCAGTGCTAAGGAAGACCGGTCCATCTGCACCCGACTGTTCCCATGTCAGTAGGGTCAGAGCGACAATCGCTAGGAGGGAACACAATGAATACACAATTCTCTCCGAAGACTCCACTGAGCGGATTCTCACTAGCTGACACCCCAAACCTCATACACCGTCGACCTATGATACAGCTTTATAACTTGGTCACCAATAATGCACAAATGTTGTAACCATCCCCGTGTTTGCTACAAGATCGTGGTGGCAATCATTAACAAGCGCAGACAAGCGCGGTTGTGAAAGTGAAAGTGTTTCATGACCCCGCTGGGTTTATTAGTAACCTGATCCAGGATGGAAGGCAGCGGGCACACTGCGTGCAGCTGCTCGCTCCGCTCGCTCCCGAGACCCATAGGCCATGGGATTGAACGTTCACAGAAAAGGCGGGACATACCCCCTCCTTTGGCCATTTGCATGCTTTCACTTTTGAAAGCTACACGCAAAGGCCAATGGAATGTATGGGAGGAGTCCGACCCACACAGAGAAGTCTCTTGGAAGTCTGGAGTGATTTGAAGAGGCCCTCTCTAGAGCAGCGCATGCGCACTGAGCTAGGCTCGACCTAAAAAGTATCGACTCAGTTGCCAAAGTGAAGTAGTTTGGAAAAGGTTTAGTAACCTGGAAGAACATGTATATGAGAGCCTCAAGCTATCCTCACATTGGATATTTGATCAATGTGTTTAGACCGTATCAATTTCTAAGGAAGGTCTTTCGACAAGATATTAATTCAATAAAGTTTCTAGTGGAGAATGTCTATGAAGCAGTTGACATTATGTGGATAACTTGGCATAATAGGGCATTACATTTAAAGTTATGGACATTTAATTCAGATTAGAAGAAAGGGGATAATAATGTCTACGGTCAGTAGAAATAAATAACCAGCTAAGTTTTCAAAATAAGCTATAAATATGTACCTTTTCACAAGACTGTCAGTAGAAACAATAGTTTGGGGGATATGATGATTGAGTCAACATGTTCCGAACTTCTCAATCCTCGGGACACCATGAATTCAAGGACAAACTATCACTTTGGTCTTTTAGGTGAAATAATCATAACAAATGCGCCTGAAAAAAGGTGATTGGAATTTACACTCTCCGATGTCATTTTAAATCTGTATTTTACTACTGATACCTTTCGTATTTTACCCATTAAATCGAGACATTCAGGTTTTATTTGCTGGTAGTGCACAGTTTGTGTTCCCACCTTTTCAATTGTGGTAACTTGCACTTTGCTTGTTTGCACCTGGTCATCTCAGCGTTTCCGGTCCGTCACTGCATTTTTGTTGCCGATTGTATGGAGAAACTATGCTCCCTTCCAGTTCCCCTCCTTCTGAGGCCACCCCCACTTCCGGCAGGCTACCGGGTTAGTGGCGGGATCCCTCATAAGTATTTTAAAAAGATGCAGCACCGGAATATTAGTGGATGCGCGCAGCGGGCGTGCCGGCAGCATGACGAAGGCAAGCCCGTCTGCGCCCGTCCACAACCGAACAGCAGCCCGCGCCAGGCATGCTGCCGGTTTTCCGCCAGGAGCCCTGCTTTCGCCCACTAAGTTGAGGATATTGGATATTAAAGGTAATTGCAGTAGCCGTATAAAAGTAGATAATGTTAGAGGCCCTACTACCTGTCTTAAGTGCCGAGCTGTGCTTTCCTTTACTGTCTCAGAGCATATAGCATCGACAAAGAAAGGCACTTTCACTGATAACACCATGATAAAAGGGGGACTAATCAATGCACGGTCCTTAGTTAAACATGCATTGGACATTAGAGAGTTAATCGTAGAAAAGGAACTTGACCATCTGTGCATGAAGGAAACTTGGCTAAACGAGTGGTGCATTCCAGACATTGTAGCTGCACTCCTTCCCAACTACACGATCTGTAGGAAGGATAGAGGTGCAGATAGAGGAGTGGGGTTGGCTATCATTTATTGGGATTCACTACAATGTAAAAACTTTGATCTCCATTCGCTTAAGGGAGCAGAAAGCCTCGGGTTCTGCTTTACAATAACCGCCTCCCTCTCTTTCACCGGCACACTGGTCTATCGTCCACCGGGTTCCGGTGTAACGTTCTTAGACTCCCATGGGGAAACAATTAGCCACTTTTTGCTTAAATACGCTAATTTTACCATCCTTGGAGATTTTAATCTCCACCTGGAAAATTGTAATGAACCAGGGGTGGCTACCTTCATGGAAATAATGAGCCCACTTGGATAAGGCCAACTAGTAGGCTCACCAACACATCGGGCTGGGCTCACACTTGACTGGGTCTGTACTAATTTTCCCCTTCTTTCAACAGACTCACCTATCACTCAGACATGGTCAGACCATGACTTTATTCCCCTGAATATCACAATACCCAACACTTCCCATATTGCTATGTAGGCCACCACCACACAGCCTAGGCATAAGTGGTTCCAGTTAGCTTCCAACCCTATGTTAGACAAAATTACACAGATACATGGCCCAGCTCTCACCGGGAACCGCACAGAGGACTCGTACCATTTCCATACTTGGATGACATTAATAAGTGATGAGTTAATTCCACTGAAACCTCCCAGGAAGATAGGCAAAATTAAATTGCATAAAGATCCCTGATTTACACCAGATTTAACTAACCAAAGCCTCCACTGCAAGCAACTAGAACGCAGGTGGAGAAGAGCCTATGATACAGTAGACAGGCAAGCCTTTACAATAAGTGGGAAACAACATCAGACCTCCATTAAAATAGCAAAAAGAGATTATTATCATAACAAAATAGTGGAGGCCAATCATGATCAAAAATAAATGTTTTCGATTGTAAAGTCCTTCACTGATCCACAAGCACTGTGTAAAGAAATTCCCCCCTCTCAGACCCTCTGTAAAGAAATCGCATCTTACTTCGACAACAAGATTAAGATCATTCAAAAGGACTTTGGAGCAGTTATGCCACAAGAACCAGACACCGATCAGGAATTGGTGGATATGGATAGTAGGCCTTCCCTGCAAGTTTTCCAACCTGCTTCATTGAAGGACACACTGTCAGCAATTGCAGCCTGTCAATCGGGCTCGCCATTAGACACCTGTCCCCCCTCGATCATACATCAAATGCTTACCACCCTCAATCCAGTGATTAATCACATTGTAAATTCTTCACTAGTCACTGGCGTAGTTCCTGACAAATGGAAACTTGCCATAGTGAAATCCTTAAAGAAAAAGCAGAATGTAGGTAGCTCCAGTCTCTCAAATCTTCGTCCAATATCTTTGTTACCAATGTTGGGAAAGATTACAGAAAGAATGGTCTACAAAGAGCTGTCAAATTTCTTTGAAACGCATAGGTTATTACACCCACGCCAGTTAGGATTCCCCCCAAAGCATTCTACAGAGTTCACCTTATTAGAAATATCAGATGCCCTGAAATTAATTGCAGACAAAGGCAGGAAAGCAGTATTAATCCTGCTCGATTTGTCTGCCGCGTTTGATACCGTTTCCCATAATATACTTTTGGCTCGAATAAAATCTAGCGGTATCTTGAATTCTGTCCTGACCTGGATCAAGTCTATCTTGTCCAACCGTAGGCAAGGGGTTTCTCTAGGTGCCTTTCTTTCCCCCCAAACGGTCTATTACAGCAGGAGTGCCTCGGGGCTCTTCTCTTAGCCCGCTCCTATTTCATATATATATGCCCCCTCTAATCTCCCTCATTTCATCATTTGGGATTGAAGTTTCATCGTATGCTGATTATACTCAGCTGATTCTATCCCTTGAGAAAGATTTCACCACTGCAGAAGCAAAGTGTAAGCTTTGCTTTTCAGCAGTTATTCAGTAGATGAAAGATAACCATCTCAGGTGTAACACGGACAAAACGGAGATCCTTTTGATAGGGAAAGATAATCCGTTTCAACCTCGGACATGGCTGGAAGATGCAACAGTCCCCCTTCAACTGTCGAAGTAGCAAAAAATCTGGGAGTACTATTTGATGCCTCCCTCTCTTTTAAACCTCATGCACTGAAAGTGGCAGAGACCTGTTTTGGCCTAATCAAAACTTTAAAAAAATTATTTGATCTGATCCCCTATCGACGAGGAAGACGGTAGCCCTGGCGCTGACTCTTTCACGCTTAGACTATTGTAACAGCCTCTGTGTGGGGATCAACAAAGCTAAACTGAAGAAATTACAGGTGGTCCAGCACGCAGCAACTTGGTTGGTCCTGTAACTTTCTCGCAGAGCGTCTGCATTGGCGGCTCTGTAATCTCTCCAGGGGCTCCCTTTACATAGATAATTTTATTTAAAATTCTCTTAATTACTTTTAGAGCTGCAAATAAACAGGGACCAACCTTTCTTTCATCAAGATTCACCCCGTACACCACAACCAGGACCCTGAGATCCCCTTCGGCTCACTTCCTTAAAACTTCCTGTTTCTGATGCAAAACCTGGGGAGGGAAATCAGCAACAGTTCTAGGCACGAAAACTTGGAACTTCATGCCAGTTAAATTGAGATCCTTAGAAACAGAAAAACAGTTTAGGAAGGCATTTAAGACCTGGATTTTCAGAATATCAGATGAAGTCTGCCACCTTATATTGGTTCCGCTTCCTCTGCTCTGCATGCCCTTAACTGTATAGCGCCAGGATGCTCCTTTCGAAGTGACAGTACGCGCTCTATAAGTTCCCGATTCATTCATTTGTTCATTCATTCATGTCTATGAATGTGAAACTTTCCTAACATAGGTGTTATTCATGAGAACATGGATAATACAATCAAACAATAAAGGGATGTCATGGAATATTTCAGATATAAAAAAAATACTTAGATTTAAGGGGGAATTGATTTAACGCACTTCTTTTTAAAACATCACATACTGTGTTTAGAAGAAAAGTGGCACACAGAAGATTCTGCAATCAAAGCTTTTGGTACACATGAACAACAAACATTGTCCTGTAATAAGGGGTTGGGTATTAGTGGTTTGATGATGCTTTTAGCATCCACCAACCTCGCACCCAGCACCTGGACTCTGCCATCTGTGTGTCCTGCCATTCCAAGTGGTGCCACCCCAGTCCTGGACCCTTGGAAGTTGCTTCAGGTTGTATGGGCCTGAAGGTGCCCTACCAGCCCACCTGTGGATTCAGCAGAACCGATGCATCTCCTCCTCAGCACAGCGCATCTCCCGCAGAACCGGCGCATTGATTCTGTTGTGGGACACATTGCTGTCAGAATCAAGTTCACATCACCTACAGCATCCCATTGGACCCGCTCTGCGTGACGCATCTCCATGCAAGGACATTGCCTCTTCCAATGCAGCCCATATGAACTGTCGCTGCACGATGCATCTCCATGCAAGGACATTACATTGCAGTTCACAGTTCCCACAGAACCGCCCCTGCATGACGCATGTCCTTCCCCGCACCTTGCAGCGCCTCTGCTGTACGACCCATCTCAACACGGGTCTTCACATTTACACATTGCCTCTAATTTAATCCTGATTGCTCTGTGCCAAGCTACCAGAGGGTTCAGCGCAGGTTAATTTGGTTGCGACGTCACCCTAAAAGGATTGTGGTTGCTGCTGGAGTAAGGTTTTACCCCCCTCAAACAACTACCTATTTTCTCACAGGTTGTTTAGCAAATGTTAAGGAATATTTAAGTAGGCATTGTCAGCGTAATCAAGTCTTGTATTGACCAAGAATACTATTACCTAGACTATAACCAAAGCTCATATACCTAAATGGTTTATTCAGGGGACAATCCTGACATAATGCTGCACAATATATAGAAAGGAGCAAGCTAGGTGTGTCATCATAATCCATAAGAACTTCCAGGTTTGTTTTTACCTTAGCTACCAGTGAAGGAGTAAATGAGATGGCCCTAGTTCCATAGACCATGATCTCATTTTGATCGAGTTTATTTTGAGACAGATGGTGCTCCTCTCGTGTTTGCTGGTAGGCATCCTAAAAACTGTTTTGATCATCCAGGGAAGATAATAGGATGTGAGCAAAAGCCACATGATATCAGCATAATTCTATCAGTGCATCACACAGGAGTGATGCAATGGTTGATTTTACCATTAATAAACTTTAATAGCTATAATTTCTTGAATATTGTGGAGTACTCTTACAAAGGCCCTTACAACTTTACACTGATAATATTAAATTATGGAGTGTTAATGGCATAGATATTGTAAATTAAGCTACTAGTCACAAATTCAAGAGTCAGATAGACTGATGTTTCTGTGTATGGTATTGGACCATCTAATTTGAATCTGTGTAGCATTTGCACACTAAACTTTATCATCATGATGAAATCCAAACACTTTGGAAGCAAAGCGCTATTTTTGTTTATGTTTGTCAGTTGTCTTGATTAGATAATATTTTTAGCAATGCTTCACGAAGCTTATGGACCTACAAACATGGTGATGTATAAAATGACTACGCATCGAATAACACCGTATAGCATTTTCTCTGTAATTTTAGCAGTTGGTTTCAATGGAACACTATCTGAGTGGGTGTAACACTTAGTTGTCTTTTAACTGATGGTAGGAATCCCAAGAAATGAGAGAGAGGGTTGCTCGCTCTGAGATGCTCATACTCCAGTTAGAAGAGAAGTTGCGTGCCGTAAGCAAGCCAGACCCGGTCCTCATTGAAACGGTGCAGAAGATTCAGGAGTCCAGCGAAGCGGAGATGAGGAGATTCCAGGAGGAGACAGAACATGTCTACAACCAAAATGTAAGTCAAGAAGTGCTCTGTTTTCGAAGACTACTATCTTGTAAAGTTTTTATATCTGATACATAGTCTGTCTCATGTTGTGTAACAAAGGCTTTAATAAGAGAGCCAATGGGAAATGAATAAAGAAATTAGATGTAACGATGTACTTAACTGTTTTGATATGAAACGCATTAATGTATGTTATGGAGGTTACATTTCCTGGCACACATTGATATATATTTCAGTCACAATATTACAGTAATGCTTTGCAGTGCATCTTAATCTGAACCTTTTTCCATTCATTGTGAGATTTACATCAGCCTGTTATGCATGGAGAGTGGAAGTTATATTTAATTCGCAGATTTAGTTTTTAAGGCCTACCGTAGCTTGCTATTGTTTAATAGGTTAATGTGAAAGTAAAGTAATTTACATCACATACATTTTAATTAGAATTGCAAACTTTCAGACATATACAGATTTATGGAACTAAACATCATTATGCTCTTAAGGGAATTTAACATAAACCTGACATTTTAAAAGCCAAATAGCCCAAAAAGATGGTTATAAGGCAGTAAGGTAATTCCTAATGCATACCAAGTAAAAGGGATTTATCACCTTCAAAAGCATTCTTAATATTATGCGTAAAATCAAAGCACTATTTTCAGGAAATCGTGTTGTCCACATGGGCTGTACTTATTGTGAAACTTGGGTGCAGATGTACTAATTTTTCATGCAATGCAGTGAAGCAATCACATTTGTTGTGCTATTTTGCACAATTGCTAAAACAACAGCTGATGGACAGAATGCAAAACAATGTCAAACATTCACCCCAGTACAGAGATCTGGGCCTAAATCCATCGTTGTTTTGCTCACCACACCACCCCAGTTCGGACATGGCCATATGCAAATCAGCCTTGACCCTGTGCCTCATGGGAACAGTACAGCCCGAACTGCCAAGCCATGTCTTCCCTGGACCGGAATCAAGCATCCTAGGACCGGTTTCTGACTATCAGCCATCTTCAGCCAGGATAACTTGACTCCAGTGGCGTGGAGAGCACGGGACTCACGCCTGAGCATACCCGTCCCACTCGGGGTGACAAATGCAAAAACAACAGTTGATGGACAGAATGCAGAACAATGTCATACATTCACCCCAGTACAGAGATCTGGGCCTAAATCCATCGTTTTTTTACTCACTGCATCACCCCAGTTCAGACATGGCCATATGCAAATCAGCCTTGACCCTGTGCCTCATGGAAACAGTCCAGCCCGAACTGCCAAGCCATGTCTTCCCTGGACCGGAATCAAGCATCCTTTTTTGCATTTGTGCTATTTTGCACTGCACACGTGGGGAAACATAGCACAGAGCCATACCTAATAATGATAAGCCTGCTGCTGCTACTGTCATCCCCTTCACTGGCACTCTAATTTAGCTGCCCTGCATGACTCACTGCCTCATACCACAGTGAAGAGGTGTGTATGTCAGTAGCGGCTCTTGGAGGGAGTGCTGCGGGGAGCTGGGGTGGGGCGGGGGAGGGGCACGGTGGGGGCAGTAAGTTTCCATAACCAAGCATGAATTGTCATTTAACTAATAACTTTATGTATAGTATGGAAATTTATTCATTTTGTCCTCAAACATCAGCTTATCAGTTTCGTAAAATATTGTTCTATGAAAGTCAAATGTTACATTTTGATAAATAATCTGATTTCCAACAAATAAAAGCTTGTAATTTTCCGAACCACTCCAAAAAAACACTATTTCGAAATACCAATGATTATTTTCAGTAGAAGACGTTCCCAACTTTTATCTTGTCATTTTCTTCAAGTAATCACATGTATCACTGTCTCTCATTAGACTCTGCCTTACTTGCCAAGATATTGCCAAGGATGGTATTTGTTGTTTTAGTGATGGACTACATGTTGTCAAGAATGTCCAGAAAATGTAACCATAGGCTAATATTTTTCAGAGGAGAAACACCGATTAACTAATAAAATTAATTTTTTTTAATTGAATTTCAGAAGTTATTTAGTGTGTTCTCTGTCAGGCTAGCCAAGGAAACATACCCAGCTATTAATTTCATTTACTCTGAAATGATTTCAAATATAAAAAATTTATTTTATCGTCAAATATTTGCAGAATGTATTATGATTATGCAAGTTAAACGTGCAGACATGAATATGTATATGGTGTATGAGAATCAAATGCTTGATATGTTCTTGGTAAAGGTGTGTAAAAAGTTCATAATTTGCTTTTGCATTATTTTTGTGTATTTTAGATAAATTACACAAAGTTATGCATAATTACACAAAATACAAATCCACCATTTTGCTCTGTAGTTCATCGTAAAATGCGATCTTGCATCAATTTTTAAAGGGAGGGCACATTGCAAGCTAAAAAATAGAGTGAAAAACAAGCTGCCCAGAAAAGCTGCCCGCCTTCTGATTGTTCACATTGTTCCTGCTATGATCTCTTGTAAGCACCAGCATAATTACCAAATGTGGTGTAAAGGTGTAATTTTGAGAATTTGACATAATGGCGAAACATAAATTCCCCCATTTATTCGAATTACACTGGCATAATTTAAATTTCGCCAAGGCATAATTCTTGATTTCATAATACCCTGTTGCAAACTCTGGTTCTCTTCATCACAGACCTACCAACATTAAAAGCAAGATCTAATTTTCCATGATCAGGGAAACTGTTGATCTGCTGCTGTGTCAGCCTTCACTACCTAACCTCACTCATAAAAAATACATGTCAATGACAAATGCCAGCACTTTTCATCGAAGAAATATGCTTTTTAAGGGACTGCCGGTCCTAATCTACACAAAGTGCAACTGACACTGTGCTGATGATTATCTTTCTTAAATATTTTTCTGGAAAATAGTTTTCTGTGAGTCAATCAAATTATCAGTCTGTATTATTACAGATTAGGAATTATACACACCAAAGACACAGGAAAAATTATCCACATGTATTTACATTAACCTCCCCCCCCCAAATGATAATCCTTATTAAAATTCTTGCAATGGTGAATCAACAAGTACAATTTGTAATAATTATTTGTAGTGTAAATTCCAGAAAAGATTTCATTACTATAAATTAGGTTCTTGAAGCACAACATGAAAAAAAGATACGGCACAGATGAACAAAACAATCATTCGGTACAGTAACTAAAAGTGCTGCATTGCGTGAGGGAGAGAGAGCAGAACAGAGCTATGTCTACGAACACATGGTGCTGTTCTCCCTTCACTTTAAGCTACTCGTTGTCAATGCACACACCCTGGCTCCATAGGGCAAAGGTGTGTGCATTATGTAAGGAATACCTTTTGTACTGGAAGGGGACCCTTATAATACAAAACTGTCCTTTGGCAGTTTTCTTGCATTGTTTGTGTGCTGTACGCATGCAAAGTAGGGTAAGCATTGGCAAAGCCAACAGATCTCATCTGTGCAAGAGCTATTAGCTTTGTCAATGTGTTTTAGCCATGTTTGTTGTCTTGGCTTTTTGAACACGTTCATCCTAGTGGTGAAGAAAGCTCCATGTCAATGAATACACCCAGATTAAGCACTCTATCTACAGGGGTTGGATAACCCTGTTTTGCAGGCCAGGGTAGAGAGAAGGCACTGGGGTGATTCGTTCCAGAGAAGGCATTTCTCTTTTGTTATCATTAAAACACAGTTCATTGTTCTGCATCCATCTGTGTACCTGAGGGCGACCTGGGCCAGGTTGGAATGGTTGTCAGGTTCGTCTTCGAGCTTGATTTGGAGCTGAATGACATTGGTGAAAATGTTATACCCCAGCTTGTGAGAGCCAATGATGGTAGAGAGATGAGCCATGTATATATTGGACACTAGAGGGTACAGTGTCGAGCCCTGAGAGATCTTGCATGTGATACCAGCTCATTTGTAGAGGACATGGTGTGTGTGATCTAGCAAGAAAGAGGTGAGCCATTCCAGCACTGTCCCACTAAAAGCATCAATGTAGACAGTCTTTTGATGAGTGCCTGGGAGATCAAGCAAGATAAATGTGCATGGACGACGCTTGTCATGAGAATTGAGGATTCATTTGCTCATGTCTGGTAGAGCGGTCTCTGTGCCACTATGGGTCTGAAGCCTAATGGATGTCACTTGGCACTTGTCAGGTGATTAGTTTTCAGGAAGGCAGATATTCGGGGTTGATGATGATTTTGAATGCATCACATGGAAGGTTGGAAATGGGTCTACAGTTTGCTAAGTCATCAGGATCAGTGGTTGTTTTCTTTAGTATGTGTGTGATGAAGGCATGTTAGAGGGCCTTAGAAATGGTTCTTTGGGACAGTGAATAGTTGATTAGTCTGGTGATCATCGGTGCGAATGCTGGAAGACCCAGGTTGATGACTTTCCTATTACTGAGATTCCTACAGATTTCATTGATGTAACCATGATATTGATTATGGTGGATTTAGAGACAAGTTCAAAGCCGGAATGGGACTAAGCAATGAATATTCGGCGGTGGGGAGGTTTGACTCAGAAAACTGTGTTACATTAGAGGGGTATGCAAGCTTAAAAGGTTTTTATCTTATGGGTAAATGCAGACAGAAATGTGTTGCAGATATCTGAGAAAGCAGAAGGCAACATAGGAGAGGGTTTACATGAGACCATTTCCTTGTAAATCTAGAATACTTCTTGGGTAACTTCCACTACGAACCAGCCAAAGAAGCTGAACCGCACTATAAACAACTGTCTCGGACATCTGCTCTGTCAAGATAAAGTCTTCCCAACCCTCTCTGTTACTGATAAACCATGGGTTTTTTAAACTGAATGACATCACAGCCGAATGGCCAGAATATAGTCTAGGAGACCTAACCAGGGTGTCAATCCCTAGATACCCTTGGTAGATCACTCCAGTACACAGTGATTCACTATGAATTTCTACTGACTGCTCAATAATAAGACACCTGTGCAATATATGTTCTATTTTCTGGGAGAAGCTCTGCACCCTCTGGATGGCTACTCCACAGAAGAGTGTTGGAGATATGTGTCAGTTCCAAATGCTCAAGGAGATTAGCGCACCTACCTCTCCTTCTGTTAGTTACGTCCAAGTGCGGGCAACACTGAAGGGCCCCACGTCAAACATTTTGAGATTACCATACCTTGCATAAAGTCCGAGATGTCTGATTCCCAACCTCAAGTACCCATTCACTCAGAGAGACATCATATCCATCCAACCAGAGGCAGTTTAACCCAAATAATGTCTCTCAGACATATCTGGGCTGACATCCAGTAACTTCCATCCCTCCACCATCATGATATGGAGGATATCCCCACCTCTTTGTCAATCAATCAATCATTCACTACATGTAAAGCCCGGCTTTCACCTGTGAGGGTATCCAAGTACTAAGTTGCTGGGTTCAGTCGAAGAGCCAGGTCTTGAGTCTCTTCTTGAAGTTAGTCAGCAAGAGTGAAGTTCGGAGGGGGAGTGGGAGGGCATTCCAGGATCGGGTTCCGAGGTGGCAGAAAGAGTGGGCCCTGCTTTGCCTACGGCGTATGTGCGGTGTCTGTGCGAGGGTGAGGTTTCTGGATGGTTGGTGGTAGATGTGAATATCATTGACTGCTTGCGGCCCGGCAGCGATCAGTACTGCTCTCATTTATATACCATAAACACCAGTGGCCTGGCTCAGCCTATAGAATCCATACAAAACATCATGCAATATGTCAATAGGCATTCTTACACTCATTTGACGATAAGGGCTCCCCAAAACAGTTCCCAGTTGACTCCATGACACTGGGAATTGTTCCAGTCCTAGGCTTACCGTTTACAATTAATTGTTTGCAGGAGTCTAAACCCAAGTGGTTCGGTGTAACTGCATTAAGACTGCAACTCCCAGAATGCAGTTTTTTTGTAAAATGAAAGTCCCGGTCTGGGAATGTGAGCTCCTTGTGACATGCTCTTCAGGTAATCCTGCTCATGCACTGTTTGAAATGATTCTGAATACCAGTGGTTCAAGGAATATTAGCTTTGTTTGTCAGATCTTATCTACTCTCTCACAGAAAACAAATATATATGCACCAGGCATGATTGTGGCCTCATACGGTGTCATGTTTATCCGGAGTTCTTGATATCAGGTTCTGACCTGCACCATCTTGCAGCTGCCCTGGCGGATATATACTGCTTTGCACGGAATAGTTGCTGCTGGGAAACATCCTTTACAACGCAACTTTTACCACGCAGTGCCTTCACGACGCAACTTTTACAACGCAAACCATTACAACGCATTGCGCTGGGGGGCGCTCTAGGATAGGGAATAAGTTTAATTTACTATCCAACACCTTCCCTAGTGTCCACGGGAACTGGAGTTGGAATAGTAAATTAAACTATTGGCTATCCAGCACCCCAAAGCGCTATGCGTTGTAAAGGTTTGCGTTGTAAAAACCGCGTTGTAAAGTCATGCGATGTAAAAGTATGCGTTGTAATGTCATACATCCGTCGCTGCTTTCTCTAATGCACCGCTGGCCATTGGACTACAATAAACCCACAAATTAACAACTAAACACGCACTGCTGAGCTGGGTGGGCAGAGGTGGGGCGTAGTTAGTTTACTATAGGGCTTTATTTTCTGACATAAATGCATACGATACAAGTAACAAAAATTCGAAAATCAGAAATTAGTTGTGCCCGTTCAATTAATATAAAAGCGATTATTTGTACGTGGGATTATACAGAGAGTGTACAGAGGTACATATGTTCTTCATTTGTGAAGCAGATATCGCATATGTTTTGCAAACTGAAATTATTTAGTAGTAGGGTGGCCAACTGGCATGGGTGCAAATTCAGGACGGTGAGTGTAAAAATTCAGGACAAGGGGTCAAAACTCAGGACAAAAATGCAGGACAAAAATTCAGGACAACAGGTATGCTTTGCAGACACATCAGTAGATGAAATAGTGTATAAATAAATAGGCAAGGAACATAAGTACAAGTCACTTCTCTTGCTCATGCCTAATCACTGCTCCTGCCCGGTCACTTTTCCTGCTTCATAACTTCTCCTGCCCATCACTGCTCCTGCCCGTTCACTGCTCCTGCCCTTTCACTGCTTTTGTCCAGTCAGTACTCCTGCTAATGCTTGATCACTGCTCCTGTCTCGTCATTTCCCCTGCCCCTCACTTCTTCTGCCCCCTCACTTCTTCTGCCCCCTCACTTCTTCTGCCCCCTCACTTCTTCTGTTCCCTCACTTCTGCTGCCTCGTCACTTCTGCTGCCTTGTCACTTCTCCTTTAGTGTTCACCGCTCCTGCCCGTTCACCGCTCCTGCCTGGTCACAGCTCCTGCTCATGCCTAATCACCTCTCCTGCCCGTCACCTCTCCTGCCCCATTACGACTCCTGCCCTTCACTGCTCCTGCTCATGCCTAATCACCTCTTCTGCCCAGTCACCTCTCCTGCCCAGTCACCTCTCCATCCCTGTCGCCTCTCCTTCCCTGTAATTTCTCCTGCCCCGTCCCTTCTCTTGCCCTGTCCCTTCTCTTGCCCTGTCCCTTCTCCTGCCCCGTCACTTCTCCTGCCCCGTCAATGTTCCTGCCCATTCACTCCTCCTGCCCCATTCACTGCTCCTGCCCCATTCACTGCTCCTGCCCCATTCACTGCTCCTGCCCCATTCACTGCTCCTGCCCCATTCACTGCTCCTTCCCCGTTCACTGCTTCTGCCCCGTTTACTGCTCCTGTAATTTCACCGCTCCTACCCCGGTTACCGCTCCTGCTCATGCCTAATCACCACTCCTACCCCGTCACTTCTCCTGCTTCATCACTTCTTCTGCCCCGTCACCTCTTCTGCCCCGTCAACTCTTCTGCCCTGTCACCACTTCTGCCCCGTCACCTCTCCTGCCCCGTCACCTCTCCTGCCCCGTCACCTCTACTGCCCCGTCACCTCTCACTTCTCCTGCCCCGTCACTTCTCCTGCCCCGTCACTTTTCCTGCCCATCACGTCACAAGCCTGTCACTTCTCCTGCCTGTTACCTCTCCTGCGACGTCACCTCTCCTTTCCTGTTGCATCTCCTGTCCCATCACTGCTCCTGCCCATCACGTTTCCTGCCCCGTCACTTTTCCTGCCCCGTCACTTTTCCTGCCCCCGTCACTTTTTCTGCCCCGTCACTTTTTCAGCCCCGTCAAAGCTCCTGCCCGTTCACTGCTCTTGCCCGTTCACTGCTCTTGTCCGGTCAGCACTCCTGCTCATGCACGATCACTTCTCCTGTCCCATCACATCTCCTGCCCCGTTCACTGCTCCTATCCATTTACTGCTCCTGCATGGTTACCGCTACTGCTCATGCCTAATCACCGCTCCGCCCGTCACTTTTTCAGCCCCGTCAAAGCTCCTGCCCGTTCACTGCTCTTGCCCATTCACTGCTATTGTCCGGTCAGCACTCCTGCTCATGCACGATCACTTCTCCTGTCCCATCACATCTCCTGCCACGTTCACTGCTCCTATCTGTTTACTGCTCCTGCATGGTTACCGCTACTGCTCATGCCTAAATTCACCGCTCCTGCCCGTCACTTCTCCTGCCCCGTCACTTCTCCTGTCCGGTCACCTCTCCTGCCCATCACCTCTCCATTCCTGTCGCCTATCCTGTCCTGTCACTGCTCCTGCCCCGTCACTGCTCCTGCCCCGTCACTGCTCCTGCCCCGTCACCTCTCCTGCCCCGTCACTTCTCCTGCCCCGTCACTTCTCCTGCCCCATCACTTCTCCTGCCTATTCACCTCTCCTGCCCCATCACCTCTCCCTTCCTGTCTCCTCTTCTGTCCCGTCACTGCTCCTGCCCTGTTCACTCTGTGTACAACATTGACAAATTACACAAGGGGGCAAGTTCCCCACAGTACTCTGGGGAAAGCTCCTCAGTAATCATGAACTACAATCTCACTGGCACATGATATGCAAAAGGAAGAGGACGGGCGCATTGTCAGTCGAAAGGGCATAATCAGCCTCAATCGAAATGACAATGGGCCTGCCCACAGTCTGTGCGAGCTAAGGGAGGGGCTGCTGCAGCCTCTGGAGTTCAACATAGAAGTGCGAGCTGGCCTCCGAGAACTTTTTATCTCATGGGACTTCTTGGAGGGAACACTGTCATTAATGTCCAAAATTAAGGACAAAAGGCGTCCGTAAAAGGAATGAATACGGACAACGGACATCACACCAAAATGGCGTAACACATAGAGAGTGTGAATGAAGTTACCCAAAAGATGACAATTTACAATTAACGTCTGTTGAACTGATGCGCCACAGAACCTAGCTACAGCTGTTTCTAAGACTTTGGAGATCTAGGAAGCAGAAATCATACAAGAGAAGTTTCTGAGGCAGTTAGACATTCGTCTGATCGTATGAGATGATGCAGGATTTTGCTCGCAACCTGAACCCCTGTTCTACAAGTGACGTTCTGCCAATGTGTCCCAGAACTCAACACACATTGTGGGCGAGCTTCAAATTGCTGCTGATTCGTCTGCCTCAAAGGCAAGAGTGTTGCATGTCAGTTTACAGACCACAACATCTAAAGGTGGCCATTACACAAACACACACACAAATACAAACTTGAACTCATTTGAGCGCTCTGAAGTAACCTGAAGAAGCAGAACGCTATATAAAACCTCTAAACAAATAAGTACATAGATAAATAAATAAATGGTGTATGGATGTAAAGCATGTTAAAACCGACCCATCAGCCAGATGCTCCAGGTCTCTTAAGCTGGTCGCAACAGACAGCTGGTGCTACAACTGTAGCACGCGTCTGTAAGTGCAGATTGGGCCCTACATTTTTTTAAATATTTCACATAATACGAGTACAATTTAGTTCAATTATTAATTTACCACATAATCCCTGTTTCTGTCCTAGGATCTTCTTTGTTTCTGTGATGGATCTTTGAATATTGTACTAGGATTGAAGAAGCAAAATGTAACATTTCAAAATATATATATTATCAACAGTTTAAGTTCAGCCAATGATAAGTTTTTAAAACCTTTGTCTCATTAAGAGATTAGTAAAAGTTCTACTGTTCATTTCGTCTTTCTTTCAGTCAGCCCATAAATAAAATACATTTTCAGAAATCTCGTCATTAAGAATGGTTAGAATAATGTATCAAATATTTCATTGCACGTGTTCCATAAAGGAATAGATCCCTATTCTAAAGATCAAAATTAGAGTTTTAGGTTAGTTGAACCCATGAAGAGCTCAGAATCAAACTGAAAAAAGTGAGACCAGAGGAGCATAAAGCTTCAAAGCTAAAATAGAACAGCAGAACTTCCGATAGAAAGTCAGCAAAGTCTCAATAGATAGAAATCGATCAGCATTCAGTTGCAGTAGCAATCTGTCGAAAATCAAATAGCAAAGTGAGGCAAAAAGGAAACAGTAACAGCAGTAGCCACAACCGTCAGCGTTCCGGCAAAAGAAAAGGAAAAACTTTGCATCTGCCTAGGAACACGCACTAATAAAAATGTAAACATGTTAAAACATTGTATCAGGCTTCTTCCTCCGTGGACCAATAGGATGGCAGCATTCTTCGGTAAGCAGATTCAGCTCCTCCGTCCCCACGAACATACATGTGGCTTGCAAAACTTTATCGCAAGGATGGCTATAGCCAGTCTTGCGTAGTTAGATTCTGAAAACATATGGCTTCGTTTCCATAGTCATTTTTTTGCGTAGATCGACCTTCTACATCTCAATCTGTTTCACTGCGAGAACAATGAACTACTAACTAAATGCAACATGACTGTTAGTAAATACATTCCATTTAATACGAACTAGAATTATTGTCTATAATGCACAAATTAGTCCATGCAAAGGTTCTATGAAACATGAGAAAACTGGAAGTTCTTGACATTTATGAATAAATTATTGCTTGTAAAGTAATAAATTTGTCAAGCAGGAACATTCTTCAGTTATGAGGAGCATTTCTAAGCATGTCACTTTAAGGCACAACTTCAAATTAACGTTATGCACATTTCAGCAATATTAGGTTTGCATCTACTTAAAGAAAACTTGCTTCTTAGCTTTTCTATGGGGTATACAGATAACAATGGCTGCCTATTGCAAATCAGCACATTTCAAATGGTTGTCATTTTAACGTTACATTCTTCCTTTATCTTTGCACATTGAGCATCTAGGTTAATTAATTTTCGTGTTAATCAATAGACTTTCTTACGTCCATTAAATAGGCCTTTACATTCAGCCATCTTGCACATGATGTTTTTCAGAACTTTGACGATGGAGCTATGCTTTTGCTAGGTAACCATTGTTGCGGCATTTCTGCAAACGACTCCTCCAGTGCACTTCACCAACCATGTGTAGCCTGTACCCTACACAAAGGTCTAGGGCCAGAAGTGGCATGCAGCACTGAAGAAATCTTGAAATATAAAAACTAATTTTGCATTCAGCAGATTGCAACTTTATACCCAAGTTGATTCACAGGGAGGCTTTTCGGATATGTGTAGCAGATTTCTTTGACTGGTTGTCAAGAGATATTTCTTAGACCAATGGATGTCATTTCCAAACATGTTCCTAAACTTTCCACATTCTACCTAAAAATTAAATCTTAAACAACACAGTTTGGACAGTGGACCACTCTTAAGATCTCAAAGCACCAACCCACATATCACCAATGAGTATATATACTGTTCAATAGAGTTGCGTGCAATTTTCAAATACTCCCTGTCCTGAGAGTATATCCCAAAAACTTAGGAAAAGCATCAATATTTTTCAAACTTGAAAAAGCACCGCTTCAAAGTTTAAATCTCCACCGGATATGGATGGTAGAATACGCAATCAAAGAATGTCCCAAATGAAAAGACGCTGAATCTTAATTGCAAAAAATTTCAAGGTTCTTTTAATAGTCCATTTAAGAAACCAGCTGGTCTCTCTACCTAAAAATTAGTAGAAATAAAATGGCACAATTTTGATTCAAACAGCACTTGTCGGAGCTATAAAAGCATAGATGCATAAACTTTGTTGCACTTGGTTTCATATCCGTGCATGTTGGCATTTGCAGGATAGGCTGAACTACAGTTTCTACATTGGAGAAATCACCACATTGCACTTGTTAGTATGTAGAACAGAAAGATATATGTAAATGCACGGGAAATGTGTGGTGTGTGAGAATGATAACTATGAATTAACAATGTGCAGTTTAACAACTCTGCTACGCCTTTTAACTTACCAAAAAGTTTGTAGGGTTGTAACACTGCAGTTTGAGTTCTGAAGTGTATTTTATCGAGAGCACATTTTAATAAGTTCTTTTTTAAATCAATCCCAGGTGAACTGTAAAAAAATATGCTGGCAGGCTACAGAGATGAAATTGCGTAGTTGTTAACTGCCTACCACCAGAGCACACGAAGTATTACATATTTAAACTTTTGTAGCTGGTCCTGAGTAGCAGCATACATCCAAATAAAACGTCATGTGTTGTGTGTAACAACAATACATACATTTGCAATGCCAGTAGATTTGGCTTTAATTTTCTGCATCATGTATTCACACGGATGCAACGTACAGCCTTCACTGACACAGAACCACCCCTCATCCTGCACTCACATGGGCACACTGCTCACCCTGCCCTAACAAGGGGCACTGCTCAGCCTGCAACTAACAAAGGCACGTTGCTCACAGTGCCGTCGCATGGCACACACTGCTTAGCCTGCACTCATAGAGACCCTCTGCTCAATGTGCACTCACAGGGGGCACAGACTTCATTCTCCTGAACTCACACTGTTACACTGCTCACTTTGTTCTCACAAGGGGCATATTGCTCAGTCTGCACTCATACAGGCACACTCCTCATTGTGCCTTCAGCTGGGCACAACTTTTACCCTGCACTCATACAGGTGCACCTCTTGCCTGGACCCACACTGGCACACCTCTCACCCATACTCATGCAGATTAAATGTAGTATCTACTACCCATACAGGAGCAGCACAGAATTGGAGAGGACCAGAACCATAACCCAGAGCGTCAGAGCCACTGACATCACTTCCAAGAGTTTTCTGATCCAGGTTCATCTGCATCACGCGAGTCCTATGAGTGCTTTCCAAGCAGGGACAGACTGGAAACCACCGTGAGCCCTAGCGACAAGGTTAAAACCAGCCCCACACTGCAAGAAGCCATAACCAAAATGCTGCCTTCGGAGCATGGTTGGGTTATGATATCCCACCCTTCTCTGACAGAAACTCCTCCATACCCCTGTCTTCAGCCAACTGGGAAAACGCAAGAGTGACAGAATGGCCAGACTGAACATGTGGCAAAACCTTTGCAATGTGTGTTTGCATGTAATCTGATGTATATTTGAGTTTTGAGGCCTGCGCTTGTGGGATCCTTGTAATCGGATGGATAGTTCTACTGCTTGGCCGATAAAATCTGTGTAATCCGAGTGATAACTCTTTTGTGTGAGCCAGTGAGTTATGTGTATATCCAAAGATATAATTCTGATATATGAGTCCATGAGATGTGTTGCAGTCCTTTAGTTAGGGGTTGATCTGACATAAGATGTGTTGCAGACTTCTCCCAAGGGATACATCTTCTGTTGTATCTCAGTCTATAAGTTGGTTATCCGTCCTCCACCTGGAGCCCTGCTAGTTTGTTCAGGTACTCTCTGCTCCGATAGAAGAAACTCTTTATGCAAGTGATTAAGTACCCTTTTGAAAGAGCTTTAAATTTATACAGACTACCCACAGAACTCTCGAGTTTTCCAGTTCTATGCATGAACTGCTCATCCAGTCCTGTTGATCCTACTACAAGCCCCAGAATGCAAAGGGAAATCCTCTTCTGGTTGTGTTTACTCAACTAAACCTCAGAACCTGAGAACCCTTGTAAGCCAAGCCCCTTCAGTTCTCCCACATGAGAGCTGTGAATCATGCTGATATGGTATCCTCTGAGAGCAAACTCTGAGCTCATACTGATATGCCCTCTTCCTGCACATACAGCTTAATTATAGGAGACTTTGGGTTCATTTTAGCAAAACACCTTTATAGAGTAGGCACTGAGGTGTTATGACTTGAAAAAAAACTCTTGACCAAACTTGACTTGAAGGCATGACTGACCCTTCCTCCTTGATCTCATTGGTCTGCTGCTTCCTTGCAGGATGCCCTCAGATTCATGCTAAACCCTACTGTGTGCAAAGGCACCTTTCTCGTGTGCATTTCTTCTCTTCGGGGGAACCCTTGACTTCTTTGACCTGTTTGTAGTCTTGGATATGAAAGATTCCAATTTGACATTATGCAACAATTAGATGGATGGTGAATGCAGTATCACTCATGCCAGCAACATATTTTAACCTTTTTAGTAAGAATCTGTGGTCGAAAATGTAAAATGCCACTCACAAGTCCAGGAGTAATAGAGTACAGAGAGAGTAAATGTCTGATGTTTTGTAATGTGGTTTTTGTTTCGGTGTGGGTCTGAAGCCAGACCGAAAATTACTTAAGAGGTCTTTTATTTCAAAGTGGGGTAAGAGTTGGTGAGAGACATGAGTTTCAGTGATTTGGCAACACAGGGTAGGCCAGAGATAGGTCAGTGGTTGGCAAAAATCTCAGAGTCCGAAGAAGAGTTATTTTGACGTTAGGACTAGTAATAGCATGTTTAAAAGATTGAGAAATGCATCTGCTGGTTAGGGAAAGTTTATACTTCTGGTGATGAGTGGCAGTAGTGATGGGATGCCCAGACTGACAACTTTTGCATTGCAGATATACTAAGTAGCCGAGGATTTCTTGAAAGACTGGAGTACATTTTCCACATCGTCTTCGAAGACCCAGAGTTAGATCTCAGAGGCAGAATTCCTTCACTGTTTGCCAGAAGGATGTGTATTTTACACCGATGTCCCTCTCTCATGGAACGTGAGCCATAAATATGAGATAAGAAGCTAATCAAAACTTTCTTGCTTGCCCTTTTCCAATATAGCCACCACCCATGACACAATCATTGAAAATCTTACCATGGACGGCTGTGAATTCTTGATGTTAAGATGTTACCCATCTCTAACTATTATCAATTCCTTCATCTTAATATATATATCCCCACGCATCAATATCAACTTTAAAGATAACCCACTTGATACAGTAACTAACATCCATTTTGACCACCCAAACCTACATATTCTAGGAGATCTGAACATATGGTTTGACAAGAAGAATCTAACAGCAACCTCTGCGATCACATCAATCTTGAAGCCTTCAACCTACAACAAATATACTGGGGTCTCCCTCTGTACCAACTCAAGAGACTCCAGTTCGTGCAGAACACTGCAGCTTGGCTCTTGCTTAATATCCCCAACACACCTCTATATAGGCACATCTCAAGGAACTGCACTGGCTACCCATTCGGGAGAGAGTGAAATTCAAAGGTCTAGTGTTAGCCCATATGGCCTAAGTCCCAGCTACCTCACAAAGTGTCTCTCTCACTATCTTCCTGCTCATCCTTTGTGTTCTGCTGATGCGCTGCTTGCAGACGGAGGAGATGGAGAGGCTCATCCTTCTCTGCACTGGCTGTCACTGGTTAGAATTCTCTTCCCTTGCACCCTCATGCTACCAGGGATGCTGGCTCTTTCAAGCATTGCTTAAAGAACTGGTTATTTAATGGTGCCTTTTAACTTTCTCTTCTTGTAGTGTTCAGTGGTTACAATAGATATAGCATTCGGACAATCTACAAAGTAGCCGTAAACAATACAAGTGCTATATGATTTGATTTGAAATAATTTCTTGCCCAATCACTGCACATAACACACTCTAGATTCCATATTTGCACCTGCACTTTTAGGTTTGTATGCACTCACATGAAAGTACCCAAACATACTATGGGGACAGTTCCTTACAGAAATGGTATTGTCAGGGTTTCTTAACATGGTGAGAAGTGCAACACACACACACATGCATGCTCGCACAGACGCAATGTGAACACGCACTCTCCCTCTCTCTCTCTCTCGCCTTCTCTCTCACTCTCCCTCTCCTTCTTCCTCTCCCTCACTCCCTCCCTCTACCACCCTCCCATTTAAAAAAAAATACCTTCTGTGAGTGTCTTATTCTCTCTCCTCTTCGCTCTCTTTCAAAAACACTGGAAGACATGCAGTCATAAAAAGGACATATATAGGAGTCAAGACATAATTGGGTTTTGCCTGCACAGCTCTTGCACTGTGCTTGCAAAATCTTTTGTATAAAAAAATCTGCACAGGGGCTTACCTTTACTTACCATTGGCTGGCTCCAACGTGGCTCCCACGTCACTCTCGAATCCTTGAATTTGATTGGTCAGCTCCTACTCCTCGCATAAGTCTTCCTCCTGGGCTACGAGTCTTTGGCCTGCCATGGATAATGGAGCAAGTACTGATTCTTGTGGCCAGTGCTCTTCCACTGCAGGCTCCTGCTCTTTTTATTAACCACTTAAGCAAGCTCTGTCTTGGAGCTCACTATGCCACAGACTTATTTGTCCTTTGTTCCATTTACTTGATTGACTTTAGAGCTTTTACTCGCTCCAGCTGCTTTCTCCGTATTATGACAAACTCAGTTCCCGTGAAACAGCTTTTTTTCTATTCCCTTGACGACACTTATTGTCCCATCCTGAAGCTCTTCCGTTCTGTCTCTATTGCTTTGACAAGGCCATACCGGGCCTCAAGCGTTTCCCCAGGAGGCTGGAAGGGTGGGGGAGGGGGGCAGTTTTGTTAGTGGGGACTGATTTTGTAGCAGTGCAGCAGTCTTAAAAGCACTGTAAAGTTTCTTGTATATTCAGCAGTTTTCGGGCAACAATAAAAGTGTCAAGATAATTATGGTGATTAATGTACCAGTTGGAGGGTGATGGAAGTTTTGTCTAGTGAGAGCTTTGACTCATCTAAGGCTGCGCAGAGGGTTAATATGCCTGCTGCAAAGAACGTGTACCATGCATATCAAAGAACAATATTTTATGTGCATAGCTGCGTGGGTTACTGCATTTGCCACAGAGATTCTTTTGTTAATGCGCCGTTAATAAGTTACAATCATAATCTAGAACCGTGTGGTATGAACTGCCATCAAAGAGCTACATGCAAGCTGCATGGTACAGGTTAGAAAGTTGTGTTTCGTCCCAGTCTTTCAATATCCTGATGGTAGAAATAAATTCTTATTATTAAAGTCAACTCTAACTACTGTGTTATGTTCTGAATCCTGTGTTCGTGCTTCTCCAGACCAAGCCCTCTTAAAAAAAAGTCTAGCAGCATGGATGACGTGAACCCTAAACCTTTTATTTCACTTTGCCTTTTGTAACATTTTCTATGCACCCATTTATATACGTATGATTCATTGTCTCTGTATGTGTGTGTAATGTAAAGTGCTCCGACATTCTACACTGTTATGAGACGTGCTGTAAAACAAATGAAATACATGTGAGAGGGGCTATGGAGAGATGAGCGGCACTGTTGGAGGGTGATAGTGTGGGAATCATTGAAGAGCTCCAGCAAAGATTGTTGTATCCTGTTGCACAGTAAGGTCATAATTTGCTATGTTTTAAAAGCTAATACCATTAAATATATAATGACAAATATTTAGCAGAATGCATCATTTTTGCCCAAATTTGTTTGGGGATACCCCCTCACCCTGCAAAAAAAAACATTTGTCGTGGTCAGGCTCTCCACTCGCTATGCATGGTACAGGGACTGGTCTGACAAAATTTGTTAGGGCTGCTTTGGGTTCCCAGTGCAGCCCTGGACTCAGTCTCTGATCACGACCTCCGGGCAGCCATCCTTTGTTGCTAGCTTGCTTGTCTAGTGCAGTTGATGTGCATGCTCCCTTGCATTGTCAGTGTACCCACCATCTCAGCATTTGCTTTTCCCCATGATTGAATGCCTCCTCCGGTGTATTCTTATCTCGGGTCGCGTTCAGTCCTGACGCAATAGAATGTATCTCCCACCTCTACTGGCAGTGCATGCCTGCCTCAATGCCCTCTCTGTTTGCTCCTCGCGCTCTTCGGGTGATGAGTGCTGTCCTATTAGTGTGAACCTCCCTGCCCCTTCAGAGAATGCTAGTGGTTGTGCCTGTTTAGTCGTCATATGAAACCACTATGCTTTCCTTATCCGACGCACAGAAGGCGCTTCACGCCCAATGACTGTTTAAGCATGAAAACCCAGTGAGGAGGTCAGCAAGCAAACCGGCCCTATTCATTTTTAGACTGAACACACAATCTACAGTATAGATAAATGATGGAAAAACAATGTTAATAATGTATTTGACCATAAAAGTAAAAGAGCTTAACAGAGCATTTCGTAGGAACAGCAAGGGAGATTGCTTCTAGGTTTTTGAGCACAACTCTTGTTGATTTCCTGTTAAATTCTAAAGGGCAGGTTGAGATGGTGTCCTTGCAGTTTCACAGCCCTTCTTGAGACCACCAAACTCAGAGAGCTGTGTTTGGAAAGGGGCAGGGCACCCAAGCAGAACGGTCTGAGCTTGGGTGATGAGTGCGATAATTTTGAATAGTACTCCTTTATGAGGGGAGTGGTCTCGAGGCTTTGACTGCTGCAGAGGACCTACACGCGCCTACATTCTGGATACAGCACCCTCGTTTTCTAAAACACAGTTTAGATGCAGGTGTCATCTTTCAATTGACCAACGCGTGCTGCCTGCTCTAAAAATGAGAGAGAAAGTTTACTGTCTGAGAAATTGTGAAGCAAGCACCGATCTACCTTGGTGCATTACGCTCACCTGCCTTGGATACAGGCAAGACAGACCCTGTCACAAATAACTGGGTCTCCCCTCTCCTTGTTTTATTGCTCTAGAAATGAAACATCATCCTGTCTCTATTGATTAAACATGCATTGATGAAGAATTAGGTGTGCCTCCTAACAATAAATGTATGGATACTGGCATCTGTGCAGTCACTCATCCATCTACCCATGCACTCATTCCATCATCAATCCATTCAGTCTACCATTTTGGCACCAATGTATATGTTTATCCACACGTTGGCCCAGTCTTGTGTTGACCTAATTGTCCATCCACAATATCTCACACAGACTCACCAGTCAGGGAAGAGGTACTTTCAGTTGTAATCCAGATCTGTTAGCTTTGCTGCTAGTGTTTGTGTTCACTGTAGTTTGTGACTGCTGGTCTGTGAGGGAGTGGGTCTGCTTTCAGTAGCGTGAAATGGGTTGCCAGTGTGTGAGTGGTGTCAGTAGACGCCTGCTGTGTCAGGTACATGAGAATGCTGTCTGCAGTGAATGTCTTAGTACGACTGCTACTCAGGTCCGGACTGGCCGTTGCGGGCAATGGGCAATCCCCTGGTGCGCGCAAGGGTGGGGGCCGGTTTTGGGCCCCTGGGGGCCGGTTTTGATACAGGGCCGTTTATGCAGCATAGCTGCAAAATCGGCACTGCAACAAAATCGGCCGAAAACCGGCCCCGGGAAAGAGCTCAGACCTCCCCCCGGGGGCCGGCCGAGCAGTTTGCCGGGGCCGGTTTTGGTTCCCAGTCCAGACCTGCTGCTACTGTGAGTGGGCGTGGGAGTATTGTCGGAATGGCATGATTGCTAGCTTGTGAGGGTTGTAAGAATTACTGGTACTGTTTCCTGATTACTCTGTGAATGGGGAAAGAGTGCTTCCTGTATGTAGGTTATTTTGCTTTCCCCCCTATGTGTTCAGTGTGCTTTCTTGAGATCTTAGCTGAAGATATGCTGTGGCCATCAATTGTAAGTATAGTCCTCTTCCTCTGCTTGTGAGCTATGATGGTCAGCTTTTCCCAGGTGAGGCCTTCCAAAGATTGGGGGAAGGGTTAATGACCTGTGCTTTCCTTTTGTATTTAGGTTTCGCCTGCACAGCGCTCGCACTGTGCTTGCGAAATCTTTTATTTAAAACAAGGATTGGCAAACCCAATAGGTTTGCCTATGCAAAATCGATTGGCTTTGCCAATTTTTTTAACATGTTGCCCAGCAGTTGAGCAGTAACGTGGCTTAAACTAAAAAATAAAATAAAAAAAAAGGACTGGATTGCTTGAGAGCTTTTTATTGAAACTTTAAGCTGTGTTAGACAGCAGCTCAACTGCTGTGCAACATGTAAAAAGACATTGCCAAAGCCAATAGATTCCTCTTAGGTGAAACCTATTGGCTTTTCAAATGCTTGTTTTTTTTTTGTTTTTTTTTTAATTTTCAAAACCTTTATTGGCAATTGTGAGTATGAACACAGCTCAGTGCTCACAACCAAGGAATGGCCGGCAGCGCTTTAGAGTAATCATTAGGCATCAATCCATAACATAGAACGAAATGCTTATTAACACAGCATGCCGCCTACAAACACTGCAGGCCGGCCGTGTTTAAACCAGTGTCACTGTGACTGCTATCAGCATTGGTAATAAGGCCCAGAGACCTCTGGAAGACAGAAACATGCATAGTAAGTCAAAAGTGTGGACCATGCAGTAGCGTTCTGCGCTTTACCTTACACTCATGGTACAATATTCCCCGTTGTTCATGAAAACTTTATTTATTAGTTTCAGGCAGTGTTCATCTTCAGGACAATATATCCAACTAGGCACACAGTCATCTTGTAATCGCTCCAGGCAGAAGAAGAACCCCTCCAAACAATTCTAACAAGCGGTCAGTTGCAGAGCAAGAATGAGGACACTGGAATCCTCGGCTGTCCCTAACGTGGACACTGTGTAGGTACCTGTCGCACGAATTTTAGTGAACTCAACGAAGACTCCCTCCATCCCCCTTCCCCATCCCCTATCCTTCCCCCCCAACTCTCCCCCTCCATCCCCCCTCCCGCTGCCGAGTCTGTAACCCCCCCCCGTGTGGTCTGGTTTCCTACTTGATGGTCAAAAAGAAAGTCAGGTACTGTAAACATAGGCCTCTGCTATTTGTCCCCTATAATGGGTCACCCTGTGTCGCAACGCCTGGAGGCTGCGCCACATCTGGTCCTGAGTCTACCAAGTCAGAGTCAGTTGGGGTCACAGGGATATCCAGTCCCACCAGCTCCTGATACATCGCCCCCCAGGCCTGGAGGACCTCTGGTAGCTTCCTATCCCTCCTTGTGCGCCGTATGTGCTCCTCCTCCGCCAGTGCCCATTGTCTGAGATCAGCCTTCCATTTATGCAATGTCGGACCCTGTGGGGACAACCAATGAATTGCAATGCGGCGTCGGGCCGTAACCAGGCCGAGTATTAAAAACCGTCTGCTCACCTTCCGTTTGGGGTCCCGGGGAATTAAGCCTAGGAGGCAGGGACGCGGGTCCAGATCTATGACCCACCCCGACACTTTCACCAAGACCTCCAGTATCGATACGCAATACAATTGGAGGACGGGGTACGTCCATACCATGTGGACAAAGTCCGCCCGAGGGTCGGGGCATCTCGGGCAATGGGCATCCCTGGCATTGTCAATGCTGTGCAGGCGCTTAGGGGAGAGGTAGGTCATATGTATACTATTATATTGGATTTGTTTAAATCTGTTGCTTACTGACCCCTTCAGCACACTTTCATGTATTTTTTCCCATTCACGGGGAGTAATCTCCTGTGGACACGCCTGCTGCCATTTACCCTCTATCGCTAAGGGCCGCAGCTGTCTATCCTCTCTCAAGGCTCGATACAGATGAGTCACGAACTTCCGACCCCCCCGCCATTGCCAACATTGTGACCAACGTGTGAGTGTGCACCGGGGCCTCCGGGAAGGAGGGCCAAAGCTGCCGCGCAGTCGCCGCTATTTTAGCGTAGTGAAGAAATTGCCCCGGACCAAGGTCAAAGGCGGTGACCGCCTCCTGATAGGTGATAAACTTGTCGTTTGGGTACAAATCCGCCAACATTAGACACCCTCCCTCCATCCACTTGTCTATAGACATGACCCTCACAATCTGGGCGAAGGGTGGCAACAGCCAGAGATCCAAGTCAGGAGCATAGGGCTGGTTGTGGATAAGGCATCTCACCACCCGATCCCAAACCGCGGCCGTCAATCGTGCCAGCGGGGGGGCGGGGCCCCGCCGTCTCCCTGTCTGCCAGAGCAGCGCTCCCAACTGTCCATCTCCATAAGTCCCTTCCAGTAAGGACCGTTCCCAAGAGGGGTCCGTATCAGCCACGCGATCGCGTGTTGCAGTTGTGAAGCAAAATAATAGAGCTCAAGATCGGGGACCTCTAAACCTCCCGCTCCCCACCTGCGTTTTAGGACTTCCAGACTCACCCTGCATCTCTTCCCGTTCCATAATAAAAGGACTAGGAGAGAGTCCAGTTCCCGAAAAACCCGATGCGGTATCTCGTAGAAGGACCCCTGCATAGTGTAAAGACAGCGAGGGAGGATCACCATCTTAATTAGGGCAATCTTACCCATCAGGGAAAGCGGAAGAGTGTTCCAGAAGGCGATACTTCCTTTTAAACCCTGGATTATCCGTCCCATGTTGTGTTAGAAGAAAGTGGCAGAGTTTCGACCAATCCAGATCCCCAGGTAGCAGAACGTGTCGTCCACTCACTGGAGTCCCACCTCCGGGCGCTGGGTCCCCACCCATTCTACCTGCTCTCCGAGTGCATACAACTGGGATTTCGCCTTGTTGACCGCCAGGCCTGAGGCGGCTGCAAACCGTGCCAATGCTTGTTTAAAATCCTTAATTCCCAATGGTTTGTTTTTCACTTCTGCTCAGATCCAGTTATTTGGATTTACAGTGAATGCACAAGTGCACACCAACAGCGTGACTGTGTTTAACAGTGCAGGGCGTGAGTGTATCCTGCGCTGTGATTCATAATTTCATACTGAGATTCCCAACACCCAGACATCCTTGACACCATGAAAATGAACCACTGCTGCTGATCAGCGCTTTGGCTGCCATACTTGTGCACAGGCAGGCTTCGCTTTGCCAACCTCATCCTCAACGAGCAACAGCACCACTGAGTATCAATTCATTACTTGGCAATGGAGAAGTGGCAGTACTCAGAGTGAAAAACGAAGTGTCAGTGCTTAGTACCTTAGAGTACTAGTCCATTTAAACCACTGGGACAAAATAATCAAAGTCATTTTTGTCCACAATTAAATATAAGGTCAATTCAAGAGTTCTGCTTCTTCGATCTACTTAAGTATAAACTAATCTGATTTAATGCAGAGTAGTTAAAGTTATTTTATGTTACATATTGCAGCATGAAGTAATCTGTGTAATCTCTCTCGAATATGATTTAGTGTAGCGGAATTAATGCAATCTTGTTTTATAATCTAAAGCATGGAAAAGCACCCTCCTGCAGCCCAATGCAGGGTAAAGTGATCAATGGGCTCTAATTCTGTTATCCAGTGCAGGCCTTAATAATGAGTATTGCTCTTAAGTGAAATGCAGGCTAAGGTAATCAGAGCAATGGCTTACTGTAATCAAAGTTTGTTAATACGAGATAAAGCAATCAAAGATGTGTCTTTTGTAATCCTGTGATTGTTAAGGGGATCAGAGTAATCTCCTTCTGAAACCAAATCCGATCTATTGTAATTGGAGTAAATGCATTCTGGAATCCAAAACAGGATAAAACAATGGAGTATCTATTTCTATAATCAAATTTAGGATCTTTCCTACGGAGCAATCTTATTCTGTAATCTAATTTAGGGAATAGTAATAAAATGAATTGCTTTCTGTAATCGGACACAGGATATCTTGCATACAGGCTCAAATGAACATGAGAATCATCCGGAATCCAATACATAGTTAATTATTAAAAGTTACCTTTTATAGTATAATTCAGGGATAAGTTATCAGAATGAACAATTCGTTGTTCAATGCTATTCAGATTTATGAAACGTAAACAGAGCAATACCTTTTTGTTATTTAGAAAAATATTCTATTTTAATCTTTTATAGGTTAGAATAATAAGGGTACTCCTCGGTGATATCAACTTGAATAAATTAGAGTCATGCTATGTGAATTGCTACAGGGTAAAGTAGATATGATTATACTCTTTAATCCCATGCAGATTCAGTGTATTAATACCTACCTAGTGAAGTATCTACTGCTGTAAATAATACAAAGTAACCGCATCTTTTGTAATCTAGTGCATGGGTGTGCGCATGGTCGTGTACACGTGCATGTGTGTGTTCAATGTGAGTAAAATGCTGGCTGTCAGGTGCATATTTCATATGTTTGAGTGAAGAATCTTTCACAATATAAACTCCCTACCTACCGACTTTTTCATTGCTTCGCTGGCTGCTGCTGTTGCTAAGCATATTAAGTTCTGTTTTTGGCTCAGGCTGCAAAACACAAGCTGACAGACAATGGCCCATTGTGCCAAGCCTGAAATGAGTGCCCTCTAGAAGCGCGTACACCCCCTGTTCAGTGCTGCCAGTCAGCCTCTCTCAGTAATAGCAGTGATTAGTGGCTCTTCTGGAGCAGTGTGTATTCAATCATGTACCAGCCCTTACACAGCAAACTCAATGCATTCCTTGGTCCACTTCTTACACAACAAACTCAAGCCTCTGTTGTCAGCAAAAACAGAAATATTATTTATTTAACCAGGATAAGGCTCTACTAATTGATTATCACTAATAGTGTGATTTCAAATAGAAAAGAAAACTAAGCAAACTGCACCAGTTTATTACTATTATCGACATCACTGCTTAGCCCCACTCTGGGCAATTCAAAGTGGTCTGGTGTTTTCAGACCCAAAATTTCGGGTTCAGAAACAGCAGACTGAATAAAAAAGAGGTAAATGTAGCCCCTACCCAATCCCTCAGGCACCTCATGGGGAGCGGCTAATGCTCCCAGAGAAAGCCTGCAGCATTCCCAACCCCAACTGTTGAAAATTAGTACGTTTTGGTGAACATTATCTGCGCCATCTTGCCTCTTCCCCTGATGCCACACTTTTGTCGTGCACACCCGCCATTTTAAGATGCCCCGATCAGAACGAACCCTTTTGCATGCCGCTGGCCCCTGACATAGCCCTTCGCCTTCACTAAACCTGCACGCTGACCAACCCCCTGCTTGCACCTGCCTAGAATCATAAACCCCTCTTCGGCGCTGCTCTGCCCCAGGCCCTCATCCTGTTCCCAGCGCGACACCTCCCTTCTTCCCTTTCATGATCTCCGGCCCTTAGATGCAAATCCCCTTTTTCCCCGTGTGCCCGTTTGTCTTCCCCGTTCCCAGGCCGACACCCAGCTCTGCCGATACCATTCCTTGCCCCTCCCCGTACAATAGAAAGCTTCCCCCATCAAAGGATCCCCGGGTTGATCAAAGCCCCCACTCCATGAGATCCGATCAAACCCCCCACGTTCCGTGAATCGACGGAATATCCAGCTGCGCGATACTCATCACCTGGTGTGACTAGGGTGGGGACTTCAACTGTAAATGCGTGTGGGAACGGGCCCAAAGGGGAGTTCCGGGAATGTCTTTTCCATACATCAAAGTTTTAACATGAATATGTAATCTGCAATAAAGTCATAAAACAGTGTATAAGAGGCCAGGCCTCAGAAATGTAGTTAGAGCACCTCAGAACGATACCTTCTGCCCGTTTTGTTGTGTTCTCCTCCGGAGAGAATAAAAACCTTGTTTCCTGCCTTCCAGTCTCCAGCGCCTGCCTCTTCATTGATTAAATAACTAGAGGGTCACAGAGGCAATACCGCCGGGCAAATACCGATTGTCCCCGACCCACCCCAGGTTCAACAATTGGCGTCCCAAGCGTGGGGCCCATCAGCGACTCGTGGATCCAGTGGGAGAGGTCCCGACGACAGAGTGAACGACTGCAACGATCGGGAGAGCTCTTGCCCAATAGACCCTCGTCTGGCAGCCGATCATCCGAACTTCACTAGTTCCGAACAGACCTCTCTCGAGCGATCTACGGTCCTGACTGGGAACCATTAGGAGTGCCGTGAGAAATACGAGAAAAAAAAGGACGAACGGGCGCTGGATTCGGAAGACAAGAAACTGTCCACATGGTCCGGGTAAGGTCGTGTAATCACGACAAGTTGCGAAATGATTGCTTGATTGTTTGATTGCTTGATTGTTTAAAAATACTAGTATTGCTCTTTATTTATTTGGAGATTCACTGTCTACAAACGGAGAAACAACGGGCTCTCTCTTTGCAAGCAGTGGAGGATAGGTAGGGCAGCAGCCGTGCTTATTTTTTTCTCCCCCACTCAATAATTACTTGAAACTGAACTGTTGTTCGCAAAACTATTGTTTCCTGGAGATTCCCTGTCTGCAAACAGGGAAGAGACCACCCTTTTTGCAGATAGTGAAAAGGGTAGGTAACGCAGATCTTTGCGGACCTACTCATTCTCCCCATTGTTATTTATTGGTCTTTTTGTTATTTTTGATCCATGAGGTATTCACTGCCTGCAAACAACGTAGAATAGAAATATTCTGTCCAGTCTTTGCACCTAGTGATAAGATAGGCAGTGCTGACTTTTTAGTCCCTCGTTACGAGCCGTCATGTCTGTCTTCTCCCCACTGATTAGTAGCCTGTTTAGCCCGGACCGTGTATTAGAGGTGGACCATATAGCTCCACTAGAAGGCACCCCTAATAAGGACATGTTCATAAACTATGGATTAGTCACCATAGCCTATAATAAATTGTGGCACAGGTATACCGAAGAAAGTCAAGACAAACAGTGGCCACTGGCAGGATCCTTTGACCTTGATAAAATAGAAACGTTAGAAATAGCCCTTTGAAATAATAAGACAACGCCTATTATGCTCGACAGTCTCGGTATGTGGCGCAGAGAGGCTATGCAACGACAGAGAAAAGACGAGGACAAACCAAGTAGAGAAATATACCGACAGGACAACCCCAGGACACCGCTACCCACAAGTTATCCCCCGACACTACGCAAAAGACGACCAGACTTAGGGCCAGACCAATGCGCTTTTTGTAGATATGTCGGACACTGGAAAGCCCAATGCCCGACTCTACTGAGCGTGAGTAAAGGCAAAGGGCCGACAGGAACGACAGACCGGCAGTACGAGATAAAGCGCGAGACAAAGAAGAACCCGACTTACATAGACAGACCGGATAGAACCACCACGTTTGATTATGCCCGATGGCACAGATTTCGCCAGGACAATTTCAGCGGCATGCTCAAGTTCTCCTAGGTCGGGCAACGTCAAGACGGGAACCCAGCCTCGCTTTAAAATTCACGGACGGACAGAGATAATTATGACCAATAACTGTTTTTTATTCGTCTTGGGTCTTTGTATGTCGTATTTGTACTGTCCCCCCGTCTGAGTTTGTGTGTATGTAATGTACGAATCTGCGTCATCCCTCTACACGTGTTTTCGTGTTACTCAACCTCTGTTAAGCAGAAACTTAGCATAAAAGCAACCTGGAAAGAAAGAAATGGTACAACAAAATCCGTAGACCATTGATGAACTTGAACTTTTAATTTAACACAGCAAACAAGAAATAATAACGGTAAACTGTAGAAAATGGAAGTCAAACAGAACATTCGCCCCCCCCCCCTTCTGGAACCTTCCAAAGTAGGGCAGGGTTACGGCTACGCCCAACCAGCGACAACCCATATAAGGCGGGCCCCGCTGCCAACTCTTGGTCAGGAAATCTTAACATATGGGGAAGCCGGAGGAGAGGCAGGGGCCAGCGGAGTCCAGCCGCAGCGGCCCTGGACAGTTGCAGGCAGTCCCGCCACATGCCTCCTCGGCCCAGCCGCAACGGGCCTGGATAGACTTAAGTAGTCCCGCCACATGTCCAGAGAGGGACGAGACACCTCTTTCTTTTCCCTTCCGTAACAGCCGCAGCAGCTCTGGACGGCGGGATGTCCTGCACGTACCTCCACAACAATTTGTCCAAGTTGGGCTGGGAGGGAGAGGCGACGCGGACGAGCCTCTCCCACCTCCACCGATAGGAGGTCTCCCAGCCCCCGGCCCAACGCCGAACACCCCCAGTCAGGCGATGGTGCCAATACTTCCACAGCACCGAACACACCATGGTGGCGCCCCAGTATTTGCGCAGCACCGAACGTGCAATGGTGGCCATATTTTCGGAACACCGAACCTGCAATGACTGCACTGATACTCGTGCCGCGCCGAATGCGCGCCACAGGTGGCCATACTCCCACAGCACTGAGCACAAGACTTGGGGAACACCGGATGTGGAGAGACCTTCATGCGGGGCGATGAAAAAGAACAGCATGGAGTGCACCGGGAGAAGGAGACGGCGCGAACGAGTCTCCCTCGCCCCCCAGGTGGGGGCATCACAGCTGCACCCCAGCTGAACGTCCCGCTTTCACACAACAGGGACCTCTTCCTTTCACTCCGAAGGATCTCTTCCGCTCTTGCAAACTCGACGAGAGTGGCCCCTGTAGGGCCTCAAAATGGCGTCTGGGTCCGCTGGAAGGCGGGCCCCGGCCACTAGAGTAACTTTGACCAGCAATATAACTCGGACATTTGCCCACAGGGGCACGAGCCCCCATCTCCGACAGCATCTCCGCAGCCTTGGAGACCCTACAAAAGTCCCCGGCGGAACCTTCGGCCTCTGCAGGCTTCCGGTAAGGGACGGCTGCCTTGATCGCCAACGAAACAAACATGACATTGCCACTCCTTCTGTTAGCATGAATTCTAGAACTGCCGAAAAGGACTCTGGTCCAAACTGCCAGTAATGGGAAACATTTCCCCCTGATGCTGCTTCCGGACTGAGCCGGCCCCGCCCAAAATGGCGCTGGTATCAATCGGAACTTACGAACACCTCGTGGTGTTCCTTCGCACTAATATAAACTTGATGTTCTGAGACTTTATATGATCCTTTGTACACTTGGCTAGAAAAGACAAGGAGAACTCACTCGACGAACAGTATGAAAGGATCCCCGTTAAAAATGTTGATTACAAATGTACAATGTATTATATTTTTATAGCTGATGTAAACCTCATTTACGACGCACACGTACGGTATGCATATAGGAAATCTGATTGCAACTATTATGATTATGCTTCTAAATTATGAAAATAAATGCCCCCGAACCCCCAGCCAATTAATAGACGTTTTAGTTTCTTACAAATGAATGAATAAAACTTTCCGATGTTTTTATTGCTGCAAACGACACCCCCCACTGTACGCACTTTAGCCATTGCCACGACCGGCCAAATACGACCGCACCCTCATAATCCACGTGCTGAAATGATTTTGCAAAATAAAGTTTTTTGAAACTATGGACGGGTATTGCATGCTTTATTTAAAAAAAAAAAAAAAAAAAAAATGTGGGATCGGTGGGAAAGTTCTTTTCTGTGCACCCTACTCTACTCTCTCTTTAAGGTTGAAAGAAGATGGTTGCCCAGCCCTGGAGGTCGGATCGGATCGACAACACGACACTCTGCCTTCAAAGTACGCGACTGACTCATGAACTCTCGCGTTGAGGAAGACCTTGACTTTCAAGGATGGGTAAAACGAACGGTGTAAATGAGGGAATGTAAAAGGAGGGTGAAATGAAATGATGTAAATGTTATAAAGTACAACGCTCCAAGGTATCAGGGAACGGAGCTGACCCAAGAACCGAAGAACCTTAGAACGCCACAGCGTTGAAAGAGGTTTAAGGATCCCGATAGTGAGATACATCCTTTGACTAGATACCTCGCACTAGGCACCTCTGGTTTCCTTTTTACGTTTTCCCCGCACACGACCTATAAGGACACACTGCCCCTCTCCCCTCCCGACCCCAGAAACCATACCTCCGGGACCCTGCCCCGAGGAGGAAAGACGAGTAAGAGGTAAGTAAAGGACTTATGAATCCATGTATCTGAATATGCGCGAATGCTGTCTCCCCCACCCCCCTTTTTCCCTCCCTCTGCAGGTTACATCAGAGATTACGGCCGAGGTGTGGCGAAGATCTGAAGCCTTGCCATGTCTAATACACGAAGCAGACTAGCGCCGCAGGTGGTGCCTAAGCACGCCTGCAATCTACTCACGTATCGAACAAACCCGAGAAATTAGCACGACCTGATAAAAAGTGATCACCCTTAAACCAGACCGGACGAATGAACCCATGTCATGTATGATGCGAAACTATGAGAGAATGTGTGTGTGTGACCGAGGCACTGACCCAACTGGTCGAAGGACCGAGAGTGCGAGAAAGTGCGACAAAATGGTACTTCCTTTCAAGGCACGTCCCCTCTACCCTGTCTAATGCTCAAACTGCATGATTACAAGATTCTAACGCAGACCCGCGAATGTCCTTTACTGTGTAATGCACTAAATAGCCTTTCTTGAATACACTGCCACCCTCTCTGTTGCACGTGTACTATTTAGCCTGCCGTTGCACTCTCTCTCTCTCTCTCTCTCTCTCTCTCTCTCTCTCTCTCTCTCTCTCTCTCTCTCTCTCTCTCTCTCTCTCTCTCTCTCTCTCTCTATTTTTGCACTCCCACTCTTTACTATTTAGCCTGCCGTTGCTCTCTCTCTCTCTCTCTCTCTCTCTCTCTCTCTCTCTCTCTCTCTCTCTCTCTCTCTCTCTCTCTCTCTCTCTCCTCTCTCTCTCTCCTCTCTCTCTCTCTCTCTCTCTCTCTCTCTCTCTCTCTCTCTCTCTCTCTCTCTCTCTCTCTCTCTCTCTCTCTCTCTCTCTCTCTCTCTCTCTCTCTCTCTCTCTCTATTTTTGCACTCCCACTCTTCCGAGAGATTAGCCCCGAAATTGGCAGACTGCCACCCCTAGCGCACCACCTAATTGGCTTCAAATACCGTCAGTATTTGCACAAAAACTTGTCTTTAATACAATCACCCTGAGACCGTGTCATTACCTCTCCTTTTCCGCTAGAAGCCAATGAACCGAGGTTGGGCCGTAAGGGAAAGGACAGGTAAGACGACAGAGGTTCCCTAATCTGGCCCGTAATAAGGGAACTACATGTCAACGGCTCCTATGGTATAAAACAAGGACCCCAGAATACGCGACCCTCCCCGCCCCGAATTGTCGCAATACCCAAACAGGAAAAATGATCACCCCTGTTACATCCCTTGTATCAGCCGCTCCAAATTGGAGTTATGAAACTACCCCTCATTCCCGGTTGTGAGAGATGGGTCGATTTACGCCCTTACCATAAGTTTTCTATGTCCCTAGGTGTCTTCCGATGAGACCCCTGTCTTCTCTAATTTAGTAATCCGGCCGCGAGAGGCTGCATAGGGACCAGAATGATGTTTTGCAAAGTTTAAGATTAGACTGGAGCAAAGAAAACCATTACACTGTACCATGCCGAAAGCGAAAATGTTTAGTTGAAAAGCAGGAGGCATTGATAGAAAATAAATGTTTAGCCTATGTTCGTCCATCAGCAAAATATCTGTTTAGTACCATGTCGATAGCACACAGTACCCTTGGTAAATATAAAGCCCTAGAGAACGGCACATCTTTGTCAAACCCGTCTTACGAAGGTGGGTCACCATCAGATGAACTGTCGTGACTGTAATAAATAATTGTGAAGGAAAGTCATAGTAAATCCAACAGGCTCGTCACCGGTCATTCATATGCCAGTTGTGAACATTAATATAACGGACATTTTCATTCTTTGCCTGGAGCTGGGAGAGAAATAGACTTTTTGATTATCTTCATCTGCAAATTCTCTAAAGACTGTCTTTTCAAACTTGTTTAAGGGTACTGCTGTTGGAGGAGAGAAGGACCGGATGTGGGAGCACGAGGCCTGACCGCAGACTAAGGAACAACTGCGACATTAGCCAAGGCGAGACCACGACAGAAAAGAGCTGCAGGACGAGGCACTGTTTTCGACAACATGAGAAGAAAGGGCCGACCTGATGCCCCTGCTCGATGTCCAGTGTTTGCCGACAAGTCCCCGCTCTCTGAATTCGGTCACACGCCCGCCTATCTGAAGTCTCTCGTTCCCCTAGTTTGTTCCTAATTTGGCCTTGCTCCATCCCCCTTTTCCTCCGACCTACCCTATGGACTGTTTTGTATGCTTTTCTTCCATCTGAACTTTCTGACAATCACCTCAAAGGACACAGGGCGAAAAGGACCTTTCCGACCAGGAATACGAGGGAAAGATCGTGCCCTGCAACGCGAGACCTAGAATAGAGCTGGACCCGTGGCTCCATCGCCGGTGTTCCACCGCGCCAACGAAAGACAACAAAGAATAATGAGAACTCGTTAACTTCGAACATTTTGACATCCTCAATCACCGTTTCTGCTACGCCTCATTTCTCTCCCAGCCGCCATTGTATTGATCATGCTCCAATCCGTATCTGATATATGTAATAACCTACCAGTTCACGTTATGAAATGTACTTGCTGCTCTCGCTACAGAATCGTTTTTTGTATTACATTTTTATGACTTTCCTGCTAAACAAATTGATCAAAGTTTATCAAATAGGTCCACCTCCTAAAAACTAGAAATGTTAAAATGTATTGTTTACAACTCTTTTTCATCTAGGGTTCCTACCGTTTTCTTTCTCATGCCCACCACAATAGAACCGAGTAGAAAATGAACCAGCAAGATGTCTTGAATATGTTAAAGGGAGGACTGTTGAAAATTAGTACGTTTTGGTGAACATTATCTGCGCCATCTTGCCTCTTCCCCTGATGCCACACTTTTGTCGTGCACACCCGCCATTTTAAGATGCCCCGATCAGAACGAACCCTTTTGCATGCCGCTGGCCCCTGACATAGCCCTTCGCCTTCACTAAACCTGCACGCTGACCAACCCCCTGCTTGCACCTGCCTAGAATCATAAACCCCTCTTCGGCGCTGCTCTGCCCCAGGCCCTCATCCTGTTCCCAGCGCGACACCTCCCTTCTTCCCTTTCATGATCTCCGGCCCTTAGATGCAAATCCCCTTTTTCCCCGTGTGCCCGTTTGTCTTCCCCGTTCCCAGGCCGACACCCAGCTCTGCCGATACCATTCCTTGCCCCTCCCCGTACAATAGAAAGCTTCCCCCATCAAAGGATCCCCGGGTTGATCAAAGCCCCCACTCCATGAGATCCGATCAAACCCCCCACGTTCCGTGAATCGACGGAATATCCAGCTGCGCGATACTCATCACCTGGTGTGACTAGGGTGGGGACTTCAACTGTAAATGCGTGTGGGAACGGGCCCAAAGGGGAGTTCCGGGAATGTCTTTTCCATACATCAAAGTTTTAACATGAATATGTAATCTGCAATAAAGTCATAAAACAGTGTATAAGAGGCCAGGCCTCAGAAATGTAGTTAGAGCACCTCAGAACGATACCTTCTGCCCGTTTTGTTGTGTTCTCCTCCGGAGAGAATAAAAACCTTGTTTCCTGCCTTCCAGTCTCCAGCGCCTGCCTCTTCATTGATTAAATAACTAGAGGGTCACAGAGGCAATACCGCCGGGCAAATACCGATTGTCCCCGACCCACCCCAGGTTCAACACAACCTGCCCCTCACCCCCAGGCACCAGCTGCCCACCCACAGATATTTACCACTTGCTCAGAGCAAGAAAAGAACATCTGCCAATATCCACGGCTGGAAGCGGGGAAACCTAAAAAAAGGGACTTTCATTTCAGCTCGAACAGGTTATTCCCCATTACGGGGTCTTTAACTTGTGATTCCCATTATCTCATAGGGCGAAATTGGGTGGAATCATTAATTCCGTCCCTGGTATCTTCCACAGGGATAACAGTGAACTTATAATGGAGGCCTATCTGTGATATCTGGGCCGCGGCTTCTTGAGATAGGCTGAGACTCTGAAGTGTAAACAGAGCCACGAGATGTAATAACTGAAACTGCACAAACAATATCATAACATGAATGCTTATTTCAGCACTGAGCGAGTTGGAGAGCAACTTGAACTTTAATTCCATATTAAGCACCACCCATCACAAGAGGTGCATGGCTATGTGGGTGGGTGGAAAACCAGGGTTATTCTGCCGAGTGCCAAATTAGTATCTTCTTTCCATTAGTCTGTGATACAGAGGGAGCTTCTTTGGCTGCGGTGAAACAACCTCCTCCAATGTGGTGATAGAGAGAGGCTCCACATTTATCTGAGTGGCCTGATTGCAAAGAGCTATTCAGAGTAATTTAAGAAAACATAAACTTTTCACATTTAACTATGGCACTAATATTCTGTACAAACCCTTAAAAGAAGTGCTACACTCTGAACTGATGTTCCAGTACTCTGGGATTGGGGCACCTCCAACCTCCCACTTGGATCCTAGGAGGTCTTCTAACATCACCAATGCTTTGGTTGCATTATTATGAGGCGGTGACAGGATTCTGCAAACCTGTGTACAGTTCTAACATTCATGAGTTCCTTAAGGGTCCACCATAAAGGAATTGCTGCCTTGGATTCCTGACTGGGAGACTACATTCGTACTGTGCTGTATGTTATGTCTGAGAAAGTGCCCACTCCCCTTGGGAAGGATGCAAGCCCCGCGTTTGCCCTGTCTTATTGTTATATACCAATATCAATTGTGGCCACTCGACATGCATTGCTTACTGCCTTGTAGGAGTATAGCAAATCGAGGCTGCAAACTGCTACTCTTCATTCTCAGTTTGCAGTGAAATGTAGAGATCACATGGGTCCGAGTACCTCCATGGAATTCTGCCTGCCACTGACTTTTCTTTATTGAACCTTTTTGTATCTTTCATAAATTGCACTGATTACAAATTTAATATTTCTTATTCTAACTGTTTATGACGATTGAGGATGTGACCTCACTGTGTTTCTATCTTTCGTATTTTACAAATCCCCATTTTAAATCATTTTGTATTATGTGCTTTTTCCATTCTTTTATGATTTTTAACTAAATCAAATAAAAGTATTCTTGAATGAATTATTGGCCTGTCAGTGACTCAGTCCAGTCAGGTGTTCAGACTTTGGGTTTCCGAAGATATTGCGCCTTGTCCTTGGCAGTCTCATCCAATGATGAGGCCCTAACGTTGAAAAAAATCTTGGGCGGAGATCACTCTATGGTAAAGCAGAGTGAAAAGTTTAGAAGTTTATTAAACTTAAAACTAAATGAATACAAATATTACAATATTTAAATTAATTGAAAATGTTTATTTTAAATGTAGATCAAAAGAACACATTTACAGCATTATCAACTTATTTTTAATTGAATATTTCATTATTTATAATGTATTAAATTAAATTAGAATTCTTTTTCTTAAGATTTAAATTAAAAAATGCAACCAAAAATATAACATTTATATGTATTTATTATGTAAAAAACATTATATAAAGCTATGTGTAGAATGAGTTTAAATAACTTTCATTACTTTTTAAGAAATTAGTTATGTTAATGTTTACATGTTAAACAGTAACTAAATATTTTATAATCAGCTAATAACTGTCTCATTTATACTTTTTGTAACATTAAAATACATTTATTTCTGGTTTTGAAAAGTTAAAATAAGTGAATTTAATTTAACATTAGTTCGGAGAAGCATTAAATCCAAGTCCCTACCTCTACCTCGATTATTTTGTATAAGAGGATGCTGCAGTACCACTGGTTGGCTATGTGTAGTGCTGGATTTACTCCAGCTCTGAGCTAGACTACAGTTACCACAGTTGTAGGTCTTTTTGCTGTAGCAACTATAGAAGTGCAGTTTGTGATACGAAGTGGACTTATTCTTTTGTGGGTAGGTGTCTGTTCCTACTTAAGCCCTTCCCATTTTTTTGTAAATATTTCCCATTTTCCAACCACTCCCCTTGTCTGTACCACACTTACTACTAAAACATACACCTATGTGTGCAGAGATCTCTGCAGTCAGGCGTAGATTTTTACACATTAAAGAAAGGAGAGGCGAAGGCGTAGATTTCCACATGTAGGTTTGTGAATTGCAATTTGTAGTATGTTAGCAGTACAGTTGTAGTGCTACTAAATGTACTACAAAATGATTTTTGGCAATAGGCCCCATAGAGTATTCCCTTCTGTTACATGTGTATTCAGATATCAGCCAATGCTGTCACTCACTGCAGACTTAACCTAGGCACACTGTCAGCAGCAACTCCTGGCAAGGCCTCCGGAGCAAACACACAAAGGTGATAGAGGAATTCTTAAACTCAGTATAGCTCCAAAACCCCCAAACCCCCATCCTGTAAGACTTCTGAACTAGATACCAAGAATCATCTCTCTGGTCCTGTGACCAGGTCACACAATAGGGTGACCAGGTTCAATTGCCCCATGTCAGTTCACCCTCTAAATTGAACCAGAATGGCAATCAACAGTCACTCACAATTACTTCTAACTCACATTTTGAGGTACTAAACACTCTCCCAAAAACCTGAAAGGAATCTCATTTACATGAAAAGCAGAGGAAGAGGAACAAGCAGATGGCTGCATTTTTCAAAGTGGTATACCATAAATATGTAAGAATCATATACATTTTCTCTTTGATTAAGGTACCTCGCATCAGAGAACGTCAGAACACATATTTTGAAACTGCAATATCAGTATCTGTGACACAAGAAGGTGATGTCAAAAGGCTAAAAAACGAATGAAATGTTCAATAGTGAAACATGAGCAAGGAATATGAAATAGGAATAGGATGGAGGTAGTCTACCTCAAGGACTCTAGACTCATCATGAAAGTAAGGTGTGGGTTAATACAATTGTCCACACTTTGCTCTGCGTGTGGTCGATCCAGGTACCAGAGTGGATCTTTCTTAAACTCAAAGCTGTCATCTTCCACATCCAGCTCCAACCTCCTGTTTCGGATGCCTTTATTTATTCACAGGAGAAGGTGTTTCAGGTCTGTTCGGACACAGGTTGCAGTTACACAGAACACCTTAACCTTCACTCACCTGCACCTGCAATCTGGGTATCTTCTGAAGTTCAAGAAACATCTGAAAACCTGGCTAATTTATTTATTTATTTATTTATTTATTTAGTTTCTTATATAGCGCAGGAATTCGACCCCCGAAGGGGTATCTCCGCGCTTACGTTCTTACCATAAGCTGAACTAAACAAGGATACACAGGCAGAAATACTGGAAAGACTACCAGGTCAGAAAAAAATGAGTCTTTAGGCATTTCCTAAATGCAGTCAAATTGCACCAAGAGACTCTTTACAAAAGAGTATACACTCTACAAACGTCTCATAAATAAATAAATCAGGCTAATCCAAATACATTTGATACTTTGTGCATACTCCTGTGTTGCTTTCTAAGGATACAGTCTTTCTATATTTCCTGACTATTGTGCCAAATCTCATGTTTCTTGCCTAGAGCTTTCCTAATCTGCGTAGATTGTTGCCAGAGGACCATGCTCCTGTTGACTGACACCTGTTATTTGATATGCTGACATATCCCCTTGTTGGCTGCTGATCATAAGACATGGTGGCCAGAAACTGCTTTGCCCACTTTTCCTACTTTCACAATCATGGCGCTCACTTTTTCCCCTTTGCCTTGTTGTGTCATTTACGTGATATTGGAACTTGAAGTTTGTAGTAGGTTGGGGCACATAATCTGGGCAAGCTGCAACTCATTTGGAACAGTCACTCTGCTGGAGTGAGTATTCTGGGGATGATGTGAGAACGTTCTGACCAGCTAAGTCTGGGATGTGTGGCACTGATCTGTGGAGACAGATAGTGGGAATCATGTTTGCTGGCACTCTGATTCCTCAGTCATTCCTCACCGCTGGAAAGCCTGGAGTTTGCTGCACTTGGTGGTTACGGTCATATTCAGGTGTGTTGTAGATGATGACGATGCTCTGCAGTTATGATGATGGAACTCTGTAATGAACTTCTTGGATTTAAATCATTTTGGTGGAAAAGGCAGCAGTGTGATGTCTATATGTTTAGTACTAAAAAGCCTGCTTCTACATCTTTAGCTTCGGACTGCATGTTTATCACCACACCCTAAAACTTGATACGCTTGGATGCCATCTTGGTTGTATGCTGCCTTCCATGCCACTGTGTCTGTTTAACACCCAAAAGGTGAGTATTTCTTAATGTATCTGTTTGGATGTCCCTGTAATGGTTGGAAGGGGCTAGTGGTTGTGGGACCCGAGGCTTGGGCTCCTCATTCCCCTCTCCTGATTCACCGGCCTTTTCTGCTGGCTCTTCAACCTCTTCTGGGCTCCGTAGTCCTAAGCCTCGTATCCCAGACCATGTGTGGAAACTGGTGTAGGATGCAGCGAGCAGGCAATAGTGGGGGCAATACAATGGAATAGGCAATAATGGTCAAGTGATTCTGTTTTATTGGAACCTGGTTGGACTGAAATGTCTAATTCTTCCTCCTCCAGTGACTAACAAACCATATTGTGGCTTGATGCTCAAGGACCCATATGGCCAATGGCCCAATCCAAATGCCACAGCATCTGGCTCGCTCAGCTGCATTAGATGCATTTTAGCCATGAGACAATTATCAGTCCAGTGAGTTGATACTTTACTATCATTAGTAGCATGATGTTGCACGATGAAATCTCTGTGAAGAAATTTTACTTTGCATTGTTCCAGAATTCTTTGTGTCCCACACCCGCCTCTCCTTCACTGAGCAGAAAGCAAGTAGGCCCTCGGTTTCTCACGCCTGCTATCTGCAGTGCTGCACCATTGTACCTTCGGTTCCTATTCCAGGCTATGTAGGAGCAACAGGCTTGCTGGTGCTACTAGATCTTAAAGTCCAAGACAATCAAAATGGTGATCGCAAGGCGCCCAAGACTTGTGCAGAAGCATATAGGATGTCCCGGCAACAGCTCATAGTCCAACAAAAATAAGCATGGGCCACTCAACAAAACAATGCTGTAATATCCTGAGTCACCATTCTAAAAAATTGAAACTCCAACTTTGCATTCCATCTCAATACATTGCTCCAGCTTTCATCCAGTCGCTTATCTCAGCACATCCAGGCAACGAGTCCAATTGTGCAGCCCTTGATCCCATATTATCCAACAGCTACACTGAATACGGTGCATGCTTGTGTGGGTGACAGGCCTACATCTCAGCAACTGAAACCTGGCCGGCATAGCATTTCTCGTAAACTCCTAAACTTTTCCAACTCAATTGATTCCCTGAAACATTCTCTCCCCAACCATACATAGCTGCTACGTCACAGTAACATAGCTAGTGGCAACACTATCACCAGACTTAGCTCAACTGTCCCCTGGCTACAGCACACGAGCGCTGCGCCCCTCTAGTCAGGAACAACATGAAGCCACACTTCCTGGCACACTCACAAACGTATCTGTAGGGAAGTGGTCGTGGACACTTATTTTCCCATCATGACTTTAGATGCTTGCCAGAAGTTAAGTAGTACAGACATGCATTCAGGGTTGTGACACATGGCTCTGCCCATCTGTGGTGGATGTGGGCCCCGCCCTCACAGAAGCAAAAACACTGGCATTAGCCAGAGCCTTACTATGCTTTGGCACGCATGATAAGCAGTGCTGGGAAGTAGGGGGTACCCGCGGGATCCCGGTTCCAGCAGCTATTTCTGAACCAGATTTCCTACGCCAGGAAACAATTCTGCAATGCCTCACATTTTCTGCTTTCCGTTGGTTCAGAGCAGCGGCCTGCAGGTGATGAGGGACTTTCTTATTTTAACTTCCAGCTGGGCCCAAAATAAAGGCCTGATTTAAAGAGCCATCAGCACTTCTTTTGTTTCAATATCATCCAGGCTTGGAGGTATCTCGAGCTTAACACCTGAATGCAAATGCAATTGAAGGAATGAAAGGCACAAAGCTTGTTATCACTTCACAAGTACTTAAGAGAAACTATTGGCGGCAGGTTTTTAACTTTGTCCATCCCCCCTGTTAGAGATGTGCATGCATTGTAAGAATGCAAGATGTATCTGTGTATATTTATACAATTAATGATTAAAACTGCACCTAGAATTTTGTATTTGATTCTTTTATAGCTCTACTCACCCCATTGTAGGGTGTCGGAGAGCTTTACATTAAACACAAGCACAATAAATCATACAACTATGTAAATCAATGTACAGAAAATGTATGTAATATAATAAGGGTTATAAGGTGTAGTACTCGAATATTGACCATACTTGTAGACGTTATATGTTAAGAGTAAGTGGTCGGAGCAGAAGCCCACAGTCATGGGAGATTCTCTGCACTTGGTCTCACTGCGGAGATTCCACCCGAGTGCCAAGACTCCCTTAACGAGTGCCGTGCCTCCGCCACGAGTACGGAGGCCCTTTGTGAATCAGGCCCTTGTCTGGATATAAAAAGTAACACAGTGGTTGGGGTTGTCTGTACTGACAACACTTTATCAATTCCCAAAGGAACCCTTCTTCGCAATCTTAGAATAACAACAGATTGAGAAAAAAAACAACGAGGATTTAAACCCATGACTTAAAGATTGCAGGCAGCTCCTGTGCTATATTAGAAGGATTTCAACTTATGAACTTGAAGTAACAAAATGATTTCAGTGTCAAAAGCAGTAGCCCGCTCATCTCTCTATATAAAATACAAATTTGTGATCTGCATTTTACACAATTGGCTTTACAGCAGGCACTTTAACCCTGTATGTTACTTTCTGAGTCAAAACTGTGGCTGGGCAAAACACAGAACTCTACCAGAACTGCAATAATGATCAGTTATCTTACTGCTACTATACTCTAGTCAGAATTGCAGGACACACAAAGTTCTCTGCATCAGGTTCTTACCCCTGTAAAATGCAGCCTCTTTGTGAGCTAAAATAGATTTACAGTCATATTTAAACATGTTGCCAATTTCTTTGCAGCAAGTTTTTGAAAATAATTGCATAACTTGACCATCAGACTCTACTTTTCAAGCTCAACTCCTGTGAAGGAATGCATTTTTTCCAATTCCAGCACTAATGCTTAGTATAAAAAGTGGTGCAAGAAATGGCAGAAGACTGTTCCAGCAGAAAATATCTCTGTGAGATATTTTCTGTGTAAACTTGCCTCACCCTGGCAGAAATTGCAATGTTATAAAACATTTCGAGCAATTTCACATATTTTTTAATATTAGAAGATTCAGAATTCCACGAATTTCTCTGGCTTCATATAAATTTTATTTAGGTCGATGGGCAAATTTTTTACTGAGCTGTTAAACCATGGGTGGCTTGTCACCTCAGCCTCTCCTCTCCTTATTTTATATTGATCCAGTCATTTTGCGATCCACTGCTGTTCACTGAAGGCACATGTTTTCTGAGAAACGGCATGTGAGAATGCAGCAAAAAACATTAAGTCGTGTTTCTTGCCTGAATGCACAATTTCCTCACTCTTAGAACCTAGATTTAGCAATCAGCTTTGCAGCAGCTTCCCAAAATATCCTCTTCTTCAAGGACATTCAGTGTACAATTAAGTAGTACAAAAGGATCTGTCGCTCCCTGAGAGAATATGTAACCAGCATTTACAATGCAAAGGTATAGCCTATTGGCATTGTAAATGACAGAAAATGTATTTATGTGTTGCTTTTGAAAACAGATAAATAAATGGCATTGTCATTTACAATGCCAATAGCTTAATCTCTCGCAAATGCCATACACAAGCACACAGACCAACACCCGCACACACACAGAGGCCCACACACATACAGAGCCCCATACACAGACACAGAGCCCCACACACAGACACAGCTCCACACAGACACACACAGAGCCACACACGCACAGTGCCCCCCACACACGCACACAGCCACACACACACACAGAGCCCCATACAAACAGAGCCGCACACACACAGAGCCACACACACAGAGCCCCACACACAGACACAGCCCCACACACACACACAGAGCCACACACACACAGAGCCCCACACACACACACAGAGCCACACACACACACACACATACACAGAGAGCCACACACACACAGAGCCACACACACACAGAGCCAACACTCTGCGTTGTGACAGAGCCTCTCCTTGCAATGGTATTATAAGGAAAATACATTTAAAAGTGATTTAACAAGGCTCCCTAGAGAATACTGCACAGGGGAGAAGGTGTTTTAACAGGACTTATAATTTAGCTTATACATTTAGCCTGGCAGCCCTCTGAGAATCTTGATCAAATTCATACTTTTGATCGATTTGGCATGCCCTCTACAGACATCCTGTATTAGGCTGGTTTTAGGTTGTTGCCGTGCCAGGCCCACCTACGGCTCTTGTGGAAAAAGTGGGACATTTTAATGAATTGCTGACTGGCCCTTCATGTTTGTAGCTGTATTATGAGAAAGTGAGTGATTGTGTATCAGGACTGCTCATGTTTGATAATAAGGTGGGTAATATTGGGAGTTTTGGGGCAATACCATTATGTGAATCACGATGTAGAAGCAGGGGCATCTTAGAGTGTTGTCAGGTAATTGGATGATTAATATATTTTTATCATGGCCTCTGAGTGGGTCACCAGAGCTTGAATGATGTATGCTGTGGGGCAGTGTATACTGGGGAGGCTGAGCTTGATTTTAGGGTGTTTTGCCAAGGCCTCTCCTTGAGTCTTATGCTAGGAAGATGGAGATTTGATGGTGTTTTGACTGGACCTCTTTTGTGGACCTGCATGAGAATTATTTGCTATTCTGGGGCCCTCTGGTAGGAAACACAGGGTGGTGAGTGGCCTGTGCTAGCCGTAGGAAGGGTTCCTTGGGGCTGTTGTTTCTGTCCGGGCAAAGTGGCATAGAGTCGAGTTTCGCAGCACAGAGAGGAGTGTTGCGGAGAGGAGCACAGTGTCATAGAGTGGAGTGGTGTGGAGTGGGGTGGTGTCTTAGTGTGTACTAATGTCAAAGAGTGGTGTAGAGTCGTAGAATGTAGTGTACTGTCATAGAGTGGAGTGGCTTAGTGTCGAGTAAAGTGGCACGGAGTAAATTGTCATAATGCACTCTAGGAATTGTGATGTTGGCTCATTTCAATCTGACAAATATAGTAAAAGCAAAGCATGTGACTTGAACATGGCATCATATAAGCAAGGAAAATGGCCCTTTTGACTGCTGTTGGGATAGAATATATAGCAACTATCCGGGTTCAATAGGCCCCTTTGGGCTCCAAGCCCTTGTGGTACTGCAGATGCTGCACCAATGGTAACCTCACCCCTGCATGGTGATCCTTATAGCACAGGGCCAGCTGGTAACTAGAAAAAAAGAAAAACAGAACGGCGACAAAAATCTAACAGCACATGTAAAATATTATGGTTTAACTGTTGTATTCCAGACAGGCCAGTGCCTGCGCCAAGCTAGTAGGCAGAGCTGCTGAGGAATCCCACAACTTTAGAGAATCCTGACATTTCGGCCAACACCACTTTGCAGTGTGGGACTTGAAGTTTCTAGTTTTGCAATGGAAGTATGGGCTTACAATTTCTAACAAGCACTGTGCTGTTGGGAAAGAAGTCAGGAGTGAATGAAGATACCACACCTTCTTGAGTATTTTGCAACTATGCAGCAGGGCTCGAAAATATGCCTGTGATCTTGTATGGGTGACTTGCTCACTCATGAACTTGAGATCTTGGTTTCTCTGCTGACTCTGCAAGCGCAGCTGGACTGAGAAGAGTAAATCAAATGCTAGACTCTGACATGGCTGTAGTTACATCAGGAAACTTATGGCAGACCAAAGTCAGTCTTGTCGGTCTCTACTCAAGGTTTATGGGATTGAAAGGGATAGAAAGGGCCAGTAGGGCTGGGGTAGTCAGTCACTTACATATTATAGCTTCAAGAGAATCTGGAGAAAGCTAGACATTCCAGAGCCTCTGGACTGGGGTGCAGTCAGTCATTCCTGGTTCTTTTATGGCAGTAGTGAAATCGCATGAATTCTCACCTGTTTGAGGCCTCTAAAAGGTCAGCATGGTGGGGGGCACAGACCCTCACATGTCTGAAAACAACCTGCCACATAACCGTCTCTCCCCCTAGCTCACAGGCTTTGTAGCAGCCCCGACCAGTCAGCGATACTAAAGGTTTTTCTGAAAGCCACAACACCCTTCATGGTTTTTATCACTGTTGTGTTAGTTCAGACGTTATGGCATTTAGAAGCTTTGACGATATATTAGAAGAAGGTTTATGCAATTTGATTATCTGTATTCAGTTTGTAGATGTTCGCACAGCCCGGGTTCGGATACTTGTAGTATTGTTTTTCTTCAAATATCAAGGACTTCTTGAAGTGCACAAAAGAACAGGATATCTGAACTTCCCACACCCGACCTAAGACAAGCACTAAGCCGTCTTCATTTGCTTGTTTACCAGAACGGAGAGAAAACTTGTAAAAATGGAGTAATTCAGCTTAATAGATTTATCACTTATTTGCGGCTACTTATTTAAAACGTGAGGAACGATTTCTGCGCAGAGGGTATTTCATTTTTTCAATGAAAAATTCAACCTAACACTGGACGAATTGAATTATCAAAAATGTCTGCAAATTTTTCTTCGAAATCCAGACAGGGTTATCTTAGTCTTTTCGTCTTTCGCTTTTAATGTTTGCTTTATCTTGAAGCCGCATCCACTGTTTCCTGGTTACAAAAGCTACAACTGCAAACTCTTTAACGATGGAAAGCAGACATAAGGCGAAAAAAAAGGGGGAACGAGAGGGAAAAGGTCACACAATAGTAACTGAATGAAGACTCAATCCATGGAAGGACAGCAATCGTGCTGAAGCAAATAATACTTGGTCCAAGCTCCAAGTACTCGGCAGAAAATGTGTGGCAATGAAGTCAACAAATTATAAGCGTAGGAAACTGGGTTTTTGTTGCAGTAGTACCCCCATTTCTTGCCTGGCATTTGATGCAACTATGACTGATGTGCACTGAGTTCCTACTAAACAGGCCCCCTGGGCCAGTGTTTTTTACCCAAAACAAGACAACTTGTCATTTAATCCCCAAGTGACCAGGCTTCTAGCACCTCCGGAAGTCCCTAGTAAGTGGTACCTCTGGTACCTAAAGCATAGGTACTAAAGAGAGTCCCTAAGAGCTGCAGCATATCTTGTGCCACTCTCAGGGATTCAACACCAAACTCATATGGACGTCCACTGCAGGCTGCGTGACAGGGTGCTCTAAAAAGTAAAAACATGACATGTCACACACTTGTGTGCCTTGTCCCCTAACACTACATGTAATATTTGTTAGTCACCCCTACAGCTGCCTTACACCCATAAGGCAGAGTGCATTATATTACATGTGTGGACATATCTGCATGAGCAGATATGCCCCTGTGCTGGCCAGTTCAATTACTGCGAGTACAAGTGACCAGGGAAGCCATTTAAAGGACATGTGCTGGACACTGGTAAAAACTAGGCCTGGGTGGTGAACTCTGCTCCGTTCGCGGAGTTTGTCGAGTTTTCGGCACTCTGCGCTCCGCGGAGCTAATGGAGTGTAGAAAACTCAGCTTTGCGTAGTGCTGCAAAGTTTTTTCCCCACTCACGATCGCGAATGGTAAGTTCGCAGGCACGAGCTGCAGCTCGGGTAGAATTCCTACCCAAGCGTCAGGAAGACCCACGCGAATGATAGTTCGAACAGCACTCCGCCACTTGCGGAACTCTGCAGAGTTTTTTTTGTAATTTCGCGGAGTTCCGCATAGCAAAACTCCACGAACTACGTCCAGGCCTGGTAAAAACGAGTTCCCCAGCTACATAATGGCTTCATTGAACCTAGGGATGTTTGGTGTCGCAGACAGCTGTTTGGGGTCCCAGGGGTCTGTATATGAAGGTGTCTCTTATAGTGGTCTTGGCATGGGTCTCTAGTAGGAAGTTGGTGTTGCATAAGGGGTGTTGGGTTGTCTTTGGGGCGATGCATCAGAGGGTTTTCTTGAAGATGATGGTGATGACTCAGCTGTGTTTGTGGTGCGGTCTCTGTGTAGCATTTTGTAGCCATCAGATGTTGCTGTGGGCGATGTCAAGATCTGAGAAGGTGTTTTTCCATGTTTTGGTGATGAAGGCAACGTCAAGGAGAGAGTGGTGGTTGTGTTCCAGATTTCTGTGGCCTGCTTGCAGAGGGAACAAGCATTGAGCAGGATGCATAGGGGAAGTTCTGTTTTTTTCGTGCTCTTTCGGGTGGAAGTGGCGAGGGATTCAGGGCGGGCTGGAGGCCCTATTTCGCAGGAGAAGTGGCAACTGTGGGCAGGTAAAAAGTCCTTTGGTTGATCGCGGGGAGGAAGTGCAGCAGAAGTTGCTTCGGTGTCCGGGATCCAGGGTCAAAAGCTTGGTGGTATAGTGGTGGGGGGTGAGAGGGCAGGAGTCCTTCTGCGGGGCACAGTCGAGGCACATACGGGCGCAGACAGGCTTGCCTTTGGTGCATCTTTGATGCCCCAGTGGCACAGCCGGGCAGCGGCCTCCATTAAGTAGGTTCTGGGGGCCGGGACGGGCGCTGGGTGGCTGGAGCAAGGAAATGACGGAAGGAGGGAAGTGGCAGGAAGAGAGAAGAAACAAGCAGAAAAGGGAAAGCAAAGGGCAGAAAAGGCAAAGCAGGGAGCTGCAAAACGAGCAGAAAAGGCCAAACAGAGGGCAGAAAAACGAGTAGAAAAGGCAAAACAGAGGGCAGAACAATGAGCTGAAAGGGTAAAACCGAGCATAAGAGGGCAACACAGATGGCAGAAAAATGAGCAGTGAAGGCAAGCCAGATGGCAGAAAAACGAGCAGAAATAGTGGAACAGAGCAGAAGAAGGAAAAACAGAGGGCAGAGAAACGAGCAGTGGAGTCAAAACAAAGGGTGGAAAAACTAGCAGAAAAGGCAAAACAGAGGGCAGAGAAATGAGGAGAAACAGCAAAACAGAGCAAGAAACTAGAAGAGGAGACAAAAACAGAGGGCAGCGAGTAGACAGGCTGCGTACTGAAGGCAAGGTGGACAGGAGAACTGGAGCAGGGTGAGGTGGCATGAGGACTCAATGGACTCATCATTGATTAAAACACCCTGGGCAGTCTGTAAGAATAAAAATTATAGCTAGAAACTTTAGCGATGTCAAGCAACTGCTTAGAATATTCGGAAGCTATGGCCTATGGAAGATTAAAGGTGAATTTGAATATAGTCTTATGTGTTCTGGGAAATGTATCTCCTAGTCCTTTTACGGGTAGTAAGGATGAAAGGCACAGCAATGCGCAACAGCTGTTCTTTATTCCACTGCTTAGACCTTCCGTCTTGCTCTTTTTGCCCCCTCTCCCCCAGCTGCCTCAAGACAACTGGGGGTGCTTATCGTGTTTTTATTGTCCATCCAGCACTGTTATGTGCACTGATGGATGTGGATCACCCAAAGTTTATTACCACCTATACACATAGACACTGGCATTATGTGATTCAGTAGTTGCTGTGTTTTCAGCAAAATATAAATGTATTTTAACTCTCCACAGATTCCATCATTTGCTGGATAATTTTCAGACTTAAACAAAAAAGCTACTTTAAATTAATCAAAATTTACTGCACATGTAGTTCAACACCATAGCAGCCACCTTGCAAAAGTTAGTTTGTCATCTTTCAATTGTTGATTGCTTTTGTCAGGCTTTAAAGAAGTGATAGTTTTGCTGAGTTGGAGAATAGGACCAGGCAAAATGTTAGAAGTCTCAGAAGTTGCCATCAACATCTCCTGTCTGGAGAAACAGTTACACCACTGCTCAAAATAGCCAACATGCCCCACACAAGGGCACATTCCGCAGTACACCCAAAACTGGAAAAATCCTCCAACAGCTGAAGAAATATCTAACACTGACAACCTCTTCAACTACTTCCCAATCAAAACCACATGAGAGAGATCAGTGGCAAAGCAGATGTCACCCAACTACAAAAACAAACCGGTGGCAGCTCTTCCCCCCAGGAATACATGCAGCAGAGTCAAGACTGCGACTATCTATTGGGGAATGTAGGCAGCAAGTAACAGGAATCTGAATTATGGTTTCTGCCAAGCCGTTTGTATTAAATGTTTGGGGAAACAGGGGGTCTTCAAATATATGAAACTATGGGTGGTTCTTGGCCTGATTGTTGCAAAGTGGTATGTTGCCAAACATTAGGGAGCAAGAGATCTGCTGGCCCATAAATCTTGGAAGGAGAATATGGACTAACATATGCTTGCAGAGAAGAAGCTATGAAAGCAGATGATGCACCAGGAAATGGGGAAATATTTGTGAGGCATGTGGTTTCTGTAGCGGAATACACTCAGCTACATAGGGTGCAATGCAGATAGTCAAATTATAAAACTGGGGCGCATGAAGAGTGGTTCAGCCCTAGGGTGGAGGGGACAACCTATTCTCCATTGTAAAACGTTTACAACCACACTGCTACTAAACCTACAATCTGTAATGATGCTGGTGACTTAAGTTTATATTTAAAAAATGGCAGCTATCCAAGTAGTAAATGATGCCTTTCTCATGACAGGCATCAGGGAAACCCCATCTTCTGATCCTGCTTGAAATTTCTGCAGTCATGAACATAGTCAGCTTTCGATCTATACTCCGATGAATTCCTGCAGGCATGGGATTCTCTGACTAAGTCCATCTGCATCAATTAATTTAGTATCTGAGCAATGGCATGTGGCCTATTCCATGCCCAGAATCCAATTATTTCACCAATGTGCTCATTGTTTACATGGAGCCTTTTGAAATCTTTTTATCTGACCACAGAATAAAAGTCCATCCGTATGTGAAAGACTTTCAGCTCTATCAAAAAGTCGCCTCATTGATGGATATTAACTAAACAGCGACCTGCAAAACCTCATCGAGAACTGGCTGATCAAGATGATGCTTGAGATATTGAAGCTACAACTCACTCCCAATATGAGATTCCAAGGCTTCAACAGAAACAACAATTACTCCATCAGGAACCTTATTGTCTAGAAGATGCAGAAGGCTTGGTATCAGCTCTCATTCCTGCAAAAAATAGATGCAAATCTAAATGAAGCCAATTTCAGAATCACTGCACAGATCCTTGTACTACGGTTTGTACCATTTCCTGACTCATCAATTGCCTCAAGAAATATAATCACATTACCATCACCCTGAAGAAACTCCAAAACTGTCTAAACAAGGTGCTTCATCTACAAAACATATTGCATTACAAACTGGGCAGTAACATCAAACAGATCAATCTACCCAGTTGAAAAACTAATTGTGACAAGATAAAGAATAGAATAACTGCCAAGTTGGGGGTCACATTATAATGGTAGCGATGGCATTCCTGGAAATCTCTTCCAAAAAACCCTGACTTTTCTCAACTGAGTTTCAAAGCCCTTGTTCTGGGGAAACCAGCCTCACTGGTTGAAATAAGTATCCAGAGGAGTACCCCTTTTTCCATAGTTTTGAACTTTAACCCAGAGTTAACACTTACTAGAGAAATACAGGTCTCAGACACAGTTGTAGTCGTGTTATGACACTTGCACTGTCCGTGCTACGACTGTCACAAAGGAGTAGACTATTACACTACTAGGAAGGGTTTCAGTTGTCTCTCAAGGAAGGTGGTGCAGTGTCTTTTTGTTGGGAAGGGAGCCAACCAGAAGCCAGAGTACAGGGTACCTGTAACACACCAGGCATGTCATGGTAGAGTCCATAGGAAATGGAGGGGCGGAGCTCCATTTTCAATGTGGCAGTTCTTCTACCAGAACAACCTCTGGTAGATATGAGTGGAGCAACCTCACCAATAGCAAGTACAGGAAAGGGGAAAAATGGACAGAGGTCTTCATTACCAATAGCTGTCACTAAACTCCTGAGGCGGAAGCCGGGAGCAACGAATGTCCATTTTTAATCTGTCTGTTTGTCTTAATAACTGCTATTTGCACAGCTGATTTGATCTCTGCATAGCAAAAAAGTTGCGCTCTTCGCATCACGTGCATTATCGATAGCTTGCTACTTAACCTCCTGAGGCAGAAGCCGGGAGCAACGTATGTTTCTTTTTTAACCTGCTTGTCTGTTTTTAATAATTGCTACTTGCACTCTGGCATTTACCTCATCTTGCCGCACCGTTATTGCCTGTTCCTCCTGAGCAGCCGATTAGGTGCTGCCTCTGGGACTGACAGGGGGTCCGCCATCTTGGGGCTAGCCCAGGGTTGGCGTTGCAGCTTTCCTCGCACCGGACCCTCAGCACAGCTGATTCGACCTTAGTCAGTATAAAAGTCGCGCTCTTTTCATCGCGCGCATACCGATAGCTGTCACTAAACTCCTGAGGCGGAAGCCGAGAGCAACAAATGTTGATTTTAAACTGTCTGTTTATCTTAATAACTGCTATTTGCACAGCTGATTTGATCTCTGCATAGCATACAAGTCGCGCTCTTCGCATCGCGCGCATTATCGATAGCTTGCTACTTAACCTCATGAGGCAGAAGCCGGGAGCAACGTATGTTTCTTTTTTAACCTGCTTGTCTGTTTTTAATAATTGCTACTTGCACTCTGGCATTTACCTCATCTTGCCGCACCGTTATTGCCTGTTCCTCCCGAGCAGCCGATTAGGTGCTGTCTCTGGGACTGACAGGGGGTCCGCCATCTTGAGGCTAGCCCAGGGTTGGTGTTGCAGCTTTCCTCGCACCCGACCCTTAGCACAACATAAATGTGCATCTACTCCTGGCCGGGCAGAGGGCGCGCCGAAGGCACGCCAAAGGCAAGCCCGTCTGCGCCCGTCCGCGCCAGTCCGGGGCAAGGGGCCACCCCCCTAACATCTCGTTTGATTTATTCCTCTGAGTGCCTGCTGAATTTCCGCAGCACCGCCGGCCCCCTTCGTCCTTCCATTATTAGACATCTTACTCAACTAGGTATCTATCAATCACCACCTCCGATGTGTAATGAGCATCTGCCTCTCAGTCAGACTACAGCTGTAACTCAACATCTACATATTCACTACCTCAACACGAGATCTTTAGCGAAACATCATTTGGATATCTTTCTCCTTTTGACTTGTCATAAACCAGATATCCTTTTCCTTACAGAAACATGGCTTAACATGGACTCCTTTGTGCCATTGTAAGAGCGCGACGAAAATGGCACTGCGGTCTATCTCTGCACAATAACGCTGCTTGTTTAAAGCACTGTAATTATAATCTCAGTGGCCCCAGCCTCACTCGACTTTTCACCGCCTCCATTTTGTTTGTTGTTGTCTCCCAGAGCCCTTCCTCCCCGCCCCGCTCCCGCCTCCCTGCTGCCCCTCCCACCCACTGACCCTTAGTGCAAACCCCGTAGAAGGCAGAGCTGTGACCGTCCTGACTTCGTCAGACGCGGTCGCTCCCACGATCCCTGGCTCCTGGCTCCTGGTGGTATCGTTACACACTACAGACTGTCTGTGCTTTTAAATTGTGCATTTATTAGACATCACTGCGCTCATAGCGCTTCAGGCGATTTGTATTGCTACATAGTTTGTGCCATTGTAAGAGCGCGACAGCGTTTCTGGTGATTTGTATTGCTGCCTAGTTTGTGCCATTGTAAGAGCGCGACGAAAACGGCACTGCGCTCTATCTCTGCACAATAACGCTGCTTGTTTAAAGCGCTGTAATTATAATCTCAGTGGCCCCAGCCTCACTCGACTTTTCACCGCCTCCATTTTGTTTGTTGTTGTCTCCCAGAGCCCTTCCTCCCCGCCCCGCTCCCGCCTCCCTGCTGCCCCTCCCACGCTCCTCCCCCTCCACTCTCCATTTAATGACAGATGTCCCAACGCGCAGCGTCCACGCGCTGCGGCCGCGCCGAAGGTGCGCCAAAGGTAAGCCCGTCTGCGCCCGTCCACTCCTGGACCGTGCCCAGCGCCAGACCCCCTGGTCCCCGCAATGCCCAGCCCACCCGCATTACATATGCCGCCTCCACCCTCCTAGCACTAAACGCCGGCCGTCTCCCCAATTGCGTCCAAGCCGCACCTGGACATACCCATGGACCCTTCACATGCAACTCTTGCAAGTATAACGGCACCAAGACCAACTCCCCATCTACTAACACCAAACAGAGATCTGACACCAACCACCTACAATGCATCCTTCTCAACACCCGCTCGGTCCACAGACACGCCATCGACCTTTGGAATCTACTAGACACCTTCTCTCCGGACGTCGCCTTCCTAACAGAAACTTGGATGAACGCCTCCTCAGCCCCAGACATCACCATCGCCATCCCGGAAGGCTACAAGATCATCCGAAAAGACCGCACCAACCAAAAAACAGGAGGAGGCATCGCTATCGTCCATAAGAATTCCATCCGCATCTCAACCAGCTCAGACGTCAACCTCGCTAGCGCCGAACACCTTCACTGCCAGATCCACACCGACACCAAGACCACACTCCGAGGCACCCTCCTCTACAGGCCACCAGGACCCAGTGCACAATTCAGTGAAGACATCACTGACTTTATCACCCCACACGCCCTCCCCTCCGAGGACTACATACTACTAGGAGACCTCAATTTTCACCTGGAAAAGAGCAACGACAGCAACGCCACCACCCTTCTGGACAATCTGGCCAACCTTGGACTCAAACAACTTGTTAACACCCCCACTCACTACGCAGGCCACACACTCGACCCCATCTTCACCTCCAGCAAACATATCTCCTTCAGTCACACCACAGTTCTCCATTGGACGGACCACAGCTGTGTTCACTTTGTCTACAAAAAAACCACAACCCACTACATTCCTCAACCCACTCTGCGAAGAAACTGGAACAAAATCACTGTCGACCAGATCTCCTCATCGCTTCTTCAAAACCCCCCGGCCCACTCTTCGAACGCCAACCAAGCAGCCGCTAACCTCACTCAATGGCTAACGAATAGCGCTGACAACCTAGCACCTTTGAAAAAACGTCAAACCAAACTAGGTAGCAAAAACGCCCCCTGGTTCAACGATGATCTTAAGACATCCAAGAAATTCTGCCGCTCCCTTGTGAAGGCCTGGAAAAAAGACCCAAACACCAGCACCAAGGACGCCCTCAAAAACGCCAACCGTAAACACCACCAACTGATCCGGACTGCCAAGAAAGCTGCACTTAAAGACCGTCTAGACAACAACGCCCACAACAGCAAGGAACTATTCAACATCGTCAAAGAATTTACCAACCCCTCAGCCAACTCCAACGACATCACTCCCTCTCAAACCCTCTGCGACTCCCTTGCCTCGTTCTTCCACAACAAAATCACAGACATCCACAACAGCTTCAACAACCAACACGGAGACCAAGCCACCCAGCCTTCTGCCGTACCCTCATCCCCTTGAACATCCTAACTGATTGGTATTTGCGCGCTTTAGAAATTTTATAAATAAATAAATAAATAAATAAATTGGAACCCAATCTCCACTGAGGACACCATCCGCCTGATGAACTCCATCCACTCAGGATCCCCCACAGACCCATGCCCCCACCATATCTTCAACAAAGCTGACTCCATCATAGCACCACACCTCCGAGACATCATCAACTGCTCCCTCAACTCTGCCACCTTCCCGGAAAGCTGGAAACACGCCGAACTCAGCGCCCTTCTGAAAAAACCCACAGCTGACCCCAACGAACTCAAAAACTACCGCCCCATCTCGCTCCTACCATTCCCGGCCAAAGTCATCGAGAAAGCCGTCAACAGCCAGCTCGCCGCCTTCCTCGAAACCAACAAATCCCTCGACTCCTCACAGTCCGGCTTCCGAGCAAAACACAGCACTGAGACCGCACTCATCGCAGCAACAGATGACATTCGAACCCTACTGGACAATGGAGACACAGTCGCCCTCATCCTCATTGACCTCTCCGCAGCCTTCGACACAGTCTGTCATAACACCCTCCTACAACGCCTCAGAAACATTGGAATCCAAGGAAAAGCATTGGACTGGTTCAGCTTGTTCCTTACCGGAAGAACTCAGAAAGTCCGCCTTCCACCATTCAAGTCAGAAGCCACTGAAGTCATTTGCGGCGTGCCACAAGGATCGTCACTCAGCCCCACTCTCTTCAACGTATACATGAGCCCCCTCGCGACCATCGCACGCCAACACAACCTCAACATCATCTCCTACGCTGATGACACTCAACTGATCCTCTCACTCACCAACGACCCGAACACCGCCAAAACCAACCTACATGAAGGAATGAAAGAAGTAGCCGAGTGGATGAGACACAGCCGTCTGAAACTGAACTCAGACAAAACAGAAGTCCTTATCTTAGGCACCTCCCCTTCCGCCTGGGATGACTCTTGGTGGCCAGAGGCCCTTGGAAAAGCACCCACCCTGACGGACCACGCACGGAACCTGGGCATCATCCTGGACTCCTCACTCTCGATGAACAGACAAGTCAACGCCGTCTCATCATCTTGCTTCAACATTCTTCGCATGCTCAAAAAAACATTTCGCTGGATCCCCACCGAAACTAGAAAAACGGTCACCCACGCACTGGTCACGAGCCGCCTGGACTACGGTAACACCCAATACGCCGGAACCACCGCATTACTTCAGAAAAAACTCCAACCCATCCAGAACGCTTCAGCCAGACTCATACTAGACATCAATCAATCAATCAGTGACACTTATAAAGCGCGCTACATACCCGTAGGGTCTCAAGGCGCTGGGGGGGGGGGGGGGTGCCGCTACTGCTCGAACAGCCAGGTCTTCAGCTTCTTCCTGAAGGAGAGGTGGTCTTGGGTCAGGCGCAGGTCGGTCGGGAGGGAGTTCCAGGTCTTGGCGGCCAGGTAGGAGAAGGACCTTCCTCCTGTAGTCGCTCTTCGGATGCGGGGGACGGCGGCGAGGGCGTGGTTGGCTGATCGGAGGTGGCGTTTGGGAGCGTAGAAGTTGACTCGGCTGTTGAGGTAGCTCGGGCCTCGATCGTGTAGAGCTTTGTGTGCGTGGGTGAGGAGGCGGAAGGTGATTCTTTTGTTGACGGGGAGCCAGTGAAGGTCTCTCAGATGTCCGGAGATGTGGCTGGTTCGTGGGATGTCGAGGATGAGTCTGGCTGAGGCGTTCTGGATCCGCTGGAGTCTCTTCTGGAGCTTGGCGGTGGTACCGGCGTATAGGGCGTTGCCGTAGTCCAGACGGCTGGTGACGAGGGCCTGGGTGACGGTCTTCCTGGTCTCGGTGGGGATCCACCAGAAGATCTTTCGTAGCATGCGCAGGATGTTGAAGCACGACGAGGAGACGGCGTTGACTTGTCTGGTCATGGAGAGGGAGGAGTCCAGGATGAATCCCAGGTTGCGTGCGTGGTCTGTCGGTTTGGGTGCGGTGCCCAGGGCGGGTGGCCACCAGGAGTCGTCCCAGGCGGAGGGTGAAGAGCCCAGGATGAGGACCTCCGTCTTGTCTGAGTTCAGTTTCAGGCGGCTGGTCGTCATCCACTCGGCTACCTCTTTCATCCCTTCGTGCAGGTTGGCTCTGGCGGCGGCGGGGTCGTTGGTCAGGGAGAGGATCAGCTGGGTGTCGTCGGCGTAGGAGATTATGCTGAGGTTGTGTTTGCGTACGATGGCCGCGAGGGGGCTCATGTAGACGTTGAAGAGGGTGGGGCTCAGAGATGATCCTTGGGGGACGCCGCAGATGACTTCGGAGGCCTCTGACTTGTACGGTGGCAGGCGGACTCTCTGTGTTCTTCCGTCGAGGAAGGAGATGATCCATTCCAGTGCCTTCTCCTGAATTCCGACGTCGCTGAGGCGCTGCACTAGGGTGCGGTGGCAGACAGTGTCGAATGCCGCGGAGAGGTCTAGGAGGATGAGGGCCGCTGTTTCTCCATTGTCCATCAGGGCTCGGATGTCATCGGTGGCGGCGATGAGGGCGGTCTCGGTGCTGTGGTTGGCTCGGAAGCCGGACTGTGAGGGGTCGAGGGATCCGTTCGTCTCGAGGAAGGCGGCCATCTGCTTGTTGACGGTCTTCTCGATGACTTTGGCTGGAAACGGGAGGAGCGAGATGGGGCGGTAATTCTTGAGGTCGGTGGGGTCCGCTGTTGGTTTCTTGAGTAGGGCGCTGAGTTCGGCGTGCTTCCAGCTCTCAGGGAAGGTGGCGGTGTCGAAGGATGTGTTGATGATGTCTCGCAGGTGGGGTGCGATGACAGCGTCGGCCTTGTTGAAGACGTGGTGAGGGCAGGGGTCGGCCGGTGATCCGGAGTGGATGGAGTTCATCGTGCGGATGGTGTCTTCGGTGCTGATCGGGGTCCAGGCGTGGAGGGTGGTGGTGGGGGGTGGTTGTTCGGTCATGGTGTGCGTTGGTTGGTTGTTGAAGCTGCTGTGTATGTCCGTGATCTTGTTGTGGAAGTATGAAGCGAGGGAGTTGCAGAGGTCTTGCGATGGGGTGATGTCGTTGTTTCCTGCGCTGGGGTTGGAAAGCTCTTTCACGATGTTGAAGAGTTCCTTGCAGTTGTGTGCGTTGATGTCCAGCCGGTCCTTGAATGCTGTTTTCTTGGCGGCGCGGATCAGCTGGTGGTGTTTCCGGGTGGCAAGTTTGTAGGAGGTCCTGTTGTTCGGACATCCCGCGTAAAGACCACATTTCTAGTCACCTGAAAAACCTCCACTGGCTCCCCGTCAATAAGAGAATAACATTCCGCCTCTTAACCCACGCACACAAAGCACTTTACGAACTCGGACCCGAATGCCTCAACACACGACTCTCCTTCTACACCCCCCCCCCGCCAGCTACGCTCCTCCAACCAAGCCCTTGCTGCCGTACCCCGTATCAACAAAACCACCATGGGAGGTAGATCCTTCTCCTACCTGGCAGCTAAAACCTGGAACTCACTCCCCATTCACCTTCGCCTCACTCAGAACCACCTATCATTCAGAAAGCAACTTAAAACTTGGATATTCGACAAGTAATTCTCCACCCTTCCTCAAGCGCCTTGAGACCCTCTGGGTATGTAGCGCGCTATATAAATTATTTGACTTTGACTTTGACTCCCCAGATATCTTAGCAGCGCTACCTGAGAATTATTACATTCTACAGGTAGATCGCGCCTCAGGTAAAATGGGTGGTGGAGTTGCGGCCATCATCAATAAACGCTTGGTATTTTCCAAACTGACGTCCCTTGACCTCTCGGGAACGGACAACATGGTGATTAGGCTTGACTCTGGGCTAGGCCCCCTTATATGTGTTTTGATTTACAGACCCCCCCAAAGTATGCCCGCTTTTCCATTTTCTTTGTGTGACCAGTTGGCCACACTGGCCACTGACTACAATAGGATTCTGCTGATTGGCGACTTTAATTACTGGCTGGACAGTATGTCTGGGGACCCGGTAGCAAGTGAGCTTGTGGATCTCGTTACAGGGCTTAATTTTAGCCATCACATTAGATCCGCCACCCACATCAAAGGGCATACATTAGATCAGATCTGGAGTTCCAACCTCAGTATTGCACCTCCCACCATCTCTCCCTGCACATGGTCCGACCACTTCTTGATCCAATTTTACATCTCCATCTCTAAGCCATCTATAAATACTGACACCAGGGAAGGCTTGATCAGGAAATGGGGTTCTCTGGATACCTCTGCCTTTCTTGGTAGTTTGAGGACCTCAGTTCCTGCTTACAACACCAACCTTAATCAATCTGCAGCGGATATTTCCGACTGGCTTGTAAATGCTAGTAACATACACGCCCCTCTGAAAATGTTGAAAACTTTGCGCCAATCCGACGCCCACAAATGGTTCTCTCCGGACCTTAGGGCTAAGAAACTCGTCGTTCGCCAGAAGGAACACGTGTGGAGAAGGAACTATGACCCCCTCGGGAAGACCCACTATTTGGCCGCTCGTTCTGCCTATATGAAGGCCATTCTTTCAGCTAAAGCGGAGTTTTTCTCCAACTCTATTGAGATGTCTAACAATAAATCGAAGGACATTTTTTCCATCGTTGATAAGCTCACCAATCCTGCAAGAACCCAGCCCAAACCTAAAGCTACACAAGAATTCTGTAATACTCTTAATGAGTATTGAGTATTTTCAGGAAAAGATTATGCTCATCAAGTCTAGTATCCCAGTTACTCTCCCGATCCCCCATGACTCCACTTATTTTTCTAATGAATTCATCTTTGACCACTTCCCCCCTCTGGATGTCTCATCTTTGCTTGCCCTGACGGCCAGGGTTAAGTCGGGCTCCCCTCGCGATTGTTGTCCTCCCCACATCCTAAAAGAGGTAATCACTGCCTTCCCTCAGCCTATATTGGGTCTCCTTAACAGTTCCCTAACTTCAGGCGTGGTACCAAATTCATTTAAGGAGGCAGTGGTGGTACCCCTGAAAAAGAAAGCAGGGATGGAACCCACTATCTTGTCTAATTATAGACCAATTTCTTTGCTTCCTTACCTGGCAAAGTTTTGGAAGCCCACATCACTACCCATCTTTCTAGTTTCATTGAGCAGTCGGACTTTTTGGACCCCGCTCAAGCCGGATTCCGACCAGCCCACTCCACCGAAGCGGTCATTACAGCAGATTTGGATTCCCTACGCCATAGCGCAGACCTGGGCATCCCTCAAGCTCTGGTCCTGCTCGACTTATCGGCCGCATTTGACACGGTCGACCATGACATCCTTCTCGACCGTGTCAAACTAACAGGCATACGCGGCCCTGCACATGACTGATCAGACCCTTCCTTAGTGACCGCTCACAAGCTGTTGGTCTACCTCCCTTCTCCTCATCGAAACTTTACACCACTTGTGGGGTCCCCCAGGGTTCTTCCTTATCACCTATTTTGTTTAATATTTATATGTTTCCTCTGTTGCACTCATTAAAAAATTTCAAAGTCACTACTTTTAATTATGCAGATGATTTGCAACTCACTTTCACCATTGATGACTCCCCAGAATCTGTTTGCCAATTTCAGTCCACCATGCTCTTCATAGGTCACTGGATGGACAGTAACCATCTCAAATTGAATCCTGAAAAGACGGAGCTGGTCCTCTTCGGGAAAAGCAAACTTCTTTGGGGGCCACATTATTGGCCCCCCAAACTTGGTCGGCCCCCTACTCCGTTTAAATCGGTCAAAATTCTAGGGGTACTTATTGATGATGAGCTCTCACTAAAGCCTCAGGTTAACGCAGTGGTGTCATCCTGCTTTTTTCAGCTTCGGAAAATAAAGAAGATCAGCCGAATGCTTACTCAGTACGCTTTGACCAGGTTGTGATGGCACTGGTATTGTCACACTTAGACTATGCTAATGCCATCTACCTGGGCCTCCCTGTGGCTCTCAGTAAACGCCTCCAGTTGCCCAAAATCAAGCGGCCAGGCTTATCTATCGCCTCCCACGTTGGCAATCTGCCAGACCGCTGCTGAAGCAACTTCACTGGCTTCCTATTACACAGCGTACACTCTTTAAAACTGCTTGCATGACGCTTAAAGCTCTTCGTGCACGCAGTCCTAGGTTCATCCAGGAACTTTTGCCCAAGTACACTCCTCCTCGCAACCTGCGGTCCGCTTCTCAGATTCTTCTGAATGTCCCCCGTTTTAAATTCCATCGGAAGGGAGGACGAAGGTTTGCCACGCTTGCCACTAAACTGTGGAACTCCCTCACTTTGGAGATCCGCTCCTCTACCACTCTCCCTCAGTTCAGGCGGCAGCTTAAAACTTGGCTGTTTGTTCAGACGCTGGCCTAGTACTCTATTTTTAGGGCTCGGCCTACGCATCACGAAGTGGGCGGAGCTTCGAGCTCCTAATGTTAAAGGGAAAAAAAGGTATCTCTAGGGCTCTGGCCAGACACATTCCTTAGTGTTTTCTGGCATCTGCCTAGTGATTCGTCTTCGCTGTGCTGTGTATTTTGTAGCGTTGACGTGATAGGCTGTAAGTAATTTACGCGTGCCCGATGTGGCATATTCTGAGCGAGAACGAGCACGGCAGAGTGATTAATCTTAATTAGGAGCTGTCAGAGTGCCCGTGTAATGCAATCCAGATGGTGCGAGCGCGTTCACCATTGCATTGCATGTATCATGCGCGCGTTTAACATTTACCTTTCGCGCACGGCAGTCCATTCAAGTTTACTCGGCTAATTTCAATGTTTGAATAGCTGAAATGCTTTTACCGAAATTTAAAATGTTTGTTTGGAATAAAAGGTTTACAGTTTTCAGCTAGCTTGCACCTCCTTGTTTGAACACGGAATGTAAAGCGAGTTTGTTTTAGAGCACTGATGTGAGGTGATACTTCAGGGTCGACGTGGTGGGTGCTTTGGGCTGGCTTGCCAGTTTGTTTATTTAAGTGGCTGACATGGTAAGTGGAATAACGAGGGAAGAACACGGTACCAGCTGTATATTTGACAGTCACTCTTAGCTGCGATAAAAATAAGTGGGAAAGTGCATTTTCGGATGATATTGAACATTCAACTCATTTCAACGGGTGGCGAGTTCAGTAAGAGGTAAAGAGTGCGATTTTCATGGCGGTGCAGAGTGGCGGTGCAGAGTGGCGGTGCAGAGTGGCGGTGCAGAGTGGCGGTGCAGAGTGGCGGTGCAGAGTGGCAGTGCGGTGGTGCAGAGTGGCGGTGCAGAGTGGCGGTGCAGAGTGGTGGTTGAGAGTGGCGGTGCAGAGTGGCGGTGCAGAGTGGCAGTGCGGTGGTGCAGAGTGGCGGTGCAGAGTGGCGGTGCAGAGTGGCGGTGCAGAGTGGCGGTGCAGAGTGGCGGTGCAGAGTGGCAGTGCAGAGTGCAGAGTGGTGGTGCAGAGTGGCGGTGCAGAGTGGCGGTGCAGAGTGGCGGTGCAGTGGTGCAGAGTGGCGGTGCAGAGTGGCGGTGCAGAGTGGCGGTGCAGAGTGCAGAGTGGCGGTGCATAGTGGCGGTGCAGAGTGGCAGTGCAGAGTGCAGAGTGGTGGTGCAGAGTGGTGGTGCAGAGTGGTGGTGCAGAGTGGCAGTGCAGAGTGGCGGTGCAGAGTGGCGGTGCAGAGTGGCGGTGCAGAGTGGCGGTGCAGAGTGGCGGTGCAGAGTGGCGGTGCAGAGTGGCGGTGCAGAGTGGCGGTGCAGAGTGGCGGTGCAGAGTGGCGGTGCAGAGTGCAGAGTGGCGGTGCAGAGTGGCGGTGCAGAGTGGTGGTGCAGAGTGGCGGTGCAGAGTGGTGGTGTAGAGTGGTGGTGCAGAGTGGCGGTGCAGTGGTGCAGAGTGGTGGTGCAGAGTGGCGGTGCAGAGTGGCGGTGCAGAGTGCAGAGTGGCGGTGGAGAGTGGCGGTGCAGAGTGCAGAGTGGTGGTTGAGAGTGGCGGTGCAGAGTGGTGGTGCAGAGTGGCGGTGCAGAGTGGCAGTGCGGTGGTGCAGAGTGGCGGTGCAGAGTGGCGGTGCAGAGTGGCGGTGCAGAGTGGCGGTGCAGAGTGGCGGTGCAGAGTGGCGGTGCAGAGTGGCGGTGCAGAGTGGCAGTGCAGAGTGCAGAGTGGTGGTGCAGAGTGGCGGTGCAGAGTGCAGAGTGGCGGTGCAGAGTGGCGGTGCAGAGTGGCGGTGCAGAGTGGCGGTGCAGAGTGGCGGTGCAGTGCAGAGTGGCGGTGCAGTGGTGCAGAGTGGCGGTGCAGAGTGGCGGTGCAGAGTGGCGGTGCAGAGTGGCGGTGCAGAGTGGCGGTGCAGAGTGGCGGTGCAGAGTGCAGAGTGGTGGTGCAGAGTGGCGGTGCAGAGTGGCGGTGCAGAGTGGCGGTGCAGAGTGGCAGTGCGGTGGTGCAGAGTGGCAGTGCAGAGTGGCAGTGCGGTGGTGCAGAGTGGCAGTGCAGAGTGGCAGTGCAGTGCGGCGGTGCAGAGTGGCGGTGCAGAGTGGCGGTGCAGAGTGGCGGTGCAGAGTGGCAGTGCAGAGTGGCGGTGCAGAGTGGCAGTGCAGAGTGCAGAGTGGTGGTGCAGAGTGGCGGTGCAGAGTGGCGGTGCGGTGGTGCAGAGTGGCGGTGCAGAGTGCAGAGTGGCGGTGCAGAGTGCAGAGTGGCGGTGCAGAGTGGCGGTGCAGAGTGGCGGTGCAGAGTGGCGGTGCAGAGTGGCAGAGCAGAGTGCAGAGTGGTGGTGCAGAGTGGCGGTGCAGAGTGGCGGTGCGGCGGTGCAGAGTGGCGGTGCAGAGTGGCGGTGCAGAGTGGCGGTGCAGAGTGCAGAGTGGCGGTGCAGAGTGGCGGTGCAGAGTGCAGAGTGGCGGTGCAGAGTGGCGGTGCAGAGTGGCGGTGCAGAGTGGCGGTGCAGAGTGCAGAGTGGCGGTGCAGAGTGGCGGTGCAGAGTGGCGGTGCAGAGTGGCGGTGTAGAGTGGCGGTGCAGTGGTGCAGAGTGGCGGTGCAGTGGTGCAGAGTGGAGGTGCAGAGTGGCGGTGCAGAGTGGCGGTGCAGAGTGCAGAGTGGCGGTGCATAGTGGCGGTGCAGAGTGCAGAGTGGCGGTGCAGAGTGGCGGTGCAGAGTGGTGGTGCAGAGTGGCGGTGCAGAGTGGCGGTGCAGAGTGGCGGTGCAGAGTGGCAGTGCGGTGGTGCAGAGTGGCGGTGCAGAGTGGCGGTGCAGAGTGGCGGTGCAGAGTGGCGGTGCAGAGTGGCGGTGCAGAGTGGCGATGCAGAGTGGCGGTGCAGAGTGGCAGTGCAGAGTGCAGAGTGGTGGTGCAGAGTGCAGAGTGGCGGTGCTAAGTGGCGGTGCAGAGTGGCGGTGCAGTGCAGAGTGGCGGTGCAGTGGTGCAGAGTGGCGGTGCAGAGTGGCGGTGCAGAGTGGCGGTGCAGAGTGGCGGTGCAGAGTGGCGGTGCAGAGTGCAGAGTGGCGGTGCATAGTGGCGGTGCAGAGTGCAGAGTGGTGGTGCAGAGTGGCGGTGCAGAGTGGCGGTGCAGAGTGGCAGTGCGGTGGTGCAGAGTGTCAGTGCAGAGTGTCAGTGCAGTGCGGTGGTGCAGAGTGGCGGTGCAGAGTGGCGGTGCAGAGTGGCGGTGCAGAGTGGCAGTGCAGAGTGGCGGTGCAGAGTGGCAGTGCAGAGTGGCAGTGCAGAGTGGTGGTGCAGAGTGGCGGTGCAGAGTGGCGGTGCGGTGGTGCAGAGTGGCGGTGCAGAGTGGCGGTGCAGAGTGGCGGTGCAGAGTGGCGGTGCAAAGTGGCGGTGCAAAGTGGCAGTGCAGAGTGCAGAGTGGCGGTGCAGAGTGGCAGTGCGGTGGTGCAGTGCGGTGGTGCAGTGCGGCGGTGCAGAGTGGCGGTGCAGAGTGGCGGTGCAGAGTGCAGAGTGGCGGTGCAGAGTGCAGAGTGGCGGTGCAGAGTGGCGGTGCAGAGTGGCGGTGCAGAGTGGCGGTGCAGAGTGGCGGTGCAGAGTGGCGGTGCAGAGTGGCGGTGCAGACTGCAGAGTGGCGGTGCAGAGTGGCGGTGCAGAGTGGTGGTGCAGAGTGGCAGTGCGGTGGTGCAGAGTGGCAGTGCAGAGTGGCAGTGCGGTGGTGCAGAGTGGCGGTGCAGAGTGGCGGTGCAGAGTGGCGGTGCAGAGTGGCGGTGCAGAGTGGCGGTGCAGAGTGGCGGTGCAGAGTGGCGGTGCAGAGTGGCAGTGCAGAGTGCAGAGTGGTGGTGCAGAGTGGCGGTACGGTGGTGCAGAGTGGCGGTGCAGAGTGGCGGTGCAGAGTGGCGGAGCAGAGTGGCGGTGCAGAGTGGCGGTGCAGAGTGGCGGTGCAGAGTGGCGGTGCAGAGTGGCAGTGCAGTGCAGCAGAGTGGCGGTGCAGAGTGGCGGTGCAGAGTGCAGAGTGGCGGTGCAGAGTGGCGGTGCAGAGTGCAGAGTGGTGGTGCAGAGTGGCAGTGCAGAGTGGCAGTGCGGTGGTGCAGAGTGGCAGTGCAGAGTGGCAGTGCGGCGGTGCAGAGTGGCGTTATGGCGGTGCAGAGTGGCGGTGCAGAGTGGCGGTGCAGAGTGGCGGTGCAGAGTGGCGGTGCAGAGTGGCGGTGCAGAGTGACGGTGCAGAGTGGCGGTGCAGAGTGGCGGTGCAGAGTGGCGGCGCAGAGTGGCGGCGCAGAGTGGCGGCGCAGAGTGGCAGTGCAGAGTGGCGGCGCAGAGTGGCAGTGCAGAGTGGCAGTGCGGCAGTGCAGAGTGGCAGCGCAGAGTGCAGAGTGGCGGTGCAGAGTGGCGGTGCAGAGTGGCGGTGCAGAGTGGCGGTGCAGAGTGGCGGTGCAGAGTGGCGGTGCAGAGTGGCGGTGCAGAGTGGCGGTGCAGAGTGCAGAGTGGCGGTGCAGAGTGGCGGTGCAGAGTGGCGGTGCAGAGTGGCGGTGCAGAGTGGCGGTGCGGTGGTGCAGAGTGGCAGTGCAGAGTGGCGGTGCAGAGTGGCGGTGCAGAGTGGCGGTGCAGAGTGGCAGTGCAGAGTGGCGGTGCAGAGTGCAGAGTGGCGGTGCATAGTGGCGGTGCAGAGTGGCGGTGCAGAGTGGCGGTGCAGAGTGGCAGTGCGGTGGTGCAGAGTGGCAGTGCAGAGTGGCAGTGCGGTGGTGCAGAGTGGCGGTGCAGAGTGGCGGTGCAGAGTGGCGGTGCAGAGTGGCGGTGCAGAGTGGCGGTGCAGAGTGGCGGTGCAGAGTGGCTGTGCAGAGTGGCGGTGCAGAGTGCAGAGTGGCGGTGCTGAGTGGCGGTGCAGAGTGGCGGTGCAGAGTGCAGAGTGGCTGTGCATAGTGGCAGTGCAGAGTGCAGAGTGGTGGTGCAGAGTGGCAGTGTGGCGGTGCAGAGTGGCGGTGCAGAGTGGCGGTGCAGAGTGGCGGTGCAGAGTGCAGAGTGGCGGTGCAGAGTGGCGGTGCAGAGTGCAGAGTGGTGGTGCAGAGTGGCAGTGCAGAGTGGCAGTACGGTGGTGCAGAGTGGCAGTGCAGAGTGGCAGTGCGGCGGTGCAGAGTGGCGGTGCAGAGTGGCGGTGCAGAGTGGCGGTGCGGTGGTGCAGAGTGGCGGTGCGGTGGTGCAGAGTGGCGGTGCAGAGTGGATGTGCAGAGTGGCGGTGCAGAGTGGCGGTGCAGAGTGGCAGTGCGGAGTGGCAGTGCGGAGTGGCAGTGCGGTGGTGCAGAGTGGCGGTGCAGAGTGGTGGTGCAGAGTGGCAGTGCAGAGTGGCAGTGCGGTGGTGCAGAGTGGCAGTGCAGAGTGGCAGTGCAGAGTGGCAGTGTGGCGGTGCAGAGTGGCGGTGCGGCGGTGCAGAGTGGCGGTGCAGAGTGGCGGTGCAGAGTGGCGGTGCAGAGTGGCGGTGCAGAGTGGCGGTGCGGTGGTGCAGAGTGGCGGTGCAGAGTGGCGGTGCAGAGTGGCGGTGCAGAGTGGCGGTGCAGAGTGGCGGTGCAGAGTGGCGGTGCAGAGTGGCGGCGCAGAGTGGCAGTGCGGCAGTGCAGAGTGGCGGCGCAGAGTGCAGAGTGGCGGTGCAGAGTGGCGGTGCAGAGTGGCGGTGCAGAGTGGCGGTGCAGAGTGCAGAGTGGCGGTGCAGAGTGGCGGTGCAGAGTGGCGGTGCAGAGTGGCGGTGCGGCGGTGCAGAGTGGCGGTGCAGAGTGGCGGTGCAGAGTGGCGGTGCAGAGTGCAGAGTGGCGGTGCAGAGTGGTGGTGCAGAGTGCAGAGTGGCGGTGCAGAGTGGCAGTGCAGAGTGGCGGTGCAGAGTGGCAGTGCAGAGTGCAGAGTGGCGGTGCAGAGTGGTGGTGCAGAGTGGCGGTGCAGAGTGGCGGTGTAGAGTGGCGGTGCAGTGGTGCAGAGTGGCGGTGCAGTGGTGCAGAGTGGCGGTGCAGAGTGGCGGTGCAGAGTGGCGGTGCAGAGTGCAGAGTGGCGGTGCATAGTGGCGGTGCAGAGTGCAGAGTGGCGGTGCAGAGTGGCGGTGCAGAGTGGCGGTGCAGAGTGGCGGTGCAGAGTGGCAGTGCAGAGTGGCGGTGCAGAGTGGCAGTGCGGTGGTGCAGAGTGGCGGTACAGAGTGGCGGTGCAGAGTGGCGGTGCAGAGTGGCGGTGCAGAGTGGCGGTGCAGAGTGGCGGTGCAGAGTGGCGGTGCAGAGTGCAGAGTGGTGGTGCAGAGTGGCGGTGCAGAGTGGCGGTGCAGAGTGGCGGTGCGGCGGTGCAGAGTGGCGGTGCAGAGTGGCGGTGCAGAGTGGCGGTGCAGAGTGCAGAGTGGCGGTGCAGAGTGGTGGTGCAGAGTGCAGAGTGGCGGTGCAGAGTGGCGGTGCAGAGTGGCGGTGCAGAGTGGCAGTGCAGAGTGGCGGTGCAGAGTGGCGGTGCAGAGTGGCGGTGCAGAGTGGCGGTGCAGAGTGGCGGTGCAGAGTGGCGGTGCAGAGTGGCGGTGCAGAGTGGCGGTGCAGAGTGCAGAGTGGCGATGCAGAGTGGCGGTGCAGAGTGGCGGTGCAGAGTGGCGGTGCGGCGGTGCAGAGTGGCGGTGCAGAGTGGCGGTGCAGAGTGCAGAGTGGCGGTGCAGAGTGGTGGTGCAGAGTGCAGAGTGGCGGTGCAGAGTGGCGGTGCAGAGTGGCGGTGCAGAGTGGCAGTGCAGAGTGCAGAGTGGCGGTGCAGAGTGGTGGTGCAGAGTGGCGGTGTAGAGTGGCGGTGCAGTGGTGCAGAGTGGCGGTGCAGTGGTGCAGAGTGGCGGTGCAGAGTGGCGGTGCAGAGTGGCGGTGCAGAGTGCAGAGTGGCGGTGCATAGTGGCGGTGCAGAGTGCAGAGTGGCGGTGCAGAGTGGCGGTGCAGAGTGGCGGTGCAGAGTGGCGGTGCAGAGTGGCGGTGCAGAGTGGCGGTGCAGAGTGCAGAGTGGTGGTGCAGAGTGGCGGTGCAGAGTGGCGGTGCGGCGGTGCAGAGTGGCGGTGCAGAGTGGCGGTGCAGAGTGGCGGTGCAGAGTGCAGAGTGGCGGTGCAGAGTGGTGGTGCAGAGTGGCGGTGCAGAGTGGCGGTGCAGAGTGGCGGTGCAGAGTGGCAGTGCAGAGTGCAGAGTGGCGGTGCAGAGTGGTGGTGCAGAGTGGCGGTGCAGAGTGGCGGTGTAGAGTGGCGGTGCAGTGGTGCAGAGTGGCGGTGCAGTGGTGCAGAGTGGCGGTGCAGAGTGGCGGTGCAGAGTGCAGAGTGGCGGTGCATAGTGGCGGTGCAGAGTGCAGAGTGGCGGTGCAGAGTGGCGGTGCAGAGTGGCGGTGCAGAGTGGCGGTGCAGAGTGGCAGTGCGGTGGTGCAGAGTGGCGGTACAGAGTGGCGGTGCAGAGTGGCAGTGCGGTGGTGCAGAGTGGCGGTACAGAGTGGCGGTGCAGAGTGGCGGTGCAGAGTGGCGGTGCAGAGTGGCGGTGCAGAGTGGCGGTGCAGAGTGGCAGTGCAGAGTGCAGAGTGGTGGTGCAGAGTGGCGGTGCAGAGTGCAGAGTGGCGGTGCTAAGTGGCGGTGCAGAGTGGCGGTGCAGAGTGGCGGTGCAGTGCAGAGTGGCGGTGCAGTGGTGCAGAGTGGCGGTGCAGAGTGGCGGTGCAGAGTGGCGGTGCAGAGTGGCGGTGCAGAGTGGCGGTGCAGAGTGGCGATGCAGAGTGGCGGTGCAGAGTGCAGAGTGGCGGTGCATAGTGGCGGTGCAGAGTGCAGAGTGGCGGTGCAGAGTGGCGGTGCAGAGTGGCGGTGCAGAGTGGCGGTGCAGAGTGGCGGTGCGGTGGTGCAGAGTGGCGGTGCAGAGTGGCGGTGCAGAGTGGCGGTGCAGAGTGGCGGTGCAGAGTGGCGGTGCAGAGTGGCGGTGCAGAGTGGCGGTGCAGAGTGGCAGTGCGGCAGTGCAGAGTGGCGGCGCAGAGTGCAGAGTGGCGGTGCAGAGTGGCGGTGCAGAGTGGCGGTGCAGAGTGGCAGAGTGGTGGTGCAGAGTGGCGGTGCAGAGTGGCGGTGCGGCGGTGCAGAGTGGCGGTGCAGAGTGGCGGTGCAGAGTGGCGGTGCAGAGTGCAGAGTGGCGGTGCAGAGTGGCGGTGCAGAGTGGCGGTGCAGAGTGCAGAGTGGCGGTGCAGAGTGGCGGTGCAGAGTGGCAGTGCAGAGTGCAGAGTGGCGGTGCAGAGTGGTGGTGCAGAGTGGCGGTGCAGAGTGGCGGTGTAGAGTGGCGGTGCAGTGGTGCAGAGTGGCGGTGCAGTGGTGCAGAGTGGCGGTGCAGAGTGGCGGTGCAGAGTGGCGGTGCAGAGTGCAGAGTGGCGGTGCATAGTGGCGGTGCAGAGTGCAGAGTGGCGGTGCAGAGTGGCGGTGCAGAGTGGCGGTGCAGAGTGGCGGTGCAGAGTGGCGGTGCAGAGTGGCAGTGCGGTGGTGCAGAGTGGCGGTGCAGAGTGGCGGTGCAGAGTGGCAGTGCAGAGTGGCGGTGCAGAGTGGCGGTGCAGAGTGGCGGTGCAGAGTGGCAGTGCAGAGTGCAGAGTGGTGGTGCAGAGTGGCAGTGCAGAGTGCAGAGTGGCGGTGCTAAGTGGCGGTGCAGAGTGGCGGTGCAGAGTGGCGGTGCAGTGCAGAGTGGCGGTGCAGTGGTGCAGAGTGGCGGTGCAGAGTGGCGGTGCAGAGTGGCGGTGTAGAGTGGCGGTGCAGAGTGGCGGTGCAGAGTGCAGAGTGGCGGTGCATAGTGGCGGTGCAGAGTGCAGAGTGGTGGTGCAGAGTGGCGGTGCAGAGTGGCGGTGCAGAGTGGCAGTGCGGTGGTGCAGAGTGTCAGTGCAGAGTGGCAGTGCAGTGCGGTGGTGCAGAGTGGCGGTGCAGAGTGGCGGTGCAGAGTGGTGGTGCAGAGTGGTGGTGCAGAGTGGCAGTGCAGAGTGGCGGTGCAGAGTGGCAGTGCAGAGTGCAGAGTGGTGGTGCAGAGTGGCGGTGCAGAGTGGCGGTGCTGTGGTGCAGAGTGGCGGTGCAGAGTGGCGGTGCAGAGTGCCGGTGCAGAGTGGCGGTGCAAAGTGGCGGTGCAAAGTTGCACTGCAGAGTGCAGAGTGGCGGTGCAGAGTGGCAGTGTGGTGGTGCAGTGCGGTGGTGCAGTGCGGCGGTGCAGAGTGGCGGTGCAGAGTGGCGGTGCAGAGTGCAGAGTGGCGGTGCAGAGTGCAGAGTGGCGGTGCAGAGTGGCGGTGCAGAGTGGCGGTGCAGACTGCAGAGTGGCAGTGCAGAGTGGCGGTGCAGAGTGGTGGTGCAGAGTGGCAGTGCGGTGGTGCAGAGTGGCAGTGCAGAGTGGCAGTGCGGTGGTGCAGAGTGGCGGTGCAGAGTGGCGGTGCAGAGTGGCGGTGCAGAGTGGCGGTGCAGAGTGGCGGTGCGGTGGTGCAGAGTGGCGGTGCAGAGTGGCGGTGCAGAGTGGCGGAGCAGAGTGGCGGTGCAGAGTGGCGGAGCAGAGTGGCGGTGCAGAGTGGCAGTGCAGAGTGGCGGTGCAGAGTGGCGGTGCAGAGTGGTGGTGCAGAGTGCAGAGTGGCGGTGCAGAGTGGCGGTGCAGAGTGCAGAGTGGTGGTGCAGAGTGGCAGTGCAGAGTGGCAGTGCGGTGGTGCAGAGTGGCAGTGCAGAGTGGCAGTGCGGCGGTGCAGAGTGGCGGTGTGGCGGTGCAGAGTGGCGGTGCAGAGTGGCGGTGCAGAGTGGCGGTGCAGAGTGGCGGTGCGGTGGTGCAGAGTGGCGGTGCAGAGTGGCGGTGCAGAGTGGCGGTGCAGAGTGACGGTGCAGAGTGACGGTGCAGAGTGGCGGTGCAGAGTGGCGGCGCAGAGTGGCGGCGCAGAGTGGCGGCGCAGAGTGGCAGTGCAGAGTGGCAGTGCGGCAGTGCAGAGTGGCAGCGCAGAGTGCAGAGTGGCGGTGCAGAGTGGCGGTGCAGAGTGGCGGTGCAGAGTGGCGGTGCAGAGTGCAGAGTGGCGGTGCAGAGTGGCGGTGCAGAGTGGCGGTGCAGAGTGGCGGTGCGGCGGTGCAGAGTGGCGGTGCAGAGTGCAGAGTGGCGGTGCAGAGTGGCGGTGCAGAGTGGCGGTGCAGAGTGGCGGTGCAGAGTGGCGGTGCAGAGTGGCGGTGCAGAGTGGCGGTGCGGTGGTGCAGAGTGGCGGTGCAGAGTGGCGGTGCAGAGTGGCGGTGCAGAGTGGCAGTGCAGAGTGGCGGTGCAGAGTGCAGAGTGGCGGTGCATAGTGGCGGTGCAGAGTGGCGGTGCAGAGTGGCGGTGCAGATTGGCAGTGCGGTGGTGCAGAGTGGCAGTGCAGAGTGGCAGTGCGGTGGTGCAGAGTGGTGGTGCAGAGTGGCGGTGCAGAGTGGCGGTGCAGAGTGGCGGTGCAGAGTGGCGGTGCAGAGTGGCGGTGCAGAGTGCTGAGTGGCGGTGCTGAGTGGCGGTGCAGAGTGGCGGTGCAGAGTGCAGAGTGGCGGTGCATAGTGGCAGTGCAGAGTGCAGAGTGGTGGTGCAGAGTGGCAGTGCAGAGTGGCAGAGTGGCGGTGCAGAGTGGCGGTGCAGAGTGGCGGTGCAGAGTGGCGGTGCAGAGTGCAGAGTGGTGGTGCAGAGTGGCGGTGCAGAGTGCAGAGTGGTGGTGCAGAGTGGCAGTGCAGAGTGGCAGTACGGTGGTGCAGAGTGGCAGTGCAGAGTGGCAGTGCGGCGGTGCAGAGTGGCGGTGCAGAGTGGCGGTGCAGAGTGGCGGTGCGGCGGTGCAGAGTGGCGGTGCAGAGTGGCGGTGCAGAGTGGCGGTGCAGAGTGGCAGTGCAGAGTGGCAGTACGGAGTGGCAGTGCAGTGGTGCAGAGTGGCAGTGCAGAGTGGCGGTGCAGAGTGGCGGTGCAGAGTGGCGGTGCAGAGTGGCGGTGCAGAGTGGCGGTGCAGAGTGGCGGTGCAGAGTGGCGGTGCAGAGTGGTGGTGCAGAGTGCAGAGTGGTGGTGCAGAGTGGCGGTGCAGAGTGGCGGTGCAGAGTGGCGGTGCAGAGTGGCGGTGCAGAGTGGCGGTGCAGAGTGGCAGTGCGGTGGTGCAGAGTGGCAGTGCAGAGTGGCAGTGCGGTGGTGCAGAGTGGCGGTGCAGAGTGGCGGTGCAGAGTGGCGGTGCAGAGTGGCGGTGCGGTGGTGCAGAGTGGCGGTGCAGAGTGGCGGTGCGGTGTGGCGGTGCAGAGTGGCGGTGCAGAGTGGCGTTGCAGAGTGGCGTTGCAGAGTGGCGTTGCAGAGTGGCGTTGCAGAGTGGCGTTGCAGAGTGGCATTGCAGAGTGGCGTTGCAGAGTGGCGTTGCAGAGTGGCGTTGCAGAGTGGCGTTGCAGAGTGGCGGTGCAGAGTGCAGAGTGGCGGTGCAGAGTGGCGGTGCAGAGTGCAGATGCAGAGTGGCGGTGCAGAGTGGCGGTGCAGAGTGGCGGTGCAGAGTGGCAGTGCAGAGTGGCGGTGCAGAGTGGCGGTGCAGAGTGGCGGTGCAGAGTGGCGGTGCAGAGTGGCAGTGCAGAGTGGCAGTGCAGAGTGGCAGTGCGGCGGTGCAGAGCGGCGGTGCAGAGTGGCGGTGCAGAGTGGCAGTGCGGTGGTGCAAAATGGTGGTGCAGAGTGGCGGTGCAGAGTGGCGGTGCAGAGTGGCGGTGCAGTGCAGCAGAGTGGCGGTGCAGTGGTGCAGAGTGGCGGTGCAGAGTGGCGGTGCAGAGTGGCGGTGCAGAGTGGCAGTGCAGAATGCAGAGTGGCGGTGCGGTGGTGCAGAGTGGCGGTGCAGAGTGGCGGTGCAGAGTGCAGAGTGGCGGTGCAGAGTGGCGGTGCAGAGTGGCGGTGCAGAGTGGCGGTGCGGTGGTGCAGAGTGGCGGTGCGGAGTGGCGGTGCAGAGTGCAGAGTGGCGGTGCAGAGTGGCGGTGCAGAGTGCAGAGTGGTGGTGCAGAGTGGCGGTGCAGAGTGCAGAGTGGCGGTGCAGAGTGGCGGTGCAGAGTGGCGGTGCAGAGTGGCGGTGCAGAGTGGCGGTGCAGAGTGGCAGTGCGGTGGTGCAGAGTGGCGGTGCAGAGTGGCGGTGCAGAGTGGCTGTGCAGAGTGGCTGTGCAGAGTGGCGGTGCAGAGTGGTGGTGCAGAGTGCAGAGTGGTGGTGCAGAGTGGCGGTGCAGAGTGGCGGTGCAGAGTGGCGGTGCAGAGTGGCGGTGCAGAGTGGCGGGGCAGAGTGGCAGTGCAGAGTGGTGCAGAGTGGCAGTGCAGAGTGGCAGTGCGGTGGTGCAGAGTGGCAGTGCAGAGTGGCAGTGCGGTGGTGCAGAGTGGCGGTGCAGAGTGGCGGTGCAGAGTGGCGGTGCAGAGTGCAGAGTGGCGGTGCAGAGTGGCGGTGCAGAGTGCAGAGTGGCGGTTCAGAGTGGCGGTGCAGAGTGGCGGTGCAGAGTGGCAGTGCGGTGGTGCAGAGTGGCAGTGCAGAGTGGCAGTGCAGAGTGGCGGTGCAGAGTGGCGGTGCAGAGTGGCGGTGCAGAGTGGCGGTGCATAGTGGTGGTGCAGAGTGCAGAGTGGTGGTGCAGAGTGGCGGTGCAGAGTGGCGGTGCAGAGTGGCGGTGCAGAGTGGCGGTGCAGAGTGGCGGTGCAGAGTGGCAGTGCGGTGGTGCAGAGTGGCAGTGCAGAGTGGCAGTGCAGTGGTGCAGAGTGGCGGTGCAGAGTGGCGGTGCGGTGGTGCAGAGTGGCGGTGCAGAGTGGCGGTGCGGTGTGGCGGTGCAGAGTGGCGGTGCAGAGTGGCGGTGCAGAGTGGCGGTTCAGAGTGGCGGTTCAGAGTGGCGTTGCAGAGTGGCGTTGCAGAGTGGCGTTGCAGAGTGGCATTGCAGAGTGGCGTTGCAGAGTGGCGGTGCAGAGTGGCGGTGCAGAGTGGCGGTGCAGAGTGGCGGTGCAGAGTGGCGGTGCAGAGTGCAGAGTGGCGGTGCAGAGTGGCGGTGCAGAGTGCAGATGCAGAGTGGCGGTGCAGAGTGGCGGTGCAGAGTGGCGGTGCAGAGTGGCGGTGCAGAGTGGCGGTGCAGAGTGGCGGTGCAGAGTGGCGGTGCAGAGTGGCGGTGCAGAGTGGCGGTGCAGAGTGGCGGTGCGGCGGTGCAGAGCGGCGGTGCAGAGTGGCAGTGCGGTGGTGCAGAGTGGTGGTGCAGAGTGGCGGTGCAGAGTGGCGGTGCAGAGTGGCAGTGCAGAATGCAGAGTGGCGGTGCGGTGGTGCAGAGTGGCGGTGCAGAGTGGCGGTGCAGAGTGCAGAGTGGCGGTGCAGAGTGGCGGTGCAGAGTGGCGGTGCAGAGTGGCGGTGCAGAGTGGCAGTGCGGTGGTGCAGAGTGGCGGTGCGGAGTGGCGGTGCAGAGTGCAGAGTGGCGGTGCAGAGTGGCGGTGCAGAGTGCAGAGTGGCGGTGCAGAGTGGCGGTGCAGAGTGGTGGTGCAGAGTGGCGGTGCAGAGTGCAGAGTGGCGGTGCAGAGTGGCGGTGCAGAGTGGCGGTGCAGAGTGGCGGTGCAGAGTGGCGGTGCAGAGTGGCAGTGCGGTGGTGCAGAGTGGCGGTGCAGAGTGGCGGTGCAGAGTGGCGGTGCAGAGTGGCTGTGCAGAGTGGCGGTGCAGAGTGGTGGTGCAGAGTGCAGAGTGGTGGTGCAGTGTGGCGGTGCAGAGTGGCGGTGCAGAGTGGCGGTGCAGAGTGGCGGTGCAGAGTGGCAGTGCAGAGTGGTGCAGAGTGGCAGTGCAGAGTGGCAGTGCGGTGGTGCAGAGTGGCAGTGCAGAGTGGCAGTGCGGTGGTGCAGAGTGGCGGTGCAGAGTGGCGGTGCAGAGTGGCGGTGCAGAGTGCAGAGTGGCGGTGCAGAGTGGCGGTGCAGAGTGCAGAGTGGCGGTTCAGAGTGGCGGTGCAGAGTGGCGGTGCAGAGTGGCGGTGCAGAGTGGCAGTGCGGTGGTGCAGAGTGGCAGTGCAGAGTGGCAGTGCAGAGTGGCAGTGCAGAGTGGCAGTGCGGCGGTGCAAAGTGGCAGTGCAGAGTGGCAGTGCGGCGGTGCAGAGTGGCGGTGCAGAGTGGCGGTGCAGAGTGGCGGTGCAGAGTGGCGGTGCAGAGTGGTGGTGCAGAGTGGTGGTGCAGAGTGGCGGTGCAGAGTGGCGGTGCAGAGTGGCGGTGCAGAGTGGCGGTGCAGTGCAGCAGAGTGGCGGTGCAGTGGTGCAGAGTGGCGGTGCAGAGTGGCGGTGCAGAGTGGCGCTGCAGAGTGGCGGTGCAGAGTGGCAGTGCAGAGTGCAGAGTGCAGAGTGGCGGTGCGGTGGTGCAGAGTGGCGGTGCAGAGTGGCGGTGCAGAGTGGCGGTGCAGAGTGGCGGTGCAGAGTGGCGGTGCAGAGTGGCGGTGCAGAGTGGCGGTGCAGAGTGGCGGTGCAGAGTGCAGAGTGGCAGTGCAGAGTGGTGGTGCAGAGTGCAGAGTGGCAGTGCAGAGTGGTGGTGCAGAGTGCAGAGTGGTGGTGCAGAGTGGTGGTGCAGAGTGGCGGTGCAGAGTGGCGGTGCAGAGTGGCGGTGCAGAGTGGCGGTGCAGAGTGGCAGTGCAGAGTGGCGGTGCAGAGTGGCGGTGCAGAGTGCAGAGTGGTGGTGCAGAGTGGTGGTGCAGAGTGGTGGTGCAGAGTGGTGGTGCAGAGTGGTGGTGCAGAGTGGCGGTGCAGAGTGGCGGTGCAGAGTGGCGGTGCAGAGTGGCGGTGCAGAGTGGCGGTGCAGAGTGCAGAGTGGCGGTGCAGAGTGGCGGTGCAGAGTGCAGAGTGGTGGTGCAGAGTGGCGGTGCAGAGTGCAGAGTGGCGGTGCAGAGTGGCGGTGCAGAGTGGCAGTGCGGTGGTGCAGAGTGGCAGTGCGGTGGTGCAGAGTGGCAGTGCAGAGTGGCAGTGCGGCGGTGCAAAGTGGCAGTGCAGAGTGGCAGTGCGGCGGTGCAGAGTGGCGGTGCAGAGTGGCGGTGCAGAGTGGCGGTGCAGAGTGGCGGTGCAGAGTGGCGGTGCAGAGTGGCGGTGCAGTGCAGCAGAGTGGCGGTGCAGTGGTGCAGAGTGGCGGTGCAGAGTGGCGGTGCAGAGTGGCGCTGCAGAGTGGCGGTGCAGAGTGGCAGTGCAGAGTGCAGAGTGGCGGTGCGGTGGTGCAGAGTGGCGGTGCAGAGTGGCGGTGCAGAGTGGCGGTGCAGAGTGGCGGTGCAGAGTGGCGGTGCAGAGTGGCGGTGCAGAGTGGCGGTGCAGAGTGGCGGTGCAGAGTGGCGGTGCAGAGTGGCGGTGCAGAGTGGCGGTGCAGAGTGGCGGTGCAGAGTGGCGGTGCAGAGTGCAGAGTGGCGGTGCAGAGTGCAGAGTGGTGGTGCAGAGTGGCAGTGCATCGTGGTGGTGCAGAGTGCAGAGTGGTGGTGCAGAGTGGTGGTGCAGAGTGGCGGTGCAGAGTGGCGGTGCACAGTGGCGGTGCACAGTGGCGGTGCAGAGTGGCGGTGCAGAGTGGTGGTGCAGAGTGCAGAGTGGTGGTGCAGAGTGGCGGTGCAGAGTGGCGGTGCAGAGTGGCGGTGCAGAGTGGCGGTGCAGAGTGGCGGTGCAGAGTGGCGGTGCAGAGTGCAGAGTGGCGGTGCAGAGTGGCGGTGCAGAGTGCAGAGTGGTGGTGCAGAGTGGCGGTGCAGAGTGCAGAGTGGCGGTGCAGAGTGGCGGTGCAGAGTGCAGAGTGGCGGTGCAGAGGGGCGGTGCAGAGTGGCGGTGCAGAGTGGCAGTGCGGTGGTGCAGAGTGGCAGTGCAGAGTGGCGGTGCAGAGTGGCGGTGCAGAGTGGCGGTGCAGAGTGGCGGTGCAGAGTGGCGGTGCAGAGTGGCAGTGCAGAGTGGCGGTGCAGAGTGGCGGTGCAGAGTGACGGTGCAGAGTGGCGGTGCAGAGTGGCAGTGCGGTGGTGCAGAGTGGCGGTGCAGAGTGGCGGTGCAGAGTGGCGGTGCAGAGTGGCGGTGCAGAGTGGCGGTGCAGAGTGGCGGTGCAGAGTGCAGAGTGGCGGTGCAGAGTGGCGGTGCAGAGTGGCGGTGCAGTGGTGCAGAGTGGCGGTGCAGAGTGGCGGTGCAGAGTGGCGGTGCAGAGTGGCGGTGCAGAGTGGCAGTGCAGAGTGCAGAGTGGCGGTGCGGTGGTGCAGAGTGGCAGTGCAGAGTGGCGGTGCAGAGTGGCGGTGCAGAGTGGCGGTGCAGAGTGGCGGTGCAGAGTGGCGGTGCAGAGTGGCGGTGCAGAGTGCAGAGTGGCAGTGCAGAGTGGCAGTGCAGAGTGGCAGTGCAGAGTGGTGGTGCAGAGTGGCAGTGCGGCAGTGCAGAGTGGCGGTGCAGAGTGGCGGTGCAGAGTGGCGGTGCAGAGTGGCGGTGCAGAGTGGCGGTGCAGAGTGGCGGTGCAGAGTGGCGGTGCAGAGTGGTGGTGCAGAGTGGCAGTGCGGCAGTGCAGAGTGGCGGTGCAGAGTGGCGGTGCAGAGTGGCGGTGCAGAGTGGCGGTGCAGAGTGGCGGTGCAGAGTGGCGGTGCAGAGTGGCGGTGCAGAGTGGCGGCGCAGAGTGGCAGTGAGTGCAGAGTGGCAGTGAGTGCAGAGTGGCAGTGCAGAGTGGCAGTGCAGAGTGGCAGTGCGGCAGTGCAGAGTGGCGGTGCAGAGTGGCGGTGCAGAGTGGCGGTGCAGAGTGGCGGTGCAGAGTGGCAGTGAGTGCAGAGTGACAGTGAGTGCAGAGTGACAGTGAGTGCAGAGTGGCAGTGAGTGCAGAGTGGCAGTGAGTGCAGAGTGGCAGTGAGTGCAGAGTGGCAGTGAGTGCAGAGTGACAGTGAGTGCAGAGTGACAGTGAGTGCAGAGTGACAGTGAGTGCAGAGTGACAGTGAGTGCAGAGTGACAGTGAGTGCAGAGTGACAGTGAGTGCAGAGTGACAGTGAGTGCAGAGTGACAGTGAGTGCAGAGTGACAGTGAGTGCAGAGTGACTGTAGAGTGAGTGTAGAGTGAGTGCAGAGTGACAGTGAGTGCAGAGTGACAGTGAGTGCAGAGTGACAGTGAGTGCAGAGTGACAGTGAGTGCAGAGTGACAGCAGAGTGACAGTGAGTGCAGAGTGACAGTGAGTGCAGAGTGACAGCAGAGTGACAGTGAGTGCAGAGTGACAGCAGAGTGACAGTGAGTGCAGAGTGACAGCAGAGTGACAGTGAGTGCAGAGTGACAGCAGAGTGACAGTGAGTGCAGAGTGACAGTGAGTGCAGAGTGACAGTGAGTGCAGAGTGACAGTGAGTGCAGAGTGACAGTGAGTGCAGAGTGACAGTGAGTGCAGAGTGACAGTGAGTGCAGAGTGACTGCAGAGACAGTGTGTAAGGGTGCAGGGTGCACATTGTGTGAGTGTGCAGAATGAGTGTGCAGGGTAAACAGTGTGTGACTATGCAGGGTGACATTGGGAGTGTGCGGGTGAGCAGTGTGTGAATGTGTAGGGGCAGTGTGTGAGTGTGCAAAAAACACCACACACACATACACCACACACACATAACGCACACACAAACCACACACCTCAGTCTCTCAACACCACACCCTTGTCACCACTCAACACAACACACTCACCACCACACTCACTCCCCAGGCTCACCCCCACAGACTCACCACCACACACTCACCAGCACACAGAAAACAACACACACAACAACACACCCCCAGCCGTCAATGAATGCTTTCACCATGCACAAACACCAACAACCATCATCCATCTGTGCACGCTTTTACCAAGCACACACCCACCAGCCGTCAGTGCACCCTTCCACCAGGCACACACACCTCCAGCCGGCAGTGCACTTTTTCACCAAGCAATCGCAGTATGGTACACTTTACTTTTAAACATATTCATATAAAGCACAGCATGCCACCATTGGTAAAATTACAATTCAACCAACACACTTCCACTACACACCACATGCACACACTCCATAACACATGGCAAAAAGACATTGGCATTTACAATGCCATTAGCTCAAATTCAAATAAATCCGAGCCCGATTGCTTTTCTAATGCTTGTTCTTCCTTGGGTTCAGTTTCTAGACCTATTGGTGAGCGCCATGAAACCCCTGGGTGAACGTGCGCTGTATAAATTCTGATTAAGATAAGATAAGGAAACGCTGGAGCTTAGACACCAATATTAGCTTTCTTTCTTCTGTTCACTGGCATGTAGGTTATAAGGATAATGGAAGGGAGAAAGGAGGAACAAAGGCTAAAATACAGCTGGTCAGAAATTCAGTGGAGGGTTAGGTTGGATCCTGATGGGAGGTCTGTTTCTTATTTTCATGGAAGGGGGGTAATCTACAATGAAGTTTCTTGTAGGATGTCATATATCTCAGTGCCAGGCTATCTAGGCAACTCTAAAAAGTAAGAAAGAAAATTACTTTACTGAAAAATACTGTATTAAACCAGGACACTTTATCATAAATGAGGTATGATGCCATAGACCCGGAAATCACAGCTGTTGTGTATAGAGAAATAGAGCAACACTGAAGATGCCAGCTGGTCTATCCACTTTTCTCTTGACCTACCAGTTCACACTGACTCGCTGAGTAGGTCACTGCAACACTCAAAGTCATGACATTGTCAGACAGGAGTTTAAGAAATTTAAAAAACAAATAACAAGATAAAATAAGCATTGGCAATGCCAATCTCCCTCGTTTACCTTTAGACACAAGCAAAACTAATTGGCATTGCCAATGCTTGTTTATAGTGTCTTCAATGTCTGTTAAGGTAGTTGTATCTTCCAAATATCTGCTGCAGTTTTTCTAGTGACCACTAAGTGCACTTAAATGCAGGAACCTGGTGTTTTTTAAAGGTGTCTCTTTTTTCTTTGATCCAAAGATGTATTCGGATGAGGATGATAGACAAACCTACAGAGGGTGAAACCAATGTAGCTCCTGTTAACAGATGAAGCACAGAAAGAGAAGAAAGAACACAAATAACATCAAGGCAAATGAGACTGACAAAAAAGGCCATCCAAACTTGCCCAATGACTGGCTCTGTAGATTATTGCATAAAATGCTGTCAGCAACAGATGGAGCTGTCTGTAGTGAGACAGCAAAAATTAAGGCTGTGGTTACATTCCCAGATTACATAACAGCATCTCACCAAACACCAGATTTTCTTTTTCACTTCTTCAAATCGGGAAGGAGATAAAAACACATATTTTCATGGGACAGCTCGTATCCAAGGAACTTCCCCCTACCCTGGTTTCCCAACTTGTACTTAGTTCTTAATGAGCTCTCTCTCCTACAGCCCACAAGCTAAGTTTGGGTTGTAGAAATCCCAATACTATTAAAATACTAAAACTAAAGTTGCATACTTTCCAAACGACAAGGGAAAATGTAATTTGTGTGTGCACTGTATAAACAATTTAGCACTGAAGTAAGTTCAAATTTGAATAGTTGACATAAAGTACCAAGATGAAACAGGATACAGTATTCCATATTGAATCGAAATACATTGAAAACAGGGCATTTTCTGCCACGATTGTTTAAATAGTGTACTTGTAGCAGGGACAGTGAAGTACTAAACCAAAACACAATCTTTCGTTGTCCAGGTCAGAAAAGAATCACTTTCACTCAGGTTTAAACGCCACACTCTAAGGTTTGTAATTGGAAGAATTGACTGGTTACTACATTGCAGAACACAAATCTCATCTTTCTAAGAAGCCTTAATTGTGCAAACATTACAATTATAGAAGCCTTTTACTGGTTTGGCCAGAATTATTCTGTTCAAACTCACTAAGTACAAACATTTCATTATGAATTTAAATAAAAATGAAACTTCCTAAACTTGATAAACCAGTGCCAGTGGTTATCTTAGTCATCATCAGCTTAAGCACACATGGGAATCATGTCACCTCTTTCCATTAGCACTAACGTGCATCTTTCATTTCTTTTCTTTTTACATTTGCTTCTCCCTCCTTTCGATTTCCAATCTCATTTCGCACCTTTCGATTTTCAGACCCTCTTCAACTCCCACATCCCATCTCCCGCCATCTCTCTATCAGCTTCTCGCATCACTGATGTCCCTCGCAGAACTGCCTTCACAACTGATGACACGGCCATCTTTCGCCGCACACGACTGGCACAGTACACCATACGACGACAAAGCATGTAACTGTATGATTTATGAAAATTATTACGTCGTCAAGTATCACTGTGGTGTCAAGATAATCATGGGAAACTTTACACGTGACTCTAAAAATGTTGAGTGCACCTGGAGGTGCAATAGGTTTTTGAGAACAAGAGACATCTAAAAGTCTAGGACAGACACTAAAGAAATCACATTTGGATATTAAATAAGAATCAAGGTGTTACAAACAGGCAATGAAATAGACAGATTTCATGGGCCTTTGGTCCAGATCTGTTGTCATCATTCACATCACCAGGGAGGCCACCGTATAGCATGATCCCACAAGGATACCATCACTACTTGATGGCATCCACAAAATGTCCTCGTAAGACAGCATGGTGATTGAGCAATACATCATCCACTTTTGTAACAGCCGCTACCAGTGACTGAGGAGGCCTAAGAAAATGACTTCAGCATCAAATACGTAAAAAAAATAAAGCCCTCCTTACCCTCTTGAAATAACAATGATTAAGTAAGAATTTGCCAGATTAGTGCAAATAAAGATTTTTATGGGAAAACGTTCTCATTTTTTCCACCGTTTGTATTACACTCGAGTAGGTCATATATTTGCTTTCTGCTGCAGATAAAAGCCTTTCCCTAAATTCATCAACTGGGGATGGTGTTGCTTAAAGGTGCGCAACATTTTTGCAATTTCATTTTGAGTAAGTATGCCAAATTTTTGAAAAATTAAGTGACATTACACAAAATACTAATCTGGCATTTAGGATAAAATAGTAGCATGGAATGCATCCTTGCATCTATTTAGATGCAAAGATGCACTGAGCCCTGAAAAAAAAGCACAAAACGTGTTTAAGCACAATTGCACCCCTTTTCTGTAATTGTGTACGCGGTGCATGTAAAGCTAAGCCTGGTAGCTCAAGGCGGCAGAAGCATCCACTCCAGGAATCCATCTGTGTTTGAACTCATGGTCATTGGTCAGAGCCCGGAGAGTCCCTTCAGACGTTCATCCTTTCAAGGTTGATAAAGTAACTGTCATTGAGTTGGGTAACAATCAACTTTTCTTATTCAATGTCAAGATGCCCCATAGGCTTTACAGATACACGTTATGTAAGATTGTGTCCTGTCTGATGTGCTACATTCTTATATCAATTTGCTGCATTTCCTGCTGGTCAAACACACATGAAATGTGTCCCGATTTGAGTGTTACTGCACACATGAAACATCAGCTAAAATAGTTAGATAACATTTACAAAACACAAGTTCCAGGGCCTGATTAGCTGAGAATGGATTTGCTAAAAAGGGTCGCAAATTGTGCGCCGACTTTTACCGAATCTGTTCTGTTTTTGCGAACCAACCCATGTACTAATAGACTGGTCTACAGAAACCCAATTTGTAGTGGGTTACACGTTGGCCTACCTCATGAATATTAATGAGGTAGATTGCAAATTGCAGCCAACTATAAATAGCAGCTGTTAGAGGGATCGTGGTGTTGCGAGGTCAGCTGATCACCATGTCTGTGATTACTTTTAAATAAAGCATGTTTTTTAGATGCAACCCATTTTTATTAGAGGAAAATGGGATGCTTAAAAGGACCACTGCCTACTCATTCAACATGCTCTTGCAGATCCCTTCCCGTATGCAAATGCCTTACACCTACCTTTCGGTAGTCACTAAAGTATTGTTTTGCGACAGGATTTCAGTCCTAAAACATTACTACGTTGGACTGTGATTCAGTATTTGGAAGGGATGCCTAAACAAGCCCTTCCGAATACTGAATCGGTATTTAGTCACCAACCCGAATTGTATTCTATAAAGTGAGATAGAATAGCAACTGGGGCTTCTTACATACCACAATGCCTTTTCGTAGTCATCCAAGCAAAAAAGGCTTGGTACATCTAGCCCTAGGCATCAATAATGATTCGTCAAAACCTATCATTGTTAATTCAGTTGCTGATCGTGGGCGCTGCGTGTCCCCCTTACACTCTGCATCTATCCGAGGGGTGAACGTGCTTCTCGTCAGCGGGTCTAACCTGCTGGCTGGAGTGAAGGGCCGGGTCTCTCCTCTGACAGATGGGCTGGGAGGTGAGACCCCAGGGCAGCCAGTCTCCGGCTCTGCTGCAGCTATCTCTCGAGGTCTGGACGAGGGCTCTTTTTAACCAAACAAACCTCAAAGAGATCCCTGAAAGACAAGGGTGCAGACACCTCTTGGAACATTAGTGGGCCTGATAACGGCCTCACGTCGCCCCCACTCTAACTAACCCAAGTGTTTGAAGTCCTTCTGCCTGTTTTACAAACATCTGTAAACCAGTTATGTTGTGCGCATTTTAAGAGTTCTACCCAAAATATAAACGGAGGCGGTTTCTGCGGGAACATAAAAACGCATTGTCAATGAGGTTGTAGCGGCCTAAAGCCCTGGATAGCATCTCTGGTTTTTGATGCAGGTCTTCAAAGCGGAGGGCTTGTGGGCGCCGCGCGTGCACGCGTTCCTTCCGGCAGCAGTTCTGCCTGGGCTGCTGTGCAGTCACAGTGAGAGGACAATTGTCTCCTTCAGAAACCGGCCCATGTGCTGAAGGCGAAAGAAAGGGGTGTAAATGTTTCAGGAAACGGCTCTACAAGAACCTGCACGTAATACTGCGGGAGCAAACAACAGAAAAACACACAATGACAAAACACAGCTCACGTCAACGTGTTAGTATGAAACAGTTTGTGTCTGAAATAAGACCCCTGAACTGAATGTTATCTACTGTACTTAACAATGAACAACAAATAGAACTTGGTGACGGATAAACACTGGAAAACAATTCACCTATAATTTCCTTTCACGATCAAGGCCTCCAAAAGGTCATCTTTCTTCCCAGACTTATGCACGTGTAGGTGGGCTGCTGTAGTAACACCACTATAGCTATCCTGAGGTCACACCCCTCTAGCTGTCTTGAGATCACACCCCTCTAGCTATCCTGAGGTCACACCCCTCTAGCTGTCTTGAGATCACACCTCTCTAGCTATCCTGAGGTCACACCCCTCTAGCTGTCCTGAGGTCTCACCCCTCTAGCTATCCTGAGGTCACACCCCTCTAGCTGTCTTGAGATCACACCCCTCTAGATGTCCTGAGGTCTCACCCCTCTAGCTGTCCTGAAGTCTCACCCCTCTAGCTGTCCTGGAGTCACAACCCTCTTTGTCAACAGCGCAAAATCTCTTGGTTTCCTGCTCAACTCAAAACTCAATCTACTCTCCCACATAAATTCCATTGCAAAGCCTGTTTGATACCAACTGCACCTTCTTTGGGGGATTCGTCACTTCTTCCCAGAGCACGACCTTAAAACCCTGGTCCAATGGCTGGTTCTCTCCAGACTGGACTACTGCAACTCTCTTCTTACTGGCCTCCCCAAATCCCACCTGTCTCCCCTTAAATCTGTTCTCCATTCAGCAGCTCGTTTCATATTTGGGGCAAAAAGAAGCAACCACATCACACCCATTTTATCCACCCTCCGTTGGCTTCCCATCGAGGCAAGATCTATCTACAAGACTGCCTGTATCACCCACAAAGCCTTGCACTCCTCCTCTCCTCGCTACCTGGCGAATAAACTGAAACTCCCTGGAGGCTCTAGACCATCACGTATTGCAGAAAATCTATTGCTTGAACCACCTACTTTCAAGAAGGAAAGGTCGATGGCCCAATCCTTTTCAGACAACGCAGTGAGAATCTGGAACTCACTTCCGCCTCAGCCCCGGACCACCACCTCTTCCCATGCCTACAAAACTGACCTCAAAGCTCTCCTTCTTCAAAGACACTTTCAGATTTAATTCACACCCTCTCTATTAGCTGAAGGAAGTCCTTCCATTATAGGAAATTCTGTTCTACATGACTATAGAAGTGCCTTCCCAATGTGTTCTTGTGGTTTGAGAGTCTGCCATTTATTGCAGTATTATACCTCTACTTGTATTGTGTACTCCTTTGTAACATGCACATGTCACTTTCCCTCTTGTAATGTATCGCTTGCTACCTCTTGTATTTTTTTTGCTTTTGATACATGCACAATTGCCACCATTGCCTCATGTAACGTAACGTTTGTTCTTGTGTTTTGAGTATCTGCCATTTAGTGCAGTATTATACCTCTATTTGTACTTTGTACGCTCTTGTAACAAACACTCGTCACTTTTTTTCCTCTTGTAACGTATCGTTTGCTACATCTTGTCTTTTGTTTGCTGTTGATACATGCACAATTGTCACTATTGCCTTATGTAACGTAACGTTTGCTTTTGTAACATGCTCACTTGTAATTTTTCCTCATGTTTCACTACTGTTCCTATTGTGAAGCTCGCTGACACCTTGGGTAAAGTCTGCGCTATATAAAAAGGCATAAAATAAAATAACATAGCTGTCCGGAGGTCACACCACTCTGTCTTGCTGTCCTGGTCCACACCTGTCTAGCTGTCCTGGCGTCACACCCTTCCAGCTGTCCTGAGATCACACCCCTCTAGCTGTCCTGGGCTCACACCCCTCCAGCTGTCCTGAGATAACACCTCTCTAGCTGGCCTGGGGTCACACCCCTTTAGCTGTCTTGGGGTCACACCCCTCTAGCTGCCCTGGGGTCACACCCCTCTAGATGTCCTAACGTCACACCCCTCTAGATGTCCTAACGTCACACCCCTCTAGCAGTCCTGACGTCATACCCCTCTGGCTGTCCTGACGTTACACCCCTCTAGCTGTCCTGGGGTCACACCCCTCTAGCTGTCCTGGGGTCACACCCCTCTAGCTGTCCTGGTGTCACACCCCTCTAGCTGTCCTGAGGTCACACCCCTCTAGGTGTCCTGAGGTCACACCGCTCTAGTTGTCCTGACGTCACACCCCTCTAGGTGTCCTGGGGTCACACCCCTCTAGCTGTCCTGGGGTCACACCCCTCTAGCTGTCCTGGGTTCACACCACTCTGTCCTGAGGTCACACCCCTCTAGGTGTCCTGAGGTCACACCGCTCTAGTTGTCCTGACGTCACACCCCTCTAGGTTTCCTGGGGTCACACCCCTCTAGATGTCCTGAGGTTCTAGTGGTCACTCCAGGAGTCAGGACCCTAGTGCCCATAGCTGAATAGCGTGCCCTGTGCAGCCCAGTGCCCCGCCATTGTTGAATGGATGAATGAATGAAAATAGTTTTTGTATAGCGCAACGTTCACTCCAGGGAGCATTTGGCGCTTTTGGACCTGGCTGGACGGAGAGCATGGCGGGGAGATCAATGGTGCAGTGCGAGAAAAAGGAGGGATAACAGGGAGTGCTCATATTAATGCTAAAATCTTCTGGTCTGAAGTGCTGAATATCCATGTTTTGAGTAGCTTTGTGAAAGCTGGTTCATTGTTGGTGTGTCTTATTTGTGTTGGCAGGCAGTTCCAGGCCCTAGTTCCGAGTGCTGCCAGGGTTTTTCCTCCTCGGGATTTCATTTTAAAATTGAAGATGGTGAGCAGATTTTCGGCTGAAGACCGCAGAGTTCGTTTGGTTATGTATGGTGTGATTTTGTTTCTTAGATATTGTGGGCCAGTTTCTGTGATGACTTTATAGATGATGGTCAGGACCTTGAAAAGGATCCTTTTGTGTATTGGGAGCCAGTGGAGGGTTTTCAGGGCTTCGGCCGAAGATGACCGTTTAGGGAGCCCCAGCACCAGCCTTGCGGCGGCGTTTTGGACTACTTGGAGTCTTTTGACTAACATCTTTTTTGTCCCTGCATAAAGGCTGTTCCCATAATCTAGACGTGATAAAATCATTGCCACCGCAACAGTTTTCCTCGCGTGCAGAGGGAGCAGATCGAAGAATTTCCTTAGTGTTCTGATGATTTGGAAACACATGCCTGCCATAGTCAGTGCCTGTTTATGGGAGGAGAGTGACGGATCAAACTTGAAACCTAGGTTTTTGGCTGTATCTACTGTGGCTGGCGGAGGGTCTGAGTTTGCGGGACACCATTGGGTGGGGTTGAAATTGTTTGCTTTTCCGAATGGCATAATCTCGGTCTTGGAACTGTTGCACCTGAGATGGTTTGACTCCATCCATTTCATGACCGATGTGAGGCAGTTGCGATATCTTTCTTCTGCTTCGGTCGAGTTTTTGTCCAGGGTGAGGATCAATTGCGTATCGTCTGCGTATGTGATTGCTTCAATATTGAAGGAATCAATCAGAGTAAGCAGAGGGGACATGTATAGGTTAAAATGGGTCGGGCTCAGGGAGGATCCCTGAGGGACCCCCGAGGATAGTGGTTTTCCTCTGGATTTATAGCTGCCTAGTGTAACGACCTGGTTCCTGTTTCTGAGAAATGCTGTAAGCCATTTATGGGCTTTGTCATTTACTCCACTATGTTTTAGCCTGTCCAGTAGGATGTTATGGGAGACAGTGTCAAAGGCTGCGGAGAGATCCAACAGAATCAGCACCGCCTCTCTGCCTTGTTCTGTCACTTCACATAAAAGAATGCTTTTGATGATAAAGTTATACCTGATGGTCAGTTCTATATACATTTACTGGATCTGAAGGCTTCTCTCAACTCCAGGCGGTTTTACACTGTTATCCACTAACACAGCTATAACCCTACACACATCGGCTCCATTGCCCTTCAGCTCCAGACGGGAACACTTGCGACGGCTGGCTCTCAGGGGCTACATAGACATATCCCCAGGGTGGACCCTAACCACAGGCATGCTTGCCCCCCCCCCCTGCTTGCCCCCCCTGCAAGGAGGTTCCCAGTTGAGGCCTAGAGATATCGCCAGCACAGTAGCCATATTGGAGACCGCCTTGCTCCTGCTCCTCCCTGAAATGAGTGGCAAGTGATGGACCTCCACTACACAACTTCTCTTCGCCTGCTACCTTTTTCACCACAATCACAAGCTCAGCGGAGTCTGGCCAGTAGCGACTGCTGCACATGCCAGAGCTGAGGTACCATTCTGGTCTGCCAACTCACCTATTCACCGCACCAGAAACCAGTTGCTGGGGTTGAAGCCTTTGCCTCCAAAGAAGACGGCAACTCGAGCGACGACTAAGGTCTGGAGCTTCTTCACGCCAGCTGACAAGCTCCGGGCCTCAGACCGCGACGACGAACCATCCGCTATGGCCCTTACCAAAGAAGATCTTATGTCCTCACTTCGAGACTTTAAAGCAGAATTACGTAAAGAACTATGTCAAGACATTCAAACTTCAATAGACCAGATAAAGACCGATCTTACCACACTGCCTGACCCAGCGACCAGCTGCGATCAGGTGGCGGGATTTGGTGTAGACACAAGACGGAAGAATTAATGGCAAACCCAATGGAGGGAGCGAAACCTGAAGAACTAGCAGAGATAAGGAAGATCCCTCCCTTCTTTCATGCTCTGTCTCTCACCTTCCCCCACCGCTTTCCCTATTTCATTCTTTGTCTACTTCCTCTGCTCTTATCCCCTCTCCCCTGCATCTCTCCCCTTGCCTGCTACGCCACCTAGCCCCCTGTGCCCTTTAACTAAGCACTCCTTCTCCCCTTGTTGGGGAAAGATCCAATTATTCTACTCTGGAGTCTCAGTGATCCCTCTGAGCCAGTCCACGGCACCAAGGGAGTCACTCATAGTTGAGGTATGGTATGGCGCCCCTTGCCAAAGCACTCCCTCTCCCCTTTTTGGGGAAGGATCTAGTAGGTAGGCCTTGGAGTCTCAGAGACCCCTCTGACAGAGTCCACTGCGTAAAGGGAATCTTGTGCAACGGAGTTGGGGGAATGTTACCACTTCCCCTGGGATCACTGCTTACTGGACTTTGGACGCAACTATTACTCGTCTACCGGTTTGTGTCCCCGTCAGCCTCTCCCTCTTCTTTCATGCTGTGTCTCTCACCCTCCCGCCCTTTCCCTCCTTCATTCGCTGTCTACTTCCCTCTGCTCCTACCCTCTCTCCCCTTACCTGATTTTTCCCTTACGCATATGTCCTTATTGTTTATCTGGACGCAACATATAACTATGGAGCTATGTTCTAATAATTGCGTAACTTTTGTAACGATGTAACCTGCAACTATGGTCTGATACTCATGAAAAGCGCTCTGATACCTCCGGGTCTAGCCAGCGCTATATAAAACCTTTCAAATAAATAAATAAATATTGCTTTGAAATGTCCCCTTTGGCCAATCACCAGTGCAAATCCAATTGTGAATAGGTTTTATTCACGTGTACTAGATCAGAGGAGCAATTTGTTTAAGAATTGGGGTTTCATCATTATTGTGCCACATGGAATGAGAGTGAATCCTCTGCCCTGATCCCCCCAGCAGTTGCTTCTGTTTCATCAGGTCAGTGTGCACAACCTAACAGATGCCTATACTTGGTGCACTGCATATGGGGGTACTGTGGCATGGCACTGCCCTAGAAAATCTCCATAGTTGATAAGGTGTCCCGTGTCATATACACCACAATGCTTTTCAGAATCTTGAAAATGAAGGACTATGGCATTTGGACCAGATGCTTTTTGTGTCTGTGGTTTTTAAAACCACAGCAATCAAACAGACCTATCGCTTATAGTATACATAGAGAGGACTTCGTTTCTGCTTCCTTTCAACCTTCAGCTTTCTTCAAGCAGCCTCTTTCATCCAGTCACATCTGACGTTGTAAATCAGGACTTAGCTCAACCCAGTGAGCATTAATTTATCATCTAATGCTAGTGGCTGTTTGAGTATATCCTTCCACCTCACTTCAGTGCTTGCATTGAAGTGCATGAAGCACTATTTTATAACTATAGCCTGCTTTCTCCGAAAAACCCTGATTATAATACATTATTATATGGGGTTTTTGTTTTAGACAAGGCAGATTTACTGTAGAAGTGTGTTGATGTACTTTTTCCATAGTTCTGCCAAGTGGCTTACTATGGAATAAGCAAAATGGCAGGCATGGGCACAAACTCGATTGGTTTGCCACCTATAGCTAAGGGTATATTGAAGTCGACTCCATTTGGTTAGTACAATTACTGCTGACCTTGTGGATCAAGACAAAACTTTACTTACCCTAATTCTTTGTTAAATAAACCTTTTCCCTCCTTATACTGGGCACTTCGCCTGACTCTCCCCTGCCTTCCGCGGGAGCAGAGACTACCGAAGCCTTGTTTTTAAATATTTAGTGTTTATTTTCTGCTAATTTTTTTAAACTTACCTTCATCCTCCTCAGGGACCTCTATCTTGCCTCGTGGCCCCCCGCGCAGCCGAGGTCAACGCTGCAGCGGGTCAGGCTTCCCTCGCTCGCCGCCACCAGCGAGCCGCCCCTCTAGCCACGCCCACCTCCACCAGGCCACGCCCACTCTATTATATAGGGAGGAGCTGAGTACTAGCTCGGATCGCCTGACTCTCCCCTGCCTTCCACGGGAGCTTAGACTACCGAAGCCTTGTTTTTAAATATTTAGTGTTTATTTTCTGCTCATTTTTTTAAACTTACCTTCATCCTCCTCAGGGACCTCTATCTTGCCTCATGGCCCCCCGCGCAGCCGAGGTCAACGCTGCAGCGGGTCAGGCTTCCCTCGCTCGCCGCCACCAGCGAGCCGCCCCTCTAGCCACGCCCACCTCCACCAGGCCACGCCCACTCTATTATATAGGGAGGAGCTGAGTACTAGCTCGGATTGCCTGACTCTCCCCTGCCTTCCGCGGGAGCTTAGACTACCGAAGCCTTGTTTTTAAATATTTAGTGTTTATTTTCTGCTCATTTTTTTAAACTTACCTTCTTCCTCCTCAGGGACCTCTATCTTGCCTCATGGCCCCCCGCGCAGCCGAGGTCAACGCTGCAGCGGGTCAGGCTTCCCTCGCTCGCCGCCACCAGCGAGCCGCCCCTCTAGCCACGCCCACCTCCACCAGGCCACGCCCACTCTATTATATAGGGAGGAGCTGAGTACTAGCTCGGATCGCCTGACTCTCCCCTGCCTTCCGCGGGAGCTTAGACTACCGAAGCCTTGTTTTTAAATATTTAGTGTTTATTTTCTGCTCATTTTTTTAAACTTACCTTCATCCTCCTCAGGGACCTCTATCTTGCCTCGTGGCCTCCCGCGCAGCCGAGGTCAACGCTGCAGCGGGTCAGGCTTCCCTCGCTCACCGCCACCAGCGAGCCGCCCCTCTAGCCACGCCCACCTCCACCAGGCCACGCCCTGAACGTCACTACAAATCATGTGTCTCCCCCGTACGCACAGCGGACGGGCGCAGCGTGCGCGCCGTTTGCGTGCCGAAGGCGCGCCTAAGGCAAGCCCGTCTGCGCCCGTCCGCCACCGGCCGGGACCAGGGGCCACAGACCCTGCCTGTCCCTTGGTCTATTCATCCGCTCAACTCTCTGCACTTATGGTCCCCAGCCCGCTTTCCCCTCCACTGGTGCAACGCCTCGACACTTTTGGTATTTTCGCGCCCCACCTTCCCTGGTCACCCTCCTTTTCTCACATCCTCACTTCTTCCCCTCCCGCCCCTCTAGTAGTATCCTCACCCCCACCCTCCCCCTCCGCAGCCTCAGCCTGCCTGCTGAACACTCGTTCGACAGTCAAGCATCAAATTGAGCTTTTTAACCTCTTAAACTCGGATTCTCCTGACTATCTATTCCTCACCGAAACTTGGTTCTCCACCGATTCGCTTCCGGATCTCCTGGCCATTCTTCCCGACACCTATTATGCTCTTCTAGCGGACCGCCCGGCCGGAAAGGCCGGAGGTGGTGTGGCAATGATTCTCCGTTCCACAATTAAATTCCAGCTTCTCGACCACCCACCCATACCCAATGTGGATTACCTTGTGGCTCGGTCCCTTAACCTCCCAGATCCTCTTACTCTTGTTCTTATGTATCGCCCTCCCTTACCTATGCCCCAATTTGTAGCTTCCTTGCAGGATCTTCTGGCCACCCTGGCGGTCAATAATTCGTCAGTCATCCTACTCGGAGATTTTAATTATTGGCCTGATGACCCAAGAGAAAATTCCACATCTAAAGATTTTTCTGCCACCCTTCAGTCCTTAAATTTCATGTCTCATATCGCAGCCCCCACCCACGTCAAGGGCCACACTTTGGACCAAATTTGGCCATTGCGCCGCGATGTTTCCCCTCCATCCATTTCCCCGTGTATTTGGTCGGATCATTTCACTATTTCCTTTAGTATTTTTTCTGCCTCTTCCGCTAAACCCCCCCTACCTAAGAACGTGTTAGCCCGTAGTTGGAACCAGACGGACCTCACTCTTCTTTCGTCTTCCCTGACCTTCTCAGCGCCTGACTTGACGGACCTCTCCCTCGAATCTCAAACTAATGCCATCAGCATTTGGCTCTCTTCTTCTTGCGATCAGGTCGCCCCACTCAAGAAAGTCAAATCTGTCCGTCCACATGACGCACATAGATGGTTAACGAGTGAGCTTAAAGACCTTAAACTTAATCTCAGGCGCTCGGAACGCCACTGGAGACGAAATTACTGCCCTCTACTTCGTGCTAAATACAAACTTCTGCTCAATAGCTATAAAAAGGCAATCCTGTTGGCCAAAACAAATTATTTCACGGAGAGAGTTGCTCTCTCCGCAAATAAATCTTGCGAAATTTTTTCCCTCGTTCAGCAACTTGCCACCTCCAATCGCACTAGCACTAGTCCTGCCCCCACTCAATCCTTCTGTTTTGCACTTAATGATTACTTCATCGACAAGATTGCCAACATTAAAGCTAACATCCCCGCAGTCTGTCAACCCCGTGTTTCTCCTCCCCTTCCTTGGCCCTCTTCTTCTCTGGATCACTTTCCTTCTATCTCCATTGACAGATTCCTCCACTTGCTTTCTAAAGTCAAGTCCGGTTCTCCGGCTGACTGTGCTCCGTCCCGGATTCTTAAAGCTCTTTTTACCAGCTGCCCTGCCCCCCCCCCTCACTTTGCTCAACACTTCGTTGGCTCTCGGCTCTGTCCCTGTTTCTTTTAAAACCGCTATGGTTCTCCCTATTATTAAAAAACCTGGCCTGGACCCTTCTCTCCCCACCAATTTCAGGCCTATCTCTCTCCTTCCTTACTTGGGGAAGATTTTGGAAAGTCACGTAACATCTTGCCTGTCCTCGTATATCGAGGAAAACTGCCTTTTGGCCCCCCATCAGGTGGGCTTCCGTCCGGGCCACTCTACGGAGACTGTGATCACTGCTGTTCTGGACGAACTCAAGGGGAAAGCGGACATCAACCTTCCCCAAGCCCTGGTGCTTCTCGACTTGTCAGCTGCGTTTGACACGGTCGACCATGCCATTCTTCTCGACCGTGTCAGCGCAGCGGGCATCAGGGGAACAGCACTCTCCTGGCTAGCATCCTTCCTCCAAGGCAGGTCACAAGCCGTCCATCTTTCAGGCTTCTCCGCTCCCCCCCGCCCAGTCGTGTGCGGGGTGCCCCAAGGCTCTTCTCTTCAATCTCTATATCTATCCTCTTATTCTTTCTCTCCGCGAGCAGGGGGTCTCCGTGTACAACTACGCGGATGACCTCCAGCTCGTCTTTCATCTCTCCACTTCCTCGGATTCCCCTCTTTTTCTTAGCTCCACTTTAGTCTTTATCTCGGAATGGATGAGCACTAACCATCTCAAGCTCAACCCGGATAAGACAGAGCTTGTCCTCACGGGTGGCCCCTCCAATCCTTGGTCCCCGACTCACTGGCCCCTTTTTCTTTGGCTCCCCCCCCTTACCGGTCTCCTCTGTTCGCACCTTGGGCATCAAGGTCAGTAATGACCTTACCATGCATGCCCAAGTTAGTTCCGTCATTTCCTCCTGTTTCCTATCCCTCCGTCTTATCCGGAAAATATCCCGGTATTTCTCCACGGACGCCCTTAAATCCATAGTCATGGCCCTTATCACCTCCCGCCTTGACTATGGGAATGGCCTCTACGTGAGCATACCTGCCTTCGAAATTCGACGGTTACAGGCCATTCAAAATCAGGCAGCCCGTCTTATCTTCCACCTTCCCAAATCCTCCCACATCACGCCTGTACTCAAGTCCCTTCATTGGCTCCCTGTGCACTTTAGATCTTTTTTTAAATTGGCCTGCTTAGCTTTCCGGGCTTATACCCACTCCGCCCCCCTTTTTATTGTTTCCTTGATCACTCCCTACACTCCGGCTCGCACTCTCCGTTCTTCGTCTCTCTCTCTTCTCCAAGTCCCCTGCTTCCGTAAATCCAGAACAGGGGGCACCCGTTTCTCGGTTCTTGCCCCCCAGTTCTGGAATAGTCTTCCTCTCTCTATTCGTTCTATTCCCACCTACCCCTCTTTTCGCAAAGCCCTGAAAACGTTTCTTTTTGCCCAGGCCTTCCCTTGTTAGCCCTCTCGGATGCTCTGTAGAGTCAGGTACTAGTTCTCAGCGCCAGGAAGCGGCTTGGCCACAGTGCGCTTTAGCAAGTCCCTTTTTCATTTCATTTCACAAGGTGGAACGTCCCTGGAACCTCAGTGTTCCCAAATGCAAAGCTCTATTTTTTTTATCTAATCATTCATCCACTGCAGGCAATAAAAGTCAGAAGATGGTCTATGCTTGCCTAAGCAGCAAGCGTCATCCTCCTCAAATACAGTGGTGTTTAAAGGGTGCTTTTTTGGCTGTGTATGAGTCATATTTGAATAGAATTTGACATTTAACCTCATGAATTCATTCTTCATCTATGCACCCAGTTCTTTTTATCTATACACCCAGGATCTGGAATAACATCCCTGCATCCATCAGGACTTGCCAACCATGCTCCAGGTTAGAGCAGATGACACGCCTCTTAAAAGAACATTACATCAAAACACAGTAATCACTTCCACTGTCAGAACCCAGCCACTCCTACACTGACCATTTGACTTTATCTTTGCCTTTGACCCTGACAGCGCTCTCCTGCTTTTCAGCTAAATTCGCACTACCACGTACATACAATACCAATTTAAATATTCTACTAGATTCAAAAACATACTAAAATTGAGATTTTTGTTGTGCTTTGTGCCACCTAGACCACAGCAAGACCTTATTTGCCATGACCCCCACTTAGCTCCAACAAAGAATATCCTGCATACCATTTCCTGACTCATCAATTGCCTCAAGAAATATAGCTTTACTACTGGGTACTGAAGAAACGTGACCTAACGAGACGGTTTCTACTGATCTGCATGTCTCACCATAAACATACAAATGCTACTGTGGAGACCAATACAAGTATGCTACTCTTGTTGTAGATTTGATGGCATGTAGCTGATCAAGAATCTTGTAAAAGTATGTCAAGAAAAAGCCTCTCACTCTCTAAAATCCTCCTAATCCTTGAGTATCACAGCAAGAATCAAAGTGCAGATGATAATCCTATTTTTTGCCCTGAAACACACTCCCAAGGCAGCACATTCTCCCATTCAAAATTACTACTTTTCAACCCTTCCTAATAATAGTTGGCGGAATTTATAACTTTCCCCAACTATACCAGGACTGAAGTTCGCATACTAAATAAGCCTCCTGGAATATTACAGGAACTCATTTGAATCCTGAGGTAGCCTAGAGGAATGGTTTTAAGACAGTGCTTTGGGGACTGTGAGACTCAAACGCTTATAGGAAATCCTTTCGACAAGCATTGCAGCAATCTTTGGAAATATAGGAAGCAGTACCTTCTGTGAGCTCAGTAAACTGCCAAGTCAAGTAGCTCCTCTTTAGGCTTTGGTTTATAGGATTTAGTGGTCAGACAGTCAAAGCTCACACTTGGGAGTTAGTGTGTGGTGTAATGTCTGCTTCAAGCAGCAGAACTATCACTCACATTAAATATACAGCGCTGATATTCATTTAAGTGAAATATATACTTTTTGAATGTTAGGATTGGTGCACAGTCTAAATATCCATCTACAGTAATAATAAGTTGGAAATATCGAAGGTACAGAATATCGAGGTCAAGAATATCGTTGGACAGAATATCGACCCTAAGGTAAGTAATATCGAATGTTTTTATATCGATGTAAGTAATATCGATATCAAATATATCGATGTTACTAATCTCGATAATTGTATTATTGTTATGTATTTTATTATATATTTAATATGTATGTGATATATGTTTCTGTTAAGTATTTTACTTGTTTTAAATTATATGTGTACTATTTTTATATATTATTAATGTTATTTTTATATTCAATTTTATGTTTTAGTACTGGAGCGGGTTGCGGGTGTATAGGGGAATAGGGTGGGAAGAAATTTAATTATAGTAAATTAATTATTAATTTTTAGGAATTGTAAATTAATTTTTATAAATTTTGCGTTTAAGTTCTGTAGCGGGTTGTGAGTTCATAGGGGAATTGGGTGGGAAGTAATTTAATTGTAATAAGTAATGATTTATTTTTATTTATTGATATTGATAATTATTGTATTTTTAATTAATTATTAATTATTTTTGGTAATTAACTGTTTTTAATTGGTAATTAATGTTTGTAATTGGTAGTTACTTGTTTAAATTAATAACTAATATTTTTAATAGGTAATTCATTTTTATTAATTGGAAATAATTTTTTATTAATTTGTAATTATTATTTCATGAAAATTATTGTTTGGTATAAAATATAATTTAATTGTTTAATATTTTTGAATTGTTAATCAATTTTTAATTGATATGTTTTTGTTATGAAAAATATTTTAGTGTTCAATATTTATTATTTGGTAACTAATATTTATTAATTAATATGTACTGGTATTTATTGTTAATTAATTATTCATTGTAATTATGTTTTCCCTACTGTTGCACTCTCTGGGGTGGGAATAGTAATGTTTACCCCACACTATCCAACGATTTCCCTACTGTCACACTCTCTGGAGTTGGAATAGTAATTTTTACCCCTACACTATCCAACGCTTTCCCTACTGTTGCACTTTTATTACTGTAGTTTCTTTTGGACTTTGAATAGTAGTTTTATTTATTTAGCGATTTAATAGTTTTTGTATTATTTTAGATAATGTAGTATATAATTATTTTAAAAAATATTGAAAGTATATTTCATTGTTTTAATTAATTAAACAAAATTATTTACTTTGTATTTCTGTTATTGTTTTATGTCTGTAGATTTATTTGTAAGGTATAATATTTTTTATTAATTTATCAATTATTAATACAATTAAAACTTATTGTTAAGTATATATTATATATTTTATGTACATGTTTACTTAATGTTTTATTATATATGTATTATTTATTACCTTTAAACATTATTAGATATTTTTAACTATGTTTATTTTATTTATAAGTATTATTTACTTTATTTTACACTTTTTTTTGTTAACGGAAAAAAACGATATTTTTAACTACGATGTTTTTTACATCGATATTTTTGTTTTGATATTTTTGTACTTACCATGTTGTTGATAGGATGTCGCTATTCTTGCCTTCGAAATTCCTGCGTCGATATTTCTGTAGGTCGATATTCTGTCAATGATCCTTTAGGATTGCATGGTCTACATGCAATCCTAAAGGATTGCATGTAATACGTTTAATACGTTTTATAGCAGAATTGTTATTCTCGCAATGTGTATCTGGTTATCTAGTAACCTCTCTATGCCCTTTAGTGAAGCATGCTAGCTCGGTTACAGTTAGAATATAGACAACCGGCCTGTCTGGAGTGAAGCATTCTCACCAGCATCTTTGAATACCTCTTTCAGTCTTGGTTGTTGCACTACTCACAACATAATCTACTCTGGGTTATGACTGCACTGCCCAGTCCGGGTTATGCAGCAAAGTTTACATAGTTTGAAGTCTGCTCATTAAAGGGATGAGTGGCAGCCATAGCTCATAAGTTGTCAGAAAGGTGAGTTGCAGCAATGAGGGTATAAGGACTCTTATGCTGGTCTGGTTACTCTACGGTGGAACAGGTTCTTCAGAGTGAAAGGCAGAATTACTGCGTACAGGCTCACTCAGGGTGTTTGGTTATAGAGTTGTCACAAGGATTAATGATGGGGCTCTTTGGGCAATCAGATTTTACACAAATGTTGATTTACAGAAGATCACATGGTGCAATGGTAATGCACGGTTGGGCACTCTATCCTAAAATTGACATCAAAATTAGGAGTGATTCTCTTGAATCGTGGCAGAGCTAAAGCGCACAGGTTCTCACAGCATCAGTATCACCCAATGCAGCAATGCAAGTGAGGCTGGGCAGTGATGGCAGTGTAAGAATTGGCTTTTGTAGTTTGGTTTGTCCTGTTCCCATCATGCACTGGGACAGGAACAGACTAATTTGCATACAGCCAGGTTCTGAAACTGGGATGGTGCAATGAGCTAAAAAACGGTGTTGGATCTAGCCCTGATCTCTTGACTGGGTGAGAGTATTCTGCTTAATTCAGAGACTCTGTCCCTCACCACCCCTTGTTGTAAATAATGCTGCAGTACCATCAGCAAAGACTTGTCCTTAGTGCAGCAGGTATAGTGCTTACTCTTCTGGGCACAAGCTCACCTGCTGGAGCTAAATTGGTCCAGGGTGAGAAAGCTACTCCATTTACTAGATCTTCACATTGAATTCCACAGGGTGTGACAATCAGAGCAGCAGCACAGAGTAGCATGCACATAGAAGTGGAGACAGTAGACCTAGCTACTACCACCCCACTACAACCTTTGGGACTCTATAAACAGCCATGGGGGACAACTGAGGAAATTAGGGTGACCAGTCATTGCATAGTACACAGATTTCTAGTAAGAGTCAATAGGTCATCTTCCCTGTGGAGTTCAGGTAACAAGGCTGATACCAACTACTACAATCAGGGGCTACCAATCGTTATTAGTGTCATGTGGGTGGTCGCCACACATGTGAAAAGGAGTCCCATTTTGGTGTTAACCCTTATTACTCAATAGAATCTAACTCTCTGCTGGTGAGTATCAAACCAAAGATTTGTAGAGCAAGTCGGGAGACTCATGACTTGAGACAAAGAACATACCAGGTCTATCAGAGCAAGAATACACATAGACACAGTACTAGGGACATTTTACACAACAAATAATATTTCCTAAATCGTTGGATTGAACCTTGACCTAGAGCACATTGGGCATGCTTCCGGAGAATGCTCCCACTTTGTCCAGAGACAGTTTACTTTACTTTTACTGTATTTACTGGACCCTAAGATGCTCATGCAAATATACTGAAGTCCACGTTGAGAGTCTAACATGGCTAACTTGTCCAAAGGCCCATGAATAGCTAATGTATCAGAGACTGTACTATATCCCACTTAGTTAACATTCTGTTTTAGTGCACATCACATAAACAGTCTGCAACATGTTCACAATATGGTGGCCTGCATGAAGGGATGCTGTCACCAACAGGGTACACACCCTCAACTGATGACCATTGGGTGGAATCTTGGATGATACTCTTATCATTATTATGATTATGATTGCATCGCTCTTCTGCGTTTGTTCTGCCGGCTGCTAGGGCGAGCTTAGTAGGAAAGTGATTAAACGAGGGTGGTGTTTTGCATTTTGTCCAGCACAGAATAGAATAAACACCAATGCATTTGACACATGTTCAGATGAAAATTTCATCTACATATACACGCAAGCACATGCACTGCGCACAGTCACACACCTCTCAGGCTTCAGTACTGTAGCTATAATGAAGTTCAGTATCAGTGTTCATAGTACTGGCTGAGAGTATTCTGCCTCAAATCACGTATGTTATCCATTATGTAGTAGTATTGTTTATCTTTCTGATAGAGATACACCAGAATGCATCACTGCAGTTAGAATTCTGATATTTTAGTGCAGTCCAAATTGTGAGAATTCAATGACACTTCAGAAAATAGCAAAAACTATGGTGGTCCAAAATTGCCTGCACTCTGGCAATATTCTTACTACAGCGTGCTCACACTCCGGGTCACCCGTTATGAAAAACCCCAAATTTTACAACACAAATCCTCAAGATGGAGGAGCACACAAAATTTGTTTCGTTTAAACTTTTTTCATGATAAAATTCAGGGAATTACAAAACAAACCATAGCTTTCGTTGAGATACATAGGAATCACAAAGAGGACTTGATCAGTGCAACATCTGGGACAACATAAATCATATAAAAAATTAACAAAGGAGATTTCCCAAGCAACATCATACTAAGTCCTTTTTCTTTCTTTTTATTCATGCGTTTGAAAACGTGTAATCAAAAAATGTCTTGACAACAAATCACATACAGCCTATGGGTTTTGTCCAGATTTCACAGGACTAAATCATTTTTATGTGACACAATCTCGTAATCAGCCCTCGGAAATAAAATCTCAAAAGCGAATGCTACCCACGGTGATCGATTTCTTTTTTCTTATCGTCATTCCATTTAAACCTTCCTTTGTACTCCACAATTCAAATCCATAAAGCCATCAGGCAACTGGCCACACCTTGACAGTGGATGTCCCGTCACGTACACGTACAGGGAAACATCGAACGTGGATGTAACTAGAGATCAGTATTATCATGTGGCCAGTTGCCTGATGGCTTTATGGATTTGAAGTGTGAACAACTCTCCTTCGTTCATTTTTTATATGATTGATTCTTGTAGTCCCAGATGTTGCACTGATCGAGTCCTCTTTGTGATTCCTATGTATCGCAACGAAAGATATGTTTTTTTTTGTAATTCACAGATATTTATCATGAAAAAGGTTTAGACAAAACGCATTTTGTGTGCTCCTCCATCTAGAGGATTTGTGTCACAATGACAAGTATTGTCCACAACTGGGAGCCAAAGGGGGTGAGAACAGGAACAGGTCACCCTCACTCAGTAACTACACCTCAACAAAGGACCTGCTCCTACTATATGTATGGACAATGATCCACCATATATCTCTTGAAGGACACACCCAATTTAGAGTGTCACAGCAGTGGATCTAATTATCACACCTGCCCCACAGTGTCCTAGATCACAGCTTGAATTAAAATATGGGGTACTGTGTCTGCTATTCCGCCCTCCCATCAATGTGAAAAGGACAGCAGTAAGAGGTCAGAAGTAATTCATAAATGAAATGAATTAAATGAAGATCCTACATCTTGTAAAAAGTTTGGAGGACCACAGTGCCGGTGCTACTGGAAGACTGATTACCAGTCCCCTTCAACAAAAGGATATAAGGCAATATCTGTAGGAGCGCTGTGCCTTTTGTCCCCACCATAGTGTCTAGGACTCCTTCCCCCAGCTTAAGTAATGTCAGAAATACTCTCCCACTATCTGTATCTGGGAAAATCACATCATCCACCATCTTGTGCACAGGAACAGGCCAAAGGGGCTTCCAAAATTGAACCTGCAGGCCTCCTTTACTGTGCCTCATTTATACATACAATGCATATTCTATAGTAGCCACATGCCCAAACACACACAACATACACATTGGATTTTAGCGTTAGTAATTTTTTGTTATCAGAGTTTGTTCTGCTGTACCATAAAAGTAAAACAACCTAGAATGAGACTAGGTAACAAAACAAGGTATAAAGCTGACGGGATGTTTTCAGCCAGTGTAGAATGACTCACTTTTTTAGAGGGTGAAACTCCCTTTAATGCAAAATAGTTTGGGAAGATCATTAAATTAAACTTTCTAAAGAAGGTATCTGCTCCACCTCCTCTTGGGCAATGTACAGATCCTTGAACCAAGCTTGGAATAATCTTGACTATGTTTTAAAGGGATGCCCTAGGCTAGGCACACAGCAGGCTCGGGCTCTTCATGTTTAAATGATGTGTACACTTTGCAAATTTGAGCTGCCTGCCTCGGACATGGAGCACCGGAGAAAGCCTTCCACGATACTCCTTAAACCATGCATGAAAAATTGACCTTGACTTCCTTCCGCATAATTCCTCTCTCTTTTCTTTCTTCGGACTGACCAGCCTCTTACCATCCATTTTCTGCATGCCTTCTCTTTCTGAGTATAGCCTTCTCTCAGTCTCATGCCTGTCTGTCTTAATCCTTCTGATTGTATTTCTGCAATTGACTGTCACCTCATTTTATAGATCACAACCTCTTCTTCTTTAAAGCGTTATCCCTGCCACCTAACAATGTCTAATCTTCGCCAGCCTATCTATCTCAGCAACCATTCACCTGAAATTACCTACCTCCCACTATTGATCACACCAAATTGGTAATAATATAGTCTATCACAAAATAACTGGAGTAAATGCATGTCAGTTTTTGAGCGCATATAACTAAGACAAATGTTTAACAATAACCACTTGATTAACCCCTAACCTTGGGTTCCGAAGTAGCGTGCTACTCACTGCACAGTGCTTGAATGCCTCGTCTGGGGTAGTAAGCACTATATTAATGCAGTTACTGTAACAAGTCATCAGAAGACACCTGTAGTAAAAATTGACCTCAACCCAATATGTTACCAATACATTTATGGCTGGGAAATATCAAAATTCACAAATTCAGCTGTTAATTAAAAATCCTCAGTGCTCAGCCTATGGATCGCAGACCCAATGAACAAAGAATTGAACTAGAGCAAATCTGGAGGTTATTGCATCTTCGTAATTCACACCTGAATTTAAATAGAATTCATTAAGATTTGTTCATGTGCAATTAGAAGATGTACTGAGAATCTTAAAGATGCTGCAAGCTTCCAATATTTTGGTTTAGTGCAGATCTATGTGAACCCACCCAGTTGTTGCATGATTAAAACTTGAGATGTGCCAGGCAACACCTAAGTTATTTGAAAGTGAATCTGTGTGAGTCCTTTCCCATGTTTATTGCATAGTCCAACTACATGAATGCCACATTTTCCTCTCACTCAACTATTAATTCCTTCAAAGTAATGTCCCACTCGATATTACAAGAGAAAGTTTAGTGTAGTAAATGGATTCACCCACTTGTTAAACCAGGATTTCTCACTTATAACTACCTAGGTCCAGATTTACTAAAAAGTCACGCAACGCAGCAAGACAACTTGTTACGCTGTGTGACAAGGGAGAGCAGTAACGGGCTATATCTACTAAGATATGATGCTTTCTTGCGCTCTCCCTGTACTCGTGAACTGAGTGGTGCCTAGTGCCAATGAAGGCACCCTTGCACCATACTGTTCTGCTTCAGACTTGAAACAACAGGATACACTTAAACTCAGCACTCCCAAAATGAGGCAAGTGTATTTATTGCTGCACCTTTAAATGACACATGTAGAAAAGGAACTCTGCGCTCTCGAAATTAGGCAAATATACTGATCAAGGTGCTTTTAAAATGAACTTTACTTTTAAAAGGAAGTCAAAAATCCTTGGTATTGCACCTTCCCAGATGCCAAATAAAAGAAGTCAAACATAAAGAGCATGTATACAAAGCAAAAAAAGCATGTATACACAAAATAAGTAATAGAAATACATTACAGAAAGAGTATCTTTCAACATTCGGGCCAGCAGGACTGGGGAACCCTCAAAGTCAATCAGAAGTCTTGATGTGGAACACCGATGGTACCTGTGACAACGCTTCCACTTTATACCTTTTTCTCAACCCAAGGAGATTTCTAGAACCCCCCACCCCCTTCCTTCTGTTGCGATAACAAGGCTGGCCATACCGGTCTACATCGAGGTCACTCACAGAAGCTGGCCAGGCCCCTGTGTTTGCTTCGAGGCAGAACTGTACATTCCATACAGTTCTCTGGCAAAAACAATCTCAACCCTGTGAACTGTACCAAGTGCGCATTCCACACAATATGTTCCAGCTTACCCTGCACGGTGAAGAGCAAAAACAGGTGAAGAGCAAAAACATACCCTCCCCACCGTGCAACTGCGTGAGAGCACAGAAAATTGAGACACTCCACCGTCTGACAATTGACTTTCATAACATATTGGTTTGAAATCCCCAGTTTTAGGTAGAAACATAGATATAAGATTAGGCACACATTGCATACAACAGCATAATAACTTCAGAATACATATTGCCATTTTTTTCTGACCTAAGATACAGAGAAGGTTACAGAAGTCTGGTAATCACACAAAAAGCCAGTCCCACCATCCCTTAGCTACATCCTGTCTCACTCCCTTGACCAGTTTGTTTGAAGCTTCAATGTATTGATTTAGAGTGATCTGAAAGATGAAAACAGTTTCAATTCGGAACACTCAAGATCATGATTTAAAAGTAAATAGTCAATTGCAGCTCAATTCTGCAAGATATTTCTTGCCTCCTGCTTATCTAATAGCAATTCCGCCACAGCAACAGATTTGTGATTAATATTCTTAACCATCAAACACGCTAATTTGTTAATAATCCTTGTGTTATAAATGGTTAAGCCTGGAATTCCTACTATTAAAACAGTCAAACTTATATATTCCGTCTTAGATAATAAATGAATTCCAGAGTCACAATCTTCGTTGAGCTGGGCAATTTCCCTCATATGCTAGATTCAGCGGAAACATCATAAGTCCCTACCGCGTGAAAGCACAGGGTCCATCCATTATAATTGTTTGAATATATGTATATTTAACATTACCACAAGAAAATAACCATCCTGTAGGAATTTTAACGTACTTGATATTACTGGCAGAAGATAATACATTCTTAGATGAAATACTATTATGAACATTTTTGCACATAATTTCATTTCGACTCTTACATAGAGTTTGTTGTTCTCAAGTCATCTTTGAATTGATCTCCTTAAGTCACATTTGAGCACATCTACCAATGTTCAATGGATCACAGGTCAGATTATAACAAACCTCACCAATAGTGGTATTGTAGTACGTTATCACTTGAGTTAGATTGTCCCATGTAGCATCAGCGGCTTCTGGACAAAATCTACAAAATTCATACAGTGACATATGAGTTCTTACGTCACTCTCTTCCACTGCCCCGCCTGCCCTTTGGTATTAAATGCCTGCAGTCAGTTATAGCTACTAAGCAAGTGGAAATAATATCTATGGTGCTCCTCATGTTTGTCATGCAAAAGTACAAACTGTCAAGAACAGTCAGTGCTAGGTAAGCTTATACTTTGTCAATTCAATTCAGAAAGGCCGTCAGTCTGCGCTGTTTGCTGGTCACTTCGGAGTTGGGTGCTCCTGGTCCCTCTTTGCCCCAGTCGAACACGACCAAACACACTTCAGTCAGATCAATAGGGCACAAAGACATCATGCTGTAATCTAGAAGAATAGACAACAAACAAGTATTATTCATTCTCGCAAGTAGCATTTATTAGCAGACACATGTTCCCATTTCTCTTGCCCTAATTTCATGATTTACAGAACACTGTCTTTCCCTGTTGCAATGATCTCTGCCTGTTCGGAGGTATTATTTGGAGATTCTACCCACACCTTGGCCCCTGGGTTCTTGTTGGTGGAGCCAAACCATGTTTCACCTCACACGGAAGGAAGAGCTGGGACAGTACCCTTTTTGACTATCCTCTGTACACTGGAATAAGCACTATTTGAGCAATTCTGTTTCCAGTTTGTATTATCAAATCACTGTCTCCACTGTTCAATAATATTACCTTTATTTCTCCTTAATAGTTTGCATCAATGACTCCTCCCAACACTTGAATGCCTTTGAGAGCCAACCCAGATAGAGGAGCGCTCAATCCGAAGTGCTCTGGGGGAATTTGTATCCCCATCCCTATCTCAATGAGAAACATATCTTTTGGTTTGAGTCTGTACAGGTTTAAAGCATGCAAATCAAGACCTGCAGCCTCTGGTGTTCCCAGTTATGCAGCCTAGGCAGGGGGAGTTGTCTCCCAGTACAGAATAGTATTAGTGGCCATGTGAGGCTGAATCTGCAAAGTTGGGGTTAGCATCCACATCAAAGGGTTCTCCGCATTCGCCATGGGTCTATTGTTCAGTATTTGTATTTCTTCACTCAAATGATCTCTCCAATTTTTCAATGACCCATATGACAATTTTCTCAACTGGACTTTCGATAATCTAATCATCCTTTCCATAAGACCCGCAAACTGAGAGTAATAAGGAATGTGAAAAACCCACTCTATATTGTGTTGTGCACAATAATCCTGCACCAATATGCCTTTAAAATGAGATCCTTTTTCACTTTGGATCTGCAGTAGAATTCCGTAATATAGAATCAACAAGTCTAACATTTTAAGAGTATTCAATGAAGTGGCACATTTACATGGAAATGCTAAAAATAGCCGGAGTAGGTACCCACCACTGTGCCCACATATTGACATCCTTGACTATTTGGCATTGGCCCAACTTAATAAATCTGTCATATCTGTACTGGTAATTTTCCTCTACCTAGCTGACCTAGGTAGAGGAAAGTAGGTAGTACCTAGCTGACCTCTCCCTATCTGTGCGACTGGTCTGTGTTGTGTATGCTGACAAATAGGACATTGAATGATTGCAGTTTTAATCACATCTAGGGTAATATGCATCCCTCAATTCTCTGCCCACCTGTTAGTAGCCTTCTCTCCCAGTTGTCCACATTTTTGATGTGCCCACTTAGCCATTCACAACAAATCAGAATCATGGTCATAATGCCAAAATGTTCTGCTTCAGATTTGAAACAATAGGACACACTTAAACTCAGCCCTCCCAAAATGAGGCAAATGTATATATGACTGCACCTTCAAATGACACACATAGAAAAAGAACTCAGCACTCCCAAAATGAGGCAAGTAAACTGATCAAGGTGCTTTTAAAATGTAACATGTATTTAATAGTTCAACATATTTAAAAGGAAGACAAAATATGCTGGGTAACAAACCTTTCCAGATGTCAAATGAAAGAAGTCAAATATAAAGAGCATGTATACAAAGCAAAACAAAATTATGAAATATACACATGGAGCAAAGAAACTTATAGCATATATATATATACACAAAATAAGTAATAGACATACATCAACGAAAGAGTGTCTCTCAACATTCTGGCCAGCACGACTGGGGAGCCCTCACAGTCAGTCAGTAGTCTCAATCCGGAACACCGAAGGACCCTATGACAACGCGTCTGCTTCACAGGCGAGTTCCTGTCTGAGTGCCAAGATTACCTGTCTTTAACACCTTTTACTCAGCCCAAGGAGAGATTTCTAGAAACCTCTCCCCCTTCCTTCTGTTGCAAAAACAAGGCTGGTGTACTGGTCTGCATCAAGGTCACTCACAGAAGCTGGCCAGGCCCCCATGTTTGCTTCGATGCAGAGCTGGCCATTTCGCATATATCCCTGGCAAAAACAATCTTACCCCTGTGAACAGTACCAAGTGTGCATCCCACGCGATATGTTCCAGCTTACCCTGCACAGTGAAGAGCAAAAAACAGGTGAGAAGCAAAGACATGTGTGACAGCACAAATATGGAGTCAGTCATACAAAATGGAGTTGATGGTCAATGTATCTATCCTCATAGCATCACACATACCTATGTTACAGGCAGGATTGTTTTTGTGCAAGAAGGCACACCTTCCTGCACTTAAACAATCCTCAGAGGCATTTTCCTATTTCTATGTGTGCTGCAGAATGCAGATGAGTGGATTAGTCTATAGAAATTGTGGCAAATGTGAACACGGAGGCATTGCTTCTGGTGTAAAACCGCTTCTAATTGCCTCTGATTATTAACATCTGCCCTTATAAATGAGTCCCATACTGCCCGAATGGATGAATGTGATCAGTGATAGACAAGCTGACCCACAGGTCCTCTCCTTAAATATCACGACTATGGGACACACCCTTGTTAATGGCACTCTCCATAGAGTCAATTGTCTTTAATATGTTCCTTATAAAATCCTACTATGTAGTCGGGAATTTTTAGCACTTTCCCCCTCTTTTGTCATATATTGGTCATGTGTGAAAAATCTGAACACCACTTTTTCCATGTTATGCATTTTATCCATTATTCCATTTTCCCTTCGGTATCTTGAAATATTGTAGTGTTTCCAGTTTCAGATCTGTTACAATAGGCACTTGAAATCGCAGTAGGAACCAGTTGTATAATGAGGGTAATCCCTGATCTTTTGGAGGTTCCCTTGGACTGATTGCAGCAAACATTGGCATAGCAATAACCCACCTTTCATAATGATGGACGTTCTTGACATAACGTGTGCAGTTGTGTCATTATGGCATCCATAGGTGGCATTCTGTTTGTATTGGCAAAAGGCCGTACACCATTGTCTTGCTTTTAGCATCACTGCCATTTTTGTCCACCCGTGGTGTAGTGGTTGCCCTGGCACTATAGTGGCTGTCCATGGCATTTTGTGAGCATCCATGACTAGGATGAGCAGGGCCAGGGCGGGTGCAGAAACATGTAAGAGCCTCACTCTATGGGAATGGGCGCAAGCACATTCACATGGCCTGGCCTGTGTTTGTTTGTGTTTGTCAGTGAGTATGCCCTGGATGATCTTGTGTTTGCATATGTCTGTTTGTGGTTGAGTGTGCCCTGTATGGTGGTCCATAATTTTACATTGCCCCTGGTGTTATGGTAACCATCCTTGTAATGGTATGCATATCCTAGGGTCTATTGTGGCCCTCCTGGCATATGATGGTAATATGTTGCCTTCTGATCTCTCTAACGAATTTCTGGTAGATTTATTTGTGAAATATGTTTTTGGAAATTGAACAATATGGAACTAACTGAACAAAAAAAATCATTTTGTCCATGAGCTTCTGGTAATTGCTATGATCATCGTTGCCAAGTGGAGCCCAACATTAAACAGTTGGCAAGTGTCAACAGAGAAAGTGAAGTGAACCCAAGAATTGGAAAAACAACACATGGATAATTATGATGCTGATTCTAAGATACTCCATAAATGTATGCCCATCCACGCACGATCATGTTTGGGTATTTGTAAGCAAATATGCCCACTTCATTTCAGCAAGTAACTACAGCAAATCTAACTGACAATTAGTAGGCAGACACACAAACACCATGCACCAGTGTTCATGATTCCAAAATCATGCACCTCTACACTGGAACACAGGGAACATTTATCCAAGACAACCCCTGGCCCAGTGCACATTGATGGGTAAATGTCCAAAAACACAGTCCAGGACACCTGCTGCAAGTTACATACCACATTTTGCTATGCAGAAGAGGTCAAGATTACATTGATTTCACACAACACTTACATTGTCATGCGATCAACTAGTATACATTTAAAGAAATTGAAACATGGACTTGTCCCCCACTAAGAACATCTGCTTGTACGTTCAGGATACAGACTAGTAAATCGGACTGGAGTCACAATCACTATCATGAGATGTATGCCAGACGAAACTCAAAGCGCCACATGGGACAAATGATACACTGCCATCCACACACATTATGGTTCATATCATAATAATACAGATAGACGCCTGTTCTGTGGATCTTACTACAATGCACACTGAAAACAATAGTCACCAACCTGCTGATGCTCTTACCTTCTGGGCTCTAAAGCAAGGCCTCGGAAAACAATTCTCCTTCTCATGCATGGAATAAGTATGTTAGTCAAGTGATGATGCATATCGAGGAGGATGTGCTCTTGCAGGTTCTCATCATCGGCAATACAACGACATTCTAAACTGTGTTAGCATTTACGTTGGATTGGTGATTCTTGCGTCTGTGTTTTAATGGAGTCTGCACACGTGTATCAACATGTAGTTGTATTATCCAGTTTTGTGATGATACAGTTGCAGCTTCCCGTGATTTGCACACTTTCCTGTTTAAAATGTTAAATTGTGTTTAATATGGAGGTTTGCTCGTGCTTTGATCAAAATGACAGCTTATTTGCACTTGGTTTTGTTTCCTATTTTAGTTTGAAATTGCTTTGTAGATGTTTCATTCTGAGCACTGTCATGTGCAGTACGTTTTCGTCTAGGGTTTTTTGTAGTTGTTCGATTGCATCTTTGCTCTCCTTTGTGGCTGTGATCAAGCAGTTGTGTTCATATCCACCGGACAATTCCCTCTTGGAATTTGTAAGTCACCAAGTTTGCCAAACTGCGGTGCTTCCTTCCATGTATGCATTTGCCATTGATTTTGAACCACATGTAGCCTGGTGAATTAATCCCAATGTCTAACAAATATAGCTTTTACTTATCAGGTCCTATATGTTCAGTGGAGGAAAAAGCTATAAAAATTAAATGGCTGGAAAAGTATATTGGTTGAAACCATAAGACAACAAACACATGTTCTGAATGCTCCTGAAATCAACTGGAATTTTTCTTCTAGCAGCACAGCCCAGTAGATGTTCAGGACACAATCTTGTGGATACAATGTACAAATGTTCAACTGGGAATTCCTCTTTAAAGGATAAATACACTTTAGTAAATCTTAGAGGTTTGTCTGATCTTAGAAATACCTTCAAATTTTGCAACAGTGGTGATTTGGTATTGTTGTCTTGCTTAGAAAAATGAGTCCTTGCATACTTTGCTAACCAGACCGCAAATTGTGTTGCAGCTCATGGAGCTACAAATGCGGCTGAACAATGACCAGCTCGTGTTGGAACAAGTGCAGGAGGAAAATAAGCACTTGCATCGCCATGTTGATTCCCTGACATCTGAGATCTCTGCACTGGGGAAGAAGGTAGGTTCAGAATGAGGACAAAATGCCTTGGGCAAACTGATTCCTACCCCTGCTTCTCCTCAAGCCCACCAGAAGTGTCTTCAGTGATGTAACGTTGAGCAGCAGGTAGGATCTTGCCTGACTGAGCTGGTGAGCTTTGGAGTGGGATTGTTGACTTTATAAGTCTAAGCAGCACCTGTTACTGCTTCTATATGATGTCATAGCTCTTTAATTAGGAATGTTCAGAGCCTTTACCTTTGGATGCAGTAAGATAAGAAAGGATCGGAGAAGAGACGGAAACAAGAAGGGCATCCTAACTCGTGACAGAGGAGGAGGCCCGGACTTGTAGAGGGACCTCCGCATTGCCGTTTCTTATTGTGGAGATCCCGCCATGACTGCGGGCCCCACCATGGCTGTCGGGCCTCAGCCATGAGAGCGGGGGTCCTTTGTGACTCGAACCCTGAGTGTTTAAGGAGTTTTTGCATTAACACTTTAAGTCTGAAAACTTTACCTTCACGTTTCCTTCTTGTTTTCTAAAATATAAGCAGAATATTAACGGTTAAGGCTACTTCTTGTAGACCAAAGGAGTGGAATCCTGTTACAGCAGTAATGTAAATTCTGGGGCTCAGGGACCCCATCCCCTGGGGTCACATCACATTAAAAGGCGAAGGAGGTTGTGCTCCCATCTCCATGCTGGTTTGAGGCCCTGGGGATCTCTCCCCTGTGCTGATTTTCTTTTCAGTAGAGGGTGTGTGTGTAGTTCCCCCCACCCACCCATAACATGGCCCCGGGGAATAATATTCCGAGTCTGAAGCAATTATTAGTTGCCATTTGTACCCCGGTAACACCCGGGACACCCACAGCAATGAGAGCCCTTGGGCCCACTGGGGCTGGCTACTTTTATTTCTCATGGCTGGTGATAACAAAACTGTGTTTCATGACCATAAGAGTGCAGACAAGGAATTGAAGTTCTTCCTGCATGTGCTATGTGCAGGCAGGGAAAGCAGTGTCCAAGTGGATCTGGATGCCCTTTCCCAAATGAAAAGTATCAGCTCCAGGAGAAGGTGTCCCAGGGGCCCTTCTAAGACTTGGGGAGGTGGCCCTCCTGATCCCTCCCCAAAAAGAAAAAAGCATTGACCATCATAAATGGAATCACCATCACCCTTTAGAAGGCTCTGGGAGAAGAGGCCTTGTGCCTCGCTCCATATTAAAAAGTTTTCAACCCCAGGGGATGGGGTCCCCAGGGCCTTGAAAAGGCTCGGGAAGGGGCGCACACACCCACATGCCTTTAAAAGGTGAGACGTGTGCTGAAATGTGTGACACTGGTGAAAGATGGGCACAGGACAGTTCAGAGTTAGTGCTGTATTGATATTTTTCATACATCGCCTGCTGCGGCTCTGTCCCAAATTGTTACTCTGGAAATAATAGACATTGTTTAAGTTTTGTGGGACGTGGCACACTGCAGTAACCGTGACAGGCTATCAAGAGTAACCTGCCACCTATTGGTGACCACATCACTCTGCAGCACATGCATTAATTCATGAGCTACCTTACCAGACGTAGACTTTGGTGATCACAAGCCGCAGAACTCTTCCTGGTACCTCCGCTGCTGCCCGAGGCTCCCGCTTGAGGCTCCCGTTGGTCCCAGATGATGGGGTCCTCGGGCCCCAAAATGGCTTGGGGAAGGGGCCACATATCCTCTCTCCATAGTAAAAAATAAATAGCAAAAAAGAAAGCAGTGAATGTGAAATGAGTTGAGTAGCCTCTCATTTCTCATTCACAGCTCCAGCTAGGTAGCACCTCGTAATACTATTTAGGAGCGTTTTAAAAATATATGTTGATGCTGGTGGTGCTCCTAGAAGGGGCGGGACACGGCCAAGCTTATTTTTAAATGTTGTCAGGGGCTGCACGGACACAGAAGCCCCCATAACAACATTTAAAATACTGCAGTAACTCTCCTCAGTCATTGAATCCATGACCCCAGGAGACCTTACCATATTTTTAAAGCACTCCAAGCTGGAGCTGTATGCTCTTCAGCTGGAGTGTGGGGAACCCGTCTGGTCTGTTCTATGGCTGCATTTTGTGGCCTCAAAAAAGGTTAAAAAAACACTAAAAGTCCTTGTTCTTTTAAATACTTCATTGAAAATATTATATGCCAATCAATATTATTAGACATTGTAAGGTGTAAGTTATATCCTATACATTGAATTATAATTATTGGTGACTTTTTGATAAAGACACTAGGTCCGTTTTATATATGTTGATGTGCTGACCCCTTGATAAAGCCAATAGGCCAGCTATTTATATTTTCGTCTTCTGATCCTTGGACAAACTCAGTTGGTCGGCCTTACTTAAAATGACACTCTTTATATTGTTACATGACATAGTCAGACGTGTGGCATGGTGGGTGTCCTAAAGTAACCATAACTCGTACCCTAAACCCTGCACTGCTACTTACCTCACATATTAAATCACTCATGACAAGTTCTATAACATCAGTGTAACTTCTGCAATTACATCATTGAGGACAACACTGTGCATGGCAGAGCACGAGTTATAGTTACTTTAGAGCACAAGTTACAGTTACTTGAGATAACTGTAACTGATGAAATTCAGAGGTTTTGTTTGTTTAAATCTGTATGTTTCAATTGACCTTTTCACAAAATTTTACTGTCCCCTTAACCTTTGTTTTTTTCCAGTTATATATATCTACGTCTCTATCTCTCTCCCTCTCTCTCTCTACGTATATGTAATTTGCATTTTTCCATTTTGCTTAATTTCTGACATCCCTTCCCCTAATACTCATTTCTCAACTCGCAGAAATGTGATATTGAATTATATACATTCATCTCTGACCATAATTTTCTAAGACTCGTAAATGTGAATGTATCAACTTGCTTGTAAACCGCCCAACTTATTTAAAAAACAACCACTCTCTACAGTGTTCCAGTTTCTGCTGTGATTTTCCTGAATTGAAAGTCCAAAAAAAGTAGTTTTATTGTGAGTAGAAAAACCGAATAGATCTAAATGGTCAATTCTAACCAGATAAGTATTTTTTAAGTGGGTGAACAACCTTCCAGGTCACTTATTGGACACATTCAATTTGTGTGAAGAGATGGGATATGCTAATTAATTACCTATGTGCTTCTCTAGCAGGAGACAAGCCAAAATGTAATTTGACCTTTAGGGAAAAGCCAGTGAGTCCAAAAAACTACTAGCATTCTAAAGAAATGCTCCATACCAAAAGAAAAATAAACAGGGAAAACTAACCACTAGTGTGGATTTAAAGAGACAGTAATAATAGTTTGAAATCTAGCTATACAAAATCACTGGGGCAGGCTAAATGTTAGGCCAAGGAGAAATAGTGGATTGACCTGCTAGTTATCAGCAAGGAAAACAATCTGTGCAGATTCTGGGATTTTGTAAATAACTTCGACTCTTAAAGAAGAGTGGTAGAGACTTGTATATGGACTCAAAAATAGAATCAGTTCAAAAGAGATTTATGTACAAACAACGATAGTTAGGCCCAATATTGCTGTACTCAAGGAAAAGACATATAAATTTAAGTTAACACTGCTGACATGGCCAATATAATTCATAGCTTCAAGACTAATGGGGACCCCGGCCCAAAAAAAGTACCAGTATTTATCTTCAAAGACAATAATGTCTTTTGGATGAAGCAATGTAGTCCACTATTCCACAGCTGGTCACAATCTGAAAGGATCAAATTTAGTTGGATTTAAGTTTCATCCAACAACCATCTAATAGCCACTGTAGGCGTTAATGTAAAACGTTTCACCTAAATGCTTTTACGAGAGTTGGGCCATTGGGCCACAGAAAAAAACTAATCTCCTTTATCTCCTACCAAACATGGTTTCTGTAGAACTGACACAATCATTGCTGATTCATTGCACTACGCACGTGAAGGGCATTCTTTTGTACATATATTGATTTCAAAACTACATTTGACGGAGTGGATGGCAATTTGCTAGCCATTTGGCATATCTACCTGGGCTTGTTATCAGCAATAGTGTTGCCCTGTAAAATAGTTGGATAAAGATAACATTGAGATATTCTTCAATATAGTTTGAGGGAATTTACACAAACAAGGGATAAATCAGGAGTGTGAGCTAGTACCTCTCTAGGGCCAATGCATTTCCCTTTAAATTTAGCACCAGATTTCTGCCCATTCTACAATATCCAGACAATACTGTCCTTCTTGATAACACTAGAGTTGGTTTACAGAGGGACTTGTATGAGTTAAGTGATTATTATGCAACTAACAAATTAACCTTCAATGCTGAGAGTCCAAACATATAATCTCTGGATGTGAAACCATTACATCTGGCAAGTGTTTCTTGAATAGCGAGTCATCTGAAAAGATTGTTGCATATAAATACTTGGGAGCATTATATTATGAAAAAGGAGGGCATGAGGCTCATTAAGGTTAATTAAGGCTAAAAGTGTTGGCCTTACCCATGTTATTTCTGCTCTTGTTAAAGAAACTATTGGGTTCATCCGTGGTGTCCGTACTAAGAGTTCTAATCACTAAGCAGATTTCTGCCTTGAATTTTGATCTGGTGGTTTTTCTCTGGGAAATTCCTATTACAGGCTGCTATAGGGACTATCTGATTTCACTCCCAGGCCCAAGCTCAGTTAGAATTCAAACTGCTTTAAGTTTAACTTCTTAACTGCTGAGGATTTCCCCACCCAGTGCTGTGCATTTATTGATGTTTGGGACACTTGTCACTTAAGACTTCATAACTTTTTCCAGACAAGGTATGCAGGTCAAAGTTGTGTTCTCTTTCCCCACATGCTGGGGATTTAACAACTACCCAGGGGGCTAAGATCACCATATAACCAGCTTTCAGAAAAAGGCAGAGTTGTAAAAAAAACTAAATAAAAACATTTTAATAACATGTTTATTACGTTTTTAAGTGGTAGTTGATTTTTCCTATTTTTTGTGGATTCCACCTACTTGTTGTTAGTGGTAGAAACAGGAATGAAACCCATGGGTGAATTTGGAAAGCTATACTGTTCTGAATTCATTAAGGGGATGTTTGTATAAATAACTCTTTGTTTACCAAAAGAAACTAATCATTGCAATCATTAAAAAATTAAAATAACTAGTAAAGAATAGAAATAGATGACCACGTTTTCTCCGGTATTTTTTTGTGCAATGGCCAAGTTACAAAAGTAAATATATGGTTATGTCCATCAGACCCCTGGGGTTACAGGAACGTACAGTATTTGTGTATTGTCTGAAATCATGCCATACCCAGAGACAACAACTGAGCTTCAGTTTATAATGATTTTTCATTGTGCACTGAGTATGAATCAATCAATGTGACAAAATGTAATGAATGAAAAATAGGTATGAAAGGCACCTATGCTTTTTTGAAATGTGCCCAAGTTAATGACTTTAGGAACATTAATTATTTGTACAACTCTGAATTTGTGATTGCCCCTGATATCTTGTGATTCAGATAGCATTTTGCAAATGGTGCTCTTTCTTGAACAATGGCTTACATTTCGAACACAAAAATGGAGAGAAGTGTAATTGATAATATCAAATGGGCTCCCATTCTGTGTTCCCACACATCTCCTGATAAAATTAATACTCCATTTGTGTGACTGGGCCTATCCCCCATGACAGGAAAGGCCACAAAATGCTATGTGGAGATATTATAATATGACAATATGAGTAACCGTGGTTCTTGGGGCTGTGTTCGACCAGCACCTAGGGCAGCCTACGTGAAAGTTCAGGGAGGTGTCACTTGTGTGCATGCCACTATGTTTTCTTACCCAGAAGGCCTTGTGAACTTCAAGTGTTGGCTAAAATCAACCATTTTCCTCACAATTCTGTGAGGGGAAGTTCTGAAATCTGCAGGGAGCCAAACAGCTTCTATCACCCAGCTCACCAACCCTTCCCCTGATAAGAATGGCACCCCACTGGTGTGAGGCAAAATTTAGCTTCGCTAATTGACTCATTCTACCTTGTTTGATTTTCAGGTCAAAATTGAGTGGAAATCAGGTATACAGTATAACATAAACAGGTAGCTACTAAGGTTAAGCCTGTCTTTTACAGACTAAACATAGAAAGGATCAGAGCAAAACAACGCATATGGATAATTGCAGACTGCTATTCTAAGTGTGCATAACATTTCATTTGCCATACCTTATAATCCAAAACAGAGCTTCTGCCATCTGAGGTTCCACTTACATCCACTACTAGACTACTGAGCTAGCAGATTGAGTAGATATATATTGAAATCTCTTATCCACATGAACCGTTTTTGTCCTGCACAGGCCACTCTATGGCCGCGCTATTCGACACCTTTGTTCATCTGTAAAGAAATTTGAGAATGCAATCAAGCAGTTATTGCATGTTTGAAAGGAGATTAACCAAAATCTGACTGGGTTATCCAAAATAACCAAAGCTAGTGGTTTAATATAAAGAACAAAGCTTCTACAGCTCAACGCAGTTTCCCAAATTCAAAAGTCCTGCGCAGTCCCCAGCACCAGCCGTTACATGACGCCTCTGTGTCCCCTATCATGAAATATGCAGCTACAAGTGGGTGTGCACCAGGTAAAAATTCCAAGTTACTCTTGTAGTTTGAAAACTCTTTATTTTCAATTAGAACATTGGAATGTGGAGCACTCCATTGAAAACAATGGAGTGCACCAAGCTTCTACGGGCCGTTAAAAGCCTGCAAAGCAACATTCCAAAGTTGTTTGAACAAATGCCTCTCGGAGCCAGAGGGGATTTTACCCCCACGGGCTCCGAGAGGCCTTTGGTTTATTTGTTAGAACATTCTGCCCTCCAGTGGCAGGAATGTTCTAGTAGCCATATAGCCCTTCGTAGCTGGGTTATACCGGCTATTAAAGTCCCGCTCCCTCGTTAAAGGCCCTCGCCTTCGGCTCGAGCTTTAACTCTGGAGCGGGCCTTTAATAGCTGGTATAGCCCGCTACGGCGGGCTATAAGGCTATATTAATATTTTCTAAATGTTAAATAACACATTAGGCTCAGTCAATGCGTTTTGTTCCCTCACCGAGAACTTCATCAGGGCTTATATCATTCCAGTTACATTACCAGAGTGGTTGTCCATCATCTGAAGAAAGACGACAGAAAGACAACGGAGACCAATCTTCGTTGTTGGGCACTACCTAGCCCTGGGAAGTCCCTGCTGTGTCCAGCTTATTACACAGGAGCACTCATACTGGACTACCCCCACTTGTTGTTGAACTGTTGCTTTTCTTTACTTAAGCCCTCATGAAGTTCTCGGTGAAAGAATGAAACGCGTTGGTTGGGCCTAAGGTGTAATTTGGAAAATATTAATTGGAAATAAAGACTTTTCAAACTATGTTTGCCTGGCACACACCCACTTATAGCTAAAGGTAGTGGTTTAGTTAATAAAAAATGGGATTAGTGAAGACATGCTTAGGCTTAGTGTCATGTTGTTAGTATTGTGCACGTGGGTTTCTGCCAATGATTAGGTTCCAAAGTTAAATATTAATGGCTGCGAAAGTAGAAAGTAACTGTGAAGTAATCGAATTGCTAGAGGTAGTTATTAGTACAAGAGTTGATTTGAACCATTCTCAGGGCACTGTGATTGTGTGTGGCTTATGTGGTTAGTCGTCATGACTAGCATAAAGCTCATGAGTAGTGACCATTTTGAAACTCTTTGGGTACTCTCCTTCACCAAATTCGCATCGCAAGGAAAACGCGTTAAGGTACATGATCCACAACTAATTGGATGCTTCATGAGGTTTATGAATTAGGTTTTAAAACTGTTTACAGAAAAGAAATGTTTTTTGTTTTTTTTAGTTTATTGGAATTTATTTTGATTAACTGGCCCATGATTGCGTTACAAAATCAACTTGTTTCAGCTATTGTATTTTTTAGGCCACATCTTGTGACCAAATTATTTGTCATTTTAATTTTGTAATGGTTTTTATTAACCACACAACTAAAATATTGTAATGTATGTTACATATGTTTGCAAAAGGATTTGAAAGCCCATACCCATTTACTTTGACAAAGCTTTTAAAATTAATAGCATGTCACTTATGTCCGAGTTTGAGAAAAAAAGACTATTTTTTATGTTCCTTATAATAGCCGACCTAATCACTGACTGCTCTAGGACTGCAACAAAAAGCAAATCCTCATTTTTTCGCTCAATTTGCTCATACATTTGGTTTATTTTCAGACAAGATAAAAGTCGTAAGTTCAAACTAAATCTTTGTCAAAAAGTTTGACAGAATCGGTAAATTCAGAAATTACAGTAAAATATGAGCAGCACTTTCCTATTGGTTCCTTATAATTCTTCTTTTTAGACCTTTTGGTTGCAGTTGTGTCCTCAAACCCTTCATAATAACGTCTTCTCTCTCATCAGTTCATCTATTTGACATACCGTTTGACAGAAAGATTGTATTAAATTGAGGAACCAAAAAGTTGATGCTCAGATGAACCACAGGGTTCAGTTCTGTCCTTGAGATGTCTCGGGGTCACAGATGTTACAGAGGTGGCTTCATTTAAATTTTTAATCTAAACTCGCACACCCGGAAGAATACTTTACTCAAAATGTCAGGAACCGTTCCCAAAACAAATTACAGAGATACGGCACTGCAGACACGCTATTTATCTTTATACAGAGCATCCTATCTAAAGCTCTCACAAAGCTATTTACTACATCAGCCACCGTGAAACATCACCCACAGAGCCACAAAATTAGATTTGACAGCGCATCTCTCACACATTAGGTTTATTGCAATAAATATCACGACACACCAACCTCTGTGGAGACATCCCAATCTTATACATGAATATCACATTAGCAAGAACATTATACATGCATCACAAACATAGTACACATTAGGAGGAACCCTGCACACGCATCAAGCACAGTTCCGTCGACAAGAACTAACCTCCCCCCCCCCCCACACCTCCTCCAACCCGGCCGGTGGGCAACAAGCATTTCTACCGACTTAGTCGATACGTAAATAATCAGTAAATCCACCTGACAGAGCCTCTACAACCCCAAAATCACAGACCTACAATTCAATGAATTGGGAATGACCATCAAGCTGAGAATGGGCCACAGTGTGTCCGCGGAAAAACATTACTATAGGGTTGCAAAGAAAACATTTTGAAAGTTACCCCAAATATGTCCAAAGAGCTACAAGGCCGTACCAAAGTCGACGTGACACTATAGAAATGCCAACAGAGTAACATAACCAAGCACTACGTAATATTGCGTCCGAGAACCTGCTGTTCTATTTTATGTTGCATTTGTGCACCTTAACTTATCTTTGAGAAGTCGACCCTTGACGAAAGATGGTGACAGAATGGCATGTACATTTTGTTTTATGCTTTTCGTGCCTGCCTTGTAGATATACTTTGCATCTCATGAACTGTAATGTTTTTGTCCTTTTTACATGCTAACTTATTCCAGTGACACATGTTTGACGTCTGCGGTAGTCCGTGCATGTCTTTGCCAATGGGTCCTGGGGGGGGGGGCCGACCGAAGGGAGGCCTTCCCCGCCCGGGGAAATTTGGGGGCCGGGGGAAAGGGGGGGAAAAGGGGGTAGAAATGGCGCCGCCCGGGGACAGCTCCAGGTTTGGTAGCTTTTGGGCTGGGGGGCGGGGCTTGGTGGGGCTTCCTCCGGGCTGGGCGGTGGTTTCCGCCCGGCCCGCGGCAGAGACACCATTTTAAGGTGAGGTGTCTCGGCCGCCGGGCGGGGGGTGGCGTTTGGGACAATTTTTTCAAGGGATTGTGGACATTTCGGTTGGACTAGTTTTGGGATGGACACAATGTCGAGGAATGGACTGACGAGTGTGTGTGTACGATGGGACATTGCAGGATTTAAAATGGGGCATTTCAGGCTTGAAACAAAGACATCACCGGCGCCGGACACATCACTGGACGTGGGAGGAGCTCGGGAGAGCAGCATGCGGCTCCACCGACCGAGCGGATGGGCCTGTTCTGGCTAGTGCGGGCGGTCAGGCTCCCACGTGGGACTGGGTGAGTCCCTTCTGAGCTCGGGAGAGCAGCATGCGGCTCCACCGATCGAGCAGACGGGCCTGTTCTGGCTAGTGCGGGCGGTCAGGCTCCCACGTGGGACTAGGTGAGTCCCTTCTGCCCTTACCCGAAGGGTCGATACGGCCGCCGGGGTGTACTTTAGGGCGGGGGGGTGAAAAGACCCTTATGTGTGTTTGTTTGCGGTTGCACAAGGGGATTACTGTTATTCAGCTATTGTTTCAGTTTACAAGTGTGGCTTAGGGTTATCCAGACGTTCTTGTGGGGGTTCTTCTTGGGGGTGAAAAGGTTTGGGAGTGTACGCTGGGGGGTATGGACTTCTTAGTGGTTTCGAGGTGGTGGAATGGGCGCTACGGTTCTGTGACATTTCTCAGTGCGGTGTGTTGCGGGTTCAGAGGGGCCTGCCTGCTGCTCACTATGGGAGGGTGGTGGTTTGTGGCTTCAGCGGCTCCCGGAGTGGGAACGGGGTTCGGCGGGGGCGCGGTTTGCCTCTTTCCTAATTTGCAACTAACTTTTTGCTTCTGCGTAGATTTGGGGTGGAACATGGTTAGAAGGGCTTGTTGCTTGTCACAGGGGTGGTCTGGGTCTGTGCTGGTGCCTTCATTTGACCTGCTTGTTACCCGTTTCTTTCGTAAAGGGACATGCGGCCCGTTGTGTTGTGCAGTATACCCAAAGGATAACTTCCTGATGCACATTTGATCGGAGGGCAAATGAGCGGCGCTCCGCTGACACGGGCTCGTTTCGTGCCTTTTTTCCCAAGGGCTCGGCCTGGCGTGCGCCACTGTCCTGAGGACCGCCCACAATCATGGAGTTTCGGTGCCTGTGAGGCAGTGGGGGCGTATGCTACAGGCCTCGGAGGAACCTTTCTCACGTGAAGGTTCATGGGTTGCAGGTTGTTGCCACCGGCTCGACCGCATTTCGGGCGGCGGTGGCGTGTGCATCTGGGTGACTGGGGGGGGGGGGGCGGCAGTGCTGCGCAGCCGAGCGGTTCGGGGGGTGAAGGCCCGTTTTTCCTCCGGGCGGGGCGGGAAGTTTCGGCGTATAGATTGACGCTGACCTGTCGCCCTGTATTCTTTTCTTTTGCACGCAGCCGAGGTCGCGCGGGTGCGTTTGTTGCTGGTCTGGGACTCTGGAGAGGATTCTGCGCGGCCCCGAGATTGAAAAAACCCCTTATGTCCTCACAGCCGTAGATCTTGGTAGATCACCGGCGGAGCGTTCTGGTACGCCGGGATGGATTCTGCGCGGCCCCGCTGATATTAACTGAGTGATTGTGAGACCCCGTCCCCTTATGACCTCACAGTCATGGAACTGTGTTAGCGCGCCGTCGGTGCTGCGGTAATTCACGCGCCCCCAAGGCATACCGCCTTCGCCCGCTACATTGGGGCGGTCTTGTGGGATATTTCTTAATCTCGGCCCTTTCTCATAATTGATCTGTTCATTCCGTCTAAGGACTAATTGCATATCGGAGAACATCAGCAGCCGCATTCATCGTCGTAGAATGTAATAATCAATGACGTTTCGACAACGGAAACGAACTGAATATGCTAAGACGGACTCATTAACATTTGCTTGCGCTCTTTGAATAACCATCACAGTCATCTTTCATATAGAGCCCGACAGCCGTCAATATAGCCCTGTTAATTGACCAAAGTTAAATCCTGTCTGGTCGTTCATTTGTTCAATGGTGAGCAGGTCTTTGACGCGGCATAATGGAGAATAATGTTTCTGGTGAGTTTGGTTGCGGGTTGTTGCCCAGGAGTAACCTTTTGGGCCTGTTTTGATTCGGCCTTTAAGGCTTGGCTGCGAGGTGGGGAGCAGGGGGTAGCCGGTCGGCATGTCCTCCCGCAAATAGCTGTCAGTTTTGTTAAATCCTGCTAAATGGTTCACAGTGGGTAGCAACGAGCCGTCGGCATTTCCGCAGCGATCCTTGCCTCTTCATTACCTGCATACGAAATCTTGCAAGAAAAGGTGCTATTTGAATGGCTTTGCATGTCATTGCCTCAGTGCAGTGCTGTTCAGAGGTGTTGGTTCATTTGAATCCATTTGTCAAATTCGAGAAAATTCAGACCGGAGTATGGGTAGCTTGCTACTCCGGAACCTATAAAGGTTTCGTATAGTGAAATATGAGAGTAATTTGCGGGGGACCAGTCTGTTTTAGCACGAGGGCCAGCGAAGACCTGATTGAAAGGCGACTCGTGGTACATTTGGTGCTTCACGGTTTCCGATGGAGCAATGAGGAGTTGCGCTTTGCGCCTCCGTTTCCGTAAGATATATTCAATCTGGGGCCCAGGTTCCTGTTCTTGCACTCTGGGTTAGAATCCCAAGTTCACAAAATCTAGGCATACTTTTCTTTACAGTTGACATATTGCTGATCTTTTTTATACAAAAGGGCATTGCGGAGTACCACGCTGATGTCTTCTGTAGCACCTTTTTCTTGGTATGAAGCAAGGAGGCGAGCGCGTAGGGTTTATAAATGTGACATTTTGCGTGGGATACAGGTACGTTCTTCCATTATTAGTATGAAACAAGGAGACAAGTTCAAAACACTTTACAAATGTGACATTTTTCACAGTTGAGGTCCTAGAGTGGGAAACCTTACTACATAGCTGCATATGCACTTGTGGATACGGCGAACAAGATTACCGTTTCAATGGGCCACGGGCGTTTCCAGTCGCGCGTGGGTGAGGGGTGCGTTCTTTGCAGTAGGCTTCTTCCTGGCGGACAGGCTCTGGGGGTGCCGCACTGTGTGGAGGACTTCTTTCTGGGCGCCAGAGAGGAGGCACGGTCCCATGTCAGTGTGGTCAATCTCCATAGTGAGCTCGACTCCATGGCCAGGGAGCACGCCTGCCGGAGGACAGGGGGGTCGCAACGAGGTCGCAGTCGCGTGGGGGAAGGGGTACGTTTGTTGCAGTGGGCTTTTTCCTGGCGGACAGGCTCTGGGGGTGACGCACTGTGTGGAGGACTTCTTTCTGGGCAGCACGGTCCCATGTCAGTGTGGTCAATCTCCATAGTGAGCTCGACTCCGTGGCCAGGGAGCACGCCCGCCGGAGGACAAGGGGGTCGCAACGCGCAGTGGGGTCTGACGCCGAACGGTGCCACTGCCATGTCGGGGGCTGCGGGGTATGGTGGATGACAGGGGGGGAGGTTGGGGGGCACTGCGGCAGGGGTTCCTTCCTGGCGGACGGGCGCAGGTGTGGGACACGCATCCGGAGGGCTTCTCTCTGGTGGGACGGCCGGCTTCGGCAGACCGCCTGCAGGCGCGGAGCGGCTTCTCAGGCCTGGTGTGGACCGGGGGGCCTTGGGCGCCAGAGAGGGGGCACGGCCCCGTTTTAGTGCGGCCTACCTGTTGGGAGCTCGAATCCGTGGCCAGTAAGCACGCCCCGGGGGGGGGTGATGTCGACTGAGGGCATGGCCCTATACGGTTAGTGACGGGGGGCATGGCCCTATACATTGGTGACGGAGGGCATGGCCCTATACATTGGTGATGGAGGGCATGGCCCTATACATTGGTGACGGGGGCATGGCCCTATACGTTGGTGACAGAGGGCATGGCCCTATACATTGGTGACGGAGGGCATGGCCTATACATTGGTGACGGAGGGCATGGCCCTATACATTGGTGACGGAGGGCATGGCCCTATACATTGGTGACGGAGGGCATGGCCCTATACATTGGTGACGGATGGCATGGCCCGATACATTGGTGACGAAGGGCATGGCCCTATACGTTGGTGATGGGGGGCATGGCCCTATACATGGGTGACAGAGGGCATGGCCCTATACATTGGCGTCGGAGGGCATGGACCTATACATTGGTGACGGAGGGCATGGCCCTATACGTTGGTGACGGAGGGCATGGCCCTATCCATTGGTGACGAAGGGCATGGCCCTATACATTGGTGTCGGAGGGCATGGCCCTCTACATTGGGGACGGAGGGCATGGCCCTACACGTGGTGACGGAGAACATGACCCTATGCCGTTGGACGGAGGGCGTGGCCCTGTGGGGAGAGGGAGGACCTGCCGGCGGGTCGGAGGCAGGGACCGGACGGCACGAGGCTTGAGGGGGGTCCGCGGCACTCCAGTTCGTTAGGGGGTGGTTCTGCCCACGGGGTCATACGGCAAGTACCGGTTTAAGGGGGGGGTCCTAGGGGGGGGTCGAGGACCGTTAGCACGTCCCTCGAGTGGCGGTTCTTTCTAATATATGGGGGAAGAGCAGGAGAACTGTTTGGATTATCGGGGGGTAGGTCAAGCACAATAAAGTATTTAGCCAGGTAGAGAGGCAAATTGACGTTATGCCAATTGTTACTGTTGTGGATAGTGGTAAGCAGTTAGGGGAGGGGGTGGGGGGTGAGGCAGGAAATTACATATTCATGAGGTGTAGATTGTGCGGCGCAGGCCAAGGATGTTATTGTGTAGAATGCACCTGCTTCCAATAAAGCGGCCTTTATCACACTTACATTGAGCCTCGGGTCGGTGCTTTCTTCCCCCCCCCCCTTTCGCCAATGGGCCCCAATGGGTCCTGGGGGGGGGGGCCGACCGAAGGGAGGCCTTCCCCGCCCGGGGAAATTTGGGGGCCGGGGGAAAGGGGGGGAAAAGGGGGTAGAAATGGCGCCGCCCGGGGACAGCTCCAGGTTTGGTAGCTTTTGGGCTGGGGGGCGGGGCTTGGTGGGGCTTCCTCCGGGCTGGGCGGTGGTTTCCGCCCGGCCCGCGGCAGAGACACCATTTTAAGGTGAGGTGTCTCGGCCGCCGGGCGGGGGGTGGCGTTTGGGACAATTTTTTCCCTCCCACCCTCCCTGGGCATGATTCGGGGGGGCCAAGGTCTGGCATCTCTTCTACGGAGGAGCCCCCTTTGCGGGGGATTTTGGGGGGGGACGGGGATTTTGGGCCGTGTTTTTTGTTGGAGGCTGGTGCATACAGGGGGTTTTTGGATTGGGTGAGGGGGGTTTTCGCATGTCGCTGGAGCAGGTGTGGGGGTGCATTCTGTACGTAGGGGCGGTTCTTTCTAATATATGGGGGAAGAGCAGGAGAACTGTTTGGATTATCGGGGGGTAGGTCAAGCACAATAAAGTATTTAGCCAGGTAGAGAGGCAAATTGACGTTATGCCAATTGTTACTGTTGTGGATTGTGGTAAGCAGTTAGGGGAGGGGGTGGGGGGTGAGGCAGGAAATTACATATTCATGAGGTGTAGATTGTGCGGCGCAGGCCAAGGATGTTATTGTGTAGAATGCACCTGCTTCCAATAAAGCGGCCTTTATCACACTTACATTGAGCCTCGGGTCGGTGCTTTCTTCCACCCCCCCCCCCCTTTTGCCAATGGGCCCCAATACATGTTTATATATTCGACGTAGACGGTGTATGAGAGAAATGGCCGCGTATTAGTCAGTACAAAACTGAAGGAAACAGATGTTCATAGTGTCACAGAAAGAGGGAGTTTATCAGACTAAGCCAGTCATTATCTGCAATTAATATCTACATATTAACTTATTTGTTTGACGTAGGAGCAGTTTTGGATCAGTGCAATTATTGTAAAATGGTAACAGAGAAAGATTCAATGTCCCCGGAAGACTAGGCACGGAGGGAAGACGACACACGCACCACCATGGCGCTATTATTTATATCAAGTGATTTTAATTTTCTAATCAGTGCATCCAAAAATAGATGCCAGAGTTAGTGTCTTAGTGAGAGAGAGAAAGAGAGAGTCGGAGGAACAGGAATCTGGGTAAATGGCTGTATCCATTCCAAGCCCTCTCCACGTTAATCTGCTGTGAGAAGATGTCAAGTGTGTTTCCAGGAGCGGTCTGTAGATAGCCTTCTTCAGGATGCTGTGGTCCACTTGAAACGAACCATATCGCACATTGGTTCCCCTTCATCAACCCAACATGTTGGGCTAACTATAGTATGGTGTAGGACAGTGATTTATACAGCGCTTACAACCTCTGACAAGGCGTTGACGTGCTTTGACACAGGTAGCACGCATGCTACAGAAACGCAGAGTTAGTGGTTTAGTCAATACAATGGGTTAGCGGATTCATACTTTGATTTAGCGTCATGCTTTTAGTATTTCATTTGCGGGTTTCAGCCAAGGATTAGGTTCCAATATAAAATGTAAATGGCTGTGAAAGTAGAAAGTAAACATGAAGTCCCCAACGTGTTAGAGGTGGTTATTAGTACACCAGTTGACATGAATAATTCACTGGTTAATGTGATTGTTAATGGCTTACTTGGTTAGTCTTTGTGAGTAGCATACAGGTATGCCTAGTAACAACTGTCATTGGTATGTGACATGGTATTCACCTTCTCCACAATTGCAGCATACACAAAACACAAAGGGACCGCTGATACCCTTGTTAGCAACAAAAACATCCACCTTCCAGTGATATATCCGATGCGCCTTCCCTACTTTTGAAACAGAAGAGCATGGTCATACAGTACGCAGCCCCAAAACGGCACACAGAGATTTACTCCACATTCCCAAGCTGCCATCCAGAGCTGCACTTTTAACCAGTAACACACTAAGTCATAACTTGTAAGCACAACTCTTACAAACTCCCCGTATGCATACCACAAGCTGCAGTAAAATACTATCTTTCTTTACCAAACCTGCTACCAAACCTGAAACTAAAAAAATTCCTGAATAAACCAGAAACCAAACAAAACTCACCCAATTAACTTTGCATCAACAACATGCATTTCCCCAAACATGTACCTGCCTCCCTTGTCCTGTAAAACCATGAGGCACAGGGTCAGACTGATTTGCATATGGCCATGTCTGAACTGGGGTGGCAGAGTGGGCTAAAGAACGGTGATGGATTAAACCCAGATCTGTTGACTGGGTGTGAGTGTTTGATTGGTTCAAATGCTCCGTCCATCACCACCCGCTTTTGTACCACTCCCTTGTTCTGTAGACACAAGATATAACTAATTTCTCCTACTGTGATTTTGTCCTGTTGTAGAGAATATTTTCTGGGCAATATTATGTCTTTTGGCAGTGTTTTAACTAATTTGTGAACTCTGTTTTGTCATCCTAAGCCTTACCAAAACAAACACTGTCAAAAACCATATATTTGACTTTAATATTGTAGTGCTTGCAAACACAGGCAATAACAAGAGAACGTTTGTGCCTGGCAGAGTTTGTATGTACTAAGAGATTAATGCCTGGCCTGGTAGCATGCTCTTTGATTCTTCTTTTCGCATAGAAATCAAATCAAGACTATATTGCAGACTCTCTTGCCTTCATTATAATCTTGTTTTTGTTTCTCCATGAAATTAAGGTTGAATAGCAAAGGAGACCGCCTCACAACCCTGCTTTTGTTTTTCTAATATGTACAGCTGTAATGAAGGCTCCCTTGTCAGTTGACTTTCATTTCACATAGAATCAAAAAGAGTACTATAATGAAGGCAAGGGAGATTTCAAAATAGCCCTTCTTTCCTGTTCTATGCGAAACAAACATTGTATGGATGGTACAGGAGCATTCAGTATTGCCTTGTGGAAGATAATAAACACTTCCTTGACATCCACTTAAAAAAAGAAAAAAAACACCCAGTCTCAGGGGCAATGATGCAAACCCACTAGAAGCTTAAATAATAAAATTAATATTCTGCCTTCGAGGCAGTGAGGAAAGCCACAGAGAGTGGAAAGTTTAATAAAAATACTCAGTCCCCGTGGTGCTGATGAGAGATCCCACTGAGTTGGAAAGTACTGTCATCAAAGGAACACAACACTTTGATGACAGTAAGAGTTAATATCTTTTCTGCAAAGTCCTAAACATGAGACAAAGTAATTTTTTATAGGAGGAGAAGCTTCACCCACACTCTTATGGCATGCTTCATCATAGACAGCCCTAACCCTCCCTGATAAGATGGTACTATCAGGGTGGACTCGACTGCTGAACGAGGAAAGTCATAGTGGGTATTATTGTAAAGTCTAGAATTTATCTTTAACACAAATACTCCTGCATAATCCAAAATTAATTCCTTAATTAATTGGTACCCAGTGTACGATTAAAAACTTTAAAAATGGCAGATGAATCCAGACTACGAGGTCTCAATCATCCTGAATTTTCAGGATGCCATCAAACCTTTTTTGTGGTCCAGTGTTATGTATAAGGAGGATATGTGATGGTTTAAAACATCTAACTCTCTTTGGATGTTCAATAATTGTTATCTTTGCCTGACCCAACATGGCTGGAAAAAAAGGCAGCCTTAGTAGGATCAGTCTCACATACGAGTCCGTACATGGAAATTACAATGAAAAACGTATTCAGTGAAATAAAGTCAAACAAATATTATGTATGCAATGCACTGTTTCAAGAAAATGAGAGAGAGACCCTAATACAACAAGGGAGTAGAGTGCCAAATATACCTGAGTCACAAAAATAGTCACCCTTGGGTAACTATACTTCCATCACACTCATACAAGAGATAAGAACCTGTTCATCACCAAAATATGAACAATGTAGATCCCACAAATACCATGACGACTGTCTGAAAAGTTTTAGCGCTCTGTCTATCATCTTATTGTGTTTGCATTGTAATGCTTATGTGTCATCAAGAACTGAATTTGTAATGATTGATTGAGTGTGCTTTTTTATAATAAAATAGTCCTTCATGTGTTCCAATGTAAATCAGAACGATACATTCAAACAGCCAGTAGCATGAGGTGAGCGAAAAAAAAACTTCTCTGGGGAGGAGTCAATACACACTCTATGTATATGGTACCCTGTATATGACAGTTAGACTTGCAGACAGCTTCCCTATCAAATAAGACCTTATAAAAACATAAACCTAGATGTAGCTGCAAGAAACTCTCCTGTGTAATGGAATGAGAGAATTGACATTGAAAACACAAATGTCTCCTATCCCGAAATCAATAATGTCCAATATCTTCCACTTGTCTTTTGGGCATGATTTCTCCAATTCATGGAACTTTGCCAAAATATCAATACATAGAAGGAGTTATTGACCTAACATTGATATTTAGTTTCACAAACCTAAACCACAAGCTACGCTACAACTCTTATCAGTTACCATGACTACCCTTGGGAACTTCTTAATGCGTTACAACTATGAAATGAGTCTTAAATCAAATGCTTTCTTGCAAGATGTCCACTTATTTGTAGAAACAATGATCCACACTTTCCAGTTACTTTGAATTGTAGGTTTTCTGAAAAAAGGGCATCGAAAATTTCTTCAGCCTGCTTATATTATTGACCTTGTAGACGGACAACTACTGATATTCGGGCTCTCTGTGCAAAAGGCCGCTTTTATTTGGATGCAGGGTAGATATCTAGCAGATAGTCAGGCTAATCAAACCTTTCCATAGGTAACTTGCAAGGACCCATCAATTATGTTTCATTCAAACATGGTTCTTCGATCTGTGTGATAAATTTCAGATCATGAAGGTGAGAGGGAGTGGCCATTTGCCCCTATCTACGGGGTTGAAACTAGGGGCCTCATTTATAAAAAGTGTTGCATTGCTGCGTGAAAACAGTGATGCAACAAGTTTCAGTGTGCCCTCCTTGCAACACCATGGATGCGCCGTACGTACTGTAAGACGCTCAATGTTGCAAGGATTTACAGATACGTCAGTATTCCTCACGCATCTGTAGGCGCAAAAGTGGTGCATTGCTGGAGTGTGTCTGAAAACAGACACAACTCCAGCATGGTGTCCTTTCACAAGTAGCAAGCCCCATGTGAAATGGCCTGCGTGACTCCTTACTCCTCCTGTGAAGAAAGCGTAAGGATTTGACACAGTGCCGTCCTAGAAATGGGGCATTGGAATCTCATAGATTTCTCTGTGCCACTACTATGAGCCTATTTTGCGGGGGGAAGGCCCAGCCTGCATACATTATACCTGACGCAGGTATAATGTATCGCAGGGGTTTAAAAAGTGATGCATCTTCCTAAATACGTCACTTTGGAAATATGATGCAGTGTGTTGAACATTTTACGCTGCCACAGCGTCATAAAAAGTGACGCAACAGCAGCATATAGGGCTCATAAATAAGGCCCATTGGAGCCAGGATAGGGAACAAGTGTGCCTTTGGGAATTGGTTATCCAAGACCCTTGACAACTCGCATAAATGAGAAACTTCTTGCCTTACTAGCTAGTATGCAATTGACTGGAGACCTTGGAAATAACAATGTTGAAAGGAAAAATATACTGGTTTGGTACAACAGTAGAGTAAATAAGGTGGTTGAATATCTGGTGGTTTTTCTAAAGAGGAATTTACAATCCCACATGAATAATTGATTAAGAACTTCTTTCACTGGCTGGTTTTACTCGGGAAACATTGTTTACAACGCATGTGATACATCGCATGCCATACATCGTGGTCATTACAACGACCGCGTTGTTACATTGCAAACCATTACAATGCAAGTTGTTACAATATGGGGGGCAGAAGGTGTTGGATTTAAAATCCAACACCTTCCCTACTGTTGCACAGACTGGAGTTGGAATAGTAAATTGTACTATTCCAAAATCCAGCGCACCCCCTACAGTAGTAACGACTTGCGTTGTAATGGTATGCGATATAACAACACAGTCGTTGTAATGACTGCATTGTAATGGCATGTAATGTATCGCATGCGTTGTAACGTGGCCTATTCGTTTAACTCTCACTGTTAAGACATACAAAATAAGTTGAGGAAACTGAAGAGGTATAAGGGAGCATGAGCAAATGGTAAAATTTTCGGAAAACTAAAACTGTGTATGCTCAATTAATTAAAGAAAGGAAGATGCAGTATCATAGAGTAAAATGAGATAGGATGCTGACAGTAGTAGCTTCAAAATATAAAAAGAAATACTGGGACTGGTAAAAGAAGTTGTAAATACAAATAAAAATGTACTGAGCATTACATTCTCAGAAGAAGCCTGTATTGGCTTCTTATTAGATTTGTATTGAGGAAAAATGAGTCAGGTAATGGGGATTGGATTACCCAGATGAAGATTTATTTATTTTAAACCTCTTTGGCTGCAATAAAAAAATCATAGTTGGTATAAATCTCACCAGGTTCGTGGGCCTAAAATAACCCACTGATTGGGGTTAAATCCAACACTGACTGGTGGGCCAGTTATTTTACTCCACATTGAATGGATTCTTGAATAAGGGTGTGTCCACCCACCTCACTTATGACACTTCAGAATAACAGAGGGTACCCTGTGTGCAGATGCAAATGGAGGTCAGGAAAGAGACACATGTTCCAGCATGTAGTTGTGTTTCACCAGTCTTCCCTGGATGTAAACATCAATCAGAGTAGCAAGCGGCTTGGACTGTTCATAAAATGTGGTCTGATTCATTGCCATTGTGAAGATTTTAAAATTACATTCGTTTTGGAAGTCCATGGGATTGAACACTGAGTCTGCTGAACTCAGCTCATACATTAAAAAAACCCACAGGTTTTTGCTTCACAGAGTTTCACATATTTCACACATTCTGCTCAGCATTGGCAACACAATAAATTAAATAGGGATACACAATTGTGAACTAGGTGCTTGGTCTGTGCCAAATTCATGTCTTCAGAATTTGCTGTCAGGAAATATTGTAATCGGAGAATTCAGTTAGAAGCTGGGTTTAAGAAGCTGTTCAGCACATACAAAGTTATAAATACACAGACTTTAAACAGGTTCTACCAATGAATGTTAGTATACACCAACAGTAGTTGAGGTCTGCAAGCACAACTCCAGATTCAGCACACTAGGGACCAGAGAAACATTTCCTCCAAGGTAGACCTAGATCTGTGAAGTCAGACAGAAACCTAACATGATGCATTCTAGGGTTTGTAGTTGTGCCTGGGCATGCAGAAGGGGCAACAGATTCACATAGGTAGATCTGGATCTGAATCTAGAGGGACACCTTTATCCACAGAGGCAGATTCAGTCAGAGGAATTGGCTCTAAGGAGGTAGTCTTGGGCCCTTTGATCCTCCCATGTCAACTCAGTTGATTCCTGGTTTATGGGAGAGCATTAGTGAACACAAATGTACGCCTTGGTCCGGTAAGGCAAACACAGGTCCATAATGTGCACACGTTTACATAAGTTCACAAAGATCTCCTGTGGTCCACTGAGGCACACTCAGACCACTCTATGTGGCCCTGGGCCTGGGCCAGCATAGGAGAGCCCTGCTTTGCGGTGGTAGAAAATGGATACGTAGAGTGAGAATTAGGGCTACTGAGATGAACAGTCATCTCTCCATTCAGCATTGGCTACCCAGATTTATGAAGCTGTGCATGAGACACAAAGCATACGTTTACATTGCCACTCAGCCATCATATCGTGATCGTCCATTCTGCGCCACTTTTATGCTAATTCATTATGAAAAATCACTCTGCTACACAAAGTCCAAAATATTAAACTTCGTGGAACCAGAAATGATGTGTTTTGACAGCCAATGCGCTGAGTTTATTGAAGTGTGGCGAGTACTCGAGCTCTAATGTAGAAACAAATGCTAGAAAGGTCTACAACATCCAATGTTTACACTCATCTCATCAACCCCTTTCCCAGGAAATGTGAGAAGACAGGTCAGTTGTGCATCAGTAACTTTGCAAACCCAATGAACATCGAATTTCAGGGCCTTCTATTGGCTAATCTATAAAAGAAAACAGGAAAAGGAAAGTAAGGGGCCTTGTCTATCCAATAGCTAGGTCTATTTTTGTTCTCTTCAACACAAAAATCTAATTATAGTGTGGAAAGGATAACCAGCTTGAAAGCAATTACTTTCATTTCAAACCAACATGCAAAGTTAGCATTAATGACTGCAGTTCCAAAAATAAAACTGGTGAAGTTAGTTATTATGGAGCAGATGTTTCCTCAAGCTGTGTTTAACATCGGATATTGTGTATGAAAAAAACGTTTCCGTCATAAGTTTCAATATATGCATACTAACGATGTGAAATTATTTTGTCACGGAGTTCATTCTTATTTATTTATTTGTGTGTAGGGCACACTGATGAAGGATGTCCGTGCACCACTATACAAAAAGATTGGTATTACAGAAGCACAATTTCAAACAAAAACATTTTTTTGTAGAAAACTATGTTTTGTGGCGGGGTCCAGGTTATACTAAATGTGATTGAAAGCTGGTCAGGGTAGGAACATGAAATTTGGCCAGTACTAGAAGGCACAGTTGGCTTTTAAATTACACATATTTAGAATTTGAGGCATTTTTGTATTGACTGTTTTTTTAAATCCTCTTAAATCGTGATTAGAACCCTGGCCACTCGGCTCCAAATGGTGCAACATTTGACAAGAAAGCACAAAGACATATTGAGACATCTTCAACACACCTTTATGGGGGGAAACAAATTGTCACTTTACAATAAGCAAACCATTGCCTTCTAATAATAACGGCCCGGTTTTAAATTCTCGCCAAAGGCCTTCGTTTGCTCACTTGTTCAGCATGCGCGCCCCATTCAGCGTTTCTCTTAAAACCGAACAGCGGGCGTTACTGTACCACGTTGACATCTAATTTACTTAGAATGACCCATTTGTTTATTTTCCTCAGTTGCAGTCCCGGAGCATGTAATCGTACCTGAACATTTTCCAAATTCATGCAGAGCTTGCGTTTTATTGGTTTTCCGTAGGAAGCCGATTAAACGTGCAAGGCGCGCTTTATCAGAGCAGCGAACTCAACCTTGCATGGATGTTGGCAAGGGCAAAACGAAGGTACCCCCATTCCCCCCAGGGAGCTGAGCTTCTGTTGCAGATTTTCATATTGCACCGAAGGCCTGCAACCTTCCAAACTCTCATTAAGCAAAATATTACGGAATGGCTGAGGCGCTGTGCTGTAATGACTGTCAGAGAAGGTGTTCACCTTCAATCTTTCCTCCATCATTTTTGTTGTATACTCTGTGAGGCATTATGGCATTGGATTGCTAAGAATTCCTGCGCAAAATCATCCAGATCAGTTAAAAATGCAGAAAGATTACAATGTATTGTATTGCAGCATTTCTATAGCGCTTACAACTCCTGCGTGGGACACTGAAACATTGCCTAAACAGGCTGCCATCTACGCCAGGTAGGGTGTGTGGTAGGAAGGCTATTGTCATTGTTTTGTGATCCTATAGGGAAGTGTTTCAATGTTGTGTGTTATGCCCACTGAGGTGCGGTTATCGGGTTCTGGGATGCAGCACTTCACAGAGTAGTGGATAATGAAGTGTGAGACATAGGCGCATGTTTATGGTTTTCTGTAAACTGACAGCTTTGAGTAGCTCTGCAGGCCCATTTATGGTATGTCTTATGACCATAGTCTTCTTAGCTGGCTAGTTACTGCATTGGGTTTTCCAACCTCAAATTTATTTTTTCTGGTTTTGAGCTGGCATGGGTTCAGAGAGAAAAAAAAGTTGGGATATTTGCTGGGATCGGCTTTGTCTCTGTAATTTCACATCTGAATGCCTTTGTGAGATGTAAAGAAGGGGTCATGGTGTATAGTTATGTAGGACCTGAAGTGGTGGACTAGATTGAAGTCCTCTGATGGACCAGCAGTATTTGACACATTTCTTCAGTTAGTCTATGCCTGGTTATTTGGTGATGGCGGGTTAATCGGTTGGTACAGTACTGGTGTTGGACTAGCCTTGTAGCAGATATGTCTTATCTGAGTGCAAGAGGGGTAAGTTACAGTTAGTTGCCAACCGCTGAGTGTTATGGTATTAGTGTGGGCCAGAAAAATTACACATGAAATGACATAACAATTTAATATCAATCACGAAACACCTCGGGTCTAGGACAAAGATCAAGAAGTGAGAAAGGTGAAAGACAATACATATGCAACACTAAGACAACAGCCTCCTAGGTCAGAGAAGAAAGTCTCTGTTGCCAGAACCCATCATTCACATAAAGTGACTTATCATCATTTGGATCCGGACTTCTCTTACACGGCAACCCAGTCTAGGCAATTAACTGGGATAGCCTAAAGGATGGCTGATGGCTCCGCATATAACACTCTGAAAACCACAGACATATCTGAATGTTACGTGAAGAGGGTTATAAAGACAAAAAAGTGCAGCGCGAAATAATAATAAAGAGGGGTGTCTTAAAAATGACTAATGGAACTCTATACTAACTTTATTCTCAGAGTGCCCTTGTCATACTTAAAAAGCAGTGTGTAGACACTTGTGATTCTCAAGCTGTCAAACACGGTGATAGGTCGACATGTTTCTGCCCTTGTAAGATCTACTAGTATCGGGGCATTCCTCAGGACCAAGCAAAAAAATACAGCTGCTGCTACATAAAAGTGTGAAAACAATATATGTACAGTGAAAAGGTCACATAGAACATATCATATACTCCACCGGTATTATCCAACTTGGTAGGAGTGGAAGTCATTACCGGGAACCTGGAAGAAAAAAACTATTTGTAGATACAATTGGAGATATTACTGTCCACACCTAACTCACTAACAATAGATCTGCCTCTCTCTTATCTGGGGGCATATTCAGAACCCAACAGTGGTTCCAACAAGGTCTATAGAATACAGACACTTACCCATATGAGTTGGGTGTCACCCTCACTTCAACCTGGTCACTACTCATGCCACTCTGCAACAAATAAAAAACTAGAGTATATGAACAACCTACATCACAACTGGTATATTTGCTGCATGATTCTTACTCTAGGTGGCTCTGACAACAAACAACACTCTCAAAATGTGTCAAGAATAGTGAGAAATACACTTTCACAGTCTTCTTCATTGAAAAATAAAAATTACTAAAATAGCAAAGACAACATTCGCATTCAGTGTAAGTATGTACATGTACTGAAAGGACCTTAATTCTATCGAAGGTTTAGTTACACAAGAGACAAAAAGGAAACATAGTCAGCAGAGCCCTGCTGGACCATCTACTTACATATAACACAAACCCAAAGGAAACTGTGCCTTGCTTACCTATCCGTCGGTACCCCAGGACGGTCATTGAGCGTTGACCGGGGGTACCGAAGGCAGCCATCGTCATTGCTTTTAAACAGGAAAACGCGGCCGCGTTCCCGAGAGAGGGGTCCTTGCCGGTTGCCCTCGCGATGCCTGCAAGTGTAACCTGCACTCCAGGCGTACTGCGCATGTCAGCAAGGACAGCCACTAGTCTGTGGTGTAATCACATGGTATCGAACAATCTCGTCACAGCGCATGCGCAAGCTTGGAATCAACGCGCGCTGTGTATTAGTTCTCTACCATGTCTCAATAAAGTTAAAGTTAAAGTTAAACCCAACTAGCGTAGGCAAAAACAAGGAGATGTGCAGAATGCTTTTAGGCCATTGTAGTCCCCCGCAAATTGATCGCGCTCAAGTACTGCTAATATCGAATTATGACTCAACCAATAGTTTGTTGAAAAATGTCAAAGGGCATTACACAATTCAAGGGGAAATTGATACTGAGGACCTCAAGAGTTACTTCGTTATTAGCGAGAAGCATGCTGGATTGAATAGGGGAACAGGTATATTGCGTCGGGGATATTCCTTAGCCCGCGTGGGAGTAACGATAGCCAGACGTTAATGTCCCAGATTAATATAGTTTTTAGATTTAGTAGCCACAAGGACATATTCAATGCTCTACGTGTATAGTTCTGAAATTTGTAGGGCAGGGTTTAGAGCAATAACAACGGAATTTCATCATTGAGCCCGTGGAGGTCACTTTGCAGGCGGTATACCCATCTCTGTTCTCTTCGTAGGAGAAAATGTTGGATGTCAGTCACATGTGACGGTATGTATGTTTTTTTTAGGACAACCCAATGTAACTCTGTGTGTGTGTGTCCTGCAGCGATATAATGATTGGTGAGCTTGGTCGCACTCTTTTTGCACCGTATGGTGCTCCTGTGCTCGGAGATCCTTGTTTTAATTTTTCGAGAGGTCATGCCCACGTATCTTTTCTGGCAAGGGCATGTTATTAAATAGATAATCCGCTCCAAATTGCAATTAGTATGCTTGTTAAGAGACCAAGGCCTGAGTATGCCTATGTCTATTTCTGTCTGATGGCTGGTAAGCGGGCATACGGAACAGTTTCCACAAGGAAAATGACCCCATAAACTAGGTCCTGCACTTGCTGATTTGATATTTCGGGGACGGGTATGCACCAACTGGTCCTTCATGTTCTTACTTCTTTTAAAAGCAAATAATGGTGGAGGTAATTTTTTGCCATCCACTACAAGTACTCTCCAATGTTTGAGGATGCTTTTCTTCAAAGCATTGGAATAGCTACAGAAGGTGTTCACACAGGTCATGCTCTGGGACGAAGGATCTTCCGGGGGTTTCGCCTTAGGTTCGAGTAGGGCATCTCTGTGGTTGTTATAGGCCCTCTTCATTGAAGCTTTGACTGTCTTCCTCGGATATTGTCTATCCATTAGCTGTGTGGATAACATGTTGGCATGTTCTCTATATTTGGAGACATCCGAGTAGTTGCGTCGTATTCGTAAAAATTGTCCGAAGGGCAAATTTTCTCGTAGAGCTTGGGGATGATAGCTCTGAAAATGTAATGAGTTTCTCGCCATCGGTTTCTTAAAAAGTTCAGTGCTCAGTTGGCCTCCCTGTGGATACATTCTCAAATCTAAAAAAGGTACACTGTTTTTAGAGTATTCACATGTAAATTTTAGGAACTCGTTCCGTTGGTTGAGCCATGTGTGGAAATCATCAATAGATGTAGATGACCCCCTCCAGACCACAAAGATGTCGTCTATGTAGCGTCTCCAAGTCACAATGTGACCTACATGTGGGTTAGTCTCAAACAGAACTTCAGTTTGTTCAAAATGATGGACGTAGAGATTTGCTAACGAAAGAGCAAAGACACTGCCCATAGAATTTCTTTCATTGCCAAGGTCGCACATGACATAATGAAGCAAAGAGGAGTCATATTCCCAAGGTCAGCTTCTCCTAGAAGAGTCTCAACGACTGATAGGGTTTCATTCTGTGGGATGCATGTATATAATGACTTGACGTCAAAAGTTACGAGATAGTCTTGTTCTTCATCAAAGGGTATATCTGCCAGGACCCGGAGTAGATCTTTCGTATCCTGTATATATGTGGGCATCAATCTAACAATGGGTTTCAGGAAGAAATCCACAAAGGTGGAAAGAGGTTGCAATAGGGAACCTAGTCCAGAAATAATCGGTCTCCCAGGGGCAGAAGAACCCCTTTATGTATCTTAGGCAATACGTAGAAATATGGGACCACAGGATGTGAAGTCACAAGGAATGCAGCTTCCTGGACAGTGATCCAACCCTCTTCCATAGCCTCATCAATCAGCTTCTTAATGGTTATGGTCAGTCTTTGCGTTGGATCCATTTTGAGACACCGGTAGAACGTCTTGTTTTCAAGTTGGCGTCTACATTCAGTGGTGTAGGCATCTGAGTCCATGATTACTGTTGCCCCACCCTTATGGGCAGGTTTCACAACAATCGAGTCATCATTAGCCAGAGTTGATAATGCCAGCCGTTCACGCTTGGAAAGATTATTGAACTGCTTGGCACCAGTTTGAAAGATCAACTCGGCATCTTTGAGTACCGCTCTCTCTCTAGTGGGCCATAACAATTTAATACCCAGGAGACTCACAGGTCAACCATTCTTAGATTATCTTCATGTAGAAAGTAGCTTGCTGGTTGGGTTATGAAAAATTCACTTATTCCAGAGATTGCTGGTTTCTTTATTGTAGATAACATGAGACATATCCCAGTTCATAGGACCCTGACAGATCATATGCCCCTGGTCCTCGGAACACTACACCTTCATCCATCTACATTATATCAGGAACTATGTGGATTTGAGATACATGGAACATAACACATCTTCCTCCCCCTTTAACATTTTTGAAACATGAATGGAAAACTAGGAATTTATAATTCATAACTAAAGTCAGAAAATGACTGAACAGTACCTGTTAAAATAATATGTATAGATAAATCTTATGTATATACACGGTATACACTTAAAAATGATTCAACCATGTAGGATGCTTACTGCTCCTTTCCAACCAAACTTCCTGTTTTCCTTTAACACATTCATTCCTGCCATCCACAACTTTGTGTCCCTTACAAAGAGCCAACCTTCTATTATTCAATTTCCACCATTTTCTAAAATAACTGTATTTCTAAAAACAGTTTGACATTCTTAGGAGCAGAATAGTTTGACTTTTCTTTTGCAATTCATTCTACCAACTTGACACAGACCACATCAAACTTTTGTACATACATGAGCATTTTTCCATCAATTCCTCTTTTACAAACTTCCTGCTTAGTCCTTACCCGGTCTGCCACTCTAGAAAATCACACTCTGCCATTTAACTTTTTCCTAACCAAGGTGGCCATACCAAAGAAGTTGGAAACCATTCTAGCAACAAGGTAGATGGTGATTCACCTATCATAGAGTGGGGAGTAGTCCTGTAACTCCACAACTGTTTCTCAATTCCTGCTTCCACTCCAACCCACATTCACAGACAATTGCAGACAATTGTTTAATACTCTATTGAACCTTTTAACCTGACCGTTTTCTCTGGGATGATACAAAGCTGTCTTGTTAGGAGTTATTAATATATGCCAAACACAAATTAAAGACTGTTATCTATCACCACTTCATGAAGAATTCCATCTCATGAAAACATTTTCCAGGAAAGAAATGACATCGTGTTTTCACTTCATTTACTAGCTTCCCTTCTGACCATTTCGAAAACTAGTACACCAAAACAACTTACCCTTAATGTCTCCAAAACTATAAGGCCCACAAACATCTAGACATTCCAAGGTCCCTCTGGTTATTCAATAGGTACAAAAGGAAAAAGATTGATTACTGTACATGCAGTATACGCACTCCATTACAAACCTTTCTAGATCTTGATCCATATTGGGCCAACAAAAATCAACATGGGCCTTCCTTCCCATGGCTCGATATGCCACCATGGGCCATATCAAGCAATTGCATCAACCACCTGCAAAGAGAAACGGGTGTAACTAGTCTTTTGCCCTCTATACGCAATATCATTCACAACAAATAATTTTGGCCAAACCAATTTGTACTTTTTCATTTACTCTTCCTTTTCTAAATCATGAGTCTATCTTCTCAAGATGCTTCCTTTTATACACAATTCTCCATCACGTTTCACACCTTGCTTCCACTTTTCTTCTGAAAGGACTCCTTTCAAAACATGTTCCATTCTATCTACCAGTCATCTTCAACTTGTTCTTTCAACAAAGTAAGTCTAGATTGACAGTCAGCTGTTACGTTTCTAATACCTGGAACATATTGCACTTCAAATTAGCAGTATAACAATGTAAATATCCACTTAGCCACCCAAGGAGTTGCTCAGTCTGATCACTTGGTGGAAAATTATCTACCAGCTGTTTGTGGTCATTGAGTAGTTATGTCCCCACAAATATGTGCAGAAATGGTGGATTCCCCACCAACAAGCAAAAAGCTACTCAAGGACAGAATAGCTTTCTTCTGCTCCTCTCAAGGTGTGTGAAGTTAAAGCTCTCATCCTCTCATTGCTTAAGTTAAGCTGCATCAGACGGGCTCCCAAGCCATACGAGTCTGCATCTGTCAATACCACTGTTTTAAATTGAGGATCAAAAGGTTTTAAGGTGGGAGCTTCCATTACGATTTTTTTACCTGCAAGAATGAATTTTCACATTTCGTGGACCATTCATATTTGACACCCTTCTTCAACAACTGGCTAATATCATTAGGTTTTTTCAGCAAAATGATCTGCAAATTCAGTAAAGTATTCTGCTAGTCATAATAACATCTACAACTGTTCCTTGTTGATTGGGCATGAAACATTCTCCATAGCCTCCAACAATCACTATTTAGGTTTTAACCGATCTTCACCACTGCAAATTTGCATTTATCAGCACCAATTGCCAAGCCTGTATGCCTTTGTCTAACTAAAACTTCTCACAACAATCCATCATGCTCCATTACTTTGCCACAAACCAGAATGTCATCCTGGAACACTAACATTCATTGGATTCCTTGTAAAACCTTCTGCATTACTCATTGAAAGACTGCTGCTACAGATAAAAATCCAAATGGCATCCTCAAATATCCATACACGCCCTCTGAAAGAACAAAAGATGTTAAATGAGTACAGTCAGGATGAAGTACAATTTGATGGTAAGTCTTGGACAAATCAATTTTAGAAACAAAATCCCCTTTCAGCAAAGTGCTGAATATTTGGTCATTGTTTGGCAAAGGAATCCTATCTATCTAAATGGAGCCGTTCAAATCATGTAAATAAATACACATGCATAGTTTTCCATCTGGAGTCTTAGCCAAAACAACAGGACCAATCCTAAGCTTCTTTGGAACACTATACCAGGACATAACAGGTTTTCCTTAGCTGTGGGTCGGAGGCTGAAGATTGAACTTTAAAGTGTGATTGTCTTTCTTGATTATTTCCCAGGGATGTGGTGGAGTGTCGTTATCTTGGAAATATACATGTTTTCAACTGTCTTCTGAAGTCTCTATGCTCTTGGATGCTTTTTGTTGGCTACATAGGAATATGGGCTATACTGGTAAAGGCCCTATACCCGAGTTATGCACCCAAGCTGTGACAGGTATAGCAACAGGTAGCTGGGATATAATGCAGTTGGAACATTCCATCCACTGGTGGAAGAATGTTCTGAAACAGGGAAAAACAAAAAGACAACCATTGGGATGCTTGAGAATAAGGCCAATGCCACTCACTATTTGTCCTCTGCCACAAAATTGTCTTGAAAGGAGCAAAAAAAATCCCACTATTCTAATTATAGAATAATAAGTAGATGTACTTTTCATTAGGTCTCCCCTGTCAGGCAGCGTTTAGTAGTCTGTAAGCAAAAGCCTCTTGAGGCACATACCAAAAGTTGACAGTGGTCATAGAGCCTGTGCATTGCTTGCCATTGGTTGGCTTTATTGTATCTCTTATTAGCCTGCTTCTCATTCACTGGCTTGTTTTCCTCTTGTGTTTGTACCTCCCCTAGACCACATCCTCTTTATCATCTTTTGATTGGATGACTTGCATTATTCCAGTATTTTACTTTCAAGAAACGACTTTATCTTTTTCTTTCAGCACTCCATGAGAGTGCACATGTTTTAGCTCTCTCTCTTGTTTGCTGGTTCCCGCCCCATTGTTGCTCTTTCATCTCTCCCCCCATTGCTTTTCCCACCCCTACTTGGCGTTTCTTTATTTGTTTGTTTTTTTGGCCTTTCCCGGGCCCATCCTCAAGCGTCTTCATTGTTCCTTCATCCATTTTGTTCTCCTCTGTTGCTCACTGAACATCTTTCAGTACTTTAACATTTGTCTTAGATTTTATTTTTTGGGGGCAGGCCTGCCCATTTTGCAAAGCATAAAACACTTCAATGCAACACGAATGGCATCTTTTTTATTTACTGATCCAAAAGGCGTCCACCATCTTGTATCCGCAAATAAGCAATCGAAAACTTGACATGTGCTGTTTATTGAGAAGTATTGGCATGGATAGATCATTATGCTTGTGCCCACCTAGTGAATGATGTGTCATCGCACCTTTTTTTCATTGCTTTCCTAATAGTATACAAAATCTGTAAAAAGCATTTAACGTTTTGCTGATGGTGCACAGCAGCGATAAAAAGCATTGGAAAAGCCAGTCAGTTAAAAAGGTGAGGCCAAGTGGCTTTGATTACAGAATCAAGATACTATTGTAAGTACACTTTGGGCCTGGAGTTGCCTCCAACCGATATCGCCAGGGATGTTGAACCGACCAACCTCAGGTCAGTGGCTCCGACACCACACTTTGTATTTGACCACACTTGATTGGGGTCGCAAACTTCCATATATGAACGGGAGTATGTGCGGTGAGCCAAAACTGCCCGCAACACAAGATCCCATTGAAAAATTGGTGTTTTTGCAAATCCCTGCACCGTGTGGCAGGCACCTCATGGTGCCTGCCACACAGTGCAGGGATGTGGAGGGGGGCTTCCAGCCACGGTCGGTAGTGGGATGACCTGCAGGGCGGTGATGTGGGGAGGGGGAGGGGCAGGGTGGTTGTTAGTAATGTATGGATTACGGAGTTTTACAGGTAAGTAAACATCTAAATAAATAAAGCGAATTTCATTGCGCGCACTGCATCACATTTGGTGATGCAGTGCACGCAACGAAATTCGTTGTATTTATTTATATGTTTACTTACCTGTAAAACTCCGTAATCCATACATTACCACCCCCCACCCTGCCCCTCCCCCCTCCCCACGTCACCGCCCTGCAGGTCATCCCACTACCGACCGCAGCTGGGGGCTTCCTAGGTGCCCCCCAAGGCCACCATTGGAGGGCCAGGGGGCAAGGTGGCCTTGCTAAGGGCCTCCAAAGACATTTTCTGACAGCAGTTCAATGTCAGAAAGGCCGACATTGAACTGCTGTCGGAAAGTGTTATCATAATCTCGACAGAGGAAACGCCATCCGTTAGGATTTATGAGGCCTGTCTGACTGGCCGAAGGGCTCCTTGAGTCTGTCGGAACGGAGTTGGATTAACTGGCCAGTTTAAACTCCAACTGCCGTCTATGGAATACGGCGGTCGGAGTTTAAACCTTAGATGTCGCTCTGAAAGCCGCCGACCAGTGGTTGGAGGCTTTCTGGCCGACATCCTTATCGGGCCCTTAGTAACTTAGAGTTCAGCTGCATACAACTAATCTGAGTGAGATCTTGCAGATATTCTGTATCTACTTTTATTCCAGAAAACTCTACAAGTAGAGAATATGTGGTGAAGCAATACCAGCTTTTTTTTAAGATGGTTTTGAAGTAGATGTGATGGACTGGATTTTCATTATAGGTAATTAAAGGACCACTAAATTCTCTATATTAGAAAACGCTGAAGGTCACAAGCAATCAACATTCTAGGTACTAAGGGGCACATGCATCAACCTATTTAGGAAGTGCAAATGGTGCGAATCGGTAAATTCGGCCGTTTGCACTTCCTAAATATGTATTTGGGATGCATCAAACACTTTTTCAATATTCGCATTTTTTTGCATTTCTTAAAAATGCGAATGCATTTAAGGAATCGCATTTGTGCAATTCCTTAAATGCAATGCATCAATTTAAAAAAAAATGCGAATTTTGAAATTGGAAGTGCAAATTAACACGAGGTTGTCCCTCGTGTTAATTTGCGAAAATCTTTCAAAATGCAAAAAAATGCATTTTTTACACTGTCATGTTACAGACACACATGTCCTTAGGACATGTGTGTTTGAAACATGCACTTTCAAATACATTTCAGGGGTGCAGGGGGGGGTCCTTTGGACCCCCCCCTGCACCCTTGGAATGCATCAACAAATTGCGAATTCGTAAATGCCTTCCCATTGACTCCTATGGGCCTTTCGGCCCATAGGAATCAATGGGATTTGCGAAAATGCAGTTAGGAATTCGGTATTTATTTGCGATTCGGTAAAAATTGCGATTTTTACCGAATCACAAATAAATACCGAAAAAAATGATGCATGGCATTTTGCAATTCTTAATTTGCGATTCGGTAATTTTCGCAAATTAAGAAATGCAAAATGTATGAATGATGCATGTGCCCCTTTGTCCACAGAAGAAATGGGGTGGTTACTTAAGTGCCCTTTACCACCTGGGCAGTCATGGAAAAGAAGTCTAAATCTTAACTAAACACATGCTGTGTGGGTGAATCTTAGTTTATTCAAGGCAACTTTGGCTGCTGCCACCTGGACTCTGTGCAGTCTGTTAATCAGATATTCAGACACACCTAGTAGCAACAATTTGCAGGTGTCTAGTCGGCCTAGTAAATAGATACATTATATATATTATATCTGTGGTCTCCAACAATTAGCTCATGAGCTACTGTAGCTCTACAGCTATCAATGAGTAGCTCACCTGTGTGCAGCCCAGCTTATTATATCAGAAAGCTTCTGGTTGGTTGAATTCATATACATATAACATGACTGAGATTATACAACACTAATAATATTAGTAGCTCTCAATGTGTTTCATTGAAGATAAGTAGCTCTCAGTACAAAAAACGTTTGGAGACCCCTGTAATTATATGTTTTAACTATATTCATAATCACACTGGGGATCTGGGGATTGGCCCAATCAGGTGCATACTAATCCCACTCTGTCATGCAACTCACACCGAAGTACGCCTGGTATTATAACATAAATTGGACTAACAACTAGTTCATAGCCAGAGACTGTCTTGTATATTGATGAAAGTGTGTGAGATGAACAATCTCAATTGGAAGCATAGAACAGAAGTACAGCAGCAACCAGAGCCACATAATAAACACACTATACCATGAACGCAAAGTCCTGGGGGTCCATTAGGATGGCGGGCGGATTGCCCCTGCCAGGCAGGCGGTAGCCACCGCCGGCCTGGCGGGGGCAATCCGCCCGCCATCCTGACTCAAAACACCCCCCGCCATGTTAGGATGGCATGTTTGGCCGCGGCGGACGGAAAGACCGTCCGCCGCTTTTCCGCCCCGGTCGCCTTGCGGCCGGGGCGGAAAAGGGTTTATATGGAGGCGGTGTCTATTAGACACCGCCGGCCATATTAGGATAGGCATTTGTGAATGCCTTTCCGTGGCGGCAATGCCGCCACGGAAAGGCTTGCGGGGGCCCGTTGCGGGCCCCCAGGGACTCCATAGGCATGGGGGGTACACATGGGGGGTACCTACGGTACCCCCCTGCATTTCAATGCACAACATGACAGGCACCTCGCAGTGCCTGTCATGTTGTGCATTGAAATGCACAACGTCCATTTTTTGCATTGTGTCCGGCGGTGCTTTCAGCACCGCCCGCTGCAATGCTACAAATGCGGGAAGCGCCCGCCACTGTGGCGGGCGCATAATAATAGGTAGGACGGGACCCCCGCCCTTATGTCGGGTGGTCCCATACACCGGTAGGATGACGGGCGGACAAAGTCCGCCCGTCATCCTAATGGACCCCCTGGTGTTCATGAAGATCTAAAGACCCATTATCATGTGAGTCATTGAGGGCTTCCACTTCTCCTCTGCTGCTTTCAACTCACAGGCCAACAGTGTACAAGCTTTGGTTCAAATGGGCCATTTAACTCTCCTCTGGCAGGTCCCTTCCCTTGAAGTAAATTCTGATTAACTCCAATTCTCCCAAGCCCTGCTTACCTCTTGTTGGGCTGTGCCACTGCAGACCTGAGAGTTACCAGCGCCATCTTGCTTCCTCTCCTTCTCCTCATTAGAGCTCACAATCCACCCTAAATTCCCCATGATCACCCGGTTACACAAATAGTATTTTAAATAATACACAGACAAACAGCAAGCAACTCTATTTGATGTTTCCTTAATTATAGCCACAAAAGGCCCTGGCAGCAACAAATAGCAAATACAGGGAGATAACATGATAGTGTGTGTAACCTGCAATTTCAAGGCTTACCAGGCTTCACTCCTAATCCTAATGCTGTGACAGACGACTAAAAAAAGGAATCTGAATTCTTAGAGCCAGCTGTCAATCTTGCAAATAGCAGACATGGAATAAAATCATACACTACTCACATTGAACACAATGAAACAGTAAATTAATTGCACACACAAATTACTCTGTTAAATGTAAAATTTGACTACTAAAAGACTGATTGAGATCTTGGCGATGGATTACACCACCAATTCAATTCAATTGTGACAGATATCCCTTCTGTTTAAATGTGAATCCCCTTATATCTTAAAGGATTTGTATTTTGGCGGATGGGATAGCCACCAAGATCTAAATCAGGCCCTAAGACAATTGCAAGAATGTCAACTGACTAATTATGTCTACAGCAATTTGTACTAAAGTATATGCCTTGATGCTTTATAAAAGTAAAGCAGGTTGTTACAAAAATGACATCCTGAAAGAGGTTTTTTCTTGTTGTTATGTGTACATTGGTGATTGGACGAATCACCTATCTAATCGTTCTCCTAAACAGTTGTCTGCCCCGCAACATCAGCTACACTAGAGGATGACATATTTGCCTTAGAGGAACAGATAAATTAAACAAAAAGTGATGGTTAAGATGCTTGAATCATTCTCAGCCACTGGTAATCACTCGAGCTGCAACCCAGTCCATCGTTTTTTGCCCACCTTGCCACCTGGGATTAGACCCAGCAATATACAAAATAGCCCTGATTCTGCTCCATTAGGAACAGTACAGCACGAACTGCCATGTTAGGCCCTCTTCAAATTGTAGCACGAGCAACCCAGGACTGGTTTCATGCTATTTGGGGCTCTTCAGTTTGGTGCAGCTTGGTTTCAGTGTCACAGTGAGCATGAAATGCACATCTGGGCATTTTCATCACACTTAGTGCATCCCACTGAAGTAAATTAAAAAATGATGTTTAGGATGCTTGAGTTAATCTAAGGCACTGTTAATTGCTCAAAGATGAAGACCAGTCCATAATTTGTATTACCTATGATACCACCTCAGATTACTCCCAGCCAAATGCATATCAGCCTTGATCCTGCTCCAGTTGGAACTGTCGAGCCGAAACTGCCAAGCCAGGTCCTCTCCAAATCAAAACACAAGCAACCCAAGACCAGTTTGCCCTTGCTGGTGCTCTTCAGTCTGGTGCAGCTTGATTTCAGTGGCACAGTGGGCATGGGTTAATGTTTGGGAATACCGTCCCACTTATGATGGAGCTCTGAATTAAACAGAAAAAATGATGGTTGTGATGCTTGAATTAGTCTTAATCACTGGTGATTACTCTGGGCCATATTTTAGTCGATCATTTTACCCACAATGCCTACTCGGATTAGACCCATCCATAAGCAAATCAGCCTTTTTTTTAAGTTAAAAATTATTTTATTAAAATGAAGGATTGCAATAATGTAAAAGGTAGAATATTAGCATGAGGAAAATAATTACATACAATATATCACTGTAAAGTGAATAAAGAAGAGAAACCTAAGTAAAATACAGTCAGCTATAGCATATACAAATAAGAGAGCAATATTATATAAAATATCGGTTTAGAAAGGAAACTTATGTGATATACAAACATTTGCACTATAAAATACAATTTAGGATAAACTACATCATAACAACATGAGGGAAGTCATGGAGGTTTAATTACTTCTTGTTGGCGGGGATTATGAGACAGAGAACGTCTGGCGCTCATGTCAATGAATGTCGTGACAGGTGACCACAAGTTTAAATGGATCGTTGCCATGTGTAATGGGTATACAAATGTTGTATCCTGTCTGTGATTATAACAAACAGCATACCACCATGCCTGATAAGATAATTTAGTAAAGTCTTTCCAATTTTTGGTCACTTGTTAAAAGGCCACTGTCAATAATGAATCTATGATCTTAACATTAGAGTTACAACCTACCCAAATAGGGGACAAACTTACTAAAAAGATATGTGGTAGAGATATGCAAATCATCCTTGATTCTGCTCTAAAAGAAACAGTCTAGCCCAAACTGCCAAGGCAGGTCACTACCGTGCCTGAACACAAGCAACTCAAAACTTGTTTTGCCCTAGTTGGAGGCTCTTCATTTGGGTGCAGCTTGGTTGCAGAGGCACAGTGAGCATGGAACCTATGCCTAGACATACCATTGCAACAAATGTTTTTTTTAGAAATGTTGTGAGCTGTTTATAAAGAGATACTACTAGGTGTTAATATGTCAATTTAAATAGTATGTACATAAGATATAGAGGGATGCACCACCAACAGGACCTTTAAAAAAAAACTCTTTCTTTAGCCAAACTGTTTTAAATTAATATTTTAGCTTAGTAATAAAAGGAAAAAACTGCCAATTTGTATTTTTCCTTGGCATACTATATGACCTGTCCTACCTTAAAAGACATTTAGCTACACAGTGGCAGTTTTAGTTGAACCTGAGAACTATTTTTACTATGCTTAGGCTGGAAGTTCATTGACATTGAACTTGATTGGTAAATTCTACTATTTTGTTTCAACAGATTGGCTTCTGCCAAACATTGACACATTTCCGAAGTATCATATCAGACGCCGAAACAAGAATCATGGGAAATGGAGTGTCTTTATTCCATATCAATTTCCTAACATTCCAGTCCACGATGTCACATGCGTTTTCATTTTGCCTTGCAACCTTGTATCATAGCTTTACACTTAACTCCGGACGCAAGGAGAATATTTGCAAAACACCCAGACCAAATATGCTACCTACACAAATGACTCTATCTATTCACAACTATTTAAGGTAATTTAATTAACTCTGTACAGGATTGCTACATACAGGTATCTTATATAGTTATTCAGGGGGTTATCAAGTAAGCAAGGCATTCCTATTAACATGACGATATCCTGAATCCCAATGACAGGGCTTTAATAATGTCATCTGAGAGATTTAACTACTTGAGAGATCCTCAGAATTTACATGCAATAGATAGGATCCTAATGAACTAAAAATTGGTCTCTGTGATGCGTATTTACTTGTGTGCCTGGAGTGCATTAACATAGCGCTATAACCTCAAAAAAATATGCATCTGTGGGCGGATGCCCTCTTTCTATTCCTCCTTTAAGTGATAAGAAGGTATTCTGTTAGAGGTTTGCTTTTCCACAACAATGTCAACAGTTAATGAACTCAATTAACTTGAAGATTCGAATCTACAGTTTTTAACACATCACACATTCATCAAACTATGCTGTTTGATTCTGTTGTTGAATAGCTATCATGTTACACCTATGTGGCATCTGGCAAACAGAGAACAAAGGTAACTTCCCAAGATAAATGTAAAGGTTACAGAGCTTATGATCTAAATATGTATGATAACAGTATTTGTATCTCTCATTGTATATTAATCCCCCTCACTATCATGCAATGTACAGAACCTTAAGGCTATAAATAGACCTCCATAGAACAAACTGTTATCAGACATGAGCGGACGTTAATTACTTGAAAACAGTTGATATTCCAGTTGATACAGAGTCTTTTCCACCACATGTCATAAAATGTGCAGCCTTCACAAGGTCTGCAAGGCTTTGAGGCTTGCTCATTTTGTTTTAGATATACATGATCAGAACTACCTTAGTTTGCATCTTGCAGCTTCTTGGTAGTTTTCCACAGTGGTGCAAAGAAGATCAAGTTAGGGTCTGCCCGGTCAAGGTGCAATACTCTAATTTGTTGTATTTTCTCCAATGGGAAGAACCTAATCCATTCCAGTGCAGGCCATCAGATGTTCCAGGCATGTGAGTAGTAAAGAGTGGTCCACAGTGGTCCACCATGTGAAACCTCTCAGATATTACCCACATGATTAACTCTGAAGGTGAACCATCATCTCTCATTGAGAGTAGTTCTTCGATAAAAATCAACTATTGCTTCTATGCCCCTTCGGGGCCTACATTCTGACTGGAATCCACTAAAGACTGGACTTGCTTGCCAACCTCCCTCTTGAACACGTTTCTACAAATGGAATTTTTGAAATGGATGTATATGGATCTGAATTCATATCTCTAAATCATAGACACACTGCAAACTGCGTAATGGACTCCAGGATGCATCCATTGCAGATAAACATTACTGATGCAAAACAGATTTGTCACCTGAATCAACACATTAGCCTTCAAAAATGCCATGGAATAACGATGATCCTGGCAACTGGAGGGTTCTCCTCAATGCAACCTCTCTTTAGTACCAACTGATCACAATTGTATCATCAAGGAACAATACCACTCAATTGCAAAGCTCCGGAGAGAGAATCAGACTGCCCTCTGTAACTGTAAAAATGACAATGTCCTTCAATACGTTTAGTATATTGCAATGTCGAAGGCAGTTCTAGCTATCAATCTCCCACAATGATTGTTTGCTCTCAGAGTCATGCTCTTATATATTTACTATTCAACTGTGCAGTCTATGCAGATCTTTGTAATGTCTGTTTCAAGACATCATTTTTTTAAACCTTTCATAATTTCACTCATGAACGCTTTGATGTTTTCTTTGTGTGAAGGCATTTTCTACTTTTTGCAAAAGGCCTCCTCTGCGACATCATCGCTTTTCATATTGAATTAATCTGTACAAATATTGTTCGACCTACAGATTACATCTCGGTTAATGTATGCTTGAGCGATATTATTTTCAGTGATATTTTTTTTAAATGATCAACCAATTATACTCTCCCTGACAAGTATCCGTACACATTGATAACGGACCATCAACTGAACATCAGATTGCATCATGGCCCAATGACAAATGTCCTGCAACATGCACATTCTTTGCAACTACTTTAAAATCGAAGTTTAAATCTAACAGATTCGATTTTACATTTGTGTAAGTGCATCAAACCTAAAGTTGAGACTCACGCAGAGGGCAAGCACTCTTGAGACAACAACCATTTCTTTAGGATGAATCTTGAACTGTTATCATTAAAAATGTATGATTTGTAAATAGAAATTTTAACATCAAAGGGTTCTTTACTGGACGTTGCATAATTCACACTCTAATATACCCGAGTACAATTCATTCTATCGCCAATGAAAACAGTTTACGACTAATGTATCAAACTCCATGGAGTATCTAATCTTCTCGTTCCCTCCTCCTTCATTCTTTATGCTTAAACTTCATAATTCGTCAATTTTGTCAGGATAGTTAACCCTGCCCCCATCCATTGCAAACCTCCTGTACTTGTCAGATGTCACAGGCCCGCTGCGTCCTTGTCCATTAGTACTGGTACAGCACAGAGGGTTCTGCTGTCTTGATTATAAATGATGCCTTTTAAACAACATAGAATGGTATCCACTGCCTCCTTGTGATCCTTGCATCAAAACCTTATGTACTGTAGACTCACATGGGAGACTGGTACTAGCATGAGTATTTCTTCACTGTTCATCAGTACATTGCTGTTCAATCTATATATCAAGATACTGCAGGGATTACTACTTAAAATAGTCTTATTTGTACATCATCACTCTGACGATACTAATATGGAACACTATTTAAAAGTACCTGCCTTCTGTGTCACCATTAATAACTATGCAGTATGACTGTTTTTGAACTCGGCACATAGACACAAATCCTTCTGTTTAAGATGTGCATCCTTCCCGTGCAAATCTGGCTCGCCAACCTCTCCATGTGAAAAATAACACTCACTCTAGAGCCCATGAGCAAACGGGGGGATTCACACTCAGCACTCACAGCTCATTCATTATCCACAATATAAGCATTTCTGTCTCTATCCCATATCAAATACACCTACATAACATAAGCTATTCGCTACACCTTCCGGATACAAACTATTGTGTACACAAGAGTACTCTGTACAATCGACTGGGACAACAGTATCTACACTCCTAAAACCCACTCTTCTTCTACTGAAAGAGCCATTTGGAGGGGTGGGGGAGTTTTATATAGCGCAAACTGGACCCAAATGTATCAGAGAGCTTTACATGAGCACCAGTTACATTACACATTGACACATTCATTTTTGGTAGAGATTTAGGGCCAGATGTAGGTAATCCCAATTTACCTATTCTTAAATACCGAATTTTACCGATTCGGTATTTAAGAATAGGTAAATGGGATGTAGATAAATTTTCAGTAAAAATTACCGAATCGGTAATTGTCATTCGTTCCTATGAGCCTGAACCATAGGAATGAATGCCAATTACCGAATCGGTAAATACCGATTCGGTAAAATGGGAGAAACATTCAAGGGTGCCAGGGTGTCACTTTGACACCCTGTTGCACCCCTGAATCGTGCTTGTGTGCAGATGTGGCACACATGTATGTCTGCCACATGGCACAGTTGAAAATGCACAGATTTGCATTTTCAAAGATATTCCTTATTTACCACCAACTTGTAGTTGGTGGTAAATAACGAATCCTAAAATGTGAAAAGCACTCATTTGAGTGCTCCCTACATTGCATATTCGGTAATTTACCGATTCTGTATTTTAAGGAATCCGTAATTTACCGATTCCTTAAAATATCGAATCGGTAAATTACCGAATTTGCAATTTAGGTCACCTACATCCCAAATGCCGAATACTGGTCGGTAACGGCCGAAATTCGGTAATTTCGGCCGTTACCGACCGGTATTCGGCCACCTAAATCTGGCCCCTAGTGATTTGCCCAAATTCGCAGGATGTTGAGCGTCCCTGCCAAGACTAGAAGCTGTTCCCCCACCTTCCAGGTCGAGCGCTCTAGCTGTTAGGCCACATCCTTTCCCACATTACATGCCGCCACACGCTCCATCTCTATGCTCGTTCCATTCTAACCTAAGTACACTGCCTGACACTAATTTCCTCAAAACATTCATTGTCAGGATGGCAAGTGTCTGTTGCCCATAGTTCTTCATTGCAAACCCATGAACGGACAGAAATGTTCAACAAGAGAAATTGTTCAATGAGAAGTAAAGCACTTCTATTACAACTATCACACCCACAAGAGGATTGCTAGGAGCTACATCGATGTCAGTATTTCTCTGTGTATAGACTTTATTAAACCGCAGAACATCTGAGTGAAATCTAGAGTTAAGTGTCAATGCACGCAATGTCACTTGCAGGACTCCCGGCCCCGTACTATGTGGGGGTGCTCAAGAGTCAATGTTCTGGGAGCAAGTGTATGAGGAATGGATAATGCATTGGAACTGGATTTGGAAGGCCATTCACATGTGGCCCTACTGGAGAGATGCATGGGTAAGACCAACTCCTATGTTAAGAATATATTTTCTTTTTTCCTCAGTAGAACACTCTAAATCCTTTCGAAATGCAGAAAAGAAACTGCGCCATTGATGCATGAATGGTTATGTAAAGTAACACATTGGTTGGATGTATACTTTCAGAATATTTGGGGCACATTTCATGAATGTCTTGAGATTCACCATGTCTGCAGGAACATCAGGACTCAAAAGCATCTCTGTCATACTCACTCTGCCCTCTAGGTTTTCATTACTTTAAACACCTGTGGCGCAGCAGCCATAGTTGCCGACTCGGGAGCTGGGGATCCTGGTTTGAGTCTCGGCATTGCGCAACATCCTTCCATTCTGGAAAAATCACTTGATCTCCCCGTGCCCATCGACAGCACCTGAATACCCTCACGGGTGATAAGCCGTGCTATATAAATCTACTGACTTAACCTGAAAACATTGGGTAGTGGGGGAATTGGGAAGAGACGCTCCAGCTGAGATGATGGACTTCTGGTTGCACCAATGATGATTCCAACTGCTGCTTAGCAAAAACTACCTCTGATCCTAGAAAATAAAAGATTAGAGTTAGAATTTCAGCTATTTCTTTAGGAATACTTATAGGTAACCTGTTCATAATTGTATCTTTTCTAGAATTGTCATTCATCAAGTGTTCTCTGCGTTGTAAAACACATCTAGGTAATCTGTAAATCGAGCTCTGGGTTTCTTACTGAACATATGCACGTACATCAGACACTCATTTGTAAAGAAAATGTTTTGTACTGGATCTTTTGCCGTTCAGAGTGTAGGAACTGTAATAAAAAATGTTTCATGCAAGGATGACGGATTACTTTTCTCTATAAACCAATCCAGGTAATTTGAAAGTGGTCTCTGTCTTTTCTCTAATCTTTCTCAATATTCAAGCAGAGAAACAAATGATGCATAGTCTCGAGAGCAGGACAGCTATCCATAAGACACTAAGGGCCAGACGTAGGTGGCCAATTACCGGTCGGTAACGGCCGAATTCGTCCGTTACCGACCGGTAATTGGTAATTGGATTTTGAGATGTAGGGGGAAAAAACAGGCATTTTCAGTAATTTTACCGAATCGGTAAATATGCCGGTCGGTAAAATTACCGAAAATGCATTTTCGGTATGTAGGTGCCAAGTTGTACATTGACACAGGGCTTTGAAAATCGGTATTTTACCATGCAATACAATTGCATGGTAAAATACCGATGCAGGTGTACATGCACATCTGTGCATGTACACCTGTGCCATGTGGCACACATACATACATACCCTAAGGGCATGTATGTGTGCCACATGGCACACAAGCCTAACACAGGGGTGCCAGAGGGAATTTTACCGATTCGGTATTTAAGAAGTGGTAAATATGAAGGGGGGAGATGTAGGTATTTCCAGATGTGGAAATACCGAATCGTTAAGGTTCGGTATTTACCGATTCTGTAATTACAGAATCGGTATTGCCCATTGATTCCTATGGGCTTCACAGCCCATAGGAATCAATAGGAAATACCGATTCGGTATTTCCAGATTCGGTAAATACCGAACCTTAACGATTCGGTATTTCCACATCTGGAAATACCTACATCTCCCCCCTTCATATTTACCACTTCTTAAATACCGAATCGGTAAAATTCGGTATTTAAGAGGTGGTAAATATGAATTACCTACATCTGGCCCAAAGTGAGAACAGCAACGAGTTTCAAAATGTTCGTTTTAGCAAGGTCCAAAGGGGAGATATTGACACGAATCCAAATGAACTCGAAACATTCATGCTTCATACTGGGACCCTAATTAGTCTTTTAATGGTCACAAGTCTTAGTAAAACATCCATCTTGGGTGACTACAGGATTATGGCAAATTATCCAAGTAAAGTATGAGCAAATCTGTTAAGAGTAACTCCAGGAAGTGGAGTCATCTTCAAATATTTATTTCTTACATCAACATAAGCAGCACAGCTTCATCACAGTCTTAATATCTCTCTCTCTCTACTCTTAGTGTTTCATTGTCATGGTACTCTCGTGACTCATGGCTCAGAATTGAACCTCAGAGAGCCAATGGCACGAAAGTTACAACACATTTTCCTTGGAAGGAAAGGGAGAAAGAAAAAAAATATATAATAACAACTAAATAAATAAATAATTGTATATGCAAGTGTATATCATAGATTGCCACATCAAAATACAACAAATGTGTCGAAACAACAGAGAACAATCTCAGCAGAATACATATTTAGTGAAAATTGTAGTAGAATGTCACAGGATATCTATTTGAGGGTTAACACCACCAATCCCACACCCATAATGGTAACAACCCAATCACTTCAAATGATAGTCTTTGTTGTAAAGTGCCCCCCACCTTTTTCTGCCAGATGCTGTGGTAATTGATCTGAAAGGGTGCTGGGTTCTGCTAAGCAGTCCTAGCACCAGTGATCTTGCCCTTAAACTGAAAATGTGAATTGGTACACCCAATTGGCAAGTACTTTTGCAGCCCTGCAAGGCCCTAGTACATGGTTCCTGTGGTACCCATGACAGGGATGTAAAAGAGGTACCAGGACTGCAGCGCTTATTGTGCTACACCCTGAGTGACCCAAGTAAAACCGAATTCTGCAGGTCTGCCATGTCAGCCCTGCACGAGCAACTTGCCTGCTCCAGTTCGACTCTGCACACACCAAACGGGACAGGGTCACCTCCCTGCATCTATTATATGTCAGTCACCCCTAAGGCAGGCCTCCTATATCACAGGATGCAGGGTGCATTATATTATATGTGTGTGAATATATGTGCAAGCATATATTGCCCTGTGGTAGCATTCTAAACGTAATTCTACCGTAAGTGTCCAACGGTCCATCGGATAACATGAGCTGGCATATGAGCATTACCTAAATGTCCAGCTCCATGATGGCCCAGCTGATTTCTTATGTGTTTGGTGTCAAACACTGTGGGTTTCAACCCCCAACCAAGTTAACCCAGTGTTCTCGTGCCTTGGCAGGCTTTTTCGAAGGTTTGCCGCAAGACAAAAGTTTGACCTCATGCTGGGGAGTTTGTGCCGCTTCCAGAGGCCAGAGACAAAGACCTGCTTTAGCAGGAGGTGACACCTTCAACCATACAGGATGGCTAGTGATTAGAGCTGTGCTACAGTGAGCCGCAGAGGCTTCACTTGCACCATTGGACAAAAGAACTTGTCCCCCATTTGAGCACAAAACCTCACCCTGAGGAGTACAGTTGAGGATGATTGTGGCCATCTTGAATTTAGGCTAGAAATCAAGTCTGACTAGATTTAGTGACATACACCCACAGGATATCGTCACTGCTGATGCAGATTACCTGAAGGACTAGATGCCAATTAGCTACTAGTCCCCACTCCCACTAACACACCCTAAATCCAGGATTTAAAGGGCATCCCAGACACCAGAACCTTAGATTTGATGTGATAACAAGAAGAGACCCGTCTCCACGACAAGGCAGGACTCAACGAAGGTGGGCTCTAAGCTATGCACCAGTGGTAGCCACCCTGCACCAGTTGGATTTTGACTCGACCAAGGCAAGAGGCCAGTTCCAAAGGAAGGTGAACCTCTCTGCAAACTCTGGACTTCACAATATCTCCCTTGGGTTAGAGGTACAGATCCCCTACAGTTGGCAGGCACAAACAGCTAAGTCCATGCCCTGGAAGTCCTGTTCACCGAGCCATCTGGCATGGCTCCTCAAAGTCCTTGGGCAGGTGGCTTCTGGGAATTGTAGTCCAAACCCCCAGCAAGGCTCAGCTTTCTACAACATTCCCCTGGTCCTCTGGATAAAGATTTCCTCAAAAGGAGTGCTGGCAGATACCATGGCTTGTTGGTCATCAGTCCGACAACAACCTGGTTTACTCAACGCTTCAAGATAAAAGATTCACCTGTACGAATGACTAGCCACCCCTGTGGTTCCATCGTACAGGTCTTGCATTTGTTTTACCCTCTCTTGGCATGCCTGCCAGTTACTCTGGCTGGGAATCCGGTTCAGCACCATAGATAGCTAAGACCACCTCTGCACCCGAGTCCCCCGTGCCACGTAGCTTGGATCTGCCTGGATCTCTTGTTCCAGGGCCAGCTCCATGCTTGAGTTCTAAAGCGTTTTGCTCAACTCACCCTGCAAGCCCCTTTTTACTATGGTAACCATTTTAACACCGCAAGCCTGATTGACAGCTCTGTTTGACAGCTAAAGTGCACCTCTGCATCCCGCTGCCCAGAGCCTGGTAATATTATGCTAGCTGTCATTAACTGGTCTAGGGGCTCACAAGACCTTAACTCCAAGTGGGTTCAGTTGAACTCACTCTCTAAGTAATCTATTTTCCCATTGACAGCAAAATGAATGTTTTCACATTGTAAAGTACTGATTTAATGCTTTAAAATTGATAACTCTGGTTACACAGTATGTGTCTAAAAATGTGTACAAATCAGAGCTATTTTTATAAATTGGTGTCAAATTTCTCTCGAATTGTGTCAATTATTTATTGTCTTTGTTGGTGATGTGAAATGCTTAACACTGGTTCTTCTAAGTATCCTGTCTGCTCTTTGCCACTCTACCAGGACTGAGAGAAGGTGTACTGAGGGGTCCACCTTTGTGTATTGTGCTAGTATTACATGGTAAGGCACCCCTTCCATACCATATAATACTTTCACCTTGCAACAGTCTTCAAGATATAATGGTTTTCTCCTGTACTGGGAGCTACTATGAACCTCCCCTCGATTGATTCCATATTCGCCCGCCAGCCAATCAGTATCCCCCAGAGGCTCCTGCGATGGTGGAATAGACAATGAGGCTTCAGCAGTGTAATCACTCATTACATCTTTTCATCTGCAATTAGCTAACCCTGACATGCTCCATACTTCATCATCACCTAGTACAACCACATTCTTCTTCACTTGAATTATGCGTTTCAGGCGTACATACTTGATGCGCTTTAGGTGACCAAACAGGTTTTCTCACAAAAACGAGATCACCCACATTCCATTTCCATTCACACACACCATGCTTTCCACTAAATTATTTCTCATACCCCTTTTGGTAATTTTAGATTACACCTAAATCCACATCAATGGCACCTCTCCTATAATCCAACCATGATGGATTAAGCTTGGTGCCAGCCATGGCAACCTAGATAAGAAGTCAGCGGGCACATTTCTAGCACCCGTTATGTATTTATTTGCAGAGTTTTATATAGCGCTGGCTAGACCCAGAGATATCAGAGCGCTTAACATGAGGATCATATCATGTACTCAACACGATAGCTGAATTCAATCAAACTCTCCTTCCATCTCTTGATGTGTGGCATTGTGTTCTCAATATCACTACAGCCCAGCAATTGGACCAGAGGCTCATGATCTACTGTAAACACGAATGGGAAGACCCACGAGAAAAACCTAAAATGATGCAATGCCCACATGCATGCCTATTCAATTGGATAAATAAGCAATGCCCACCCACCAGTAAATCCATCATTGTTTAATTATATTTTCTGCCACAGATTCTTTTATTTTTCTCCGCTGAGTTATCGTGCCTACCATAGATGGAATTTAACCTCTATTTTACTTTTCCTCAGACCCTTTAAGAGAGCGTGAGGTAGAGGCCACCCCTTTTTCCTCACCATCTGTCACCTGAGAAAAGACCATCCCCAACCCTTTCAGGCTGGCATCGGTCATAAGAATTATCTTCTTGGAGACCTCAATATGTCCCAGGGTGGGCATCTTGGGAATACCTTCTTTAACAACTTTGAAAGCTTTTTCACAATCTCTAGGCCATTCAAAACGTACACCTTTCCTGAGCAATAACACTGGCAAAATTGGGGATGAATTTGAAGTAATACTCCACCAGGCCCAAGAAACTGAATTCACGCCAAATTTGCATTTTTCCTTTTTAAACGTAATCCTGCTGTCTCTGAATCTTGTCAACACGTGCCTCAAACTGTTTCCTACCATACAATTAGATGTCATCTTGGAAAAACATGATTGAATCAATCCCCTTCAACACATCCCTCATAGGCTGTTGAAAACAGGCTGCCGCTGAGGCCCATCCAAAATGTAACCTTATGAACCTAAATGCCTCTAGAGGTGTGACAAAATATGAGAGTTCTTTTGAGTCTTCATGCCATTGCGCTTGGTGGTATAAAGCACGACCGCTTTAAGAAAAACATGCTGCACAACTGTCCAGACAACTCCAAGAGAGAGAATACCCTCGCCATCTCATTAAACGAGCATGGAAACGGGCTTCCACTAATAATCGGGAAGCACTTTTGGAGAAGAAAATTGAAAAACCATCATCAGAGAGACTAACTTTTTTCAGCACTTTCAGCGTCCTTTCGAATCAAATCCAGAAAACTGTCAGACGACATTGGAACATTCTGAATGTGGCACAGACTGCAGTTCCACTACCTCTCTTTTCCTTTAAAAGAGCTCCTAATCTACGTGACACCTTGGTTCACACTAGGCCAAGAGTGCAGACAACAGATGTCAGCAACACACTGTGGAATCTTCCGCCTGTGCGAGGTCATTATCCCTGCGGATCATGTAGCGCATGCCCACAGACTTACAAGACAGACCAAGTGGACATAGGCACAGGAAGACCGTGGTTGCTAAAGAAACACACTAATTGCAACACGGAGGGTGTCATATATATGATAACCTGCCCTTGTTCACTTAGATATGTTGGTCATACTACTCGGAAAATGAAAGTCCGAGTAAGCGAACACAAGAGTACCATCAGACGTCAAAAACAGTCCACTTGCCTGACTAGCCACTTTCTTTCTACTAAATATCAGGCAGAGGACTTGCGGTGGGTGATATTAGAGCACCCGTATATTCCACCGCACATCAGTGATATCTCAAGGTTCCTATTCGTGAAAGAACAGAAGTGGATTTTCAAGCTTCAGTGCGATACTAAAGGCCTGAATGACGCCATCCCTTGGGTCTCCCTGTAGCCCTAACCATAATCATTTATGATACTATGATATATGGTTTCCTGTCAATATCAGTTGTTCCACTCTGACCTCTTGTCTTTTGATAATACACAACTGTACCATTAAACTATGGATATTCGTGATTATAAGTACCATCTTACCTACATTTATAACCCTACACTAACACTGTTAGGTATGCCTAGTTACACTTGTAGCGCTTAGCAATTCTGCCTACTCAGTGATCCTCCAAGGGAGTATGCGCATGTGCGCAACAATAGTGCAAACATTGCTATTAACCACTGTGTACATTAGTATCAATTTGATTAGAGGAAGAAGAAACAATTTATTAGAGCAGGTATCTGCCTCTGCTCGGGACTTCTCTATTTCTTATTTATATGCCCTTTAAAGCTATACACAGCTCGTGCACTGTGATCTATGATAAACTTAGTATTGCGCATGCGCGGAGAAACAATAACTATTCTCTTAGCGCGCGCGTTGATCAGCATATGGGCACACATGCGCGGAGAAATAACAACTACCCTTTTAAGCATGCGTGTTGACCAGCATATGGGCGCTCATGAACAAATACAACAGCTTAGTGCTGCTCAGGCGCAGGGAAAGCAACACTGTCCTTGTGACATGCGCGTGGGCTAATATAGGCGCGCGCCGCCGAGGCTCCGTTGAATGTATTTCAGCACATGCGCTGTGCAGACTATGAGGAGAGTAGTGCATCCAACCTACAACCTAATGAGCATGCGCGAAAGAGCAAGAAAAAATGGTGATTTAGCTCTTAATTGGCCGTTTTCAACAGTTAATTTGACCAATCAGTACCAGTATAAAAACGGAATAGGCTGTCCTGTCGGTACCTCCACTTCCTCTCGGATGACTGAGAGAGGTACCGACGGACAGGTGAGTCCTTGGGGTCTATGGAGTTTGCTCGTATTCATCCCCTTTTTGATGAAAAGAACAGGCTTTTTCATTAAGTTTTTCATTAAGTTGTAGTAGCCTTTGGTTTTATGCTTGACTTTGGGTTTTTTCTTAAAAAACATCGGTTTATCTCTCCCCCTTGCATATTCACCATTTGTCACCTTGTGGTGAGTTAAAGTAGGACAAGAGGGGCTGTCACATGTTGCCATCTCTAACTAAACATTGGCAAAATCACTTGGATATCCTTATTTAGCAATAGATATGACATATGCTGATACTTTACAATCGGTTCATGTTCTGATGGTGTGTTGTCCATTACTTTGTAAATTAGGTTTTTATGTAAAGCCAGTGAGCTAGCCACACTGTACGTTTTCAATGTGTGTCTCCTTCTTTGCAAAACAGAGCGGGGCCTCAATTTCCCGAGTAGGTTGCCGGGTGAGGTGAGGTCTTCTCCCACATAAAGCTGGGTGAGTATCTCAGTAGAGGGTAATGCCTCTCTGTGTGAGAGATATAATACTCTAGAGTTGCTGCTAAGTATAGAGTACTTATGCATGTGTGTTGTCTTTACAGTTTCTGTGTGTTTTAAGAGGCAATGTGTATATATATATATGTAAATTGTAAGTTCTTCCTTTTATGTCACTACAGGAAAAGAAAATTTAGTTCTCCTGGATACATTGGGGCTCCAAGGTCCATTGAGATTCCTGTATTGTAAAGTATCAAACATTCCCCCCTTTTTTCTCACTACACTATGTACTAATTGCAGTAGCTGTTCCACCTTTGGGTCCTGAAGAAAGCCGGACAATTGTTCCATATGGCTGAAACATGTCGACCGTCCTGCACAGCGCCACTTTGTAGTTATTAATTTCCACTACAGGGCGTGCTTTTAATTTTGACACTTTAACAATCTCCATTAAACATATTTTTTGTTTGAGTAGTCAATTTTACCTTCACTTTCACTAGAGCACTGCACTTCATCCTTTCTACTCTCCGAGCATTATCTTGGCTAGAGTATCTCTAAATGATCCATACCCGCACCGTCGCCTGATGGTTTGGGCGGTATTTGGATTAAGTACCAACTCCCACATGACGATACTCCGCCAACAAGTGTGGTCTGATGGGAATTTCTCAGCCAGATATGACTCGCCTTGTATAGTATGCTGTCTCTTCTTTCCATAGTTTTTGTATAACAACACACAGTGTTTGACCAGGTATCCCCGTTTTGTGATTTGTGATGCAGCAGTAAGATCCATTACACTAAACACACATGCAGCCTTCAGAATCGCCAAGGCTTCAGCAATATTATGTGGGGGCTGGTGATCAAGCTCCATGCATTGATTAAGGTCTCAGCTTATTGCCATTGTCTTTGGAGCCAACCATTCGGAGGACTTTATCTCCTCAGTCACTCCCATGTGAAACAGTTTGCCTAGTTGTACTTGCATGGGTTTCAACATCAGATTAGGTACCCTCCTCACCTTGTGTACAACAGGTTTAGCATTCTTCTTCAGAACAATCCTGTGTTTAAAATCCTTCAAAAGACGAAGTTGCTGTCTAAATACATCAGGCAATTCTTGTACCACATGAAAATCTTAACCAACAATCGCAATCAAAAGGATTGTAACGATGTGGGTTCATCCTCGGGGTCGATCCAATGCTCAATAGGTCCACCTCTTGATAGCCTCAATTCTGTATGCCATAATAGAGCAGAATTTTAAGGTGATCAAGTCAGGGAAGGAATGGGAGGGAACAGCAGGGAGGAAGACCTGAAATATGAACAACACACTATCAATAAGTGTAGATTTATCCACCTGTGCAAAACATATCATGAATGCCTTAATGTACCTGTAAACAATAATAAAGTCTATGTGTCAACACTTAAAACTGAGTCCATCTTCATGTAGATAAACATTAGTATAGGTTTTATGTAACACCGCTCGCTCTTCCATAACGAGTGGCTTATAACCTGGAAAGGATACCTCATTTAACTGTAACAACAAAGAAAAAACAAGATTGGTAACACGTCCATTCTCCAATAACTGCTCTCTCTTCCCTCAATTATGAATCTTTCCTTTGAAATGTTATTTGATGTACCCACTTAACACTAAATAATGCCTTGCATCACAAGGAGTGAACTTTAACTTGACAGGACTCATGTTGAACCCTGTTAAGAAACGGCAAAGAATAAATGCAGGTTAACAAAAAGCGTATTACCACCTCTTCGGTTTTGGAGCCGTATTTGTGGAAGTATAAGATGATGGGGTATTTCGTCATAACCCTAGGATAGTCTGTGAATGCCTAGAAATGGTAGTCTGAATAATGCGGCTCAAGAAATGTCTCGTAGAATTATTTGCACTGAAACTCTGTAATGCTCATTGTACCCTTAGAATCCGAAAATATCCATATATGGAGGAAATCCTAGCCCCTCAGCAAAAGTCAGTATATATTTTAGAACCAAATAGTGTGATCCAATAATCCCAAGAACAGCAAGTTCTTGTTGCACCGCACTGTCTCCAAGCGCACTCATAGATTGGGACATTCACCATGCAGAAAAATCAAAACAACACTCCAGACCCCCACTCATTGATCAGAGCACAGTGCATGGAGTGACTTAAAATACTAACATGAAAAAAGAACAAAAAAGAATCAGAAAAGTGTGCAAGCACCCTTACGATACTGGGAAAATATCACCACAAATTTCTGCAGTGCTTCCACTGGCCTTGTAACTGGAATAATCTGCCCTGCCTCGATGTCTGAAGCCATTTAAATACTTCCTGGTTAAACTTTTAAACATTGAATAGGTTCCTCTTCCTGGTTCAATAGGAAGCAGTGGAATCATGGGAATTGTAGTCTAAATTCCCATGTATACTTCCCTTTACATGTAATTTCATGCTTCACTTACTTTAAGGAACAGCGAAACCACCCTGGTGAGTTCACATGGCGATTCTGATGCGGCTCTTTTCTTAGAAAGCAGGTTAGTTGCGCTTTGTCTATGTGTCCTAGCAGAGTGCGTAACAAGGACCTACTCTGGAGAAAAGAATATTGAATAATACCTAAATCCATCTGATGACGCCACCCAAGAACATTGTAACCCTGGGCGAAGAACTACGCTCCGTTCGCGGAGCTTGCGGAGTTTCGGCAGCTCCGCGTTCCGCGGAGAACGCGTAGCTGTCGATTACTCCGCGATCCGGTGCGTAGCGTAGTTCTCGCGCGCTGAATAACATTATCGCGTGCGCGGCAATGGCTTACCTTCGTTCTGCGTTCGTTTTTTCCTGGTCGTGTGTGCCACCATGTTTGGAAACACTCTCGCACAGTCCCGTGCGACTGTGCGAACGCGATAACGTCATTTGGAAATAAGGGAACGCAAGCGGGCGGGACAAACCTCTTTGAGTAACTTAGCGCGCTAGCTATCTCGAGCATGCAGGCAGCGCCCCGAACACGCGCACCGCGCTCCCGAAGACGAAAAACGGCGCGCGAACGGGTCTAGCAAGCTACTACGCATGTCCGCGGAGCTACGTGTAGCTCGCGGAGTGCAAGTGCGTCTTCGCGTAGCGTCGCGGAGTGCGGCTACGCGAACTACGCCCAGGGTTAGAACATTGTCACCTCGTTTAGCCATTTAGAATTTTCCCACGGTCTCCCAGGCTTTACAATTAATGTTCATAACCTTGTAACCAATGACATGGTTTTCAACCTCCATACCCTTCCAGGTTTATGTCAGGTGATTTACTATGATGTATTCACACCCATGTGTTCTCTTCCAGTTCTTATCACCAACCAGGGTGAGCGAGGAAGCTGAATCAGCTAAAACGATAAGATTCTACCCACCAATCTCAATCTCACACTCAGGCATTTTGATCTGGCCCCCGTCAATCACACTTTCCACCTGTTTGGTACCTCCGGAAATGGGTCCCTCTTGCAAATTACTTTTTGACTGATCTCAGACATTTTCATCACCTTATGTATCTCAGTATTTTTACAAATGCAAGCAAAGTGCACTCTTTTTCTACAACTCAGACAAAGAGGATTACGAGCATAACAATTTGGATTATTCGACAAATGAGTGGAACTGCCACACTTAAAACATTTGAACTTGAAGTCATACCTAGGTTGTGGAGCAGAATTCCTTATTTCCTTGCAGCGGAAAACTTCTTTCCACCAACAGCTATGAGGATATGATTCAAAACAACCATTTCCATTTCTTCCAGGGCAATAATGGTTCACCACAAACACTGTGGAGACTGTGCTTGTTCTGCATTCTGTCCATCAATTATTGTTTTTGCATTTGCCATCCCAGAAACAGCCATACTTCAGAACCGGCAAAGGTGAAATCAAACCATAAACTAAAGAAATCGACTGGCAAAACAAACTAAAACAACTATTCAGAAATTAACAAACCAACATAACAGATTAAGATAACAACAAAGTTAAGGAATCCCACTAGCACAAGAAGAACTTCCAAATCCACTGTAATAATTCCACCACACGCATAGGCAACAACCAGGTAATTCAGGTTTTTATACAGTCCTTAATAGACTTCAATGACGCGGCAAGGAAAACAAAATATTCAGCAATAGAAATCTGTTGCAGTCTAGTTGTTGATGACACAGCGGAATGACGTGGCTGTGCGACGCACCACCTGACACCTGCAGGCTGTCGGATAAGCTCCAAAACCACAGCTAGACACGCTTACAGCTTCAATCAGCATGCAGGCCACCAAGGTGGCTTCTTTCTTTGCTGCACATGTACAGGTCCAACACACGCCGCAGCAGATTCTCAGGAAGTTCACGGTCTGCTGAACGCGAATAGACTTGGCACACTCTGAAGAAGATGCACGTTTCAAATACCAGCTGTTTGATTAACGGCAAGAAGTGGTGCTCAAAATATCAATAAACTTTACATTTGTACTCACAAACCAGTAACTCTCACAATCCAGCAGTCCAGAGGCTTCCTCCAGAATCCACAATTCCCCTCACATTAGTGTAGCTCAATAAATCCTAAATTTTCTGATTTAGGACCATCACTCTGGGGTATGTAAAGATTCCCTGGGGGTGTTGATGGATGACCTACCCCTATCAGGTAGCTTGTCGCCAATGTTAAGATTTACTTCAGGAAGCAGGGTTCTCTTCACGTCTTTATTTCTTCCATCAATATAAATAGCACAGCTTCATCGCAGTCTTAAGTTCTCTCTCTCTCTCTCCGCTCTTAGTATTCCATCGTATTCATGGTACACTTTCATGACTCATAGAATAGATCCTCACGGAGCCAATGGTTCATAAGTTACAACAAAATCATTTATAGAAGATCAGATGTCTGTAAATGTATAGGGTCAAAGAAAGAGTGAACATGTCTGCAAAATAATTATTGTGAACAACTGGTCTTCCTATTCCATCTTAAACAATTAACCCCCGTAGCCATCCTCCTCGTAACTGTGACTGTAGTGATACCTTCTGAACTTACGTTCGAACCCCTGACAGAATAGTATGTAATAGTGACATCTGTTTACTGAGAGAGCGCAAACTGACCTAAATGTATGAGTGCATCACACTTACCCGTAGTAAGCATAAATCATGAGGAGAAATGCCATGAGTGCTAGTAGTATCTGCAATCATATTCTGAATGTATAGCTAATGTAGAGATTTAAGTAGAAGTGGAACTAATACAGAAATGTGTGACACTATATGATTTTATTAGATGTGATTATTCCTGAATCCATGTCGTGTAACTGCTAAAATGTAAGATGGCATGTGGTTAAACGCAGAATGTGGTAGGCCTCAGGGCCAGAGCTAGAAGGTGTTTCTTTTCACGACATAGATTGAACTAATGTTTTGGTCATTGCATTAATGGGCCATGATTTATAGATGTGTTTACTGAATAATAGAATAAGAGTATTAACATGCTTTAATTAATGAAGAAGTTGAATGCTATAATCATTATGAGAAATGTTGTAGGCCTGAAATGTTTAACATTGATTTACACGTACATGTCTGGGCCGAGAAATGTTGCGAACCTTTTTGGAAGTCTATGAGAGTTGGGTTCTTGGCTGCAGATGTCTGTCTGCAAGGGAAAAGGGAGGATCCGATTATTAATAAAATGAATAGAGGTCTGTTCAGTAGACGGCCCAGACATGGAGGAGGGTTTCGGAATGTTTAAGGGGTATCAGCGGGCCGGAGAAGAGTCTGAGAAGCAAGGTCAACTCCAACGTATGAGGCCCAATACAAAGCAGCATGGAAAAAGCCAGAAGCTACACCACGTGAGGGGCGTCTCACGAGGGGCGTCTCAAATGTTGTTGACTGTTTTGTATTAGGGACAGCACCCCTGGGTGGAGTTAGAGCAGATGCCTGAGGACCCTTTAGAGAGCGGATGGGTAGGCAGAGAGGGGTCATGACTGGAGAACTATAGGTTTTCACCAAGAGACTAAGAGTGAGTGACTTCCCTTGGGGGTCATTCACTGCTGACACCTTTTGTTAGGTTGAGACTTGGTTAAGTAGGGATACCATCTAGAGCAGGGTAGGGACAGCCTAACCTGTGTGTTTTCCTCCAACTTAAATGAAGGAGAGATCTCAATATGCGTCAATGCTGATAGCTTTATTATTCTTAGAACTTGTGCTGGTAATTTCCGTTGCTCGTCTGAGGGCTTTCAGAGAGCACATGTATGTAGTTGGACCTGTGTATCTCGTGAATCTCATTCTGAGATGCCTGTATTTGCAGCTTATCCTAACCTTACAATAAACTTTTGAAAGCTAGAAGTTGTTTGTGATCTTTTGGGAGCGGAGTCCTTTATTGGGTGAACTAACTTGGTAAGAGAGGCACTTTCTTCCTTCAATGACAGGCAACAAAGGTTCAGTCGACCAGATCGAGGTTTAGATCAATAGTGATAAGGTATCGATCAAAATCTCGCCCTTCCAGTTGGTAGCTATAGAGGATGGTTGCCTTCTTGAGGACGGTGACCTAGGCCAGGTTAGCTTACCCCAAGGCCCCTAGAGATCGATGATCGGAAGAACCGCCCGCCGAAGAAGATCCGGATGACGTGAGACAGAAAAAGCAGCAGTATCGGTCGAGAGTGAGTATAAAGGGTCATGCGTGTTAGATTGCGGTGTTTTTGTATTGTATCTATGTTGTAATGTCTGGCGGAGTTGAATGTCTGTAGAGTGACTGTGGAACAGGTTGTGAGCGCGCGCAACCGGTGGAAATCTTAAGTTCAAGGAGAGCTTAAGTGGTTCGGGTGTATCGGACACCCAGAGTAATTGTCAAATAGTGTGAAGGGGGTCATGAGGTACCATTGATCACCCGAAAGACCGAGATAGGGGGAACGTAAGAGTGAGTGCGTGAGTAACGGACGCTGGTCGGAGGTTACTGTGTGTGTAAGCAACCTATCAGAGAGACGATAGACATTTCGTCAGTTGTGTTGACAATTACATATAGACTGTGGACGTACAGTCGAGGGAAGTGACCGCTTGGTCGGAAGTAGTCATTTTTCGGTGTATGAATGGGACGCATGCATGACCGGGAGACGAGTTGAGAAAGGAGGGGTGCTGCTGCGAAGCGGAGAAAAGTGACGTCAGGAAGTGTCGCGCAGTGATTGGCTGACCGGAGAAAGACCGTGCTGTGATAGGCCAGCTAGCAAAGACGTCAGAAAGTGTCGAGCTGGGATTGGCCGACCGGAGAAAGACCGCGCTGCGATAGGCCAAGTTAAGCAAGCCGCGACAGGATTGGTGGATTGTCATCAGGAAGTAAACAGAGTAGCGAGGCTGGATATTGTGCGCATAATTATGAAGTGTTTTAAATGGCTGAGAGCGGCGTTTAAAAAAGAGAAGCGGGGATCGGATGAAGGGGAAGAAGCCCCGCCGGAGGGTACGCCGGCTCGTTACATGGCAGTGAATGTTGGGCTGCATACGATCCTTTGGATATCAGAGTGGAGTAAGATTACGGAAGGAAATGAGGAACTGACGTTCCCGAAGTACGGGACGTTCAGATTAGAGGTGTTACATCGATTAAAATCAGTCATGACCTCAATGAGACCCTTGCCTAGACCGACCCAGTTTGAAGCCCTTGATGCATGGATTAGGGCAGCGCATGAAAAAAATATGAACAGACGACAGGAAAGGGTGAAACGATCGGTAAGGGCAGTGCAGGATGCCAGGTGGGATGCGGATGCTAAAAGATGGAGAGTGCATAACATGGAAGTAAATAAACTGTACCCAGTGTTAGAGGTGCCCGGAAATAAAAGCCCCCTAGAAGAAGATGATGAGAGCGAAACAGAGGACAGCCTGATAAACAGATTATTGACAGACAGGCCACCCCCGTATAATAGAGCAGGGGGAGAGGTCGAGCATAGTGAAAGAGAAGAGGGGGGCAATGCAGGAGAGCATGGACCGCTTCCCAGTTCAGAGTGGGATCCTGAGGCAAAGAAAGAGCTGTCCCAGCCTAGTCAGGTGCAACAGGTAGTCGGGAGGTTTGTGGTACAGAGAGCGCCGGAAACGGAGTGCGCCACATCCTACGGATTACCAGCTGCACTGCAGGTACCTGTTACCATAGGTCCTATAGTATCGATATATGACCCAGAGAGAGCAAGAGGGGAAGAACGGGTACGGAAGGACAGAGAAAGAGCAGAGACGGCAAGGAGGAACGATACGATCAATTCCCCAAGTCAGATGCCGATACCCAGAGAGTGGAGCACCCCGATGCACACAGCAGGGGACCCAGGAGGGGATCCTGGGGGCCCTAGATGGCCAGTGGATCTGAGGGGATCTGGACGAAAATCCTTTCAAGAGCTAAATGAGTACATGAAGAAGTGGGATGAGGCAGTGGAGGCTCACAAGAGCATCATAGCTGCAGAAGCTGAAAGGGAAAGTCAGGACAGCAGAGCTCGGACTCACTGCGGGGCTGGGGAGAGCAGCCCGGAGTGGGACTGGAGAGAGAGAGATAGTAGGGGAGTCACCCATTGGGCCCGGAGTGGAGATAGAACGGACCTGGAAAACGGGGGCCCCGGGAGTGGAGGGGTGGCGCGCCCAATACTCAGTGAAGGGGAGAGGAGAACGCAAGAGTACAGAAACAGCTTTAAGTGTACCCACTGTGTGCCCGGCACCAGAGAACTGAATGGGAGTTGTGAGAGGTCGCACCATAGTCCCTGTGATGACGGAAACGAGCGCAGCCCAGGGAATATGGGGAACCAGGAAGGATCGTATCGGATACTGAGCGATACTAGGCAAAGAGAGAGTAGCGACCAGAGGGAAAATAACAGAGAGGAGTACGGTGAAAGGAGAGAAGCAGGAGAGAGTGGGCAGAGCAAGAGTGGGGGTAACAGGCCCGTGTTCCATCACCTTCCAAGATCGGATGGCCGAGCATGGGACCTGGAGAGATGGGAGCAAGGGAGAGCACTCATCAACTCTCCCGAGCCCAAACGTAGAGCTCGGAGTTGGGATGGTAGGGAGACCAGTGAGCCCCCTTCGAAAGACATATTGCGAGCTGAGATAAAAGCCAAGAGACTCGATGTCGCCAGCTTAAGGTCAGACCTGGATGACATGGTAGATGGTACCCTGCCTTTAGAGAGAATGGAAATGTATGAGCAGGATGAAATACTGTATATGGCAAAAGACATCACTCGAAAAGCGAGAGCAATCCATGAGAAGTTAGTCGAACTAGCAGGCAAATATATGGTGGACCTGTCAAGAACCAAAGCATTACAGGGTAACCACAGGCTACATTATACAGATCGAGACCTAGATGAGAGGAGAACGATCGGGCTGAAAACGCACATAAGGGAACTGATCACTGGAATAAGGACATGGAGGGCACTAGATAAGTGGGAAGAGAGGTGGTCCAAGAAAGGGACCGTCAGGAGAAGCACGCTTGGTACGACACCAGGAAGGCTGCAGGGAATAGAAGCATACCCTTTGCGTGAAGTCGCAAATGGGAATTATGTGCATGTCCCTTGGAGTAGGGGAGATTTAGCTGCTTTTACCACCTCCTTCCCCAAATTGCGGGAAAGCCCAGTGGAGTGGTACAAGCAAGTTGAGAGATTTGTAAAAATCTCAAAGGTCCTATGGATAGATCTGAACACGCTGTTTGACATTGTAGTACCAGGAGATCTGTGGACAGCATGCAAGGTTAGCGCTGAGTGGCCCACAACGGAGCCGGAGAGAGATGCTAAGACTAATGGGCCGTCCGAGATTGTGATGGCAAAATTCGAGAGAGTGATGACTTGGCTGAAAGAGAAAGTGCCAATGCAAGACATAGATTGGGTCAAAATAGACCGAACCAGACAGGAACCCAAAGAGACAGTCCACGAATATTATGAGAGATTGCTGAAGGCGTTTAAACAGTATAGCGGCTTGGATGTAATGGATCCAAAAGACATAGGGCAATTTGTGTCCAAGTTCGTCCTGGGACTGAGACCGGATATTAGTTTAATGATTCAGCAACACTTGATTTGTTGGCAAAATAGGCCCCTAGACGAAATACTGAGATATGCTAGGTACTGCTGTGATGAGATAGACTCCAAGGCTAAGAAACTAAAAGAAAAATTGATGGTGGTACAGATGCAGGCAGCAGGGAAGGGGGGACAGCAGCAACAGCAGCAAGGAACAGGTACAGGAGGAAAGAAGCAGTACAGTCAGAACAAGGGCAATGAGGAGAGTTCCACCTTTAGAGCCAGAATAGATATAGCTGCCTTGAAGAAAACGACTAGGTGCCACCAGTGTAACGAGGTGGGGCATTGGAAACGCGAGTGTCCCTACAATGTAGAGATAGGAGAACAAGAGGAAGAGGAGGAAGAGGTCCAGAGAGCGCCTACGAGAGGGGTGACGCCATACCAGGGAAAGGTGCTCAAAGGGGGGGGGGCTCCTCCCCGAGCCCAGTTCCCGCAACCTCCCCGAGTAGGGAATATGGGTAAGACCTATAGACAGATGCCCCTGTTTGTAGAAGGAGAAGAGTGCTATTATGTGGACCCATTAACCGGACAGAGAGTGGAAAGAGAAGACTGCACCCTCGGGGCAGCCTTGGAGGTGGACCAGAGGGGACCCTATGTCGAAGCAGAAGTAGCAGGGTGCCCCACGACATTTCTGGTGGACACAGGAGCCACTAGATCCACGATCAGATCAGCTGCAGTTCCAGACCTGCCCATGTCTGGAGAGACCATACAAGTGGTGGGGGTCGCAAACAGGAGAATAACCAGCCAATTGACAGAACCGGTACAGGTGAAAATAGGGAAGTACAGCGATGAGCACCAGTTTGTAGTTTGCGATTCAAGTCCTGTGTGTCTGCTAGGCAGAGACCTGTTGTGTAAATTGAATTGTACAATATACTGTACACCTCAGGGAGTGGAGGTATTGACCAATGATGATGACGCAGACTTCAAAGTTGCAAACTCAAGAATATGTGTGGGGCTGTACCCTACTTTGACAGTAGAGGAGCTCCCCTGGGACTTGAGAGAGACAGTGGCACCAGAAGTATGGGACTTCACTGGGGAAGAGATTGGATTGGTCAAAGGGGTGGACCCAGTGAAAATTGTAGTGAAACCGCATGCTGAGTTCCCAAGAACACCCCAATATAAATTGACTCCAGAAACGATTGCAGGCATAAAACCCGTGATCGAGTCCATGATTAAACAGGGAATACTGAAAGAAATCGTGGGTAGTCCATGCAACTCCCCGATTATGGGTCTGCAGAAACCAAATGGGAAATTCCGGATAGTACAGGACCTTCGAAAGATTAATAACATAGTCGTTTCGTGTTGTCCAGTGGTACCGAATCCATCAGTGATACTGTTTCAGATTCCATTCCAAGCTGAGTGGTTCACTGTGATTGATCTTTGTCAGGCTTTCTTTTCGATCCCTCTGGACGAAGAAAGCCATTTTCTTTTCGCATTTAAGCTGGAAGGTCGCGTCCTAACATGGTGTCGTATTCCTCAGGGGTATACAGAGAGCCCATCGATCTTTAACCAGCTTTTGAAGAAAAATCTTGAAAGTCTAGTGCTGCCCCAGAAGTCAGTTCTGGTCCAGTACATAGACGACCTCCTTGTGGCGTCAGAAACAGAAGAAGCTTGCAGGGAGGACTCCATTGCTTTGTTAAATCACCTAGCTGCCAATGGGCACAAGGTGTCCCCGGGAAAGTTGCAGTACTGCCTGACAGAAGTGCAGTACTTGGGACACAGAATAGAGAAAGGCAAACGAAAGGTGTCACCAGACAGGATAGAGGCGATCATGAAAATGAATGCGCCTAAGACACAGAGAGAGGTCAGGATGTTCCTAGGGATGGTGGGTTATTGCCGACAGTGGATCGCGAACTTTTCACTGAAAGCAAAGCCCTTGCAAAAACTGACGCATAAGGAGGTGAGCGATCCGGTACCATGGGACAAAGACTGTTTGATGGCATTCCTACAGCTGCGAGAGGACCTGTGTCGTGCTCCGGCATTGGGAATGCCTGATTACAATAAACCATTTTTGCTTTACTGTTGTGAGAGAGAAGGTTGCGCGTTGTCTGTGTTAGTCCAAATCCATGGGAATGCCCGTAGACCAGTTGCTTATTTCTCGGCTACTTTAGACCCAGTAGCCGCAGCGTTGCCCGGATGTCTCAAATCCGTTGCTGCAACGGGTGTCAGCATTGAGAGATGTGAAAATATCGTCATGGGGCACCCGTTAGAGGTGTGCGTGCCCCATTCTGTTGAACTGTTGATGACCAGGACCAAAACACAGCATCTGACCAACAGCAGGCTCACGCGCTATGAGCAAGTTATTCTTGCTGCAGAGAATGTGACCCTCAGGAGATGCTCTGTTTTGAATCCTGCCACCTTGATGCCACTCCCAAATGATATCGAGGATGATGATGAATGTACAGACCATGACTGCCTCGATGTGACTGAACTATGCACCAAACCCAGACCCGACATCGTAGATGAGCCACTGACCGACCCAGACGAAATTTTCTTTGTCGATGGCTCATGTGTAAGAGACGAAGTTGGGCAGTTGAGAGCAGCTTACGCTGTTTGTACAATTACTGGAGTTGTGGAAGCTGGGTGCCTGGAAGGAGTACACTCCGCTCAGGTAGCCGAGATTATTGCCTTGACACGTGCTTGCTTGGCAAGCAATCAAATTCGAGTCACCATATACACCGACAGCCAATATGGTTATGGGGTGGTTCATGATTACGGGCAGTTATGGTCTCAAAGAGGGTTCATGACCTCTTCAGGCTCTCCCATTCGCAATGGAGAGTTTGTGCGCCTGTTGTTAGAGGCGTTGCAATGTCCAGCAGGTATCGCAGTTGTAAAGTGCACCGCACATACCAGAAATGAGGACTTCGTCTCGAAAGGCAATAGATATGCCGACGAAGTCGCGCGGTATTGCGCAGAACAAGGGTACTCTTTCACAGAGGTGGAAGTGGGTGGAATAAATGTAAGGACTGAATTAGCCATGATATTGGAAACTGTTGATACTTGGGACGAACTGGCAAACATGCAAGAAAATGCTCCTGATTTTGAAAAAGAAACATGGGAAAAGGCAGGATGTGTAGTGGGTGAGTCCCATTTTTGGGTCTCAGCAGATGGCAGAGCAGTGTTACCCAATGAGATGGTGAGCCCAATGGCCAGACACATACATGGTCCCGTACACCTAGGGAGAGACGCTATGCTGAGAGTGTTTAGACAGACTTGGTACAATCCTAAGTTTAGAATAGCAGCAGAAGCAGTGTGCCAGCGTTGTGTGACCTGTCAGCAGCTGAACGTAGGGAAAAGAACACCAGTTGCACTGAGTCACATAGGAAGGTCTGGAGGTCCATTCAATCGAATGCAGATAGATTTCATTGAAATGCCGAGGTGCAACCGCCTCCGCTATGTCCTGGTGATTGTTTGTGTATTCTCCAGATGGGTTGAGGCATACCCTACACGTAGGTGCGACACCCTCACAGTGGCCAAGTTACTGCTTAGGGAACTCATTCCGCGCTTCGGGGTGCCGGCCTCTTTGGAATCAGATAGGGGAACGCATTTCAACAGCGAGCTTGTGAAGATGATTTGTGCGGCTCTGAACATAGATCAGAAATTGCATTGCAGTTACCGACCAGAAGCCTCAGGAATTGTGGAGCAGATCAATGGCACGATCAAAGCCAGAATTGCAAAAGTGTGTTCCTCAACGACCCTGAGTTGGCCTGACGCCCTGCCATTGGTCCTCATGAGCCTTCGTAGTACCCCAGACAGAAGAACGGGGTTGTCACCACATGAGGTGTTAATGGGGAGAGCAATGAGGCTGCCATCTGTCCCAACTACTGCACTGTTAAATATCACAGATGATATGATCCTGGACTATTGTAAGGGGCTGTCTGACGCCATTCATTCTGTGTCCCTTCAGGTGCAGGCTGCCGAGGTTCCATCGTGCCAGGGCCCGTGCCATGACCTGTACCCTGGGGACTGGGTCCTGGTGAAAAAACATGTGAGAAGAAGCTGCTTGGATGTTCGTTGGCGTGGGCCCTTCCAGATCATCCTGATCGCGAATACGGCTGTAAAGGTGGGAGGCCTGCCCAATTGGATCCACGCGTCACATACGCGAAGGGTTCCAGCACCTCGGGAAGAAACAGCTCCTCTCTCGGATAGACGTCCAGCAGAGGACCGAGAAGCCATAGAGGGGGCTAGCCAAGCTGTAGAGGTGCCAGCGGAAGCAGGGAACGAGTCTGACCAAGCTGAGGACGGTCAGTACAACAGCGAAACAGACGACGCTACAGAAGGAGAAAGTAGCTGGGAGTACGAGTCAGACACTGACAGGTCTGACAGAGAGCGAGAACAGACAAGAAGGAGAAGGAGTAGAAGGGCACGTGGAGAAGCTAATTGGCCGCAAAGAAGGAGCTCTAGCCTGAGGTCAACTCCAGAGATAACCCTTCCTCCGATATCAGAAGACTCAGACCCGGAAGAAGGTGCTCAGGGCGCTGAAGCACCGGACCGAAGAAGGTCAAGAAGAGTGCGTGTGCCTAGCAGAAGATACTCCACACCTGAGTGGACATATCTGGCGACAAATGTCTTTGAAACAGGAGACAGGGAGGATTCGAGCGGTGGTGGTGTCCAGTTCTGAGCCCATCGTCACCGTGGAAATACGACTGTTGGTACCCGGAGTCGAACAAGAAGGGTCACTAACATTCATGCTCCCCAGACCTCCCCGCCTCAGCAAGTTAAAACACATGTTTCTTTCAGAATTGCAATTCCCCAACTTTGGTACAACGATAACAGCCCATGAAGAGCACAATCTTCGTTTGGAAATACTGAACTTTGCTATCGAAGCTGCAGGCACAAACTTGATAGTAGATGCTTAAAGGACTTTGTAAATAAAGCGAGCAGAAAAAAAAAAAAGAAGATTACCTAGCGCCCAGGAAGCAGAGAATATTAGGGAACTTCCCTTGAGTTGATGGAGAAGGGCTAGGGTTGTCTGTATTGAACTGTTAAAGGACCTTTGCGAAGAAGGTTGTCAGCTTCCAGTTGTGTGGATTCTAAAGACAAAAGGAGTAAAAGGAGACTGTAAAGGAACGTGAAGAAAGGAACTTTGTGCCAAGATAAGAGAGAGCTATATTGTCTGACGAAATGGAAGCCGGCACCCAGAACCGCAGAGCTAAATGTATAATAGGTACACTAATAGTAGGAGTGATAATATTAATAGCTTTAGTGGTAACAATTTCTTATGTAAAGGGACATGAGGAAGAGGCGAAGGTAACTGATGTGAAATCTGTAGAAACGCTTACACCCACTGTTGCTGGTGAGAAAAGGGAAAACACTCAAGAGAAAGCGTTATTAGCTGCAGAAGCCCGCAGGTTACACGTAGATGAGTCCCAAGGAGACTTTAGGTCAAATGCTTATGCTAAACTCTTATATGAATACGTGGATGCCATGGAGGTTAAGGACTGTTACGTCTGCATGCAGTTGCCGGCGTCTGTAGATGAAGGCATTAGATATCATCACCTCCCGCTGACATATGGCATTACATGTAGCTTATTGCTTAGTATATTTTATGGGAGAGATAGTTTTGAATACTATTTCTCCAACTATGATTCAGTGTTGCCAGAAGTCCCAAATTATAAGCAGATGAACAAATGGGACTACTGGAAGAGTGAAGACAGATTGGCCAAGTTCTTCATTCCTTGGATTACCTTAGATACTTCACATGCCCGTAGAAATAACCTGACATGCAAAGTGTCAGAAGTCGAGAAGAAGTTCATAGGGCAGGTGGATGATCGTTACAGGAGACAAAAGATTTTGAAAAAATCAGGACAATGGAAAACAGATTGGACCGAGGAAGAGAAGGCACACAAGAGAAAGGGTAGTAGTGGTCCAATAGCTTTAGATAAGACGCAGAAAGGAAAGCTATGTCTTCACCGAGCCAAAACGTATTACGAAAATGTATACGTGGGAGAAGTCAGCTGTGAACATGCTTTCAATATAGAGTACTATACTAAAGATTTCCTGAAGGGAATGCAAGTGATTCCAAATGTGTATTTTGTATGTGGAAGAAATGCCTACGTGAGACTACCTGACAACTGGTATGGATCATGTTACCTAGCAATTGTCTTCCCCAAAATATATCATGCACAAGACTTAGAGATCATCGAGGGCAAGACATTATCGAGGGGAAGGAGAGATATAGGCGATGCAGAAATGGTTGGAGATGTCTTTGGAGCTATGTTCCCTCTTTTGGGACTAATCCTTAATGATGTTAAAATTAGACGACTGGCAACAGTCGTCGACAGGTTGTCTGCCAGCACTGCTCAGTCCTTAATGCTGGTAGAGGGAGAGATGCAATCGATAAGGGCTATGGTTCTTCAGAACCGTCTTGCGTTAGACGTCCTACTAGCAAAAGAGGGCGGAGTCTGTAAGGCTTTGAAGGTCCAGGAATGTTGTACTTACATTCCAGACAATTCGAAGCCCCTTGAGAAAGTTATTAGGAACATAACTGATATTCACAAGGAGATCGAAGACTTGAGTAGAGAAAATGTCTGGGAAAAGGTGGGCCACGGAATGAGTGAAGTTGGAGGGTGGATCTCCACCTTAGGCAAAAGCTTTGTGTGGTATATACTAAAACCTATCATCATAATATTGATCTGTGGGATCATATTGTGGGGATTGGTGAGGGTATTCAAATGGTACAGAGCAAAAAGGTCAGAAAGGGCCCAAAGAGAGCAGCTGCAGAGATTGGCTGCCATACAAGATAATCAGTACAGGAGTCTGAGGGCTCTGGAAGCGCAGAGACAAGTTATGCTAGCAATAACTGCAGTTTAAATGTTAGTGATGACCCCGAGAGGTCATCAAAGGGGGGAACTGAGAGAGCGCAAACTGACCTAAATGTATGAGTGCATCACACTTACCCGTAGTAAGCATAAATCATGAGGAGAAATGCCATGAGTGCTAGTAGTATCTGCAATCATATTCTGAATGTATAGCTAATGTAGAGATTTAAGTAGAAGTGGAACTAATACAGAAATGTGTGACACTATATGATTTTATTAGATGTGATTATTCCTGAATCCATGTCGTGTAACTGCTAAAATGTAAGATGGCATGTGGTTAAACGCAGAATGTGGTAGGCCTCAGGGCCAGAGCTAGAAGGTGTTTCTTTTCACGACATAGATTGAACTAATGTTTTGGTCATTGCATTAATGGGCCATGATTTATAGATGTGTTTACTGAATAATAGAATAAGAGTATTAACATGCTTTAATTAATGAAGAAGTTGAATGCTATAATCATTATGAGAAATGTTGTAGGCCTGAAATGTTTAACATTGATTTACACGTACATGTCTGGGCCGAGAAATGTTGCGAACCTTTTTGGAAGTCTATGAGAGTTGGGTTCTTGGCTGCAGATGTCTGTCTGCAAGGGAAAAGGGAGGATCCGATTATTAATAAAATGAATAGAGGTCTGTTCAGTAGACGGCCCAGACATGGAGGAGGGTTTCGGAATGTTTAAGGGGTATCAGCGGGCCGGAGAAGAGTCTGAGAAGCAAGGTCAACTCCAACGTATGAGGCCCAATACAAAGCAGCATGGAAAAAGCCAGAAGCTACACCACGTGAGGGGCGTCTCACGAGGGGCGTCTCAAATGTTGTTGACTGTTTTGTATTAGGGACAGCACCCCTGGGTGGAGTTAGAGCAGATGCCTGAGGACCCTTTAGAGAGCGGATGGGTAGGCAGAGAGGGGTCATGACTGGAGAACTATAGGTTTTCACCAAGAGACTAAGAGTGAGTGACTTCCCTTGGGGGTCATTCACTGCTGACACCTTTTGTTAGGTTGAGACTTGGTTAAGTAGGGATACCATCTAGAGCAGGGTAGGGACAGCCTAACCTGTGTGTTTTCCTCCAACTTAAATGAAGGAGAGATCTCAATATGCGTCAATGCTGATAGCTTTATTATTCTTAGAACTTGTGCTGGTAATTTCCGTTGCTCGTCTGAGGGCTTTCAGAGAGCACATGTATGTAGTTGGACCTGTGTATCTCGTGAATCTCATTCTGAGATGCCTGTATTTGCAGCTTATCCTAACCTTACAATAAACTTTTGAAAGCTAGAAGTTGTTTGTGATCTTTTGGGAGCGGAGTCCTTTATTGGGTGAACTAACTTGGTAAGAGAGGCACTTTCTTCCTTCAATGACAGGCAACAAAGGTTCAGTCGACCAGATCGAGGTTTAGATCAATAGTGATAAGGTATCGATCAAAATCTCGCCCTTCCATTACCATAAGTGGAATAATATTGTTTTCTAGAAGTAGTCTGTGTTTTGTTTTTGTAGCAGATACATGTTATGATTACTCTTGCTGCTTACAAAAAAGTTTAAAGAGTGGGGGGCATGATTGGCGCTGATGGAGTGAGCAGCAAATCTCGCACGCTCCGGTTGGCTGGCCGCCTTTGTGAGCCATCCTGATGCCCTACGAGGGACGAGAACCCCCACGGGGCACCCCCGCACTGACATGAGGGGAGAGGTGTGCCCCATAAGCGGAGAGGCCCCATCCTGCGGAGGAAAGGCAGGAAATCTGAAGCTGCAGAGAGCGGCAAGGTGGCGCTCAAAGATGGCGGCACCCAGGGGACAGTAACGGCACAGAGGAGGCTCAAACTCTGGTGACGAGGATCGGCATGCGGTGAGACCAGAGTCTGGTGCTCTTGCATACCGCTGCTGAGAGGATAGCAAATTGGCCCCTCTAGTCTCCTAAACTCTGAGGAGGGTTTACGGATGGATGAGCCCGGAGTGGCAGAAATTCCCATGGGACGGGCGTGCGGTTGGATTACCGTTTGAGTCAGCCTGCAGCACAGGGAAGGTAACGTGCAGTCCCCGAGAGCCGCTGCCTGGACCTGATTGGCAGTTGGGAGGATTTCTGCAGGAGAAACCCCTTTCTCCCCACTCCTAACGAGAAAGGGACAGTAAGGCCAGAGGACCCTTGGCGAGCAGTGGCAGGTGGGGAAAGTGTACCGCTTTGGGATAGAGAGAGGTGCAGTAGGTACCCCGGCGCGAGCGGTGGTGAGCCCCAGATGCCTTACGGCCCAAGGGACCATCCGGACGTGGGCACTCGTGGAGGGTTTACCAAGGGGCTCAGCGGAGGCAATACCTGTTGGTGATCCGGAGGAGCTCTGCGACCTACCCACGAGTGACTGACTGCACAGGGACCAGCAGCGAGGAGAAAGTGCTATCAGAGGGACCTGGCGCGGCCGAACTTGCCCGGCCGAGCAGCTGAGATGGAGGAGTAAGCTTGGGATCTGCCTGCACTGAGGAGCCGCCACTTTGCGTTGGCTACGGAGCCACTGGCATGCAGAGCAAGGAGTGGACAGCACTATTCTGGCCTAGGAGCGGGAACAGTGCAGCATTTTATGGCCCTTTACGAGGACAACCTCTTTCTATTTCTCAACAATACAGCGGGAGAGCTGAGAGGAGTGCGTGACATGCTAGCCAGATTTGGTACCGTATCCGGCCTTCGAGTTAACTGGAGGACATCAAGTTTGTACCCGCTGGAGCCCAATAACTGCCAGCCTTCTGACTTAGAGAATCTGAAGTGGGAACCCAACTGTCTGCCATACCTTGGATTCAAACTATAGCATAGCCCGATGGATCTATTAGAGGATAATGTGGGTATATCGATATGATCAGTGAAATCTGCAATGGCCTTTTGGGGAACGCTGCCGCTATCGGTGGCCGGGCGAGTGGCGGCCTTAAAGATGGTAGCTCTCCCTCGTCTGTTGTATTATTTTGGGACTCTTCCAGTGTGGATCCTGAGAGCAATTTTCAAAGACCATGACGCATTAATCACAACATTTATCTGGGGAGCGGGACATAGACGAGCAGCATTAACCACCTTGCAGCGCCCCGCAACAGAGGAAGGATTGGCAGCCCCAGACTTTGAAGGGTATTATTTAGCTGCCCAGCTGCACTGGCTGATCCAATGGTTGGTGGCGGAGCGCAACCCGGAGAGGGAGCAGAATCCATATGCGCCGGAAGCCTCAGACCTGGCGAGGATCGTGCTGAGTGTGCATAGGAACGGGTTGGAGGACACAACAGAATTTAAGGTGGTGATGCGATACTGGGCGAGACACCTGAGAAGGGTAGGAGTCAAAATTCCTTACTCCCCAGACTGGCCCATTGCAGCACTTAGGGGTCTGCCGCAGGGAGAGCACTGGACGGGGTTGGAGGACTGGGCGGAGGCAGGCCTGAAAGTGATGGCGGATTTATACCAAGACTCTACATTCCTCCCATTTGAAGGGCTCCATGCAATGTACAACCTACCAGCAGGGGATTTCCTGAGGCACGGGGCCCTCATTAGAAGAATCAGGCAACACTGGGGAGTGGGAGGGGCAGAGCCGCGAGAGCTAGCGGGATGCAGATATGTTGCGTTGTTGGCTAGGAAGATTAAGACAGTTTCTTGCCTTTACAAGGCAATCAGACAAGACATGCAACAGCCACTAGAGCGCTTGCGATTACAGTGGGAAGAGAATATTGGGAAACAAATCCCAGAGAGGGAGAGGGACCAGATCCTGGAGCAAACATTAAAAGGGTCCCGAAACACGCACTTTAAACTAATCAACTTCTACAAACTACATAGAGCGTACCTCACTCCATCCCGCATTAGGAGATACTTTGGGAGGGAGACGGCTGCATGCCCGTGCTGCGGGGAGAGGGAGGCACACATAATACACATGTTTTAGAGCTGCCCCACACTACAACTTTTCTGGGAGGATATAAGGTGGGTGGTAGGTGATCTCATCAATAAAGTGCTCCCTCGCACTCCAGAACACTTTCTCTTGGGGTGATTCCCGCATACAGCCAAAAATAAGGTGACGGGAAAGTTCCAAGACCTGGCCTACGTCCTGGCAAAAACGGAAATAGCTAGGAATTGGAAGGCACCGTGGAGACCGCAGATTGTGTCCTGGAAAAATTAACTAGAAAAATGGGTAGGGCCAGAAAGCAGACTGCTCCTCAGGGAAGCGAGCCAAGGGATTGGCCATATAGATAGAGCCAGGGCATGGGAAAACCTACTGACTGAACTGACAATGGGTGAACAAGATGGCAGCGAAGCGGGCTCCCCACAACAGGCAATGCCAGAGCGGGAGGGAGAGGGGAATGAACAATTAGAGCAGCGACAGTAGACGCCACCACATACAATGTATGCCAACTACATATTGCACAAACCCAACAGAATCTAGAGCTCAGCATACATTCACTTAAGTGCAACTCCTGGGGTGGGACCTGTTTTGTTGAAAGGGGTGTTAAACCATGCATATTGAAGTATAAGGATCTGTTGTATCATGCAATGACAATGGCAAGATCACTGTATGTAACCAATGCTACTATCTCGAACAAAATCAATAAAAGATGGTGAAAAAAAAGTTTAAAAGGTGAAAACAACACTATAGTACTGGCGTCCTGTAGAAGCATCCTGGCTCTAGAACTGTTGACTACTTATCAGCAACCAATCAAACTGCTCAACCCATACCAATGTTCCATTATGTCTCAGACCAGAGGCTAGGTTCCTCATGAGACATCCGGGGGCGTATCTATCAATAGTGCAGCAGGTGCATTAGCACCAGGGCCCTGAGGTGCAAGTGACCTGCTGCACCTCATTTCTGGCTGTTATTACCACCTAATGGGAATTTCGGACGTATTTATTTTGTACGCAACAGGGCCCGTACCAGTCCTGCTAGTCGATTGGATAAATAAGCAATGCCCACCCACCATTAAATCCATCATTGCCTCATTATATTTTCTGCCTCAGGTTCTTTGTTTTTCTCCCCCGAGTTATGGTCTCCCATAGTAAATCACCATCGTGCCTCCCATAGGTGGTATTTACCCTCTATTTAATTTTTGAAGAAACACTGTGCAATTCTATTCCTGTGTAGCCGCTCCATCATAAGGTAAAACTTTAGAAAAGGTCAAATGAAAACAGAGCCACCACTCAGGAACATTCAGCGTCCTACTACAAAGCTATATGGGATTAATATATTATGCTCATTTTAAATTGTACGTTTACCTTACAATGTTCCTTGTTGTTGTCTGTCATTTGTTTCACTGACATCTATAAAACAACAGCACATATAAGCTGGTATTTCGAAACATCCCTGGCACCGCTGCAATCTATCACATTCACATCGATGGCTGCACTGGGGAGTAAGCCCCGGGCACCAGTAAAAAGCAATTTCACTTGCAGTACAGAGGAGCCTACACGGCTGGTACAGAGCAAGCATGATAAATCAGACCCTGAGAATGTGCTGACACAAGCATACACATTTGTCTCTAATTTGCTGCACTGTGGGGAGTTTGGTGCAGGGGAAACTTGTGATGAATCACCCCCTCGCCTGTACTTCCCCCTTACAATAATTGAAGGTCAGTTTACCAAGTGAGACCAAGGCAATTAATATAGCACATTTTACAGTACATCTGTCTCATTATCAGCACTCAGGATACAACTGGTGTTTACAAAAAACAGTATTTCAGTTACATGTCCAGCTACATATTTTGTTGCTTCTTCTGGTAGCTGTTGGTCCTTTTTCCTTGAGCTGGGTCTGTGCACTGCTCCAGATTCAATGGAAAGAAAGTGGGCTTCTTGCATTAAACTGTCTTGCCACATGCGTCTGAGACAATCTGAACATAGCCTCAGCTCAGCCCTGGGCCTTGAATGTTAAGGGTGGTGCGAGGATTGACCTATTGCAATCTGGAGCACTCAAGCTGTCGAACCTGAAAGTGTCACCGCTCTCAGAACACCTATGTCTTGGGAAATAGCCCTCCCCCCTCCTAAGTGGGATTCCCTTTTCCTTATTGTGTACATTGTATCTTTGGAGGGGATGGGTGAGAGGGATTGACAAAGGGTGAAACAGAGGGGGTGAGGAGGAGAATTGATTGCAGAGAACAAAGCGAAAGGGCAAATAGAAGGAGGTGGGTATTGAACTATTGATGGTAACACAAGGAGGAGGGACACTGCTCTCTTTTTGAAGACAGCTTTTCTCCTCTTTAAGTAGTAATGGTACATTTTCATAACATTTACACAGCTTATCATCAAAGTATACCTCTTTTCCAATGCCTTTTGTGATCAGTAGTGGCAGGGCGGGGCAATAATGTCAGGTATGGTCCTTCTCCAACATTCCAATGCTCCTCTTTATGCTTCCCCTTCCTTAATTTGCCACATTCTACCCTTTGTGGCTGTATGTTTTAAAAGTCTTATAGCTCTTCTGCTTTGGGCAAACAGGTATTTACGTCTCTATTGTTTATTATAGACCCTCGCCTTTGACTCTGGCCTATACTTTCAGCAGCTGACCTTTAATGGCCTTTATAACTCTCAGCAGTGGTCTATGATATTATATTAGGGGACATTATTTGCTGATACAGATCTTTGGCTCAAATGACCTTCAGCTCCAAAGAACTCTGGCTTGTTATATGCCCTTGCCTGCTGTCTGGCCCTATAACTCTGGTAGAGGGCCTTTAACAGCTGGTATAACCCTCGTAATGGGGCTATATCTCATGGAATTCTGCATTCCCTGTATAAAAACATATCTTTTATTTCTTTATTATAATCATGTTTTTAAAAAAAATATTTTTATTAAAGAGAAAGCAAGAAAAAACCAACAGCAGGTGCCTTACATCACGGAACAAACAACAATTATACCATCATAGATCGGAATAAACGGATGACCCCTGAGGCAAAGACGGAGCCATAGATTGTAGCTGGCGTGCGGTCGCATAGTATACAGAAGATATGGTGTTCAGTTCAATCAGCACCAGTCACAAACCCCACCACCCATAGGAACAGAAGTAGAGTGAACAGGATAATTTCTAGTGGCAGGAGAGCGTAACACAGTAGAGCAGTGAACTAAACAACGACCGCAACTAGGCACGCAAGAACCATACGCAATACATTGTAGAGGTCAGTGTAAACAATAGCATCCCCAGGACCCGTCTACCCATCCAACAGGATTACCCATCAGGAAGGCACCTAATAGCAGTATATTAATAGGATATTAAACATACAAACAACACATAAAACAATACGAAAGACCCCTTCCCCCCACCCTGCACCCCTGCATATGGCTTTCGCCTAACCCCAACTAGCAGTGTGCCTGTCGCTCCATCTAACTAGGTACTAAAAGTAGAAAAAATGGAGGAGGATATCTTCGTACAGGCTCCCGGTCTCCCCTCCCCCCCCGCCAGGAACAAGCAACCCCTGTAAAATAACTAAAGAACTTCAGAAATCATCAGCAAAACATACAGGGGAAGCTGTAAACACCGCCCAACCTCCCGTAATCATAATGGTGACAAATCCCACATCTGTTGAGGCAATGATAATAAACCCAGTCAGTCAATCTCATCCTTGGCCCTTCCGATCTTTAATGCGAACCCTTTCCGGTCGAACCACCGCATCCACAGGAGAATCGAAGTGCGTCAAGAGTTCAAAAAAATTCAGTCTGGAACGAGTCAAGAATGTTAAGTCTTTGAGAACTCCATCCGCACAGAAGATCTCCCTCACCGACTTTAATTCCCAATGTTGTTTTCTCCACGACGGTAATAAAACTGCCAGGTAGGGAAAAGATGGTGTTTCAATCCGGGAACATTCACCAACAGAAGACTCCGGGAACGGAGAACCGAATGGTCCTCCCTCGGTCGGCAGTGATGTTAGGTGTGGCGATCTTTTCGAGGCACCAGGCTCGCTATTATTTATCAGCACACTAACCAAGGGCTTCAATACTTCTTTCTGCAAGGGGCCCTCATCCTCCGTTAAGATGTACACCGTGGGAATCTTGGCTCGCTTTAGATCTTGCGATGGAGCAGAGTCCGGTCTCACACTCCCTGTCTCTAGTGTACCAGCGACCATTTTGTGGACTATGGCTTCCACATGTAAGTGCCCCGATGGCGACCAGTACGGTCCTCAGCGATGGCTCACACTCCTTCCGACCCATCTCTTCTCAATCAGTATCGAACATCATCACTTTCCCCAGAGGGCCGGGTCTCTCCGGGGGAAAAGGCAAGAGCGGCAGGAAAGGCTACTGAGGGTGACTTATCGATTACCACGGCAGCGATCCGTACTCCGTTACCGCAAACGAAGACCCCAACCCATCGAACCCGGCGGTGGTGAACCAGGCCGGGTCTCCGGGATAGGGACCTCCGCCCACAGCCTCAGACGTGCCTTGTCACCACTCCCTCGATGTTAACCAGACCAAGTGACCGCCATCAGAATCGGGCAAGAACAACCTCCACAGCAAGAGACCGGACCCCACCAGGGTCCCATGGCCGATGTTGTTGAACTAAAACCCGGCTGGGCCAGTACTCGAGGCCCCGGCTCACAAGCTGGGCTAGGCCACGAATTAAAACACAACGTAACTCCGTCAATCAAGCCGGTAAATTTCTCGGGATTGCACCATCAGACTCTGCACCGGTTCATACACACCAAAGCTGGGCGAAACTCAGGATATTTGACAGGATCATCTGGCAGGAGACGGAGGTCGGCGAAGCCGGGAGCCTAAGCGGCCATCTTGTTTGCTAGCGTGATATCCACCATTATAATCATGTTTTAATGTACCTAGTCGCCTGTAATAGGAAAGTGACATAACTGCTGAACTGTTATAAATTATCATAGTTGAGCTGCAACATCATAATTTCTGCTGCCAGAGACTGCGTCCTAAGTGAAAGGCAAGTCTAGAAAACATCATTGCAGCTGCAGTTTACGTCAACAAGAACTTACTTTTTTGTTCTTGTGATCTCTTTTTCCTAAAATGAACATTAATTAGCAAAAAAGAGAGATTTATGCCAGCATGTTTGTTTTGCTCATTCCACCTGAGCATGTTACTACTCATTCTGCGCTGCATCCCTTATTTAAACAGTTTTACATTAAACTGATTCTAATATGTTTTTGCGACAATTCAGTAAATGATTTTTGGTGTGTTTCATTTTGCATTAAAGAATCTGCTATGTGTTCTACGGAATAAAATACAACCTCTAGTACTTTATAAAGATCCAACAAATGGTCGGTGGTATAATCTATAGGGATAATGGCGCTACAAGGGTGAAGTCACATAATATCTTGATAAATATATTACTTCAACGCAGATAATGGGGGAATATAGTAAACATGGAAAGCAGAGATTAGGAGCGAGAGATTCTTTCCCAACTTTGTGATTGTGAATGTTATGAACAGTTTCCCTGGAATCCAATATGGATACTGACTGACCACATAAATATACACTTAAAACGATGGCAAGGGATGGGCTTACTTGATGAGGAAGAGGTAATGTATTTAAGAGTTGATCGCCTTAGATACCCATGCATCTACATGCTCCCTAGGATCCAAAAAAACCTCCAATTTCCACCTGGGATACCCATCATTTCGGGCAATGAGGGGCCCACTGAAAGAATTTCAGAGTGCGTGGTTATCTTTCTGAAACCTGTAGTGAGCAACATCCATGATACCAAGCATATCCTAGGGACATTATCAGATTTGACTTGAGAAGAAAATATGATGTTGGTGACGCTAGATGTGACGGCACTGTATAGAAGTATCAGGAGGGACTTTGGACTATGTGCCATTAGAAACATTTTGAACGCCAGATTTGCTAGTGCGTGGGACCACACATAAATGTTGATTGACATGGTACAGCTGATCCTTGATAATAATGCAGGGAGGGGGCCTCACCATCGCTCACAAGGACACACTCCGGCTCACCACCTCCAGTGAAACCTTCCCCTCCGCTGAACACTTGCACTTCCAGGTCCAGACCAGCCCCAACTCCAGGCTCCGGGGAACCCTAGTCTACAGACCCCCCTGGGCTCCCTTCGCCTCCGCCATCACAGATCTTATCGCACCCCACGCCACCGCCTCAATGACCAACATACTCATCGGAAACCTGAACTTCCACCTCAAGAACGCCAGCGACCCCAACTCCACCCCCCTTCGTGACAACCTCGCCAACATTGGACTCAAACAACTTGTCTACACACCGACCCACAGGGCAGGACACACCCTAGACCCCATCTTCACAGCAGGCAACAGTGTTCACTTCAACCACACAACACAACCCCCATGGACCAACCACTACTGCATACATTTTACCGTCGATAAACCCAGGGCACCAAAATCAGCCCCACGCCCACCCCGAAGGAACTGGAGCAAAGTCACATATGACCAAGTCAACCTCGCCCTCAACCGACACAGCCACACTTCTGCACCCAACGCCAACATCGCAGTCAGAGAACTTCACACCTGGATCTCCAAATGCACAGGCGAGGTCGCCCGCTACGCAACCAAGACAAGCAGCGCCCCAGGAAGCTCCCCGGTTCACCACTAATCTCCAAGAGCCAGAAGCACCTGCAGACAACCGGAGAAGAACTGGAGAAAATACCAAGACACCCGACAACCACACCACCTACAAGGATGCCATGACGGACTACCACAACCAAATCAAAACCACCAAGAGGATCTTCATCCGAACCAAAATCCTCGCCAACTCCACCAACTCCAAGGATCTCTTCACTGTCATCCAGGAGTTCACCAACCCCCGCAGCGAAGCCACAGAGATCACCCGTCCCAAGACCTCTGCGGCAAGCCTGGAACCTACTTCCACCTCAAGATCAAAAACCTCTGCGACAACTTCATCGACCTTCCACCTGACACCACAGCCTGCCCGCCCCCAGACACACCAGCCAGTCCACCGTCTTCACCTGGATGCCGATCACAGCTGAAGACACCCCCTCAACCATGAAAGGCATCCACTCAGGGGCCCCCACCAACCCCTGCCCCCCTCACATTTACCGCAGAGCCGCCAACGCCATCCCACCCGAACTACAACCCACCATCAACACCCCCTCAAAAAAGTCACCTTCCCAGATGACTGGAAACGTGCAGAAGTCGGACCCCTGCTCAAGAAGCCGACAGCTGACCCCACTGACCTCAAGAACTACCAGCCCATCTCGATCCTCCCCTTGGAGGCCAAAGTCGCAGAGAAGACAGTCAACAGGGAACTAACACGATTCATCAAAAACAATGCCATCCTAGACCCATCCCAATCTGGATTCCGAAGCAACTACAGCACAGAGACCGCCCTACTCGCCGCCACGGATGACATACGCACTCTCCTGGACCAAGGCCACTCCACAGTCCTCATCCTACTCGACCTATCAGCAGCCTTCGACACCATCTCCCACCAAACACTAATCGCCAGACTACATGACTCCGGCATACAAGGAACAGCCCTAGACTAGATCCGATTATTCCTCACCAGAAGTAGCCAAAGAATCAGACTGCTCCATTCCTCTCCAATCCCACGGACATCATCTGCGGAGTCCCACAGGGATCATCACTGAGCCCGACACTTTTCAACATCTACATGTCCCCCCTCGCCTCCATCGTCCGACAATTTGGCCTCAACAACGTCTCCTTCGCCGACGACACCCAGCTTATCCTCTCTCTCACCAAATACCCCGCCACCGCCAGACTCAACTAACTTCCAGAAAGCAATGCAGGAGGTTGCAGGCTGGATGACCAACAGCTGCCTTAAGTCCAATGCCGAGAAGATAGAAGTCCTGAGCCTCAGAACCAACCCCTCACCAACACCAACACCAATACCTGGTGGCCGACCACCCTTGGAAGCCCTCCGACGCCATCGGACCACGCCAAAAAACGTCGGCATCATACTCGACTCATCCCTCACCATGAACCAACAAGTCAATGCCGTCACCTCCAGCTGCTTCAACACCCGCCGCATCCTCCTCAAGACCTTCAAATGGATCCCCCATGGTCAAGGAAGACAGTCACCCATGCACTCATCACCAGCAGACTGGACTATGGAAACGCTCTCTACGTCATCATTAACAAGTGCCTGCTCCGAAAACTCCAGACGATACAGAACACCACCACCAGACTCGTCCTCTGCATCTCCCGGCATGAACACATCAGCCAACACCTAGGAAGACTCCACTGGCTCCCCGTGGAGAAAAGGATCACCTTCAAAATCCTTACCCACGCCTACAAATGCCTACACAATACCGGACCCAAATACCTCAAGGACAGAATCAACTTCCACGAAAACCAAAAGAAACCTCCAATCTTCCAACCTCGCACTGGCCGAAACCCCATGCTTCCGCAGAGCTAGAGCTGGAGGAAGATCCTTCTCCCACACGGTGGCCAAAACCTGAAATGAGCTCCCAGTAGACATCAGACTCGCACCCTCCCTAAACACCTTCAGGAAGGCCCTCAAGACATGGCTCTTCGGCTAATGACCTGCGAACAACCCCACACCGCCCTCAGCGCCTTGAGACCCTTACGGATGAGTAGCGCGCTTTAACAACTCCATATTGATTGATCGATTGTTGGGGTTTTTTGAACACTTGAATGATCATTAATATAATATCAGGTTCATATTTGAATATAGTGAGAAGAGTATCACATTTTCGGACACAGAACTATACATCAGGGGAATCAGATCCACAGAAGATTGTTTCATAATACGACAGCATGCAATGCAGTCCTTCATGCCTCTAGTGCGCGCCCTGCAGACGAGATCAGGGCCATTCCCTGTGACGAACCGATCCGGGCTAGACTCAACTGCAGCTTTGAAACAAACGACAAGGCTAATTGAAGAGACCGACCAGCTATGGCGCCTGCCGTGTGTCACGTATTTTAGTCTTTAGCACTCAATTCACGACGGTGCCCCAGAAAGGAGGGGTCAACTGCAGCTTTGACCCCGAATTTGAGGAATGTGTCAGTGGTATGATGACCGGCTTTAGAAGAAGGGGATATGATAGACACATACTTGAGAGAGCCAGACAGAGGATCGGGATGATCAAGAGACACAATACTTTGAGGGAACGGATGAAAGTGAAGAGGAAAGATGAAAAAAATACAGATGGTTACTAGTTACAACACCCTATCTAGGGTATTAGTGCACAGTCTAAATAGGCAACAGCATATTCTGAAGAAAGATAGATCACTTGTGGGGTCGATTAATAAAAGACCCAACATCACGTATAGGAGGGGTGTCTGCCTTAAGAATCTGCTAAGTCCTAGTTATTCAGTGGCCAAAATTGCTACCAATTGGCTGCCACCACACCCAATGGGATTTTATGGATGTGGACATTGTATTGAATGCAAGTGGGCTAGTAACAAGAAAACACACTTTAGTGGTCCAGGAAACAAAATGTACAAAATTATGTCCAACATCAATTGCAGCACCAGGTTTGTGGTGTATGTTATTGAGTGCAGATGCAGTAAAAAGTATGTGGGAAGTACGATCAAAACCTTATAGGAGAGAATTGGGGAACACATGAGAGCCCTCAAGCAGGGGGATATCAGATACCCTATTGCAGCTTCTTGGGCAGTTAATATCTAAAGTAATCTAGTGAACCTGTAATTCATTCATTCATTATATACTATCTTTCCTGAAAATGTATTGTTCTTTTAATTCCATGTATATGTTTGCAAATGATCTGTTTAAACAAAGAAGAGAGATAGTACATTTTTAGTCACTGACGTAGAGGTTGCGACTTCCACAGAGGATACTTTTTTCTTACGACACATATCGCCTCACCCTTACTCAGTATACCCAATTATGATTCAGAATTTTACTTATCAGATTGTAGAGGGACAAATACCGTCAAATCACTATACTGGAGACGTATGCAAGGAAGAACCATCTTTACCATACGTCAGAGGGGGGACTATTGTGACGCAACACGCTTATTGCGAGGGAACCAGTTTGTGGACTGGAAAACTTTCTACTTAGAAATGATATCCCGATTTTGTATGGACTGGATAGTAGAACATAGACCGTACGTATACTTGAATTAGGTTTTTCCAATATTAGAAGGGGTCACGTCTCTTGGACATGATGATTGCTGTTGTACGGCCATTGGAAATTATATTTTGTAGATCTGGATTTGAAGATAGACCAAGATGGCACCCGCTGATACCTTCCTCGGGTGTCCGTCTTTTATTTTGTGATCCACGGGATTCAGGCGGGAGTATTTGAATGCGATAGTAGTGTAGAACTCCCTTGTACTCGAGGAACCAGCACCAGATCCTACTTGGTATCTGTGAAATAGCACATACGGTAAGCAGTGATTGGGGCGATTTAAATCAGAGTCGATGCAGGATATTCCTAACGGGAGGAACATCAATGACTTTTGAATACTTTGGACACTTGGGATGGTGGTTGCAGGATTTGAAAGGCCATCTGTAGCTTTAATAAGAGATACTGGGTTCTGTTACAAAAGTACAAATTTCTTTGCCGAAGTAGTGTGTGGGTTGGAATTATCACCACATCTGAAGTTGGTGGCTGAGTGTGAGTTAACACAAAATTGTCCTCAGTAACCGTGAGGTCACTTATGGTAGTAGCCTTTCTAATCATTGTGCTTTGTATTTCTTTTGTTGTTCTATAGACAGATTTGAACAAGAGACATTAGAGGGTGGTGTTAAAAAACTTTTTAGCGTGCATGAGATTATTTACATGGGTGATTTTTCATGATAGAGTGTGTTACGGCATCAGCTTGCCCGTTGCTAGAACATGGGGTACGGAGTAATGGTGACTTAGGTCTAATATAGTAGCTACATACACGCACATTGTATACCCACTTTGGTTACACCTTTATTTTTTTTATCATTGGAGCATTAGACCTTCTTTTCTCTACACTTTGGGAATTATTCTATACAACTGTTTGCAATTTGTCACAGGGTGCTTAATGCTGTCTGATGATTACTATTTGGTCTACACCATCAGACAAAGGCACAGTGATAGGTTTGGAGGATGTGTTTATGATGTACCTTTTTTCTGGACTGTGTGACAATGGTTATTTATTCTGTATTTCTACTTGGCCTTGAAAAAGTTGCAGGTTTATAACCCCACTGTGGCGACGAAACACGTGTTGGCTGGCTAAGAACCTGTACGAATAAAAAAGAAACAGAGGAAAAGAATTAAAGACACAAAGAACCTCATTGCCATGTTTGTTTTGTGATCAAGTGGACTTACATATGCTACTGCTGTCATTTTTCTGATTAAGAAACATGTGCTGGGGATTGCAATTACTTTATAAAGATAGTGAAAGTCACTTTGGAGTTTCATGAACTTTGAAATGAAATTTGCATTCCGCCTTGTAACTCTATGGGTTCATGGAATTCGTCCTTGATTTGTAATATTCTTTTAATGTACAGCACTGGGCACTTTATCCCATAAATAATGGTATATTTGATCATTGAAATGTTGGATGCTCCATTGAAGACCATGGTATAGACCATCTGCTCCAATGTTCCAATAATTGTATTGTAATTAATCACTATTTAAATTAGAACATTATATCCTCAGTCACTGAAAATGTATGAACGCATGTATGCATGTGGTATTTGTATAGCACAAACCTAGCCGAAAAAGTAGCGTAGCCCTGTACAGGCACAAAGGCAAGCACAACAGTCAATGAGTGATACGCGATGTTTCTGGTTATTGGATTGTTACTGCATTGTGATGTAGTATAGTTCTAATAACATTATAGCAATTTTGCATCATGCCATACCTTTCATTAAAGGCCTTATTCCTTTTTGTAGGCCCTCTCATGCGGCACAAACTTATAACTCAGGTAGAAGCCTTAACAACTAATATAGCCCCCTGCAGTGGACCCACCAATTCTTGAGACAGCTTTAAGGTATACCAATCCCGTGGGCAGGTCATAGTGCTTGGGATGGGGACCCTAGCTTCGCTGAAGGTTCACATCTGTAAAATGCTAAGGCATATACCTGTCACACAGAAACAGTCAGTTAGACTAGTGATTGAGGCACTAGTTGCAGACATCTGGTGTAAGCTGAAGATTACAGGTTCAAGCCCTGGAAGGACATCATTATGAGTGGCCTTTTAATTCAGATGGAGCTGATAACAGAAGTTACTGGCTTCTTTGGTGTTATGAGATCCAGGGTTCTTCTGCAGATTGATTTATTTTCACATGGAGATTTCGGCTGCTAAAAGCAGTCGAAATATCTGTGTGAAAATCCAGAGAAAATGTAGGTACACTGGGGATCCGAGTCTGAATTACCAATTCCCCTGGTACTTCCTCATTTCTCATCTGCAAGACTTAATTTATAATAGTCTGGATTCGCCCCAGCCCCCGAGTTACTGATACCCCAGTATTAGTAATTCCCATGATGGGGAAAATCTGGGACATTTTCTGGATCTTTCTGAGGTTGAAAGAATATGTTTCATAAATAGTATAAGGTTTTTCGTAATGGCATAAAATGTCAAAGCTACCACCAAGCACCATATGAAAAATACACACTGAGGTTAAAATTACTTACTAAATCCAGTGGAGTGGTGCAGGCTGAAGTCTTAAAATTGCCATGGTCCCATGGGGCTATCAGAACCGATGGCTTCAAAATGATGCAGTATTGAGATGGTCTTTTGCTAGAGAAAATGTTGTGATGCATTAGATAAAGGCGCTATCCCTCCAACTATTTGGACCAGAACATTTGCCTTATTTGAGTACCATTGGATGGAGGAACCACTGGTCATGTATTTCACAATCAATCCTTGATTACTTAGAATAACTACTTATCAGTCAATTGATTCCTTCTGGTCTATTGGCAAATAGTTATGTATGTTTTTTATTGATGTGCGATATGATAACGATTGATATGTGAGGTCGGTCAAGTTTGTATGATTTGAGTGAATGGTAGTTTGAGTGAGTTGATTTAGGGATTATTGTGATTCCGGGGGTTCTTTGAGAACTGTTTGTATATTAATGTTTATATTGTATTTTTTATGTTTCTTTTTGTGTACAAATTGTATAAAAATCAATATATGATTACAAGTTATTACGTTACTCAAACAAATGAATGAATAAAAAATTGTAAACTTTTTTTCGTGAAAAAAAGATTTATTATGAGAGCCACAAGGTTCTTTTGGGCTGCTCTGTGACGTTTTGCACACTTGTGTAGATTATTAAATATATTCCTTAGATTTTGCTTCCAGGCAGGCCCTTGTTCTGTTTTGTTGAGTGGCATTAGATAAAGGTACCAACAGCGGTAAAAGAGTGGTTGTATTTCCAGAGTTGGCACACCAAATGGTAAGCTTGTTGAACCAAACGTCTTGTTAGAGAAGCAGATGTAGAAGATTCAAAGCTAGTAAGCGGATTTAGTACATCAAGGGTGAGACTAGGAAATGAAATAATGACATATGAGCAAACTCAAAGCTGCAGATGTAGGAGCCTATTCACAAGGTCATATTGGATAGGTAAATTAGTGTTCCTGGATTACTCTTTTCCTACTCTTTTAATGCCTTTGTGCATTGGCCCAACTACCTCTCAAATGAGTATCATATGGGAATATTCAAGGACTATTCATATACAGTTAGTAGAAACACAAAAGGCTGTCTCTCATCGGACTATTACTAAGAGGGAGTTGGAGGTTTCGAGCATGATTCATATAGGCTGGTAACAGTATATAAAAGAGAATTTTTATAGTAATACTTTCTTTACCCATAAATGCTTTTGTCAATTGCCCCAACTTTTTATAAAGGCAGAGAAAATTATACACTCAATTCCCCTGAGAGTCCTTACTGGCCGCTAAGCTTCTGTTATCTTGGTGCATGCTGCCGCATGCACAGTGGCGTAACAATAGCCCCCACAGACCCCACGGTGCAGGGGGCCCCTGAGCTCCAGGGAGCCCCTCCAGCACTGTGCAGGGGCCCCTCGCCTTAAAGCTCTTGACTGAGTCAGGGGCCTGGGGGTCCCCATCTGTGTACTGTGCAAGAGGGCCCTCTCAAGTTTTGAGTGCGACTGCACATGGAGACTTGCACAGTATCACCTGCAAGAATTTCAGAATGCATTTGGATGTTGACAGGTTGGCTCAATCGCACATCAGAGCTCTATCCTCCATTTCACATCTTATTGCATTGACCATTAATCATATTGAAGCCTGCGTTTCATTCTGTAGCTTGGATGCCAGGATGCAGCTGAAACAGACTTGTAGGTTTTAGAAAGATAAATCTTCATAATGTTGATTGAAAAGGAGATAGGATGAAAAGCAAATTTAATTTCCAGTCCATGTAAGGATGCCTAACGGGACTATCACTAAAAGAAACAAGGCAGGTTACAACGAACAGCTGTCTGCTCCTTTCTCAGGAATCCAGATTTCACTGGGATATATAAAATATTGACTTTTTCTTTTACATTTTGTTGAAATAACATCATATTAATAGCAGACCATTACCATTGCCTATTTTTATGTCGAAGCATACCAGAGAGCACATCTGTCTGGTTTGTTAAATACATCTTGGGGAAATTCAGAAAGCTTCCCTGGGAATGCATACTGCCCGTTGCTTACCATTCACTTTGTGGTTTGTAACCCACATTTTCAGGCTTTCTACTTGCTGGTTTGTTTTAGTTTGTTCAGCTTGAATTCATCCCTCCCAAGGAGCAAAGCCTTTTCTCACTTCCTCTCATAATATTCTTCCACACGGGCTCCTTTCTGTAAACAGCCTGTAAATCTTGTTCTCATCTTGTCACATTTGCTGTACATTCAAAGACAGAGGTCAAATGTCAGGCTCTGTCTTCTGAGGGAGCTTGGTGTTTCTTTTTCTTACTTCAAAGGGAGGAGGTTTATGTGCCAATCTTGCTCGATACCGGCGGTAAGAACAAGTGTTTTTGCAGCACACAACACGTATATGAACTGTAAAAGTGTTTTAGAATATAGCAGAATTGGGGAAAGCACAAATGAAGCAAATCTTTTGTTAATTCTGAAGTGTATTGAAAATAATACTTTAATCTGATCAAAACAAATCAATGCACTATGTGCTGCCATTTTCACACATTCTCATTTGTGCGCTGTATTTTGTTATTAGTAAAACTATATCTGTGCAAATGAAATGGTAATTTCAATAGAAAATGTGTTGTCTGTAATGGCAGGGTGCTACCACACTATGCATACTCCACTGTACGATATTGCACTCTACTCTGCACCACTCCATACGACTGCAATCTAAGCCACGCTGCTATGTACCACTCCATTTTGCACCACTGACCTCTACACCACTGCACTCTACTATGTTATGTTATGTTATTAATTTTTATATCGCGCACAGCTGCCCCAGCGAAGGGGCGTCCTGGCACGTGAACAGGTACTAAACATAACAGAATAAAAAGGAAGGAGTCCTAGTCGAGAGCAGGGAACAGGAAGGTTTTGATCATACGTCTAAAAACGGTAAGATTATTCAGTGCACGGATATGTACCGGTAGAGCATTCCACAGGCCAGCGGCAAGTACTCGGTAAGATCGACCACCCATCCTACTGAGCTTAAAACGGGAACAAAGCGCCAGATGAAGCGCCTCCGATCTTAGAGACCTCAGTGGTACATACGGAGTTAGCAGATTCGCTAATGCCGGCGGCGAGGAAAGCTTCAGAATTTTGAAAGCCAAACATAGTGACTTAAACTGAATTCTTTGCCTAACCGGCAGCCAATGAAGAGCGGAGATCGTGCTGGACACCGAGCAATATTTAGGAAGGCCAACTATCGCCCTTGCTGCGGCATTCTGCACCCTTTGGAGTCTAGATGCTTCAGCCTGATTGACCCCCAGCAGCAGCACACTGCCGTAGTCCAGCCGAGATAGAACCGTGGCTTGAACCACGATTTGCCGAGTAGAAGAGTCGAAGAACTTGAGGATAGGTCTGAGGCCCCGCAAAATGCCATAGCAGGTGGCTGCGACCTTCTTCGTGTGACTCGAGAAGGATAGGGCAGAGTCCATCCAAGCTCCTAGGTTCTTCACCTCGGAGACAGGGACGGGAGTAACGCCCAATTCTGGCGGCTCACCACTGATCACCCCAGAGCTCTACGTGTTTCCCCAGCACCATAACTTCCGGTTTTTTGGCGTTCAGTTGTAGGCAGTTAGATCTTAGCCAATCTGCCACGGCCAAAAGTCCTGCTCGGAATCTGGGGGCATCTATCTCAGGGTCACTACTCAGAGTCACCGCCAGCTGCGTATCGTCAGCATATGAGGTCATAGTCAGACCCCATTGCTTGACGATCACAGCTAGCGGTTGTACATATAGGTTGAACAATGTAGGGCTCAACGAGGAACCCTGAGGGACCCCCAGATCCAACGAGTGAAAGGTGGACTGGCCAGGTGGTATAGCCACTTTAAAGGACCTGCCGGAAAGGAAAGAGCAGAACCACTGAAGGGCAGTCCCCGAAATACCAGCCTCCTGCAGACGCAAGGCCAGAATGCGATGAGACACAGTGTCGAACGCGGCGCTCAGATCTAATAGGAGGAGCGCCGCCGTTCGCCCCGCATCGAGTACTCCACGTAAGTGCTCGGTCATGTAGAGCAGCGCGGTCTCGGTACTGTGTCCCGCCCGAAAGCCATTCTGACTCGGATCTAAGATGTTATTGCGAGCAAGGTGTTCAGTCAGGGTGGAATTTACATGTGCCTCAGTGATTTTGGCTATCCAGGGAAGGAGGGATATAGGGCGGTAGTTTTCAGGTAGAGCTGGATCCAAGGTGGACTTCTTTAAAACAGGAGTAACTACCGCCTGCTTCCATGAGGAAGGAACCGTTCCTGAGGTTAACGACAGATTAATCAAAGATAACATCGAGGCCCGGCACAAAAGGGGAAGGATCCTGATATGATCAGGCTTCAGCGGATCTAACGGAGATCCAGATTTAATCCTCAAACCCAGTGTGTCAAAGGCCTCCATGTATAGCGCTGGCAAACAGGACAAAGTCTCCGCCTCAGACGAGTGGACCACTCTAAATTACATCACTACATTGTACGTCGCTGAATACCTTGCCACTGCACTCTATGCCACTAGGCACTGTAGCACTCTATGCCTATGCACTTTACACCACCCACACCACTATATGCCACTGCACTCTACGCCACTATACTCCATGCCACTGCACTCTACCCCACTCTACTCAAACCCTGGCTACTCAAATCTCCAACACTGCACTCTGCACCACTGAACTCTATGCCACTCTACTCTGTATCACCCTGCTCTAGGCAATGCACTTGGCAGCACCTCACTCAATGCTACTGCACTGTATACCACTGCACTTAGCTGTCCTATACTCTGTACTTCACTGCTCTTCACCACTCTAACCCTGCACTACTCTGTGCCACAGCACTCTATTCTACTGTGCACCATTGCACTCTATGCCACTGTACTCCATACTACTCTGCTCTAAGCCATTACACTCTACTATGCATCACTTTAATCTTTGCCACTGCATTGCATGCAATAGAATTCTATGCTGCTGCAATCTATGCCACTGCACTCTACACCACTATACTCTGAAACACTCTGGGCCAATGCACCCTACACCAGTCCAGTCAACTCAATGCAACTCCACTGTACGCCACTTTACGCAACTTCACTGTATGCCACTCCAATACACAACACTCTATCCCATTCCACTCTACAACACTTCATGCCACTCTCCACTAGGTCACTAACTTTTAGCCATGATGAACAGCAGCCACACTGATTTATAACATGCATCTTGCATAGACAAAACCTTTTGGCTTTACCAGTGCTTGTTTTATTAGTAGTTTTCTTTATGAAAGCTAAAGCAGAACCAGAGCACTCAAATTGCAATCGGTGGCCACAGATTGCTAAACTTTGTAGGAGAAGCTTTGGACATCTCTGTGTTTAGCCATAGCTCGGTGTTTAATTAGCAATCTATTTGTGAAAGCCAAGAATAGCCTGAACATTCTAAAAGCAAACTTGACCCATTAATAGCTTCAACAATCACTGGGCATATCACCTTTTGTTAAATCTTCAATCTATTCATTAAAAACGTTTACATTGCAATTTGTATTCCCAATCAGACAGTAGCTTCAACAAACCCTAATATTCATAGCCATAATGTTTTTAAGAAAACAAACCCTATTGCATCTGAAACCGACACTGAACTCTTGACTACATAATTAAATAATAGTTTCTTCTAGTTACTGCAAACAACCAATATAGTCCAGGATTTCACTTATTGTCAGTAAACCTGTCCCTATTTGAAAAGAGTATCCACCAAAGTAAAACGGTAATGTAGAAAAAATCTAATTGGTAACTTGTGAAATAGGTTCATTTGTTAAATTTCTGATGACATTTACAAACTGTAGATATATATATGTACATTCACAAAGTCAGTGGCAGGGGTCACAAGGGGCTTGCCAAGGGTCCTACCAGCGACCCCTGTTGACCCCTACATGACGTCCACGCTAAACAGAATTTCACCAATTTTCAGCAGGAAGCTAAATCTTGGTATGTAGATTGTGCTTTTTGTGATTTGGCATAAATCTGTTCAGTAGTTTTTGAGAAATTAATGATTAAAAATATTTGGATATCTGGACAGTTGGGTCCGCAAGAGGCTCTAGAGAGTCTCACAGGAGAGCCAATTTAAAAATGAAGTGCTCTGATTTGCCATGGGGGGCTTTTTTTCTCTTGGGACAATTTGCTCCCATCAGATTCAGACTCCCATAAAAGCAAGTGCTCTGATATGCTGCCAGCAGCCTCCCCGTAGTATTAAATCGAATGTACCCCCAGAGATGGGGTCCCTGGGCCAAAAATGGGTCAGGAGGGGGCCATGCACCCCCTCCCTGTAAATTATATACATGGCCCAAAGGGATGGGGTCCCCAGGACCAAAATAGGCTTGGAGAGGGGAACCACACTGCCCCTCTCCCCTTAAATATATATATATATATATATATATATATATATATATATATATATATATATATATATATAACCTACTGGCAGTCGCCAGTAGGTAGTTATTAGGACCTATTTTCCATAGGATATTCACAACATTCTTTTCCCAATAACTTTGGCGCCGGTTGATGAATCTTCACAAACTTTTCAAAACTCGTGGGGCGCTCCTGTCCACTTCTATCCTGAAAGCTTTGGTGTGATTCAGCAAGCGAGGGCCGAGAAAAAAGGGCGGTCCCAAAACATGCGTTCCCCATGCAATTTTCCATAGGAAACTTTTGACACGGCTACAGCCCGAACTGCTGAACGGAATTGCACCAAATTTGGCAAAGAGGTAGTTCTTGGTTCAGAAAGAACCCTTTTTGTTAAATGGTGTAAATCCGTTAAGTAGTTGCAGAGAAATTTAAAAGTAAAAAACTATATATATCTATGGCCGCTGAGGATCTGCCCACCCTCCCGATCACAAGCTTTATGTTAATTGTCTGTCAACACTCCAAACCAGTAAGTGTTGGCAGCCATCTTGTGGCACAAGAAAACAGAAAAAAAACATGCAAAACACGAAAAGTGGGCCGGGTAGAAACACCCTGACTCTCTAGTCCTGCTCTGGGGGTCCCACAAGGACCCCTAAGCCCCCCCCCACCATTTGTTTTGTTTAAAAATCACGGGATGCCCGTAGGATCCGCGCATCCAACTGCTTCGTTGCTAATTAGCCCCCGGGGGCCAAGTCCCAGGAGCAATATTTTTAATGTAATGGGGGGCCCAGATGGGCCCCCAGCCCTGGGGACCGCCACCCCCGGGGCTTCAAAATACATGGATGGGGGGGGCTCTAATGCCCCCCAAGGCCCAGGGACCACCACCGCAGGGTTTATGACAATATATATTGGGAGGCTCACGGCCCCCCCGCAGCCCCGGGGACCGCCACCCCCGGGGCTTTAAATTTTAAAGTTGTGAGGGCATCCAAGCCCCCCAAAGCCCCAGGGCCCGCCACCCCCGGTGCTTTAATAAGAAAATTGTGTAGCGGGCCACATGGCCCCCACTGCTCTGGGGACTGCCACCCCGGGGCTTTTTTTTATAAATAAATAAACCTGTGGCCGGCATGAGCCCCCCACCCACAAGCCCTGGGGACTGCCACCTCCCCGGGGCACTAAGTCTTTAAATTTGGGGGTCCGTAATGGACCCCCAAGCCCTGGGGACCACCACCCCCCAGGGCTTTGAAAATATTGGGAGGGGGGCCACGCGGCCCCCTCCTGGAGCCCCGATGGCCCTGGGGACCGCCACCCCCCAGGGCTGGCTCCTGCAGTGTTCCGGGGTGCCCACCCCTGGGACACTGTACTTTGCTATGGCAGGGCGGGAGCCTCGCAGCTCCCGCCTTGCCATAGCAAACTTGGTAGGGATTTTGAAAGAGAGAGCAGGGAAACCTGCTCTCTCTTTCAAAATGCAAACCAAATTGCTTTTGCACCTGGGGAGCTGCATCTTAGCAGCTCCCCATGTGGAAAAGCAATGCCGGGATGCGGGGAGCCGACGGAACAGTGGGGGGATTGGGGACCCCTCCCACAGTTCCCAATGGAGAGGGCCAACCCCGGGGGGGATGGGGTCCCCAGGCTAGAAGTGGCCCGGGAGGGGGGCCACGTGGCCCCCATCCCTAAAATTTTAAAAAAAAATTAATAAACAAAGGCCGGCCCCGGGGGATGGGGTCCCTGGGCCATAAGTGGACTGAGGAGGGGGCAACGCAGCCCCCCTCCAAAAGAATAAAAAATTCAAAAAGGCCATGCCCTGGGCATGGGGTTCCCATGGTCAAAAAATTTGGAAAAGAAGGGGGCCACACAGCCCTCTTCTTAAAAAAAATATATAAAAAAAGACCAGCATCGCGTGGGAGGCCCCGCCCCCTCCTTGCAGCACTCTGCAAACGCGCCTCCTGATGCGTTTGCAGATGGGGACTAATTCCCCTTGAATACTGCAGGTCCCTGGGGGCGAACTAGCCCACCAGGAACCTCCAGTATGCGCCAGGGAGCTGCATTGCAGAGAGGTGTTCTGAGGCCACGCCCCTTTTTACACCTCTCTGCAACACAGCTCTGTGGCGCTTAATGGAGGTACCTGATGGGCTAGTTGCACCCCAAGGGACCCTCAGAATTCAAGGGGAGTTAATCCCCCAACTTAAAATGTGCCACAGGGTGCATTTGCACTGTGGTGAAGGGAGAGGGCGGGCCTGAGTTTACATGGTACCTCCAGTAAGCGCCACGGAGCTGCATTGCAGAGTGTTGTAAAAAGAGGCGTGGCCTGTGAACACCTCTCCGCAATGCAGCACTCTGGCGCATACTGGAGGTACCTGGTGGGCTAGTTGGCACCCAGGGACCCTCAGGATTGAAGAGGAATAAATTCCCCAATTTAAAACGCGCCACAGGGCGTATTTGCAAACATGTCACCTCAGGCCCTGCCCCCTTTCTTCACCATTGTGCAAACGCGCCCCCTGGTGAGTTGTAAGTTGGAGAATTAATTCCTCTTCAAAACTGAGGGTCACTGAGGACCAACTAGCCCACCAGGTACCTCCAGTATGCGCCAGGGAGCTGCGTTGCAGAGAGTTGTTCAGAGGCCACGCCCCTTTTTACACCTCTCTGCAATGCAGCTCTGTGGCACTTACTGGAGGTACCTAGTTGGCTACTTTGACCCTAGGGACCCTCAGGATTCAAGGGGACTTAATCTCCCAACTTAAAACGGACACAGGGTGCATTTACACAGGGGCGAAGGGAGGGTACGGGGCCTGAGGTGAACTGTGCAAACACGCACTGTGGCGTGTTTTAAGTTGGGGAAATAATTCCCCTTCAAACCTGAGAGCCCATGGGGGCCAATTAGCTCACCAACTGCTTACAGTAAGCGCCATCGCGCTGCGTTGCAGAGAGGTGGTCCGGGCCATACTCCTTTTTACACCTCTCTGCAACAGTGCTTACTGGAGGTACCTAGTGGGCTAGTTTGACCCTTGGCACCTTCAGTATTCAACGGGACTTAATCTCCCAACTTAAAACGGACACAGGGCGTGTTTACACAGTGGGGAAGGGAGGGGACGGGGCCTGACATGACATGTGGCGCCTGTGGCCCGTTTTAAGTTGGGGGAAATAATTCCCCTTCAATCCTGAGGGCCCCTGGGGGCTAACTAGCCCACCAGGTGCTTCCAGGTAAGCGCCACTTTGCTGCGTTGCTCATTCATGCATCTATGCACTACGTAAGACCCCCACCAAACTATACAGACACTCAGACACTCATACTGATACTCAAAAAAACAAATAACAACCTATATAGACACTCATGTAGCTACTCACCAACCCATGCAGCCACCTGTACACAAAGTGAGAGACTGATACAGATATTTATATATTCAAACATTACTCACTAACCCATGTATTCACTAAGATACACTTAATCAGTCAATTATACGATCAATTTTTCAAACAAATTCATCCATTTAGACACTTATACACCCATTTATTCTTTCATTGACCTTGAGATATACATATATAAAACATATTTAATTTTCAGAAAAACACACATTCACTGGATGAGTAATCAGTGATGTCATCAGTGATGTCATTTGAGATGTCATCAGTGATATCATGAGTGATGTCACTGATCATGTCATGAGTGATGTAATATGTGAAGTCATCAGCAGTGCATTGCGGGCGCCCGAGTTATAGTTAGCTCAACTAACTATAACGGGGGAATTTCAATGGTTTTGTACGAGCGAAATGTCCAACTAACTATAAAGCCCCTGAAACCTATATTTTTTCAGTGAATTTCTAAGGTTTTTTAAATGCTAATTCCTAACTATAATGTGCCTGAAACCTATGTTTTTTTCAGTGAATATATATATATATATATATATATATATATATATATATATATATATATATATATATATATATATATATATATATATATATATATATATATATATATATACATATATATATTCACTGAAAAAAATAAAGGTTACAGGGGCGTTAGAGTTAGCCTAATGTTTCACTCATACCAAACCTGTGAAATTCAACAGTTATAGTTAGCTGGGCTAACTATAACTTGTGTCCCCTCAATGCACTGCTTATGACAACATAGTGACTGTGAGTGTTTTAAAAAAAGTTTATGACTGATAAATGTATGTATCAAGGTGTATTGGGGAACCAGTGGGTGTATGAGTGCCGGAATGGATAATTTAGTGGGTGCATGACTGACTATATGACTGAGTGATTAGGTGTCTCAGTGAATGTATGGGAGAGTGACTGGTTGTGTGAATGTTTGTATAAGTCTGTCAGTTGGTGTCTAAGTGGCTGTATAGGTTGGTGACTGGTTATGTGAGTAGCTGTATGGGTGATTTATTGGTTGTCTGAGTATCTGCATGGGTGTCTGAGTGTCTGTGTGGGTGAGTGAGGGGGATGTGTGACTGCCTGTATGGATGAGTGAGTGGATGAGTCAGTGGCTGTATGGGTTGGTGAGTATGTGTGTGAGGGGCAGTATGGACGAGAGTGTGTGTGTATGGCTGTGTGGGTGAGTGAGTGGATGGGTCAGTGGTATATGGGTGAGTAACTGGGTATGTGAAAGGCAGTCTAGATGAGTGATGGGGTATATGAGTGACTGTATGGCTAACTGAGTGAATGTGAGAGTGGATGTATGGGTGAGTGTGCTTGTGTCAGTGACTGTATAGGTGAGTATGTGTTATTATCTGTATGAGAAAGTAAGTGTGTGTGTGTATGTCTGTGTGTGTGTAATTGTATGGGTGAGTTAAGTGGCTGTGTGATTGACTATGGGTGAGTGAGTAGGTGTGTGAGTAGGTCAATCGGTGACTGACTCAGTGTGTGAGTGGGTGAATGGGTGTATAAGTGGATATAAAAATTGACAAAAAACAACCTAGGCAAACATAATTAAAAATACATATTAAAAGGAAACTATTAACAGAGAGGGCGCTACCAGTGGGTTCAGTTTTTGATATTTATTCACATTTATATTAAAAAGACATATAGAGAAACATAAAATTTATATACATAACAACATCAAAAATAAATCAATTAATCACTATGCATAAAAAACTAAATACAACACACAGATTATTGACTATTCATAAAAATAATTCATGTATAAAAATGGCACAATAATTCTCGACGCGCGTTTCGGCGACCAGCGCCTTCTTCTGGAGGAGCCACGTGTATTAGACAAAGATGATATAATTAGCTTGGATGGCTCAAATTATTTCTCTCTTCTTAATTATCTTTTGGTTAGAAGGTATTCAATTTGTGGACAGCATCAAATCTTAAAACTAGGTGTAGTATGATGTCTTTTTAATATAAATGTGAATAAATATCAAAAACTGAACCCACTGGTAGCTCCCTCTCTGTTAATAGTTTCCTTGTAATATGTATTTTTAATTATGTTTGCCTAGGTTGTTTTTTGTCAATTGTTAGCTATCCCTGACCTAGGAAACACAAATTGTATGCATTCAGGGGGTCCTTGATAATTATACGTCAATGTATAAGTGGATATGTCAGTAGCTATATTAGGGATTGAGTGGGTGTATGAATGGATGGATGTATGAGTGAGTGAGTAGATATGTGTGCAGATCTGAGTATCAGTGAGTGGGTGTGTAAGTTCTGGTATTGGTCTGTGAATTGGTTGGTAAACGGTTGTGTGGGAGTGGGTGTATAAAAGGTTCTATAGGGGTGTGAGAGAATGTGCCAGTGATTTTGTGCATGATGTCATGAGTGATGTCACTGACCATGTCATGAGTGATATAATATGTGAGGTCCTAAGGTTGCATTGCTGTGGGTGTGAGTTATAGTTAGCTTAGCTAACTATAACTGCTGAATTTCACTGGTTTTGTATGAGTGAAGCCTAACTATAACGTCCCTGTAACCTTTAGTTTGTCAGTGGATTTCTAATGTGTTTTTTATTCTATTTCAAAACTATAACATCCTTGTAACCTTTATTTTTCAGTGATTTTCTATTGTTTTTTAAGCAGTATTAACTACAAGTGGTGTAGAAAGAAGGTGGGGCCTCTGACCAGCTCGCAGGAATCCCGCTGTGAAGGACTTACAGCTGGGCTGGGGCTGCGGTGGGGGCAGAGCCTCCCCCACATTAATATTTCATTTAGCCCTAGGAAGGTGGCTGTCCCTGCATTTCTCATATTTAGCCCCGGGGAGGTGGGGGTCCCTAGGGCTGCCGGGGGGACGTGCCGGGGCGCCTGCATTCAATCATCATTTGCCCTTGTGTGGTGGCAGTCCCCAGGGCACGGGGTTGCATAGGGCAACCCTCCTATAATTAAATGAAAATGCTTCAGGGCGGTGTCAGTCCCCGGGGCTTTAAGGCTCCAAGGACAGGGGACCTGTGCACCCCCTCCTATATATTTTACGCATGCCCCCAGGACCTGGCCCTACAAACAAAGTGGCAGAATTCATGGAACCAGCGCGAGTCCTGCTAAATATGTTAAAAGAAGAGGCCTAGGGGGTCAGGGTGTTTCTACACTGCCCCCTTTTCTTTTTCTTTTTAAAAAAATGTTCATGTGACATGGTTCAACTGAGTCACATGATGTCTGCGAACACTTCGTGGTTTCAAGTGTTGGAAGTCAATCAGATCACAGAACGAGATCGGCAAGGGTCGCCGATTCTTCGCGTTCCCATATATGCAACTGGACATTTCTTTAAATAACTGCACAATTACTGAATGTATTTACACCATTGAACAAAAAAGGATGCTTTCTGGACCAACAGCTACCTTTTTGCCAAATGTGGTGTAATTCCTTTTAGCAGTTCGGGCTGTAGCCATGTCTCAAATTTCCTATTGAATTTAACATGGGGAAAATATGTTTTGGGACCCCCCCTTTTCTCATCCCTTGCTTCACAAACCACCCCACAATTTTCAACACTGCATCTGAAGTGAGTGGCACATTTGTGTTAAAACTTTGGGAAATGGGGCCCCCAAGGCCTAATCAAGCTAGGGTAGGAAACTATGTGGTTCCCTCCTATTTAAAATAAATCAGGCTGTGGGGGATGTGGTCCCAAGGGCCTAATGAGGCTCAGGTAGAGGGGCCAAGTGTCCCCTCCCCTTTGAAAAAACAAGACAGAATTGGTGGTGGGGAGCCCCAGAGTCTAATGAGGCTAGGGCAGGGGGCCCACGCCCCTCCCCTTAATATATATATATCTTTTTGGCCCGCATACTTCCTCCCCTTAATATATAAGCTTTGGCCCCAAGGGTTGGGGTCCCTGGGTTGCAAAGCTGTGCATGTTGTGGGGTGGGCAGCCTGCTGGGGGTTTGGCCGGAGGGCCTTGTGGCAGGCCAAACTCTGTGTCCAAACATCAACTGCACATAGCCAAGGGCTGTGTACAGCATGTTGTTGGATGCCTGTGGGGAGTTGAAAGCTGGGCCTTCAGCAACCCAAGCCTGGCAGCTAACTGCATGCCACACACGATTAAAAATGACAAAAAGCTGTGCGCAACGTGAGGTTGGCTGCCTCCAGGTGGGGCCCTGTGGCCAACTCCCTACTATGCATGCCCAAAGGCCATGAGCAGTGTTGGGTTGAATGCCTGGGGGGGGGATTTGGCCTGCAAAGAACCTCCCGGTGTGTACAGCCATGGCCATATGCAGCGGCGGAGTTGGCTTTACATATGTTAATAAAATATTACTTTACATTAAAAAAACTAGAAATTCAGAGGAAAAAACAAAGATTATGGTAACGTTATAGTTAGGTATGCTATAAAGATCTGTTTAATTTTTTGTAAACCTTACGAATTCACCTAAGAAATTAAAGATTAAAGTAATGTTATAGTGAGGTGAATATGTCAGTGACAAAATTAATGCTTTCAACACCAAAAGACACAGAAATTCATCAGTTATATTTAGCAGAGCAAACTATAACTTATGACCCCGCCATGCACTGCTTTTGGTCTCACATATTACATAATTTGTGACATCACTGAAGACACCTCAAATTACAACATCCAAACGTCTTTTGTACACATTACTCTAAAAACTATTATGACAGTAAGTAAGTACAAAATAGCTCAGAATAATATGAAGCAATATTATTGTCATCACAGACACAGCTTCCTTAGGTGTAGTAAGGATGTGTTATGACCCTATACCATACAATTTACAGGTAACCTAATTCATATTAACAATCAATCACAAACCCTTATTGCGCACAGTTTTTAATATGTATGCAACTGTTTAGTGATAGACAAGTTCCTTCAAGATAATCAATGTCTGTTCCAAAATGAATGCCCTACTGGGGACCGCTTTTATCTGTATCAAAAAGACTCAGTCACTGAACCTTCATTGAGAAATAAAGTTGATATGAGTAGAAAAGTGGATGCTCTAAACCGTGTTTACTTGAAAGAGAAAGTTAACTCAATCCCACACAGTTTGTAGACAGTGAAACTCTCATGAGAAAAACAACAGAGTAGTAAAAAATATCTACTAAGAACAGTGTACACTCTTTGCAACACTTGTCAAAAACACTCTATTCACTTAAAGTTTCCAAGGTCTGAAGGTACTAAAAATCATGCTACCTGCAGCTTTCATACTGTGGTGAAAACTTTACAGATAGCCCATCTTCTGAAACAAAAGAAGCATGTGTACATAAGTTACTTTGTTATGTAGAAAATGATATGCTGAGGCGATTCTGTCTATTACCTCAAGGTTGTTTATAATACATAATATCTACTATGTAGAATCTTTGCCCTTTTGGAAACTTTTTCTGCAGAACCAAAAAACCTGTGTGGAACATAATGGACACCAGTCGTCAACTGTAATCTGCACACAGAGTTCCTTTTCAATAAGAAGATTTATAATGTGTTCAATATATCTGCACACCTATGATTCATTAGCAGCACATGCATTTTGTAAACACACTCATTAGATGGACACTGGCTGTACAATATTAGGTAGAAATAAATATGGTCGTTACCCAACACTATGTAAACTATAAAACCAACTAGTTGACTCAGTGGATGATGTCATCAGTGATGTCATTTGAGATGTCATCAGTGATGTAATACATGATGTCATAGAACATATTAGGAGTGATGTAATGTGTGAAGTCATAAGTAGTGCACGGCGGAGGCAAGTTATACTTAGCTCTAACTGGTGGATTTCTGTGGTTTTCAGTGTTCAAAACTTTGATGTTGTCACTGACATATTATTCAAGTAACTACATTGTTGCTTCAAGCATGAATGTCTAAGGTTTCTTAAAAATAAAAAAACAGATCTTTTTATCAGACCTAACTATAACATTACTTAATCTTTGGTTTTATCAGTAAAAATATTTATATATAACCCAGTGGCAGTTGCCCACTGGGTAGTAATAGGAAAAGCATTTTAATTGCTTATAATTTTGGTGCCATTTAATTACTCTTCACAAAATCTTCCCCAAAAAATGTTCTTTCCCCTCCGCTCCGAACTGAAAAGTTTTGGGGTGATCCTTTAAGTAGGGGCCGAGAAAAAGGGGAGGGGGGAACTAATTTGTCCCATTTATTTTTCCATAGAAAAATTCAACATAGCTACAGTCAAAGCCACGGAATGGAATTATGCCAAATTTGGCAGCAAGCATGGTCTTAGTCCAGAAAACATGTTTTTTGTGAAATGGTGTAAATCCGTTCAGTAGTTTTGGAGAAATTAAGGCTTTAAAACTTTTTATATTTCACACCACGGAGGATCTGCAGAGCTGAACAGATCTCAAAATGAGAGCTATCGGCTGCCACCACATAAAGAAAGATGTGGCTGCAACCATTTTAGGATTCAAGACTCAGTCCCTTGTCCTCAATTAAAATTAAAATAAACATAGCAGGCAGGGTAGAGATACCTCAAAAATGGTTATCAGGGCAGGGGATTCGCAGAGACCAATTAATAGCAGTCTCATCTCTTTCATTAAAAGAAAAAAATACAGGGTAGGTAAGGTCTTGGGAGATGGTGCATTTTTGTTTAAGTATACCCTTCACACACTCTCTTAGGCAGGGAACAGAACTTTGCTCCCGCCTGGTGGGAGCAATGAAAAATGCTGCTCTCACCCTGGCAAGAGCAAAAGAATGGTAATGCCTCGGGCCAACACCCATTATGGTGCTTGCCAGGGAAACGGTGGTGGCTACAGGAGCCTTAAGGCTCCCTCTTCAGCCCCAATGATGAGATATGGGTGCCACAGGTGGGCGCTGGGTCACACACCAACAATTGAAGTGGCCAGATCCCTCAAGTGGAGTGGGTTGGGGCCGCGGGGACCTTGGGGCACCCCCTTAAGCTCCCAACAAAAATGGAGCTGTGCGTGCCGTGGGTGGGAACCCAATTAATAAAAAATGCCAGCACCCACAATGTGTGTGGACTGGAGAGCTGGCTAGGGCAGTAGGGGTCCTAGAGGTACCCATGCAGCACCAAAGAACAATTAAAGATTTAGGTGTCATGGGTGGGCACCGGAGCACCACAAATAACAAAACAAAAAAATGAATACTAAATAAGCAGCAGGCGATGCTAATTTATTATTCACTGCTCCAGCAAGGAAAGCCCAATAATGTACTATAAGGGCTTTTTAAATGTATCTTTTTTTAGTCTGGTGTTATTCCTAGAAGGGGCCGGGGCAAAAGCAAGCATGTTATTATGCTGTGGGGGGCTGCAGGGAGTATAGCAGCCCCCATCAACATAAAAAAATAATGTATGTCACCTGGGTCATTAACTTCATGACCCCAGGAGAGCTGTGGTTTTGTGATGCCAAGTTGCCACGTGTAGTTTGAAATGCTTGATGTGAAGGCATTCCAGACTAGATGCGACAGACAGTTGGAAAGAAGGTGAAAAGAGCAGACGTATTTACATTGCTACTTTAGCTGGGGTTATCTAGGAATAAACTACGACATACCATACACTTGTACTTGTCATCCCGACAACTAGCTTAACACCAATCAACAACACGCATGAGTACTGCTTCTGATGTATACCGTTACATGTCAACCGTGGAGACAGGGCTTTGATTGACTTTCTGTTGCACAGAATATCATCTGCAATCCCGCAGGCAAGTGCGGATTTAGAATCACATACAGTATTATTTGAGAAAAAAACACTTTGAGACTCTTTCTGTTATTAGTACTGCTGGCACGTGCTGGAAACCGTTGGCCCAAGTGAGAGGTTAGCGTTGACGCTCAACTCCGTGATTTAGGTTCTTTTCGCCTCATAGGGCTTTGCGCTTGACAGCACACGTTTAGTCACATGACTATACGTTTCTCCCATCTTGAATGCCGGAAGAATAAAAAGTCATGGATTAGTATGGTTGCATTGGACCTTGGAGCATCAGTGCTTTACTAGCTCAAAAAAGGAATTTATTTCAAGGTATTTGACTCATGTTGGAAATGTCTATGGTTATGCATGTGGATGTTATGCATGCACTGTTGTGATTCTGATTACATTACTCTAATGCCTGGGTGCTCCAAGTGTAGCGTTTGAAAAAAAAAATCTTTTGGCATCCAATATTTTTTTTCATTTTACAATGTATGCACAAATATTTTCCTTGCCACCTGCTCAACCGTTTAAGTGTCTCTGGTGGAGCCAATTACGAAATGGCACCAGTAGAAGGCTTATTTTCTCAATTATATTTCAACAATTGATTATGATTCTGAGGAAGATTTCTCTTTCAGGAGGAAACAAAATATTTTAGAGGCTAGAAATTTATGAACAAATGGGGAAAAAGCTAGGTCTGTGGATGACCCAGATATATTAGCTCATGCATTCAAAGATTTGGACAACTATTTTACACCATCAGTATGTACTTCTGTAGACTGATTTTTTTTTTCAAAGGCATCAGGGAGCTCAGAAATAAATAGCTGATTTTTTTGCACATATACAGAGATTGGCAATTCCCGTCAAATTTGGTACCTTACCTTACATGATGACCTCATAAGAGATCAGATTGTCATTCACACAAACGATTCCAATGTGCATGAAAGGCTGTGAGCAAATGGTGAAATAACTTTGAACGATGCCATTGCCATTGTGAAAAAGGGGGAACTTTCTAAATGATGTGCCAAAGCAGCTTTAAAGAACACGAGCAAAGAAGATTCGGTGTGTGCTGTCAAGTCATTAAATGTATTGGTTAATGAATGGAAGAAAACTAAAGAGAAGGCTTCAGAGAACAGAGATCATAAAGTGTTGAGATATGAGGAGAAATCGTCAGCCATTAAGTCATGTTATATATGTGGAGGCAAAGACCATCTAGCGTACTTAAAGTGTTGTCCAGCCCTGAAATTAAATTGTTCCTGCGACACAACCTACAAAATATCCTGTCCACAAGAGCACCCAGCAACTGCTCCATTGTTTTCTGCTCGAAGCCTGCTCACTCTGCAAACATGCCATGGGAATATGGGACACCATCACCACCCCTCTCCATGAACATTGCCTTCATCACCAAAACGTGGTTCAACCCCTCCTCGAACCCCGACATCACCAACATGACTCCTGAAGGCTACAAGATGATACACCAAGACCACGTCAACAAACAGGGCGGGGCATCGCCATCATCTTCAAGGAAACCATAAGATGCACCTTCACCAACGATGACCCCACAGCTCTCATGAAATACCTCAACTTCCTTCCACAAACTGACACGAAGACCACGATAAGAGGTACCTTCACCTACAGGCCCCATGGAGCCCGAGCAACATTCTGCAATGCCATCCCGAAACTCATAGTCCCTGTAGCAATCGACTCTCGCCACTACATTCTACACAGCGACCTAGACTTCCACATCGACTAAGCTACCAATGCCAACTACATCGCCTTTCTGGAGAGCCTGAACAACATAGGCCTCACCAAACTGGTCATCGAACCCACACACAAAGCCGGGCACACACTAAACCCTATTTTCACCATCTCACGTGACAGAATCAAATTTAGCTACACCACAAAACTCACCTGGACCAACCACACCATTGCACACTTCACCATCACCAATGCCCAGCACTCCATCACCAGGCGTCAGATTTCCTCCCACTGCAGCTGAAGCAGGCTCACCAAAACTCAGTGGTTAGAGGCCCTCACCACTTCCTAACCCGGGGCCTCAACAATCCTCGACCGGGCTGTCCAGAACTTCACCGCCTGGATCAAAGACAGCACTGACAGAGTCGCCCCACTGAAACATACAAAATCCAACAAGATCTCCAAACATGCCAGCTAGTATGCCAAAGACAAAAAGACCACCAAGCACAACTTCCACCAACTGGAGAAACGATGGCGTGCCACTAAGAACCCCGCCGATACAGCAGCTCACAAAAGAGCCCTCATCAACTATCATTAGCACATCAAAGAAGCCAAGGAAGAAGCCATCACCACCCGCATCGACTCCGTGGCCAACCACACAAAGGAACTCTTCAAAATAGTCAATGAATTCTCCAACCCAACCGCCATAGAAAAAAACAATCCACCCCTCCAAGTACTCTGCAACACCCTCTTAGACTACTTCCATAGCAAGATCACCAACGTCTACAACAATTCCAATCTCCAACCCTCCACCCAAAACCCTAACAACCTCAAACATCGAGAAAACATCAACCTAACCATTACCACCTGTTCTCTGCTCACGGTCCTGACCACCTCAGCCTTCATGTCTTCCATCCACTTCGGGGCGCCAAGTGACATCTGCCTCCACCACCTCTACAAACTAGCAATTAACCCAATCAGCATGCAGCTCACGAGCATCCTCAACCTCTCCATCTCCATGTAAACCTTCCCAGACAGATGGAAACACGCAGCGGTCAGACTCCTAAAGAAAGCCTCCACCGACCCCAGCGACCTCAAAAATTATCATCCGATCCCCCCTGCTCCCCTACCCAGCCAAAGTACTCAAGAAAGCAATCAACCAGCTCCTCACCGAATTCCTAGAACAAATGACCTACTGGATGCCTCACAATCAGGATTCCATGACAAAAACAGAACTGAGACCGCGCTGATCACTTCCACAGAGGACATCGGAACACTCCTCGACAATGGAGAAACTGTGGCCCTGATCCTCCTCAATCAATCAAACAATCAGGGAATTAGAGCGCGCTACTAACCCGTGAGGGTCTCAAGATGCTGGGGGGGAGGGGAGGGGGGGAAGGGAGGGGGGTGCCGAACCGTTCAGCCGAAAAGCCAGACATTGAGAGTCTTCTTGAAGGTGTTCAGGGAGGGGGCATGTTTGACGTCTGCCGGTAGCTTGTTCCAGGTTTTGGCTGCAATGTGGGAGAACGATCTTCCGCCTGCCCTGGCTCTGTGGATGCACGGGGCTTCGGCTAGTGCAAGGTTGGCAGAGCGGAGGTTTCTTTTGGGTATGTGGAAGTTTATTCTGTCGTTGAGGTATTTGGGTCCGTTGTTGTGAAGCCATTTGTAGGCATTTCCACGGTGTTCAACACCATCTCCCACAACACCCTTGTAGGAAAGTGGGATCTGCTTTTATGGTTACCCCCACATTTTTGCCTGGTGCTATGCTGCTTCTGACTAGTCTGAATGGAATCTTGCTGATCAGGACCCCAGTCTCTGTGCTTTCTCCCCTAAATTGGATGGTAAGTATTTAGGTACAGCCCAGATTGGACACTGGTGTACCCTTATTAGTCCCTAGTATATGATTCTGAGGTCACAAGGGCATAGGCACACTAGGAGTCCCCAGGGCTGAAGCATGTATTATGCCATCCACAAGGAACCACTCAAACTGTAACTACAGGCCTGCCTGCAGCCTGTGTACACTGGTGCTAGCACCACTTAAGAAAGATATAGGTTTCCCTATATCTAAGGTCACTGCATGTAAAACTTATAAGTCACCCCTATAGCAGGCCTATCAAACTTGAAGGCAAGGACGTTGGTTCTAAGTGTGACGGTGCCCCTGCATGAGCAGGACACCCCTACAGCCTTCATAGTCCATTCTACCAGGCTGTAAGTGCATCAGCCATTTGGAAATATAGAGTGTCCACTCGTCATTACGTGATGACCATCTCCTAAACTGGCTGTAACGAACCCTATCATGTTTGGTATCAAACATGTTGGAATCATACCTGTAAATGGTGTGGGAGGTATGATTCTAAGCACTGTAAAGCTCCTCCGAGAAGCCATCAGTTCTCCTGGTACCAGTCTTCTAGACCTGGACAATGCAACATGGCTGCTGCCGACCAGAGACACGATTCTGCCCTCCTGCTGCTGAGCCATGTGTGAACTGGGGAAGGCAGAACAATAGGTATCCTCTCACAGGGAGGTATGACCACCTCCCAGACAGGGTTTAGTGTATTGGGGCCGGTTGGAAGCTCTTGCCAGCACTGCTCAGTCTGTTTGAAGGGCACATTTGGTGCCCTCCTTGCATAGTCCAGTTCAAACCAGGTCAGGGAGCCATTGGCTCCTGATCTGGTGTGAATCTGGACAAATGACAAGGGAGTATCCTCCCCACTGTCCGACCCCTCCCCTGGGAGGGAACCCTAAATCGTCCCAACCCTTTCCTTAGGGTACATAAGGGCGTACCTGAGGGTGGGTCCTTAGATTCATTGTGGGAAAAGATAGCTTTCAAGACACCACTTCTTCTTCGACCGTCTGGGCACTCGGGACTTTGCTGGACTTCACTCTGCGCATCAAGGCTGCAACTGGGAAGACTTGCTGCTCCTGATCTCATTGCCCTGCTCGTCTGTTGCAATGTCTGTGCCTGTGCTCTATACAGGACCCTTACTTGGCCTGCGGGCATCCAAGACACCTAAAGGAATCTCCCTTTAAGTGAAGGAGTCACTTCCCTGCATCTGCAGGCACCCCAACTAAGCTGACCGATCTGCTGATCCTGGGCTCCCAAGGACTTTGAAAGGCTCAGCAACACAGGTGGTGGTTCTTCACATATCTCAAGGCCTGCCCTGTCCTCTCACCAGGTTTGAGGCCACTATCCCTCGTCGGAGTCGCAGGAACTGAATCCCTGTGCACTGCGTTGGCTTGCTGTTGCAAAGGCTTGTTGGCTTCCTTCCATCAAGATGTTCGGGCTCCAAGTAGCCCCAACCTCAAGCATCTCCTGTGACCAAGATCTTCATCCTCACCGCATCAGTTGCACCGTGGGCCTGCATCTTTGGTGAGCTGCTTGAGGTCCTCTTGCAACTCTAGTGCCTACGGCCTGTGAGTCCTCTTGAGGGTCTTCTTTGATTTCTGATGGCTCCCCTGTTTGCTCTGGGCCTGCCCTGACTCAACTGCTGGTGGTGAGTAACCTGGATCTTGCTGGTCCAGACACTGCACCTTCTTCGCTTTCCTTGTTGTTTGCAGTTGCCAAGGCTTGTTGGTGTTCTCGACGGACACCGCCCCTTAACTCTCGAAATCCAACATGGGACAGCTCATTAATGGCTCCTGGTCTTCCACTGCATTGCCTTGTCCTCACAGCTGCAGCTCCAAGTTGACTGTCATCTCTCCTGCAACACTCGACATCGGTGGGCATTCGTCTTCCATGCCTTCTGGTCACTCCTGAGTGGCATAGACTCTCTCCCCATTGCATGCCGGTACTTCTCATCCTGAATACACCTTTGGGTTCCACCAGACACTTTCACCTTCTCCAGCAGTGGCATCTTTTAGAAGTCCTCCAATAAGTTCGACAGCGGTTTCCGACGCCACTTCACACCTATGCACCCAGTTTCCCTGGTGTAGGTATCCTGGTTCCTAGGGTATCCACGGGTGAGGTGGCTTTCCAACCTTCTGTCTTCCACAGGTTTTCCTCAGGGTCCACTGGGATGGGTTCTTCTTCTTTATAATTGCAACCGCGACTCACCCATTGACTTGGTCGTGTTCCCACTCTGCACACGGCCTCTGTGGGGTTCCTAGTTACTTACCTCGGGTGGTTCCTACGGTCCCCGGAACTTCTACGTCTTTTGGGTATAGTCTTGACTCGAGGCTTAGTTGCATACCACAATTTTACTATATGGTTTGGTCTCCCCCTGGTGACCACTGTGTATTGCGTGCTACTTACCTGTTTGAGTTGAAAAGTAGTGTGCATTATGTAGGAGATATCTGTATGTGTTAGTGAGTGTCTTATAATAAATACATACACTGTGTGGTTCTTTTTCACTTAATCTATACCTATAAGATTATGTTCTGGTAAAACAAGCTTCTTTACACTCCTTCTGGACTAAGCCTGAAGGTTGCTCTCCACAGCTACCACTTAGAGAGCTTTCTAAGGTTGTGTAAGACCACTAAAATCACCATAAGCGTTGTCTTGATTGGTGCAGGTTGCCCACTTACTTAAGTGTGCATCACCTACCAAGCCAGCTTCTCACAACCCTCAACAGACTGTGCAACATAGGTATAAAGCAAGACGCCTTCAAGTGGATCGCCTCCTTCCTTACAGGATGCACACAGAGCATCCCACTGTCTCACCTCACCTCTGCACCTAAAGATATCATATGCAGCGTACCAAAAGGGTCATCCCTCAGCCACACCCTGTTTAACATCTCCTACGCAGACCAAACTCAACTGATCCTCTCATTCACCGAGGACCCCTTCAATGCCAAATCCAACTTCCACAATGACATGATCAATGTGGTCAAATGGATGAGAGACAACTGCCTCCAACTCCACTCCGACAAAATCGAAGTACTGATCTTGGGGAAGAATACCTCCACATGGGACCACAGCTGGTGACCTGCAGAACTCGGACCTGCACCGACACCTAACGACCATACATGCAACCTCTGCATCCTCCTCGACAGCCAACTCACCATGAAACAGCAAGTCAACGCTGTCACCTCCTCCTGCTTCCACACACTCAGGTCCACGTCACCAGCTGCCTAGAGTATGGCAACTCCCTCTACGCTGGCGTCTCCACTCAGCTCTTCAGAAAACCTCAGACCATACAGAATGCTGCAGACAGACTCATCCTAGACCTCCCCAAATGAACATACATCACCCCCCCCATCTGAGAGACTTTCACTGGCTCCCCATCCAGAAGAGATGGCAGTTCAAGATCCTCACACATGCCTACAAAGCCCTCCATGACCTAGGACCTACCTACATCAACCATCGACTGAACTTCTACCAACCCTCTAGATGCCTGTGATCCTCTTCACTCGCCCTCACACACACACTGCTCGCATCTGTCGCAGCCACAGCAGTAGCTACTCATTCTCCTACATCCCTTCCAACACCTGGAACAACCTTCCCCTTCAGCTCCATACAGTCCCCCCTCTAGGAGACTACAAAAAGAGACTCAAGCCTTGGCTCTTTGATGCAGCCCCAAGATACCTCTATGGGTAACAGTGTTGCGCATTATAAATGCTGTTTTGATTGATGTGGCATAATGGGACAATTTGCTAGATTGTGCCATAAAAAAGGAGTATCTACCTTTGTGAAGTGTGTGGTAAACCTTGATTTGACTGGTGGGGAGAATGATGAAGCGAATGTGTTCTTTGTATTGATTATGATGTGCTAGGCCTGTATAATGATGGTAAGAAAAAGATGACCTGCTGTATTACATTAGGAGGAATTCCACTTGAGACAGTGGCTGATTCAGGTTCACCTTTCACCATCATAAAACGCTTAGGGCCTCATTACGATGTAGGTCGTAAAGGCTCCCTTTGGCATTAGGATTTTCCTAACCCGTGTCGGAACCAATGTTTCTGACGAATTCGGAAACATTTCCGGCCCACCGATTACGTTGGAAGGTAACTGTTCGGTTTTTCCAACTCGGTTCTTCCAACCCGGTTCTGACCAGCATTCTGAGACTCTGAATCGATCGGAGGCAAATCGTACAGGTTTATGGACCGCGTTTCCGACCGACGTATTATGATGTCAGATTCTAACAGCCTATCCGTATCGGTCTGTCCATCATGAAAAGGCTGTCGAAAACTGACTTTGTGGGCCCGTTGCAGGCCCCCCTTCACCCGTAGGCCTCCAGTTGGGGCCTTGGGAGTAGCCATGGGAATCTTCGTTCCAACCATGCCCAGTGGGGTGCCTGCGACAGGGTACAAGGTTTTCCGCACCCATCCCATTTTTTATGTGAGCCTGTGTTGTCGATCGGAACATAGGCTCCCATTGAAGTCAATGGGAGTCCGACCGAATGGTATTTGGAAACATCCTAAACAGTCGGTCAGACTTGCCGGACCTGAGCCGGTCAGAACCGATTCCGACACAGAGTAGGTCAGAATGCTTTCCGACCGGCATTGTAATGAGGCCCTATGTATGGGAAGAAAATGTTTTAAAATATTGGGTAATGTTTTAGTACCATCTGATGTACACCCTGTGACTTTTATAGGTGAAGCCATACCCATAGTGGAATAATGTATGCTAAGTTTCCAATTTAAAGGAATGGAATCAGAACACAAGCAATGCATGGTAGAAAAAGGTCCATCAGAGCTGGGGTGGATGGATGAGGGAAATTCAGGAATTGGATAAAATCCCAACAACCGGAACATATTTTAATTTCAGATTGTTGCTTGACAATTCCACAATTGTTACTTGAACAGTTTCCTAACATATTTTATGGTAAGGTAAGAGTTTTGAATGGATTTTATCATAAGATAATTTTAAATGACAAATGCACCCCAGTGTCACACAAAGTAAGGGTATTTTTTTTAGCATAAGGGAAGAAGTAAATTGGAAAGACTATTAGCTAGTGTCATTATTGGGAGCATTTAATCAAGTGAATGGTTGGCTTTGTTGGTTATAGCACGGAAGGCCAATGGAAACGTCAAATTGTTCATCGGTCTCTCGTGATTTAAATTTTTATAAACTGCTAGACAAGTTTCCCTTGCATAGACAGATGAAAGGCATGTTATGACTAAAAGAATGTAATGGTTCACCTCACTAGATCTAACACCAGCATACCATCAGATTCCCTTGCAATCTGACAGCAAACACCTCACAGCCTCCATAACATATTTTGGTTGCTTCCAGTTCAAAGGCATGCCATTTGGTTTTGCACCCATAGCAGCAATATTTCAAAGATGAATGCATCAGCTGTTCAAGGATCCTAAAGGCATAGTCTTTATCCAGGATGATATATTGATCATGGAAAAAGATAGGCTAGGACATGACTGTAAGCTCAAAGAAGTTCTATGCATACTTAGTGAGAATGGTATTACAGCGGAGTTAAAAACAAATGCTGACTTATCTGGGACATGAAATCAGTGAGAAAAGGATATTTACACAAAACAAAGAGTTATTAGATGCTATATGCATGGCTCCTTCAACCACTTCGTAGGACGAAGTGAAATCCTTTTTTTCACAAAGAATTTTGCCACCAAAACACTTGATATGAAGCAATTGTTGAAACACAGTGTGCCAGTTGTTTAGGAAGAGGTCCATCAAGGGTGTTTAATAGTATTAAAGATAGTATCTGTAATGCCATTCCTATCCAGGGCTTTGACCCCTGTAATGTCACCATCATTACCACGGATGCCAGTGGTAAAGGTCTTAGAGCATTTTTGTCTCAAATGAATAAGTACACTGTTGAATCTACGATTCAATTTGCCTTTCTCTCCCTTACCCATGTGGAAGAAAAATATTCAACTATAGAAAGAGAAATGCTGGCATGTGTGTAGTACATTAGTAAGTGTAAGCAATCTGTGTGGGGTTCCCAATTTGTTGTCAGAACAGATAACAAACCTCTTACTAAAGTTCTTACTACTACTGGAATGTCATTATACCAAGTTTGGCACTTTTGTCTTTACATCTACTTGAGTATAATAACAGGAGAGAGTATGTCCCTGGAGTGAAGAATCACATTGCTGCCTTTTTGAGTAGAGCACCACTGGAGACTGATTCTAATGCATTTGAGGACAAACGGAATGGTTACACTGTAGCTGTAGCTGTGGTGGACAAGTTGTACTCTGAGTGTATATCTAAAGGAGAACGGGTGGGTGGAAGAATATAAATCTGACTCCATTTTAGACAAAGTGTGCAATTAGTTTTCTAAGGGATGGCCTTTAAAAAAATTTAATGGAAGAGAAAATTAGACAATATTGGGAGATCTGGAATGAGCTGTCTTGGGACAACAATGTTTTTTTAATGAGAGGTGAAAGAGTGGCTCCTCCTGCAGGCTAGAGGAAGACAATTTTAGAAATTAATCATGAAGGCCATTTAGAGATTCTGATAAACGAGAAAAGTATGAAAACACAGTATTGGTGGCCTGGTATTGTTGTTAGAACTGAAAGAATGGTTAGGAATTATCATGAATGTGCGAATGTGGATAAGACAGTGGTCACTTTTAGGTCACCATTGAGTACCAGCAAGTCTCCTGGAGGCCCATGGGAATATTTAGCCATAACTATTCTTGGCCTCATTGTGAACACGAATATCATATCTTGCTATATTGGGGTGTTACTGGATGTATTTACCAAGTGGCCTAAGCTATGTATTTTGAAGGAAGTAACCTCAGAAGCTTTGACAAAAAATTTAAATGAGGTATTTTTATGGGAAGGGATTCCTAAATCCTTAGTGAGTGATAATGGCACTCAATTTAAGTCTAAAATTTTCCAAGATTTTTTGTTTAGGAACATAATTAGTTGGAGGCGTACTTCTCTATATCATTGTGAGGGGAATGGTGCAATAGAACGCTTTAATTGAGTCATTATGAGCAGGATTCGCATGGTTAAGATTAATTGTAAGAATTAGGAGACTGAAGTTAAAAAACTGTTTTGGGCCTACCGAACATCACCTACTGTAACGGGGTTTACACCCTTCTACCTGTTAAGAGGGAGAGATCCTTGTACTAAGGCTAATCAAGCCTGGATAAAGACCCAAATTCCTAATTAGTGGTCGTTGCAGAAAGTTAAGGAAAATATCCTTAAGGATAAGAATTACTACGAAGTTTACCATGATTTAAAACATTGAGTGAAGGAGGTGAAACTAAACACTGGTGGTTGGGTTTTGAAGAGCCATGGAAGAAAATCAAGGGTAGCAGTAAGTTTGTGGGGCCATTTCAAGTTGTCAAATTCAGCTAAACTGACTGATGGAAATTGGCCTAGAAAATGAAGGAACAAAGGTCACCATACAATAGGGCTGTAAAAAAGGTAACAAGACGTGGTTGTTAGATTATTCTAAAGAAGCGTATGGTGGGGACGTGAGAAATGTTGATGCTCTTGGGAGCATGAGTTGTGCTGGAAATATGAATGCTTGCAGTGACCTTGGGAATGCAATTGACTTGAATAGTTCTGGTGAATTCAGGAGCAGCAGGAATTGGCATGTACCAAGTTTAGAGGCTAGAGCCTCTAGAAGGTCAAGGCAGAGTGCTTCCTTCCCAGGTTCGAACAATAAGGAGGAAGAAGGGAATGTAACTAGGTCTGGTAGAAGATTGCATAAACCTGGAAGAGTTGAAGATTTCTTAGTTGGTGTTGTGGGATAGTTTTATGTTGGTTTCTTAGAGCCGCATCCCTGTGCCTGGAATTAAAATATAGTTGCATCTCATGCTATACTTTGATTGTTGTTGACCATATGTTACATGCATTTTAGTTATAATGCTTGATAACAATTGTAGAGATAAGTTGCATCCATCCATTATTTCTCACGGTACATTGTTGCATTATGTGTTTTATATTTGTTCATTGTAAAGGGGGTAGATTTGTGATGTTGTGATGTTATGGTGCCACATGTAGTTTGGAATGCTCTATGTGAACGCATTCCAGTCTAGATACGGCAGATGATTGGAGAGAAGGCGACGGGAGCACATATCTTTACATTGCTCTCTTTGGCTTGGGTTATCTAGGAATAAACTACAACTTATAACAGACATTTGTACTTGTCATCCCTGAAAGAGCTTACCATATTTTTTAAAGCACTCCTAGCTGAAGCTCTATGCTTTTCAGCTGGAGTGCAGAGACCCCCTTCTGGTTGGTTCTATTGTTGTACCTTGTAGCCTGAAACCTGTTAATAAAAAGACTCAAAAACATGTTGGTGTTTTATCTTTTTTTTAAATGAAACTTTATTAAAAAGATTTTTGACAATCGCTTTAAATAAACATTGTACTGTGTGAATTAATGAAATGTACATTCTATTTTAATTATTAGTATTTCTTTTTGACAAAGACAATAGGTGTGCTTTACATTGATATGCTGACCCCTTCTTAAACCAATAGGCCCAATTTTTTATACTTCGGTGTTCTGGCCTGTTACAAAGTCAGCAGGTCTCCCTTCCTTAAAATGACAATAAATCAATCAGGGGCTTAGATTGCGCACTATTCACCCATGAGGGTCTCCAGGCGCTGGGCGGGAGGCTCCAGAGTCAGTTGAAAACCCATGTCTTGAGGTCCTTGCTGAACGTGTGCAGGGTCGGGGAGCGTCTGATGTTCACAGGGAGCTTGTTTCAAGTCTCGGCTGCAATGTAGGAGAAAGCTCTCCTGCCGGTTCTGTGTCTGCAGATGCAGGGGACTTCTGCCATGGCGAGGACTTCTGCCATGGCAAGGTCGGTGGAGCGGAGGTTCCTCTTGGGTATGTGGAAGGATATTCTCTCATTTAGTTATTTGGGTTCGATGTTGTGTAGGGATTTGTAGGCGTGGGTGAGGAGTTTGAAGGTGACCCTCTTCTCAATGGGAGCCAGTGGAGGTCTTGTAGGTGTTTGGTCATGTGCTCCTGACACGGTGTCCCAAGTACAACTATGGCTGCGGCGTTCTGGATGGTCTGGAGTCTACGCAGGAGGGTTTGTTGATTCCCGCGTAGAGGGCGTTGCCATAGTCTAGCCTGTTGTTGATGAGTGCATGGGTGACGGTCCTTCTGCAGTCAGAGGGGATCCACTTGAAGGTCTTACGTGGATGTGAAGGCAGTTGAAACTGGTGGAGGTGACGGCGTTGATCCGGCGGCTCATGGAGAGGGGTGAGTCAAGGATGATGCTGAGGTTCCGAGCGTGGTCTGTAGGGGTGGGTGGGCACCCGAGGATGGAGGTCCACCAGGTGCTACTGCTCCCAGGTGGAGGTGCAGGAACTGAGGATGAGGACCACGATCTTCTCTGAGTTGAGGCTGCCACATTCCTCATGCCTTCCTGAAAACAGAGTCTGGTGTGTTTGTCTAACATAACATAGCCAACTGTGCACACTTGCGGAGGTTGGGTGCCAGACCCTGCAGCCATCCCCACACTACCTGTGGCAAACTCCATGGTAATAACACCTTATTTTGCATTAAAAAAAAACTTAGTAATTCATTGGAAAAAACAAATGTTGAAGGGACGTTATAGTTGGGTGAAAAGATCAGTTACAACATGCTGTTTTAAATGAACACGGGTCGGGAGGGCCATCTTTAGGGAAAAAGCAGGGCGAAAACTCTTGAAGAATGCGTGACTACAGAGAGACCCTAAGGAGCCTTGTTTACTAACTAACTGGGCAGTGGATACAAAGCATATACAGGGAAATTCCCTGGCATGGTTTGTAAAAGCATGCTTAAGTAAGAGTGAGATTATCCACAACATTGTACAACTAGGTGGTAAACGGTTTACCGATATCAAAAAGGGATTAACCCCTTGCCTGCGACAGACGGCCCCCGGCCGTCCGAACTCTCGGTGGGCGTGTGCGCTGGACGGCCGGGAGCCGTCTTATCGGCGCACACATCGGATTTTCCAGCACCACAGGGAATTTCCGGCCGTGGTCAAGGGGTTAAGTTAATAGTAGTCCTGAAGAGTGCCCAATGACCCAGATGGGCACAGCACAGGGTTGAAACACATAGACCTAGGGTTTAGGGGTCATAATATACCTTGTACAAGCCACCAGGCTAGTTAGTTTTTAACCTTGCAAAATATACTCATAGTAAAGAGAACACTGTTATAATGCTTTGTTGTGGCATGTACATCTGCTCTCTCACATGCTCATGCCTGTGGGTTCTGTCTCCATGGTAGTGTCTCTTGTGAGGCAGTCGGAGACTGAAGAGCTGACCGGTCGGCAGCAGTAGTTAGTGGTGCGTTACTGGGAGAAATAAAGACTTGAAAATACAAGCAGTGTCTGTTTTCGTAACACGGGCGACGAGTGAAGCTTGTTAGGGACAAGTTCACCACCAATTCCCCTTGAATCCATTTTGGAGCTGTTCCGGCAATTTTGTTTGTTTTTGCTTGTGGTGGACCCCTCATCTAAAGACCAAGACTTTCCTCTACGACGGAACTCATCACATTAAATGAGGTAAAGGCATTTTACCTTGTTTCTTTACATTTTGGAAGATCCGCTGGCCTGTACCCCTCGCGAGCTGCTGATGCACTCGGGAAGCCTGAACCCTTGTGAGCCGCCGATGAGCCGCTGCTCGTAAAGCCACTCACGTGCTGCTTGTGAGCCATTCTACTAGGCGTCATCATGCACGTACATTTACGTTGCGTGTCACCATTTTTGTTTTGTTCTGCTACTATGGTAACGGATTTACTCGGAAGCTGCCTCAGAGCAAGCAAGAGCTGAGTTTCTCTCCAGTTACACACGGGCCTTTCTTTTGTATTTCGGCCATCCAGGTACTGTTTAAATTGTAAGAAATACGTGTGATTGCAAGCGGGAGCTCTGTTTATTTCAGTCATTCTTGTTGGGTAGTATTTCACCCCCAATGATGACCAGTAGGCAGGGTATGCTGGAGGTAGGCAGGTTTATTATATATATATTATATAATAGAAAGAGCGCCGAGCGTGCACGATCGTGGCCGCTCCGGTCACTCTCAGCCCTCATGCGCCCGCTGCGCATGCGCTATGAATCACCGCTTTCCGTCGGGCGTGTTACGTCACACACACCACGACGGAAAGCTAGAGCGCACACTACAATTCTTGTACTGTTTAACTTATAAGGAGTGTGTCGCAAACTGGAGCTCTGTTTCGCTTCAATTACATGCAGACATTTCTCTTGCATTTCAGGTATCCAGGTACTGTTTAAACTATAAGAAATACGTGTATTCTTCAAACCTGTCACCATGTCAGCCACATCAATGAGTCAACCTCCTCCCTTTTTATGTGAAAAAAGCGAGCCACTATTACCCTGGAAGAGGTGAAAGTTATTATTTGAATCCTATTTAGTAGCAATAGGAGGTGAGAAATGTTCAGCACATAGGAGACAAGCAATTCCCCTTCACAATCTTGGGATTGAAGGGGACAACATTAATGAGAGTATTGATGTAATACCGGTAGGTGAAGGACATGGTGAACCTTCAGATGTTTTTGAGATGTCCATAAAATGCTTGAAACGTATTTTGGTCCGCGGATTAATGTCGTCTTAGAGAGACGCAAATTCTTTATGAGGATCCAAGAACCCAATGAATGGGTTGGAAACTATTGCTTCTTTAAAAACACTTGCCCGCACCTGTGAGTTCAGGGAACTGACTGACTCACTAATACGCGACCTACTAGTCAGGTGCACCAATTGTCCAAGAGTGCAGGAGAAGCTTTTATCAAGAAACCTCTCACTTAAAGAAGCTATTGCTATTGTAGAAGGGGTAGAAAACACGTCTGGTTGTGTTAAAGAAACTAAGGCTCATAAACCAACTACTGAGGATGCTCCTACACCTAGCAGTATACACGAACTAACACATAAGGAGGTCCTTCACGACTCTCTTGACGATGTCTCCAAAGTAGTTCAGGGAACCAGAAGCAAACCCTCCTCTGACTTTTCTAGGTCGAAGTGCTATCGGTGCGGGAGTTTCAATCACTCCTCTAATAATCCTAATTAATATGCCAAGAATACCACATGTCATAAGTGCAAGATTAAGGGCCACTATGCCAGGATTTCTAGGTCTGGTAACAAAGTACGCACTATAGAGAATGTTGAGACCTCCAAAGACAATCCCAGAACGATAGTGCTGCTGAGTGTAAGAGGTGATTGTGTCGTGGATGTGGAAGTATGCTTGAATGTGAAGTAGCCATTGGTGAAAAATTATTTGTGGTTTTAGCTGATTCTGGGCCTCCTTTCACTATGTCGGGCAATGAGTTATGGAACCAAACATTTCCTGATTGAATGTCTGACAAAATGTCGACAGACAAAAAATCGACATACAATAATATCGACACAGAAATATCGAAGACAAAATTATCAAAGTCCTATCTACATAAAGGTAAGTACAAAAATATTGAGAAAAAAGAATATAGCTTTGCTAAAAATATCGTTTTTTTAAAATGTTTTAATAATAATGTAAAAATAAGTAAATAATACATAAAATAAAAAAATATATAGATATGAATATTACAACATTTTCAAAAATAAATAACTAATACATATATATTTATATATAAATTAATATACACACTTAATCCACATATTACAACATTAGGGAAAGCGCTGGATAGTGTCAGGGTAAATGTTACTATTCCCACTCCAGAGAGTGCAACAGTAGGGAAAGCGTTGGATAGCGTAGGGGTAAAAATTACTATTCCCACTCCAGTGAGTGCAACAGTAGGGAAAGCGCTGGGTAGCGTGTGGGTTAAAATTACTATTCCCACTCCAGTGAGTGCAACAGTAGCAAAAGCGTTGGAAAGCATAGGGACAAAAAGTACTATTCCCACTCCAGTGAGTGAAACAGTAGGGAAAAGCGTTGGATAGCATAGGGGTAAAAATGACTATTCCAACTCCAGAGAGTGCAACAGTAGGGAAAGCGTTGGCTAGCATAGGGGTAAACATTACTATTCCCACTCCAGTGAGTGCAACAGTAGGGAAAGTGTTGGATAGCAGAGGGGTTAAAATTACTATTCCTAATCCAGTGAGTGCAACAGTAGGGAAAGTGTTGGATAGCATAGGAGTTAAATTAACATACTTATCAATTAAATATTTTTGTATAAAATAAATTACATGTTAATAATTATTTAACAAAAAAAATTAATAAATACCTATTATATTAAATTGATATTTACTTAAATAACAGTAAATTACTTCCCACCCTATTCCCCTATAAACACACAATGCACTACACATAAAAAATAACACAATTAATGTAATTATCAATTAATAAAAATTAATTACCAATTAATAAATATTTAACAATAATTTAATAAACAATCACAAAAAATAAGTAATTATAAATTAATTATAATTAATGTAACTTAAAATTAACCAACTAATAAAAAGTAATTACCAATTAATAATTAATTCACAACAAATTAATATGCAATAACAATAAATAAAAACGTATTCATTAATTAATGAATCAATTATATTTAAATTACTTTCCACCCTATTCCCTATACATCCACAACCCGCAACACATTAAAAATAACATAATTAATTTAATTATCAATTAATCGATTAATTAAAAAATAATTACCATTTAATTAACTTACAAGAAATTAAATAACAATAACTAAAAATTAATATACATTAATTATAATTAATATAATTATAAATTAACCAATTAATACAAAATAATTAACAATTAATTAATTAACAATAAATTAACAATCAAGTCAAGTCAAATATATGTTTATTATGACCATAGTCTTTAAACAATGCAATGAACATAATACTGTAAGGAGTATGCACCATAAATTCATAAAACTTTTTTAAAAGTTAATCTGTTAAAAGTGATCTCAACCCATTATCAAAAATATAAAATTCGACTAAAGATTACATTTCTTAAAACCTATATTTACATGTTAAAAACCTTTACGTTTTCTTGCCCCTACAGGCACTTTCATTCAGCTAAACTGTACTACAGTATTACATATTATTCTTGACTTCTCAGTGCTCTCTGGGCCCCCTTTATAAATTTCCCCAGGGCAATTACAATATCGATAGAGGGGATTTCTGCTAAGAGGCTGGCTGCCTGCGTCCTTGTTTTTATATCATGGTTTAAAAATACAGGCCGCAGCCACAGTTTTCTCTGCTCCAAAAGTGTCCAGCAATCTAACAAGATATGTAACAGGTCTCCTTTGGTTCCCAGTTCACACCTACAGAGGCCTTGCTGGTCTAACATTTTTGTTTTGAGGTCTCTGTTTACTAACCATGGGTTAATCCCGATCCGTAACCTAAGGATCTCTTGCCTGTACCCACGGTTTGGTAGAATGTCTAGGTAGGGGAACCAATTTTCGTTAGACCAAGCATTTAGCATATGTGCTACTGATTTTTTCTTTGCTAAATATTCTATATCTTTCAATTTGGAGACTTCTTTCCCCCTTTGCTTCAGCTCTCCTTTGGTACTGAGGACTTGGTACGTTACCTGATCTACCTCAATATTCAATACATTGCAAATTCCCATCAATTTTTCCCTACTGGCCTCAGCCCATTTTAACTCACTTTTCTGGATTTCATTACGACACCAGTGTGCTACTTTTTGCCTTTCGGGGTCTTCCAGTCTCTTCCAAAATCTGACTACAGCCATCTGAGTTTGTATCACCCAGGACGTTGTGCCTATTTCTGTTCTTATGGCATGTATCATAGAAGATTGTGGAAGTGATAGGAGCCTTTTTAAGCATTTCCCCTCTATCACGTCCCAGGATCCCTTACCGCTCAAATAAAGGATCTCGGCTCCGTACAGGACTTGGGAGGGGATCATTGCCTCAAAGGCTCTAAGCAATGGTCGATGTGACATCTCTCCATAATCCCCATTAAACCTTTTTAGCCCACTTATGGAAGAGATTGCCTTTGCTTTTTGTGTTTCCAGATGGGTATTCCAATTTAAAGCCCTGTCGAACCATATACCCAGGTATCGGTACTCATTTACTGTCTCCAGTTTAAGATCGCCAATGTACCAACTAAACCTGCTTATCTTTTTCCCGAAGCATAAGGTTTTAGTTTTATCTAGGTTGATAGTTAGAAATTTGCTAGCACAATATGTATTAAAGGCATTAAGTTTTCTTTGGAGGCCTCTCTCTGTCTGGTCAACTATTACCAGATCATCCGCGTACAATAGGCAGGATACCTTATTCCCATCCATTATAGGGCTAGCACTACCCTCTACCTCAAGGTATGCCGGGAGATCTGACAGAAAAATAGAGAAAAGCTGGGGGGCCAATACACAGCCCTGTCTTAATCCATTGGCAATGGGTATTTTTGGGGTCAAAGCCCCCATGGTATCCTTGATAACTTGCCCCCAATTTTCTCTATGTAGTTCCTTTATTATTATAAAGAGATTTCTAGGGATCTTTAACCTCTTTAGGGTATCCCACAGACAGGCCCGATCTACTGAATCAAAGGCTGCTCTAAAGTCGACGAAACAACAGCATAGCTTGCCGTTTTGTTCCGTCGACTTCTTAGCCATAGCCCATAGCGCGAATCCATGGTCTATAGTGGAGTGGCCCGCTCTAAAACCACCCTGTTCTGTGGGTACTATTTGGAACTCTTCAACCCATTCATTCAATTGTTTAAGTACAATTTTAGAGAATACTTTCTCTCCTATATCTAGGAGGTTGAGCAGCCGGTAATTTTGAGGCGCCTCTTTGCTCCCTTTCTTGTGGATTGGTCTAATTATAGCACCCTTCCAGGTAGGTGGCATTACGCCTTCTTTTAGTACTACATGGAACAACTTTGTGAGCAATCTTGCCCACCAATTAACCTCCGACTTCCATTTTCCAATTAACAATCAATAACAATAAATATAACCATATTAATTAATTAATTATAATTAAATTACTCCCCACCCTATTCCCCAATAAACTCACAACCCGCTCTAATACTAAAACGCAAAAAATAATATTTAAAAAAATACTATTTTCTAAATATTTAATACAAATATTTAAAAATTGTGAAAAAACATAAAAAAGTTAAACATACATATAAAATCTATACTAAATACATAACACTAAAAAAATATATATATTTACAATGATATTTTTGCTAACAATATTTTTGCTAATGATATTATTTACTTCGATATTACTTACTTCGATATTAAATAAATCGATATTACTTACCTTGAAGTTGATATTCTGGTCAACGATACTCTTGACTTCGATATCTGTTCCTACGGTATTAAAAACTCAATATTAGTGTAGGTCGATATTAAAATTTTGCTTTTTTGATTGCTCACCTTCCTTATTTACAGCTTTTTGCCCCGATGTCAACCCAGTAAGCTATGGTGGTTCACATATTGAGGTGATTGGCTATGCCACTATGAAAATACATTTCATGGCGAGGGAAACTATCGGAAAAATGTTTGTGGCCAAACGAGGTGACAACCTCCTGGGCTGGAGGCATCAAAGAGATTTGGGGATAATCCTCAACCCTAATGCTCGCCATCTGTCTGAGCAAGTCATGTTGGTTGATGACTCTGGAACCCCCATTAAGTTCTTTGAGGAGTTTCCTCAAGTCTTTTCTGATAAACTTGGTTTACTCAAGGACTTCGAGCATCGGGTTGTCCTTTAAAAAAATGCTGTACCGACTGTGCACAAGGTCAGAGAAGTTCCCAACATGTTGTTAGAACCCTTAAAGAATGAACTTAAATGACTGGTGACCTTAAACATAATTGAGGAAATTGAGTCCTCTGAGTGGTTGGTCCTAGTGGTTTTGGCCCCCAAGGATGGAGGAAAAAACATCAGGATATGTGTTGACTTGAGGAGTCTGAACAGATGGATATGGGTAGACCGAGAGCCTCTTCCCAATATTGTGGAGTCCATTAACATGCTGGTTGGTGCAAGAGTCTTTAGTGTGTTAGACTTGTCCTCAGTGTACCACAAGGTACCCCTTCACGCAGACTCCAAACACTTAACATCCTTTGTAACGCCACTTGGGGCATTCCGGTTCATTAGAATGCCGTTTGGGCTGGCCTCAGCGGCTGCCTGTTTCCAACGCATCATGAAATTGATTTGTGGTGACATGTCAAACATCTTGTTCTTCCAAGATGACATCTTAATCTATGGCAATGATGACTTAGAGCATGATAAAGTGCCTAGGGCTGTTCTGCAAAGATTGTCTCACAAGGGTTTGACTGTGAACAAACTGAAATGTAAGATTGGTGTACCTTCTGTCAAGTATTTGGGACATGTTATTTCAGAGGAGGGCATCCAACCCAAGCTGGATCTCGCTAAGAGTATTGTCAACTCCCCTGCACCCACCGATAAAGAGAAAGTGAGGTCTTTACTAGGTCTTGCTGAGTTTTATTCCAAGTTTATTCAAGGTTTTGTCACTATTGTTGAACCGATTAGAGCTTTACTAAAAAAGGGTACACAGTTTGCCTGGTCGGAAGAATATAATGTAGCTTTTGGCTCTGTCAAGCAAGCAATTGGTAGGATGCCCACGCTTGGCCACTTTGACACTACAAAGAAAACTGTTTTAACAACCGATGCCAGTCTTTGTGGATTTGGCGCAATACTATCCCAGGTGGTGGGAAGTGAAGAAAAAGTTGTTGCATTTGCCTGTAGGGCATTAAAAAAAGCTGAGGAACAATATTCTTGCATCGAGAGAGAAGCTCTGGCCATAGTGTGGGCAATAAGACATTTAAATTCCACTTGTGGGGCATACCTTTCTTGGTGAGGTCCGACCATCTCCCTTTTGTACAAGTGTTTTCTTACATGGAGAGTGAAAGACTAACAACCAGGCTTAAACGCTGGAGCGAAGGATTGGAAGACTTTAATTTTCAAGTACAATGCCTTCCTGGCTCTGCTAATAAAGCTGCGGACTGTTTATCGAGACTACCAATTGAGAGCTGCAGTGACGTTCATGATATTGAACCTGCTGGGGTTTGTTGGGTCAAGGAACCTGCCATCCTAGCGGATGAGTGGGAAAACACCTTCTCTGAAGATGTGGTCCTTCTTCTTGTGGTAGTATTTGTCATCAAGGGGTGGCCTGACTGCAAAAGACTTGATTCTAATCTGTTGCCTTTCTGGTCTATCAAGAATTAACTTACTTTTTGTCAAGGTCAACTCATGTGTGGTGAGAGAGTTGTACTCCCAAGTGTCTTGAGACACAAACTTGTGAACCTTGCTCATGAGGTATACTTGGGAAAAAATCTTACCATGTCTAGACTTCATGAGCGGTATTGGTGGCCTAGAATGGATAGTCAAGTGGAGAATGTGGTTAAGCTAGGATTAGACCTCATGGGTCCCTTTGAATTGTTAGGACGTTCAGAAAGATTTGTGATTCTTTTGGTGGACTACTCGTCTAAGTGGGTTTCCACCAAATGTGTGAGTTCCGTTAGCATCAGAGTGGTTCTTGCTTTTCTAAAAGATGAGTTCATGAGTGAAGAAGTTCCCAGGTTCCTCATTACAGATAATGGGGTGTAATTCACCTCACAGGAAATGCAAGACTTTTTAAAGGACCACCCTTTATGCGCCACAGGCCAATGGACTTGGGGAGCGCATGAATAGAGTGGTCAAAGCATGTGTGCAGAGAGCAATTGAGATGAGAGTTCTCCTAAAGGGTATTCTGAGGGACACATTGTGGGCACATCGTCCTGCTCTCAATGGTGTATCGCAAAAATCTCCTTTCCAAATATTGAGAGGGAGGGTTGCTCTATCCAAACTCAATTGTGGGTGGTTGCCTCTGATTGAAGGTACTGTTTTGGTTAAGGAGGAGATGGGTGTCAGAATTGAGTCTTATAAAAAAAAATACAAGGAGAGATTTGATTTTAAGAAATCAGCTAAAGCCAACACTTGGTGTGTGGGAGAGTGGGTACTCATAAAGAAACAAAAGTGGCATAGGAAGGGTGTCACTGAATTTATGGGTCTATTTGTTATAAACTCGGTGAAAGGAATGTGGTGACTGTCCGCAACGGGGGTACGTGGAGCATGTCCCGTCTGGTAAAATTTCGAGGTGACAAATCATTACATCCTACTTGTCCTGGTGTTGTGCCTGGATCCGGTTAGCCCAAGGGAGATTCTTTGTCTAGTTCTCATGCTCGTCTCCCTCGCAAACACTACAAGGATTATGTGATGTACTGATACTATGGCAATGTTATGTGATGCTTTGATGAACATGTGTTGTGTTTTCTTCAGTTTCTTTCTTTTCTTTTTCCTTACCTTTTCTTTCTGTCTTGTTCAATTTCTTCTTTTGTATTTTTAGTAAGGGGGATTTGTTATAATGCTTTGTTATGGCATATACATTTGCTCGCTCATCTGCTCGTGCCTGTGGGTTCTGTCTCCATGGTCGTGCCTCGTGTGAGGCAGTTGGAGATAGAAGAGCTGACTTGTCAGCAGCAGAAGTTGGTGGTGCGACAGAGAGAAACAAAAACTTGTAAATACAGCCAGTGTCTGTCTTCATTAAAAACACATAAAGGAACCAGCAGGCAATTTTAAATATTTAAAATGCCTGAGTTCGTAGGTGAGCCACTAACAAATTGCATTGAGACCGTCCACTCCCCTAGGTGTAATGGGTGAGGATCCTACAAAATAATCTGAGAGATTTCCGAGGTCTTCCGACTACCATTCAGTAAGGTAAAAGATAATGGTAGGCGCACCCTCCCATTGTGATGAATTTAAACAAACAAGGGCACTGAAATTCACTGTTATTGTCATCTCAAGTAACTATAGCATGTGACCTACAGTAACTATAACACTCACTCACCATGCATTGCTTCTGACCTCACATGTTGCATCATGCCATAACATTTTCTATGACATCATTGATAACATCCCTGCAATATTCAAAATTACATCACTGATGACAAAACTGCACATTATGAGGGCACGAGCTGTTAAGATGGACCTTTGTTTCAAGATCTTTCCCCACCCTGCCCTGCGGGCACCCGTACCCCCTCGCACACTCACCTTCAACATTATGTATCAGCTGAGCAGTTGTCATTCTGTAGAAGTCCTTGGGGAGTTGACTCGTCTGTGGTCACGGCGTTGTCCTCCCTTGTGTTGTGCTGGATTAATTCAATTAAATGCTACTAGAAATGATGCTGACTCTCGTCTTAATACGAGCCATAGTTAACTTTAGCAATGCTTGTTCTTGCTTGCATTAGGGCCTCTGGAAGCCTCTCGATGCTAATTTGTCCTTAAACGTGTATAGGGATGTGATTTTCATGTGTCTGTGGCCTCTGCCTATACATGTCCTTCGTGTCCTTGAGGCCATTCTACAAAGCACCTTTGGCAAGAAGAAGTCTCATTGTACCGTATCTTGCTGCGGATTGGTTAAGGGTGCTTCTGTGTCCTCACTCTTTACTGTAGTAGTCTGGTTTACCCTATTTTGCTACCTATGTCTTCATCGGTCTGTTGCTAGGCTGTGATGTCACAGTGAACGTGACGTCACAGATCTCTTCCTCGGAGAAGACAGGCTGAAGACATTACAGAAAGAAAATGAAAGAAGGCCCTCCACCGAACAACGAGCATGCCTCTGATGTATGCACAAAAGTCAGCAACTGACTGCACAAACATGAAGGTCAGTCAGCCATTGTGTCTCATTTCTTTAAAGACGACAAGGCGATAGTGCACATATAGATTCAGGAAATCGACAGTTCTTTTCATAAAATTATGGAGATTGTATGTGTTTGTAGCGTTTCTTCCTCAATTGAAGAAAGCAATTGTTAGTGGATTTAGCTCCTCAAAAGTTCAAGGAGCCATTATTTGTATAACAAATCGTGTAAACTCTTATTTAATGTTACGCACGGATATTGTTGCCTTATTCGTTGCTCTGTAGTATATTTTTTTCCAAGTTTTGATTTTAAACGAAATGACACTTAAGTGGTGCTGATAACACCGTAGAGTATTAGAAATGGCCTTTAAATAGGCTGCCGCCCATTTTAACGTTCCACGGTATTTTAACTTGTTCGTGATGTTGCGCTCCCTCTCGGTAATTATCATCAGTGCGACGGGTTAAAACACCTCTCTAGAAATGTAGGGGTTCCACGAGAGTGCTTGCAATTCTTCATTCGAAGCTACAAAGTTATTCACGTTAACGTTTGTAAATATAGCGATAGCAGCTCAAACTGTTGCAATTTTGACCTTAAAATATATACTATGTTTTATTATATTGTACTTGCATTTATGTAGCTCGTCATACCCTTTAAGTGGTCGTGTAGCATGCTACTTATTGGCGGAGACGTTTTAAGTATTGGGAAAAGTGGGCCCTGGCCCCCCACCTTTCGGGGGGGGCTCGGTAGGGCCAGCTCTGTTCTGCAGAGAGTCTTGCACTGATGAACTTTAAATAATTCAGATTGTTTTAAATGCCGTTTCCCTTAATTATTTGTTTTTAATGTGGGTGATGTGTGAGAATCTTTTATGGACATTTTGTTTCATGCAACATCCCTTAAATTGTTTATTTTAAATCAAAAGAGGACCTCACATATGAGAAATGGATGGGTGTCACAGAGATTATTTGTAGTAATATTAGTGAGCTGCTGCTGTGTTACAATATTGAAAACACACGCCACTATCCCAGAATATTAGATGTAAACACATTTAGAATTTGGATGAATGGGCCTCTACACTGTCAGTGACCTGGCCAAAGAGTGCATGAAAGAGCTGAATTCGGATCATAAATTCAAACCTGTTCCGAACAGAGGCCCCAAAAATACGTTTGAACCCAGGGCCCCCAAAATCCTCAAGATGTCCCTGCTCAGTGGGAGTTCTATGGCTGAAAGACTGTGTCTTGTGTAACATGTATGGGTGGTGTTTTGATGTTGGAAATGGTTGTGCTCTTACTGTCTTTCTGACACTGCTCTTAGGCGCGAGTATGAAGCGAAAAGGAATTAGGGATAGGATACTTATGCATAAAGCCAGCTATTGGATGGGACACAGTGTGTTAGGGCAATCTGCCTGTCAGGAAAGTGTATTCATGTTGTGTATGTATGGCAGATAAAATCCTACCCATGCCGATGCTAGCAAGAGGCTGCACTTATCTAACAGTTTAGAGAGACGTGCGAGACTAGACAGGGTCATGCAAGCATGCACCTACCACCATCTGCAGGCCTTAATTTGAGCTGGTGGTTTCCGGTGCTAGGCACCCGCACTTAATCACCAACACCGACGCTTATGACAGCGGCTACATGGTGGTGCTGTTTCTGTAATTTAAAGATAAGCAAACAACAGTTGTTTATTAATTCAATATACAATAAAAACAACTAATACCTGCTCCCAAGCAATTCTTAAAGCTGTGGGGGTCTCGAACAGTCTGAATTGTCACACTTGTCGGAGTGTGACGTTAGTAGTTGTATTGGTAATTTAATTGGCAGCACTACCAGTGGCAATGGGTGATGTAAGCTGGAATGGTCTCCTGACGAGGGCCTTGGCACTTATTTATTTATTTATTTTTTACAAATTAAGCACTGTCTTAGAGTGGTCTGAGTAATACAGTTGTACCTATCTTGAGCACGAACTGCCTCTCCGTGGAACATGCTTCCATTAACTGTAGTAGAGCCCTAGTATTCTCTTTATGGATAGACAGACAAAAGGCTGTAATATGTAGACTGACAATAAGCATCAAAGGGGTCAAGCATACCACTGGCTTTATGCCACAGATGTGCTATATGCTTTGCTGGGTTTACCCTGAAACGTCTGTGGGACAGCCATGGAGTTTCCACGTGAAATAGACATTGTGCAACTAGTGGCGCTGGATTCATTTTCATAGCGGGGTGCTGCCATTAGAGTTACATCACTGAAATCATAGGTATTGTGAAAAAAAATCCAGGCATTGCATAAAGAAGAAGTGTAGCCAAAGAGCCACGCCCATTCAGCAGGAGAGCAGTTTGAGTGTGTGTGGTATGTAAGTAATGTATTGAGTTAGTTGTGTTGTAACTTTAAGGAATCCTTAGTATGTAATTATATTCACGTCATGATTGGGGTTCTGGAATGTGGAGCTTCCAAGGCACTTCTTGCCTAACTCCTGTCCTAGACAGTCGTGGGTCCTGTATCTGGTAATATAATTCTGAACTTTATTTGGAAACCAACTATCTTGTCAACGCTACTTTATTCACCTTCTCTACATAAATTGGTGACGATTCTGCTGCTTTCCGCGTATTCCTTTATATATATTTTTGTTATAACTATATTTCTTTTCAGGTATAAATTAATGGCTAATTCAAGCAATATATTACATCCTCCCTCCTTTTTACAAGATCCTGGCAAACCTATCACTCCCTGGCACAAGTGGTTAAGAGTATTTGAAAATTATTTAGAGGCTATTGACGCTACAAAATATTCGCCATCCAGAAAAAAAGCTCGTACCCCTGCGATCATGGGGTGTACCCCATTGTACGATCGGTGTACATGCCGTACCCCCATTGTATGATCGGTGTACGAGCCGTACCCCATTGTACGATCGGTGTACGTGCCGTACCCCATTGTACGATCGGGTACGTGCCGTACACCCATCGTACGATCGGGGTACGGCACGTACACCCATGGTACAATGGAGTACGGCTCGTACACCCCATGATCGCAGGGGTACGGTGCGTACCCCTGCGATCATGGGGGGTACAGACCGTACGGTGTGTATATATTTGTGTGCTTTTCCGTACGACTCGCCCTTACCTGACGTGGACCGTACGAATCGCGTCCTCATACTCCGGTCCGGATCGTACTCGTCGGGTCGTACGGCATGTGTACGAGTCGTACGGTATGTGTACGAGTCGTACGGTTCACAGTTTCAGCCTTGCAATACGTATGGATCGCGACGATTCGGACGGATTCACGGAATGCGGATCGTACTTGGCGACTCGGACGGACGGGTACGATTCGTACGGAGAGGGCTCCGGATACAAATCGTACGGACTTTTTTTTCCCGAATCGGAATCGACCCCTAAATGTGCCGAAAGTGTTGGAAATATAATTTGTCTACTGTTTAGAACCGCGGTTAATCCTTTCCAAAACGCTGTAAGTTCCGGACATCGATAGAGCATGTGTTCTATACCGGCGGCTTCTAAATTGCATTTAGGACATTTAGTTCGCTCGCTAAAAACATTTCCAGAGGTCCAACTAGCAATTCTTTGTGGTGTATAGTAAATTTGAGCCACCGTTCTATAGAATTGAAGCCTTAAGCTTGAGGATTGAACCACTAGGTTTATTTGTCTGAGCGAGCCTGCAATCTGGCTAGGGTTAATGTTAACACCTAGTCGGTTGGTCCATTTCTCCGCCATGTTTTCACAATCTCCTTGCCTGTGGCTAATTAAGTAGGCATAGCTCTTGCTAATAAGTGATTTAGTGTGCTTCGAATAAAGATATTTTAAGGTATCTGAATATTCTACTTTCTCAATTTTCATTTTATTAACCAAAAAATCTTTCATCTGAATGTATTTAAAATGCATAGCATCTCGAATTTTGTAAATTAATTTTAGTGCGTTAAAGCTCAAAAAGCCATCCGAGCCGTATAAGTCGCCTAGAGTACTTATGCCATGCTCCAGCCACAGGGCTCCCACGCCATCAGAAAAGAAGCCTGGTAACCCTGGGTTCCCCCATATCTGCAACTCAGCATTAAAAAAAGGAAACTTACCAACAATCATTATTTGATCCCAGATTCTTTTAATATGTCTCGCGGTCTTAAACTTGACTCTCTTAAAATAGTTGGGGTCATGCACATGGTGCAAAAACTGATTACTATCTTGTCCCAACATAAATTGATGGAAAAATAGGGAAGTATCATTGGTTAATAGGCTACGTATGCGTTGAAAAAAAGTTGCGAAAAAATATATTTTAAAATCCGGGAAATGTAATTCCCTTTTTCGATTGGGAGTTTCAGACAAGCCATTGATCTACGAGCTTTTTTATAGCCCCAAATATAGCTGCTACATATACTCTCTATTTTTTTAATATATACGTTTTTGAGTTGTAAAGGGGTAGATCTAAATAAGTACAACAATTTTGGTACAATCTTCATTTTTATTAAATTTATTCGTCCTACCAGGCTCAATGGTATCTTGTGCCAGTTTTTTAAAGATGCAGTTATTTCCTTAAGCAAGGGGTCATAGTTCAATGCTATCATTTTCTCTATTTCTGTTGAATGTGTATTTTCCATTGAGGATGTTGTCCGAAATTCAAGGATTACTCAAGGAGAACGGTCTCGAAATAGTGATAGTGATGAGTGTTTGAAGAATGTGAAGACATTTTTAATCAAAGGTTGGCCACCTGATAGGAATTTGTCATTAGAAGAAAGAACATTTGCTCAGGTAACTCCAGAATTGTCCTTTTCTAATGACATCTTACTTAGGCAGGACAAATTTGTTTCTCCCAAGAATCTTAGAAGTACTATAATTTTTTTTGCACATGAGGGGCATTTAGGAATTACCGCCACAGTCAACAAAATTAAACAAACATACTGGTGGCCGGGAACTGATAGTCAAGTCAGACTTCATGTTGAAGAATGTGCTCAGTGACTTTGTTCTGATAAACAATGGAAAACCTCCACTGCGCCTCTGTGTCCTGTTCAGTGGCCTAGTGGTCAGTGGCAGAAAACTGGCTTAGATTTTGCTGGCCCATTTTCTGTATTTGGGAAGGGCAAAAAATTTCTCATAGTTTCCAACGACTATTTTTCCAAATAGGTGTACTTTGCATTTGTTAAGAACGCTGGTTCTAGTTCAGTCATTCCATTTTTACAGTGTTTGTTTGGCATTGAAGGGACAACTAAAGAGGTAGTTACTGATAATGGGTCACATTTTGTGTTCAAGGAGGTAGAAGTATTCCTAAAAAAAGGGCGATGTTAAGCACATTCTCGTGCCTTTATACAGCCCAGCATCAAATGGTCTCGTTGAGCGTGCAAATCGCATGCTGAAAGAAGCTGTACAGACTGCTGTGGCTAATGGTTTAGATGTTGCTGTTTCCTTTACCAAAAGATCTTGAATTAAAATACCGCTCCGCACAGCACCACTGGAGTTTCACATTACATTCTTCTTAGAGGTAGGAAGCCCATTTCCAAGTTGAGTCCACCTTGGTTACTGGATAGAGTCACACAATGTTATGTTGACTTAGGTAAAGTGAGAGATATGGTGAAAAAGAAACTGGAGATTTATAAGCGTGATTATGACAAACGAATGCATGTCAAAGAAAAAGAGTTAGTTCCTGGAGATTGGGTTCTCATTAAAAAAACATCAAAGTTCTCAAAGAACGATCAAAATGTTCTTCTCCTGTCAAGGTTTTAAAGGTATCTCGTATGGCTGTCCTACTGTAAGATAGAGGAGAGTGGAATAAAAATGCCCTTGTAAAACTTACAGAAGAGCACACAGACATAATTTATATTAAAAAAAAAGGAAGAAATAATACATGTAAAAACGAATGTAGATCTGCCAAAGACGACTTGTATGATGTGGGTAATTTGACACGGCCCCTTCCCACCAGCATTGATTATATACCTAGGGTCACAGTGTCAGGTCAAGGGGATTGTATACCTGTCCCTTCCAGCTCTGGTCCGCAAACTGGTAGTGTCTTTGCTTTAAGAGGGGAAGGAGATGGGACATACAGGAAGAGTAGTAGAATAAGAACAGCTCCAGTCCGCTCAATGTTTAAATGGGAAACTGTTCACACTGTATTGCAATGTATTGAAAATGACTTTTTTCTTTATTATATAAAAAATGGGATGTGTGGTATGTAAGTAATGTATTGAGTTAGTTGTTTTGTAACTTTAAGGACTCCTTAGTATGTAATTATATCCACGTCATGAATGGGGTTCTGGAATATGGAGCTTCCAAGGTTCTTATTGCCTAGCTCCTGTCCTAGCCAGTCGTGGGTCCTGTATCTGTAATAAATGTCTGAACTTTATTTGAAAACCAACTATCTAGTCATCGCTACTTTATTCACCCTCTCTACAGTGTGTTATGTAGGCGATGGTACATTTTAGACTGCGCTGTCACAATATATTAATATTGCATGGCATGGTAGCACATGGTCAAATGCAGACTGCACATTTTCCATTGAAAAGGCCACAAACCTTGTACATGCATGCAGGTTTACTGATGAAAGTATTTAGTGCACAAATTGCAATGTGTGTAAATCGAGTTCCAACTACTAATTATCATTTGCATATCAATAAGTAAAGTATATTAAATTGTTTTGATCCTATTAAAAAACTGCTTCCATCACACCTCAGAGTTACAAAAACAGTGCTCCATTTGGGTTTTCTTATCTGCTGGTATATTTTGAAATATTTGTACAATACATATGCATGTATTTAAATGGCATTGTGTTAGAAACAAATTGACATCCTACATCCTTTCTTTAAATATTATGTTTGCGTAAAAATAAAACTGTAGGGTTATACATCTATGCTTTGTACTCCAGCCAGATTGGCAAATAGTTGACTTTAACAAGTCCTCTCACTTTGTAGTAAAAAAACGAAAAGTAAACACCAATCTCCATGTTAAAAGAATAAGCAGCAATTTCTCAGAAGACATAGCCTGACATTTGACCGCTGGCTTTAAACGCACAGCAAATGTAACAGGAAAAAGACACAAGTTGAAGCCATCTTCATTGCTCATTCACCTTCTGAACTCCAGCATGGTTATTTCTGAGGGGTACTGCAGCACCCCCGACAACTCTACTTCCAGCGCCTATCTGTGCATCTGACTGTAGTACATATTCTGAGTGGCCCATGCAACACATTGATCAAGATGCATCAATGCATTATTGGCAAGTGATTGCATGAGAGTAATGCTCAGCCATAAGGCTGCAGTTCAGGGGAATTCTCAAAAGGGTTAGGATGGTCAGATGCATGCCAGATTTTCAGGATGGCTACTTACTATTAATTAACAAGCATTGGAAATGCAATAGGTCTCGCATTAGAAAAGTTGGAGCTATTGGTTTTGTAAATGACAATTTTTTTATGTGTTGGTCTTGAAAATAGCAAAATTAATAGCTTTGTCATTTACAATGCCAATACTTTTAACTTTTTCAAATGAGACACCTATAGCATTTGTAATGCAACATGTTTTGTATTTACGTGACTTAGATGTATTGATATTACAAATAATAATGGCTTTTAATTTTTATAAATAATTAATACTTAAATAAAAGTGATTGTAATTTATAATGGCAATAGCTTAAACTTATGTAACAAGGTCAAATGGCATAGTTCACAGTTCATCATAAATTCACCAAGGCAGAGCAAAATATCAGTCAACATATATGCGATGTCAAGATACATAATTATACATAAATAATAATTATTAATTGCAATTTGACCACAATCAATCATTGGTACGGTTCATTAAGGTTGACAAATTATTTAAGCAAGGATACATATATAGTTGTTGCAATAGTATTGTCCCAGGTGAATGGTTTATATAGTACACGAATATTGACAGCAACATTTAGTGCAATGAACGTAGACACCAAGAGAAACCAGGAGACACTTCCAGGGTGCAACTGGAATCCACTGGGATTTTACCCACAGCAGTTCAACATATGCCATCAAGTATATCAGGTGCAAACCACCAGCGAATGATCCATTGTGGAACTGTGCATGGAAAGCTCACAGCTTGGAATTATGCAGGGCCAGCTCACCTGTCATCCTTCCGCGATCGATAAAATGTTAAATTGGATGTCAAAAACACCCAGTCAGAGCCTAAAAATGTTTCAATTGGTATCCCCTCTTTTCAAAACCAGTGGCATAGGCACTGCAGTCTAAGTGGCAAAAACAGCTCAAGATTGTGCTCTACTGGGAAGTGGGCGACATTTTGTTGAAATATATTTTCTTTCTCTGAGTTGGACCTACTGAATTACTACCGACTTGAAAAAAGGTTTACAGTTGTTACGGGAAGTCAAACCTCACAGCTATACAAACTCCTCAGGCAGCATATGCACTTGTAGGCGGATTAAAATAGACCGCGAGTTAAGTCCAAAATGACATGCGTGAATGGGCGGCTAAATCATCGGTTTTGAGAAGATGCGTTTTTTTTAAAACGTTGAATGGACAGCTACTTCATCCAGGGAAAAATATCCTGTTTCAAACGTGACTGTCACTGAACTCGTAAACGCCTGCTGCTACCTAGCGGCGGAAGAGGTTTTAACTGCTTGTGCGCAACGAAGCTACGACTGTGAAGGTTTGCAGTGTGATTATCCCAGCTGATCCAGCCGCCTATATCAAATCTCTATATGTCAGCTCAGCAGGCTAATGCGTCCGCTGCGCAGTCGGATGTGTAAACTCACTGCCAGTTGCCGTTCCACTCGCCTTTGATCCTCAACAAGGAAGTCAATGGAGACTCCCGATTTGGATAACAAAGCATACATCTTTCATGACAATTCTGTTTATTTGAGAAATCCTCTGTATAAAGAGTAAAATTATATATTTGAAACCTGTTTACTTTTAATACACCCCCAAAGAGACTCTTTAAAGCCACTAAAACGCCATTTTGCAAAGTGAAAATGAACATGGTACGTAATAAAACAAAAAAAAAATCGGAGGATATTTACAAAATGGCACTACATCGACTGGATAATGAGGTCGTTGGCGTAGAATGCAAGGACACAGGACTGACAGCGCGGTTAAGTTTAACCAACACAAATGTCTTGAAGGTATTCTTAAAAAAAGAACACACCTATCAGAATAAATGACAAATTACCTATAAATATTCATGCCTCCAGGCCAAGGGTGTGAAAGAGTTGGCCTGGGGCCGACTGTCTGAAAACGGAGCCATTGAGGCCAACGTTAAGCAGGACTCCGGTGCAGACACCCGGTGATCCCGGCGGATTAACCAATTAAAGCGGGGGTCGCTGCAACGCCTTGGTTGACCTGAACCGACCGATTCCACCAAGTGGCTTTCTTCTCCAAAGTTTTATGGTGGTTTTATTGTGACCGTTTTCTAATTACTTTTACTTACTCTTGTGCTGACAGGAACCTACCTGCCTGTACTATTTTGGTGCGTGCGAGTGTTTTTTTAAGGGGGAGGGCGAAAGAGATAAATGTTCGTGTGAGAACACGTCTTGCTCTCTTGCAAAGCGCTCTAACGCCATTGGGTCAAGTCTGCGCTATAGAAGATTGCAAATGTGATGCGTGTGTTATACAGAGAAGTTTGATAACACGTCTTGCTCTAACGCCATTGGGCCAAGTCTGCGCTACAGAAGACTGCAAATAATAACAAGGGGTCTGCGGGCGGGAGTAAAGAGATGGGACAGCGGGCGGGTGGGAGTAAAGAGATAGCAGACAACGGGTGCACTAGCGGGAGTAAAGAGATGGGACAACGGGCGGGTGGGAGTAAAGAGATGGGGACAAGGGGTGTGCGGGCGGGAGTAAAGAGAGGGGAAAACGGGCGGGAGTAAAGAGATAAAGAGATGGGGACAAGGGGTGCACAGGCGGGAGTGAAGAGATAGCGGGCAAAGTTGTATGGAAAACAAGCGGAAGGGATAGCAGGCTTGTTCCCCTGGTTAGGTGTTTTGTCGCAGCAGGCCTAGACAAACAAGACGGAGGGCATTGCTGTGGGGAGGGGGAGGAGAAATGCGACACGGTGGGCAGGGGCGGGGGCAGAGCGGGGAGAGCGGCGATGAGGGTGTGAAGCAGCAGGGCCTTTGAAGTGAAGCTAAGCTTCACTTCAAAGGTGTGGGAGGAGTGCGGCTGAGGGAACAGATGGCGATTTGGTGATGTGCACGCGCACAGCACCAAATCGCCCAGTTGGGTAAAGTCTGTTTAAGTCGCTATAGTCTCGCTCTGCTCAATGCGCATGCGCATTGAGAGGCGAGACCTAAAAATCATTGTCTGCAAATGTATCTAACGTGAATGTCATGAAAATCTGCAATGGATCAGTGTTGAAAGCTTCTGCCCTATCTTTTCACTGGACCTCAAGTCAGTATGTATGCAGCACAAAGTTGCAATATTAAATGCTGACCTGTTGGTCACAAAAGTAATTGTTAAATTGCCCTCCTTATGAGATAAATCTCCTTTGGTGAGGTATGGGGGATCCATCTCAATTCAGTGAATTACATTCTTACTAATCATCTCAAACTTTAATTCGATAGACCCTGTATTGAGGAATTAAGAATTTATTGTTCATTCAATAAAATGAGAACTACTGAAAGGCACTTTGGAGGATATGGATCAAAATGGTTGTCATCCCGAGAATTTGTCTAATAATCGCATTCAGCTCTTACTCAATCGTTATTTGACCCAAAAGTCTTTGCACCTCTATGAAGAAAGGTTGACCTCTTTAGCACCACCAGTGTTAGGATTTCTACACACAAGGTTTCCCTTGTGTCCTCTGCCCTTGCTAGCTGTGAGAGGGAAATGAGAAAAGTTCAAATGATTGTCATAATGTGCTACATCACTGAGTTGCAGGGTAAGAGGACAAAGCAATTTCTTCAAAAATCAGTGCACGGTTCCCCTTTGCACCAGCCACACTTCTGTCTGTAGCCATGAAATCTCTACTTTTGTTGGAACTACTAATTGGGTTTCTATAGTGATATAGGTTTTTGATATCTTCTGTATCACATTACTCCATCTTTGTACTTTCTTTTACTAAACTGAAACTTTTTTTATATCTTTCATCTAGATTTCTTCGCACTCAAGTGGGGAATCTTTTAACTCTCCCGTGGTTTAACAGGGCCAGCCTGGTGCTGACTATTTGTTTCTGGTTCCTACTGTGTGGAACAGATATCCACTTTTGCAGTAGTTTACCCTTGACCTCTAGAGATTTAGGAAACAGATTTATATCTGGCTGTTCTCCTCTTGCTATTGGTTCTAATTGTTAGGTTTTGACTGAGAAAGTTTATGCTCTGTTATTGCGAAAATCTCTTTTGAAAAAAAAAAACAGCTGAAAACGGGCATACAGCCCACCCTTTACTTACCATTACATATCATTGATTGACTCTGATGTCACTCTCCTTTCCAGCGGAGGCCAGCGCCTCCGTCTTTCACTATCTATCGTCCTGTCTTCTGTGGAGCATGTTCCAAGTACAGTTTCATGTGACCTGCTGATATTATAAGCTTTTGACACATTATGTGTTATGTGTTACCCAAATAACCAGTCTACATCACGCATCTCAGAGGAACCTCAATAATATCTAGCATTAGCATAGCCAATGCGCCACTGTGCAATATGTCTAAAAAAACATTGACAAAGTTGTGGCTTTGCCAATGCTTGTTTAGACATTTTACTGTTCCTTCTAGAGCTAAACGACCCTTCGCTCTGGATGCCAAACTTTGAAACCCTCTAAACATCCTTTCAAAATAGTCGATAATGTATTTATTGATTTATGCTATTACATTTGTGATAGCTACTGGCAAGCCGCCTGGTTTTGTATCAATCAGTGCATACAAAGAGCACAATAATATAGCATGCCTTTGTAAGCAAAGTGAGCTTGCTGCTTTAAGCTGCACACAGTGGTGTTAGGTAATGCTTATATATCAATTCAGTTATTCTTATATTTAATGCTTGGTTTCTATAGAAGATAGGTGGGCATGGGGTGAGCATGTCACTTTAGGGATGTGCCAGTTTTATTGTTATTTCCCTGGCTGTATCCTTAAGGATAGGGGCGTCAATGCCCGTACTTTGCAAATGCTGAAATGGAGCTTCATATCATGTGTTGGCCTCCATCTCTGCATATGTTAATTTCAAGGATTCCCGTAGGGGGTCCGCTCCGGACTCATAGATATTACTGATGTAAGGTTTCTGCAAACCATTGTTTTAACAATCTCTTAAAATTGTATTTATTCTACGCATGGTCTCAAACCATATTTTCAAAATCATGTGATAATATGCTGCACCGCGAAAGGATTCTATTTAATGATAAGAATGACGGCAAAGCCTACTTGCTTGTTTTACTACAAAAAAGACAACAATGCTCTTTTTCTGGACCTGCAGATATGTACGTACGTACGGCTTTTAAAGGATTTATTTGATGGCATGTGTTACTGCTTCCTCAATTGGTGGCCTTTAGATCTTTGTACCTTCCCCTCCCAGTATAATCAGCTCACAGCTGGGAGCCACAATATGTAAGTTTTAATACTTAACTGCACTTAAATGACTCCAAAATATTGACTACCTCTATATTGTAAAGACAAGCAGATATGGAGTTAGAATAGCGCTACATCTGCACTTCCTTAAATATTCTTACGTTGAGTATATAGTAGTAGTCAATATTTTGAAGTCGATAAATGTGCTGGTCGATATTATTGACCTCTAAATTGTGACATACCACCCAATCTGTGTAAGTAATCAGGTTATTAGTTTAGAAGGATGTGGGTTCTTGAGTATTACGTTTGTAATCTACCTTTAATGGGTATCACATACCCCTTTCTAGAATTTGACTCTCTCAGGGTAGGAAGGCAGAGCAGTCCAAGCCCTACTCAAGGAAGGTGGCATGGGCTATTACCTCAGTCTGCAAGCATGCAACAAACACTCAATAAAGCATTGTCCAGTCAGTTATTTTACTTATAAAAAGAGGAAATTACTTACTAGGCACATTCTACTCAATACTGCAGATTAGTTTACAAATATATACATGATGGCAAGTGGCCGTAACTATGTTGACACCCTTCTAACATTTCACCTTTCTGGCATGACTTGACTCTGCAACTACAATAGCCCTACATGGATTCAACACATCCTCATCATATTATTCTTTATTTCGGTTTTCGATATACCATAAAAGAGATACATAAATAACTGTACATACAAACAGTCAAAGATTAAGACATTCATTCATTAACAAGCAAAGTCTAGTTAAAAAACATAATAAAATTGATCATGCATTTATACACCCCAGGGCGATTCTGCCCAGTGTGGGTAGTGGCCGGGGGCAGATGTTATGGCCCCTAGGCTTCCACTGACATGCGCACATGTGCATGGCATCAGTGTGCGCACGACAGTGGAGACGCTGCAGTGCGGCAGCATTGCCTTCAGGATCTTTATACAAGCCGAAACATGCCGCTGGCACATTTGGTGGCGTTCTCTTAAACGCTGGTGCCTCGGCCTGGCAGTTTGACCACCAAGGTCGAAATCAGGCCCAATGTCTCTTGTGTGGCCCACGAAAGTCATGTAAGCCTGCAAATGCCTCCCTGATGCTGATTTTCAGACGTGTACTTAACACAAGGTTTTATAAGAGTATGCTCTATTGTTTCTAGTGTCTGCTTTGATCCTCTTCACCTGGGCAGTAACTATTGCTGTCAGTTTAAGAATGTATCCATTAGGCCCAAAACAGTTGTAATAATAGTGCAGGGCTGTCCAACGAATGTCAATGAAAGTCAGATCTCTTGCACATTTTTAGGATATCTACCTAAATATAAATATACCTATTCGAAACTGAATTCTATGGGCAGTGTTCTGGAAATCTGGCACGAAAACCTCATACTTACAAGGTAATGCTGCTACCTTACGAAAAAGAGCAGGCTCTGGGTAAGAGAAGTTGGTTCTTTTTTTCCGCAAGACCAGTCTAAATTGCAAAAATGTAACACGGCAGAACAAAAGATCTCTCACTCCCTCAGGGAATGAGATGTTCCTTTCTGAAGAACAAAACTGTATGTTCTTTGAGAACAAAACCCTGGTCACGTTTTGCTGTAAAGCTCAGTTGCTCGGAGTCCACAGTTTACGAGAATATTTGAGTCACTCAGATTATAAAATGCTGCAGTGTGCCATTCTTTTCCTTGAAAAATGTGTGTAATAATAAAAAAAAACATAAAATCATTTTTTCCCAAACAGCATTTATTTTCGTCTATTTTGTAGCACAAACAGAATGTTATCATACACGTTTAGTCAAGTGGAAAATGATACAGAAACGTTACCTCAGGCCCAGGCGCAGCCGTTCGGTCATGCTGAGTTTGCATTAGCCGTGGAAAACACTATCTTAGATCGGTGTGCACAGGACACCAGAGTGAAAGGAAACAAAACTAACGGGAATCCAAACATCGGACCCTCCCCCAGCCATGCACACAATAACATGCTGACTGATTGTGAGGTCAGAGTGTTTGGGTTGGCGGTGGAAATGTAGGCTGAACAAGCTCAGCGGGCGCCTGTGTTGTTGTAAGCATGTTTAGGGCTTGACTAAGTTTGATTGGGAAGGCCCGAATTTACCGTTAGTTGAGTAGCACGTGTCTGAATTTGTCTGAGGATGTGTAAGGTGGTTTGAGATTAGATACCACCCGTTTCCCGTTGGAAACGCACTGACAATAAAGAATAAATACACCAGACTCGGTAGGGCGGGGAGGCAAGTGCGCAAAAAAAAAAAAAAATGTGTGGGCACCTCTGGTGAAAAGTCCATTTAACCGTTCGAAAATGGCTTTTAGTGGCTATTGGGCCAAATGTATGTAGGTTTTTCGGTCAAAAATAATCTGATTCACAGAATCGAGCCGTTTGCGACCAAAAAAAGCATTTTCTTACGTATAAAACCCAATTTTGCTATTCGGTAACCTATTAATGAATTGCAAAATTGGTTAGCCGGTCGGTATTAGGAAAGGGGCATGTGCAGAGCGTCCCTTCCTAAAAGCCACTCGTAGTGCTATGTACAAATGTTTTGCAACCGAAATGCGTTCACAAAACATTTGCTTTTTAACACCAATTTCATTATGGGACCCCTTCCCCTTTGTGAATGCATGCAAAAACTTTTTTTGAAGAGCAGGCAGTAGTCCCACAGACAACTGTCTACTCCTAAAGAATGAAACAAATACTTTTCATTTTAATTTTTGAAACGCATCCCGTTTTTCTTTAATGACAATGGACTAAATTGTTTTTTTTTAACTTTTCTTTATTTAAAAGCAAACACAGACATGGTGGTCTACTGTCCCTAGCAGGCTACCATCCATGTGTTTATCAGCAATTCCAAATGGGTCGCAATTTGCGACCTACCTCATGAACATTAATGAGGTAGGTCATTTGTGACCCACTGGGAATCGCAAATGAAATTCAATGGAGTTTCTTTTTTTTTATTTCAAACAATTTTTATTGACAGATTATTATATTTACAGTACAGTGTATATACTGCGAGGGTAGTACAGCTGTGCAAACAACGCCGTTGTGGTTATAATGGGCGTATCTTAGGAGTATGGTGCTGGGCTGTGGTTTGTGCCCCTTCTAGGTGAGCTGGCATGCGAGCTATGGCGAATTACAGTACTACCCCCAGGTAGGAAAGGAAGAAAGATAGAAAGAAAGAAGGAGGGGGTGTAAATGTAAATGTAAATGTAGACGTACTTGTGAAGCGCACTGATACTCCTGAGTGTCCTGGCGCTGTACTCATACCGCTAGGGAATCCTTCCTGGTTTTTCCCCGTGAAATGTCCACTCCTGGGCAACCCCATGGTGCAACCAGGCATCCCTAGCGCTGTAGGGGGCCGTTGTGGAGACTAAGCAAGCTATTGCCCAGAGTTGCAGCGTGGGACCCATGCTTAGAGTAGGCACCAGGGCGAGAAATCAGGTCCGAGGAATTATGAGCCCAAGATCCGCCGAGACGAGCCAAGGCAGGAATTGAACCCTGGTCCCGGGCCAGACCTCTGCATCAGGGTCTGCCGCTCTAACCACTGAGCCACACTTCTCTTTGTGTGTGGCGGGGGGTGGGATCACTGAGCTGGCAGCTTTTTATTTCCCGTCAGGCGTACGGGCCTCTGTGTTGTGACTAGGTAGGGTGGGGGACCTCGAACACCTGATCCTCAAATGCTCCAAAGTCAGGGCTTTCTGGTCCAAAGTAAGAGAATTTGTAAGTAGCACAGTAGGCAACCCCATTCAGGATAACTTCATAGGGTTGATCACAACATTCATGGCCCCAGAACCCCATTCAATGGAGGATAGAGCCCTGATTGATCTGCTGCTCACCGGGGCAGTGAAAACAATCCTCACAAACTGGAAGGACACCGGGAAGGCCACCTTTAAAGGTTGGCTTAACTGGGTCACCTTCCTCAGGGGGGCAACAACATAACGGCAAACTACTCACCGTACCACTCAGCAAGAGGAGACATGTGGAGCGTCCTTGACAAACACCTGATCTCCTTTAAACCCCCGTAGGCACCCTACCTAGTCAATGGAGTTTCATACATTTGGAATTGTGAGTTCCTAATTGCAATTCCATGTGAACCACAATTAGGAACTCACAATCTCAAACATTAGTAAATGTGGCCCTCGGTTCCTATCATGTGTCTCTGAGCTGCTATTCACAAAGCGCTGTAAAAATTGTAAATCAACTGAATGCAGGAATTCCTCAGCAGACGCAGCTTTCAAGCTTATGTATAAGTTTAGCCAGTGTAGGAACATAGGAATAGAATGTGAGCCAGTGGGTTCCGGTGCTCGGCACCGGCACCTAATTGCCTACACCAGCACTTATGACAGCCTGCCACATGGTGGCCTGCTAATTTAATTTAGAGATGAGCAGAACAATGGTTGCTTATGAATACAATATACATTAAAAACTACTAATACCTGCCTCCCCATCCAGTCCTTTAGCTTTGGAGACCTGGAATAATCTGAACTGTAGGCGAGAGAGATGGTCAGTGGTTGTTTTGGCAGTGATGACAGGGGTGACAGGTGGTGATAACTGCAGTGACCTCCTGGTCAAGGCTCTGGCACTTATTATTTTACAAATTAAGCACTGTCTGAATAGAAGCGGTCGCAAATTGGGCACCTACTTTTTGCAAATCATTTCTGGTTTTGCAAACTGACCTATATACTAATAGGACGGTTCGCAAAATTCCCAATATGGATGGGCCGCAATTGACCCATATTTCTCATTCCATTAGGAGTCCATCACAGGTATTGTGACCTGCTAGAATCAGCCAACCATCATGTCTACGATCTCCTTAATAAAGACTGCTTTTTAAATGCAACCCCTTCCATTTCCTTAAAGGAAATGGGGCTGTGTTTGCTAAAAGGTTTACTTTTTAAAATAAGTTTGTTTTAGAGTTTTCAGTGGTACCGTGGACCTCTACCTACCCCCAAACATTTTTTTTAACATTCACAAAGGGGAAAGAGTCCCTAAGGGACTTCCGGTCACAAATCATTGGTACATCTGATACCGAATCGGAATTTGAAGGAACACTATAAACATTCCTGCTCAGAATTGCGATTTGATCCTTCGATTTTACACCTGTTTTGCCATTCAGTAAACCATTACCGAATCTCATAACATTGTATTGTATTGTAATTGCATTTATATAGCGCTTACTACCCAAGACGAGGCGTTGGAGCGCTTTTTCAGCGAATAGCACGTGACTCTGGAACCCATAAATGATTAGTGTTGAATTAGTATAGTGAAATATGAAAGTAATTTGAGTGGTGGATAGGTAAGTCAGTTATTTGGATTCAGAAGGATAGCGGAGGAATAGAAGAGGGAAAAGAGGTTGCATTTATATAGTGCTAGTTACCCCTGAGGGGGTGTGAATGCACTTTTTTTGGCGAGTAGCACGCTACTCCGGAACCCATAAGGATTAGTGGTGAATTAGTATAGTGAAATATGAAAATAATTTGAGTGGTGGATATTAATCAGTTATTTGGATTGAGAAGGATAGCGGAGAGATAGAAGAGGGAAAACAGTTTGCATTTATATAGCGCTTGTTACCCCTGATGGAGTGTTGAAGCACTTTTTTGGCAAGTAGCACTCTACTCCGGAACCCATTAAAGGATTAGTGTTGAATTAGTATAGTGAAATATGAAAGTAATTTGAGTGGTGGATAATATGTTTAATGAACACCAAAAAGGCATTAGGCGATCACAAACATTCTAATTTTGCAAATTAAAGAGTTTCACTTTTAAAATGGCTTAATACAATCGGTCCATACATACATAAATGAATTCCTTACGTACACCTTTTTGCTATATACTTGCTTTATGTACATTATGTATAGAGAATTCCTTGCTGCTTCGGGGAGAAGATGATTACATCATTCAAAATTTCTTTTTTACGCTCATGTTCACCCCCCACCACCACCACCAGCAACCCCCCCCCCCCCCCCCCCCACACCCCCCACACCACCTCGGCAATGGGGCATGAGGAACTGTGGAGTTCCTTCGAAAACTGACTCCACCACTTATACTTGAGTCCTTCAGGGTTTAGTTTGGACAAGCAATTTTGTATTGGAAAGGCATTGCATATGTTTAGGAAACCCAGACAGTTCTGTGTATGTAAGCATGTATTTCATTTGCATTGATGTTTTTCCTGACCACCCCACTAGCATGGCTGTGGGAAGATTTACAATTGCTATTTTAACTACCACAGATGAACGTGAAAAAGGTTCAGGACTAGCGGAATTCAGCATAAATAAGTGACAACTCAGCACCTAAAATTGGCTGTATCATTGAACTGCACAGTGCTTCATTGCCTCAAAAGGGCTAGAACATGGTGTAAAGATGCCACTACAATACAATCCGTCATTTTTCCACTCTAGAGCCTCCTGTATCAACGCAGTCACCCATTGACACAAAATAGGCAAACCCCTTTCATACATTAAATCCTTACAGGCACATGCATCAAAAGAAAAACTGGTCGCAAATGGGCAGATTCTCAGAATCTGCCCCTTTGCGACCGGTATTTTTGCATTTGGGATACATCATCCCGAATGCAAAAATCGCAATACAAGTAATCTCTAAATTGCGATTACTTAAATTGCGATTGCATTTAAAGAATCGCAAATGGAGATTCCTTAAATGCAATGCAGTAAAGTAAAAAAACTACCGATTTCGCTAATAGGGGGCTCAAATTACCATGAAGTTGAACTTCATGGTAATCTACAAAAAGTTTGAAAAATGCACTTTTGTGCATTTTCAAAGTTTCATGTTGCGCAACATATGTGCACAGATCAATTTCCGGGGTGCAACAGGGTGTCCTTTTGACCCCCTTGCACCCTGAAATTGCATGCACAATTTGCAAGGACCTATCGGTACTCGCAAATTGTGCATGCAATTTCCCATTCATTCCTATGGGCCTGTAGGCCCAAAGGAATGAATGGGAAGCCATTCGTTATTTGAGACTCGCAATTTGTTAGTCGCAAATAAGGAATGTGCAGGAATCGCTATTTTTACAGCGATTCCTACATGCATAGGCTTTTGCGAGTCCTTAATTGCGATTCCTTAATTATCGCACTTAAGGACTTGCAAAATCCTACCTTGATGCATGTGCCTGTAAGTGAACAATTACGTCTTGTTCACAAAAAGAACTCGTGATTCTGGCTCATGTGTCTACAAAACATAGGCAACTACTGTTTGCAGTACAAAATGGTGTAACTGAACCACTGGATTTTAACTGCAAAATTTTTACCGTTCCAATTATTTTGGAGTGTAGGGTTTCTGACAGACTGTGTGTGGAGCAGCTGTGTAACCCTTTAATACAACAATGACACCTTATTGTTAGGAATATGTGAGGAAATAGCCCCACACATGCCTGGATGGGATTCGCAGCTTCATGCATTGCTGAGCTGCATTTACTTTCACCTGCAATTTATTAGTGATTCAAGTGCCGTCACCCCACTGATCGTTGAACAGTGGAAAAAAAAAAAATGATAATAACAAGAAGTTACTATCATTATATTTTCCTTTGCGACTCCGGGCGGGGCGGGCTGCTCGCTGCAGAAGGAACAGGAGTGGTTTGCACTCCCTCCCTACATGCACATGATGCTTTGACCGGCCCTCTAGTGACGGCCAAACAGTCATGCATATTTGGCATGTTCTCCATTCGGCTGTGTTGCAGAGCCCCGGGGAGAACATGCCTAGCCTCCCCAGGCACTGCCTGAGCAGCCAAATAGGCCGGTAAGACCAATCACAACACTGCTCCTGCAGCGTCATGATTGGCTTTGCAGAGTCAGAAACCTGGTTGTTTCCAATGCAGGCTGCAGGCAGCAGCCGGGAAGAAGACGAAGGAGAGGCGTGCGATGTATGAGGCGGCAAAGCAGGTAAGTTTATTTTTATTATTTCTCATCCTGCCCTCCTGCCCCCTGCCTCACCACCACCTTTCGTAGGCTGCCGCCACTATGTGATTATCTTAAAGCTAGCACAGAATTGGAATAATGTAAATGTCTAACTCTTTGCCAATGTCCAACCTGCCCAACAAAAGTAAAGGAAGAGCACTACAAAGGTGTCCGCTGAGAGGGCTTGAAGGTATTTCTCGGTTTAAAATCTTAATTATTTATTATGTTGACATTTGTGATTTACTTTTAAGTACTACTGAGAGTTAAAAACTGCTTTGAAAGACCTCAGCGAGCTCTTAACCCTGTGCTCTCGTGATGTCTCCCTGTGACCAATCTGGCATGATAAGTAAACATTGTTAGTTGTATAGCTCTTGCTTCAGAAACAGAAACGGACGCAGCCCAAGCAGCAGTGGGCAAGCATAAGTGTACTAGTTCTACCACAATGATCAGGAAACAATACTTTCTCAAAGTCAAATCAAAGATGTCCCCTGATGTCCCATATTGTAACAGCAACACAAGTGAAATAAACTCCATTACGATGATGAGATCATGGATCAAAGCCAAAGCCTCAGTCATGATTCATAAAATCTACCTGGACACACACCCATATCCCTCTACAGTACGAAGATACACATTCCACAACAAACCTTCAGGTATCTTAAAGAGTGGAAGCCTATCCATGCAAAAGCAAATAATGAGAGGATAGACAATCTTTGTGCATTGGACTCAGAGGTCGGAATACTGTACGAATCACCTTCTAGAATAAATGGAGCATCACCCAATTTTGAAAAAAGTAAGTTTAAAGGAATATTGGTATGGAAAAATGTCCTTTTGGCATGGGAACCATGCCCCGCCCCGCCCCCAATTCCAAAACAAGCCACTGGAATGACAAACGTTAAAGCAGTACACAACTAACAAAATCAAAATACTAATTGTCATTGTTTTATAAGTGTTTTTATATTATTATGTTCACAGTAGGTAAAGTCTAATATATTGGCTTGTCAGCCTTTCAACGTGCGTTTTTGTCATAGCGAGGAAACGTTGATAGTGGTGGGACAGATTCATGGTAGTAATTTTGGTGGATTTGTGAGGGAAGCTTGTCAGAAATTGGGGAGAAGATTACTCTAGATGTTTCTAATTGTTGGCAGAGTCATTCAGATGTCAGTTTATCTATAAATGCAAATTTACCTGGATTGCACATTTATTATACAATGGTCATAAATGAATCATTATGTAAAAATCTAAACTCAAAAAGTATAGAAAACACTGTGTGTGAAATCGAAATCGATATTCTAAGACACGGTTTACCAATGTATTAGAATTTATTAGAGAGAATATGTGTATTTGGTATTTTGTGAGCATGTAACTGCTGTTAGAATCTCATCAAGGGACAGACAGGGAAAATTAAATAAGTGCAAGTCTATTCGGTTCTGTCTGAGAGATACATTAAAGACAGAGGAATGGAGGCTGTGGGGGATTCTCTCGTGGAAGCTGGCCCACATGAAGACACTGAGGGTCGGGAGCAGACAGTTCCAGGTGAGGGCCAGTGTGTGGAGCACAGCACCCCCTGGTTACTACTAAAGAGCTATGAACTAGCAAGATGGCATCACATGTTGCGTGGCTCACTTATGGTTCATCAGTGCATTGCTTCTTTTCCTCATTTGTTTTTTTGCTCCCTAACCTGGTTGTGTTTCCTTTGGTCTCTTGTTTCCTCGCATTCCTTCTTGTCTAGAATCCAGGCCTCTGTGGTCCTTGGTCAGTTTGGTTCCATCACTACAGCCGCTTTGCCTGGCTGTTCTTTGAGATATTTTAGCCTCCAGTAGGTTTTTTTCTAGTGCCTTTGGGCCTAATTATTGCCATCTTCTCGAAATTACCCAGTGAGTGTAAACTCCCTTGTTGTCTATCTTTCAAAGTGTGTTACTTATATATACTGATTGTCATTGTGAAACCTGTTATTGCAGGTGCTTCAGCCCCGACTCTGAGTTTATTCATTACAATGCCATCCACTCCAGCCGAGCACAGGGGGTCCCCTCTGGTGTGATGTGTCTATCTCACTTTTCTTTACACCATGCCCCTCTTTCCCTGTTCTGACCTGATCAGGATGGTTGCTCTAGCTTTTCACTACTCGGAAAGTCCTCAAATGGAGATTGGTATATTATCATCTGAGTCCAGAGCCTGGTTCTCCCTCTCGAGAACAGGCTCAGTCCTTACAGTGATTGTGGTAGCTGGCAGGTAGGAAAAGAGAGGTAATTAACTAAAAAATAAACAAATAATTGCTTATTTACCTTTTAAGCACCAAGCAAAAAACTACATTTAGCTCATGAGGCCCCACTGTTCTAAAAATATAACTACTCACAACTTAGTTGATTTGCGAATCATTTGTACTTACAAAGCAGTAGGAATGATCTAAGAATCATGGTACATTGGTTGGCTGTTCTGGTCTAATTAGGCTCTCCACGGCCTTTAACATAGTGTCTCATGATTGCTCGGCATCGAAAGTTTTCCACATGAGAGCCTCTGTGTTGAGGCTTTTGAAGGGTTGGCCTTTTTCTGTGTTTTAAATAGTCTGGGCAGTACACCTGCCTCTCTTTCAATGTGAATGTATTCATCAGTCAAATTAAGTCCCTGTGCTTTCTTCCCTGAAACCTACACTGTTTAATGTACATATTTCTTTTCTTGTTTAACTCGTTCGCTCTTTTGGATTCTCCTTGATGAGATTTGCCAATGATACACAAATAATAATTCGGCTGAATAACCACTCCATTAGTGCTCACAAAAATGTTAAAAATAACTTTAAAACAGAATGACAATACCCTGTCTAAAATGGCTTTTAAAGGATTTAGTTGATGGCATGTGTTACTGCTTCCTCAATTGGTGGCCTTTAGATCTTTGTCCCTTCCCCTCCCAGTATAATCAGCTCACAGCTGGGAGCCACAATATGTAAGTTGTAATACTTAACTGCATTTAAATCACTCAAAAATATTGACTACCTCTATATTGTAAAGACAAGCAGATATGGAGTTAGAATAGCGCTACATCTGCACTTCCTTAAATATTCTTACATTGATTATATAGTAGTAGTCAATATTTTGAAGTCGATAAATGTGCTTGTCGATATTATTGACCTCTAAATTGTGACATACCACCCAATCTGTGTAAGTAATCGGGTTATTAGTTTAGAAGGATGTGGGTTCTTGATAAGTATTACGTTTGTCATCTACCTTTAATGGGGATCACATACCCCTTTCTAGAATTTGACTCTCTCAGGGTAGGAAGGCAGAGCAGTCCAAGCCCTACTCAAGGAAGGTGGCGTGGGCTATTACCTCAGTCTGCAAGCATGCAATAAACACTCAATAAAGCATTGTCCAGTCAGTGAGTTTACTTATAAAAAGAGGAAATTACTTTATTAGGCACATTCTACTCAATACTGCAGATTAGTTTACAAATATATACCTGATGGCAAGTGGCCGTAACTATGTTGACACCCTTTTAACATTTCACCTTTCTGGCGAGACTTGACTCTGCAACCACAATAGCCCCACATGGATTCAACACATCCTCATCATATTATTCTTTATTTCGGTTTTCGATATAACATGAAAGAGATACATAAATACATTTACATACAAACAGTCAAAGATTAAGACATTCATTCATTAACAAGCAAAGTCTAGTTAAAAAACATAATAGAATTGATCATGCATTTATACACCCGAGCACCAATTAAAAAGTAGCCCCAATTATATAGGAATATTTCGCATTCTTAAAAACCAGGAACTCAATAACAATCTTGAATCTGCGAAAACCAGAAGGAGGCTGGGTTAGTCTGTAAAATCCTAAGGACCACCTCATAGTTTCTAGTCCCCAGGTTCCTACAAATGGGAACTAACCATTTCGACCTAGGTGTACATTATCATGCCCACAGCTAGGGCTGCTCTGGTCCTTTGAGTTATCTGCTCCTGGCCAGCCCGGTATGAATGTGCAAAGAGGCAATGTTCCAAACCTAAATTGTACATATAGGGGCATATTACCAAGGGTGGTGATAGGCAATTTTCGCCGGTTTAGCGGACGTTTTTGGCCGCTAAGCGGCGATAATTCTATCGCTCTATTAGCAAGCTGTCGCTAACTGATGTTAGCGACAGCTTTTAGGCGATAGCGAGCGGTTTGAGGCCCGCTTTCCATGTCAGCGATATTTATCGCTAATGACATGCAAAGTGGGCGTACACAACCTGTTAGCGACTGAAAGCAGTCGCTAACGTCGCTATCGCCTATTAGCAAGGCAGGCGTAGCGGTGGAAATATTCCCGCTATCGCCAAAAACCAACGCCTGCTCAGACCAGTTCTTAGCCATGTTATCCAATGGGAGGTGGATAACGTGGCTAAGACCATTTTGTCGCTAATGCGTGAATATCACTGTATTCTCAGCGATATCCACGCATTTCGCCGCTATCGCTGGATATTTTAGCACAATGGAGAAAAACGTTGCTAATGGCATGTTTTCTCCGCTAACATATCCAGCGATAGGCAGCGATAAAAAAATCGTCGCTAAGCCTATTTAGCGATAATTATCGCTACTTGTTGGTATTATGCCCCATAGTTTTTTAGTCGTCTTGGGTTTGACAATATCCAAGAATGGTTCTATTAAATAATGATCTTTATGCTGTAAAAAAAAGCAGGATAATGTGCCATGTGCATTGGATGCTACAAGATTAGACAGCTTGTAGGACCTGTATTTATTTTTCAGGTCCATTGCACTTATACATGGGCATGGACCACCTGGGTCACTCCAAAGATCCAGAAGACCCATCCCCATAAAACGTTATCTAAGATGCTTAATCCAGGGGAATCGAGCAGAGCTCAGGATCTTAAGGATTTCTACTAGACCACAACAATAAAGTGACAGCTCTGGGGTAGCCCAGAGCCTTCTCCAGAATAATAAAGGTCTTTATTCTATTTGATCTGAAATTGGTCTCAACCCAGTGTCAAGTCTTAGAGGTGTTAATGGCATACTTATTGGGAGACTCATTATTGACCTCAAAAAGCGATTCTTGTCCAACTCGAGCTCTTTAGTCTTTTTATGTCCCCATATCTCTGCCCCTCAAAGAGTTACCCCCAGTGCTTGGCTGATATAAATCTGTATGACTGGGGAGATAACTTTGCTGAAAGACCCTTTGTGTAGATTCAATAGTCCCCCTATCTGGTGTACTAGTTTTGCTTTTCGTCTAGTGACATGGTGTCCCCAATTCATACTCTCAAGAGTCATTCCTAAATAATCAAAAAGTTGCACCCTTTCTAAGGGGATACCATTAAGTATGGGATTTTGTTGTGTCGAACTGCAGGGGTTAAATACCATGTATTTGGTTTTATTGATATTAATTTCCAAGCCCCTTTGATGCAAAATCTGCTAAACTCGTCCAGGGTCTTTTGTATGCCCATTGGAGATTTTGCCAAAAGGAGTGTATCTTTGGCAAACCTCAGGGCCGAAATCCTAATGTTTGCCAGCTTAGGGGAATCATTATCAACTACATTTAAGTGCTCAACCAAGTCATTTATATACAATGTAAACAAAGTGGGAGCCAATACACATCCCTGTCTGACACCCTTGCCCACTGGAAATTGGGCAGTCGTTTCTCCTAACTTTCCACACCGTACCTGGGCAAAATTGTTTTCATGTAACCTCTCGATGATATTACATAAATATTTGGGAACTCACATGTTTCTAATTACCAGCCACAGCTTATGTCTTGGGATCATATTGAATGCCACTTTGAGATCTACAAAAAACGCATAGAGCCTTCCGTTCTCAATCAAAACTGTCTTCCAGTATATGAACTGGAGTCTAAAAAGTTGGTCGATCATCAAAGTATTTGATCCGAATCCTAGTTGTAGCGGTCTCAGGATTGCCTTATCGTCCAGCCATTGCTGCAACCTTGAAAGTATTACGATGCTAAAGAGTTGTTGGGTAGTGTTACTAAGGCTAATTTGCCTGTAGTTAGCGGGGGTTGGGGTCTAAAGGTGAACCTTTTTCAAAGATAGGTATAATTTTAGCCCCAGCCCATGATTCGGGAATACTCATTCCATTTAGGATAACATTAAACATGACTAATAAATACAGGCCTCAGACGTCTATCCCAGATAGAAACAAATCGCCTGGGATTTTATCAATTCCTGGGGCTTTGTGAGGTACAGTATTTCTAATAGCTGGTTCGATCGCTTTAAAATTAATAGAATAGAACGGACAGCTCTCTGCATTATTACCTAGGCTAACGCCCCCATGACTGATATAATCCACATCTTGCCCAGGTCCTAATGATTATGAACGAGAAAAATTATCTATCCATTACATCAGCTGCTATATTATCATCAATTGCCATGGAGCCCTGTGCATGCTCATTAGCAACCAAGTTCCAGAATAGTGTTTGGTTTTTATCTTTAGATGCTTCAAGCAGTTGATCCCACCTCCTGTTGTCCCAGTCCTTTTTAGCCTTGCTTATGATCTTTTTATAGTTAGCTCTACTCTTAAGGATTTCCCCCTTGTTCTAATTTTGATTGCCTTAACAAGGGCTGTTTTGGCTTTCCTACACTGACTATTATACCATGACATGCCAGACTTCTTTTGTCTCTGGGCCCTAGGTACCTTGAAAAATTCATTTTTTAAGTTCTCGAATAGGGAATAATGTATGTCCCCTATTTTTAGCTGAACATCATCAAGGGTAAAAACCAGATTTATATTACATATTTCCCCAAGTAACTGCTCGTCATGGGTGTAGATGGACCTCAATGCTTGATCTGATTGTACCACTGTGCGCAAGTGAATTCTGTGTTTTTTATGTGTTAAGCAGCACCTATCGTCCATAGGGCTAATGGAGGTTCCAGATATGGAGTCCATAGTCAAATCCAACACCAACTCCAGAGGATTGTGATCACTGTCATATCTGGATCTCACGCTCATGTCCTTGGCCAGGGGACACATTTTGACATCTACTAAGAAGTAGTCAATCAGACATCAACCATTTGGGCTAGAAAAGGTGTACTTACCTACTCTATCAGACCTGGTCCTTCCGTTGCAAGCTCGTAGGTTATAGCTTAAAACCAGCACATTTATTTGGATTGCCAAAGGGGACCATTTCTTGATCACATTAATATTCAAGTCCGGAATAGAACAGATTCTATCTTCTATCAAGGAATTCTCTGTATAGGGCTAGCCCAAGTGTTCAAATTGGCAATTTAGGTCCCCCATCCACTATTTTTAATACCCCTGGATTAATATTATGCAGATGGGAATTTAACTGACTAACTGCTGGTGATTATTTTTTGTTTCCTAATGGTCTGGAGTACATGTTATAAATGCAAATATTGGTTCCTGGGGGTAATCTTATGGACATACATAGCATAATTTAAAATGACCTCACACCCCACCACCTTGCAATTTAGATGTGTACCTACCCAGATCATCAAACCTCCTAATGGTCTCACTCTACCTTTAGAAACTGCCTCAACACCAAAGATATAGTAACCTCCTCTACTTATTTATGCCATAAGCTGCATTTCTTGGAATAAACAAATATCGTAATGCTTATAAAAGATCCCCGTTCTTGGTTATCCAGTTTTTTGCCCAGACCATCAACGTTCCATGAAATCATCTTAAAAGAGCAACATTCCTCTTTTGCTTTCATATTCCTATCCTGGACTGAACCATGATAAGCGGCATCCATATTAATGTTGGTAGATTCTCTCACTTGGGCGCAATCGATGTTAGATAAAGTGAAAGATTGCCCAGGGTGCTCCCCGGTAGACTTGCATGATGTTGTAATGTCTCTGTCGGACAGCTCATTATTATTACCCTCCACCCCCCACCCAGGATTACCGAAAGGGCCTTCCTGATCTTTGGATTGGGCCACTGTTAGAATCTGCCCCAAATAATTATTGGACAAAAAAAGCAGAACGTAAAAAATCTTTTTCTGCGTTAATTTTGAGGGTGGGGTCCTTCTGTTCATTGTGCTTCTATGGTTGGAACCCTCAACTCTTATTACTGCGATATACTTTCTCACTGGGGTGGTCAAATCAACACCATTAAGTCAGTCTACTTGGGCCAGTAGTCCAAACCTATTATTGGCTGGCACGTTATAAAAATAATCACCCAATTTAGGTGGCTGGGCTGGAAGGCGGGTACAATGAGGATTGTATAATTCACTTTCATAGTTGAACCAATCTCCCTTTATTATTATTATTATTATCCCTTCTAATAGTGTGTGGTTTATAGAACTACCCCAGCTATAAGAGTGATATAACAGTACCACCTGCCTGATAGTAGTGGCTTCCACATAGCAGTTTCTCTGCCACGGCTGGGTCCCTAAAGTTATCAATTACAAAGTCACCTGCCAGATCTTTCCTTCCCCTACCAATCCACCTTACTCGACATGTAAAATTGATTTTGTTAGCTTTGGATAATGGGTACCCCCTGAACTTTCCTGGCCAATTAAGGCATTTGTTCTTCAAATCTATATGGTTCTCATTCTGGCCATCCCTCAGTGGTGGAACCCCTGTCATCACCACGATATATGGACATGCTGCTGGTGACAAATTTATTATTGGTAGATTTTTGGTTTCTTTTTGTTAATAGTTGCCACCTCCATACTCAACACATTATAATGGGATGCAGTTATGAAAAGGAAGGCTTACTGTCATTGCCAGGGAGTCACCATATTAATAAAAGCAGAACTATCTTATAACAAGCCAATATAGCACTCTTAAGCCCACAATGGCATTCATTAAAACATAATGATTTACTATTCACTTTGTCATTGTCAATAAAACATTTCAATATTCAGTGGCCTGTGTGTATAGGTCATTTCCCTACTCTTACACATAATTCAGAGCAGCCTTGGGATGCACCAATAGGTGTTTCCTTACTCTACAATCATCAGGCTAAATTTCCCATCTCCACAAGTACTCAGTATGGGAAGTCAATACTCCTAAGATCAGTTTATCTCTTGCCAAGGAGACTTCTGGTGAGAATCTACAATTGCCAAGGGAGAGGGGCTTATTCAGGGGCAAATGCAGTGCCCAAAACATGTTCCCTTATGAACCTGCCCTTTATGTGGCACCACAAAAGAAAATATGTGAATTTGTTTGATGCACCCCATTCTGCATTCTAGTATCTCTGTGCGCCCAGATTGCAATAATTGTTTCATTTTCCTTTTTTTATGTCCTTGGTGGGGGTCTGACCCAGTTGCACACCATTGTCTACACATGTTGGGTACCTTGTGGATTATCTACAGTCTCCTGTCGCCACTGTCTCCCCACACTCAGCTTGGATTCTTGAGTGCCAGTGCGGTAGCCGGCCTCACTCTCTTCATTTCGGACCTGCTTGAGTTGGAGACAGTAGTTGTATTGGCTCTCCTGATCCAATGCAGGAGAATGTGGAACTTGGCAGCGGGTCTGGGGTAACTCATGCCAGACAAACTGCTCCTCTTTGTCCCCTGAGCTCCCTGGCCCGGGGGTCAATGCGGGTTTGGGTCTCCCTGGGAGCAATTCGAGTTTAGAGCTCAGTAGTGCTTTTTGCTCTACTTAGTTCCATTCTTGGCATCGGTCAACAGGGGTGATGGGGGTCCCCAGAGACACTGAAAGTAGAAGGGGGGCACCAAATGTGCGCCCCCCATAGACAGATGACTCTTAGGTGTCCTATGGCAGTGAGATCCGGGGACACATGGAGCATGAGGAACTCCAGGTTGTCGAAAACACCTTTTTAAAACGTCTTTATGCCTACTGCAGTCTATTCCCTCTATCATGGTCCACGAAGAACTGGAGATGGCTTTTCTTTCTGACCTATTGTCCTTCCAGCCCTTATCAATGTGGATGAACTTGTGGCTTAGGAAGGCAATCACCCTAAGTAAGGTCATTTTAATTGATTACATTTCCCTGGATCTCAATTACTGTATTCCATGGTTTAAGTATGTGAGGGACAGGCTTGCGGACCTGGGTAGGGTTGATCTATTCACCAACCCAGAGAATAAGTGTAAAAGAGATCAGAGTTGAGTGAAGGAGAACTTTTTTTTTAAACGTCATATGAACAGGAGAGAAGAGGAGCTGAAGAAGCCTAGTGTGCATGGGAATTTTCCATTGAACACTGTTCCATCCACTGAACCCTATCTCCTACGGCTGAAAACACTTTTTTGACTAGGTTCTGTTTGGACCTTTTTCATTATCTCCTGGCCCATCCGGGTGGGGCACATAGGGGCCAGAGTCTTCCCCCCTGTGGTTGCGGTGGAAAGTTTCCAGAGGCCATGACGCATTTTTTAATGTTTTGCAGTTTTTATGAGTTTCCTAGAAAATCTTATCTTATCCCCATTTTAAAGAAATGCAACTTTAGACAGGTCAGACCAGCTTTTATTTTCTTGCAAATGCTTACCAGCAACTCCTTGTTACACGTCCTTAGCTTCTTGAGGTGTGCAGTTAGGCTTACATCAAGCTGCAATTAGCCTATCCGCCAGTGTCCTCAAAATTTGCTAAATAATTGGGCTGGTGTTGATGAGCCATATTGTTATAGGTATGTTATGTGGTCTTTAACCTATTATATCCTTGTTTTTTATTTTTGCATATTTTGTATATATTATTTAAGCATGGGCGTAAAATCCGTTACGCTCGCGGATTTTTCGTATTTTCGGGGAATCCGCAATCCGCGAACTCTCGCGGATGCGGCGAGAATACGCTAAATCCGCGCGAAGCGGATTTTTTGTTTGTGTTCGCACTGCTCGCGCTGCTCGCGGTCCGCGGCGCGGGCAGGAACAATCTCGCACTAGCGAAAGTACAAAAATTACTTAGTAAAGGAAGTGGCCCAGTCTCCAACTTCCTGTTCCTGTCCAGCAAGCTCCTCCCATAGGGGTGGGGTGAAGGAAGTGCCCCAGTCTCCAACTTCCTGTTCCTGTCCAGCAAGCTCCTCCATTTCCTGGCCACTTTTCGATCATTCTTGACTGGGAAGGATTACTTTTTGTGGTTGCTGCTGGATATTTGGATTTGAGGCTTTTTGGATTAATTTTGGATTCGAATTTTGATTTCACAAAGAAGTAAGTTGATGTTGTTTGTTTGTGGTGATTTTTGTGTGTGTTTTTTTTTTCGACTTTTTGGGGGGAAAATCTGCAAGTTCGCGAGCTGAGGATGTTTTTGCTTGTGTTCGCACTGCTCGTGTCCCGCGCAGCAACAATCTCGCACTCGCGAAATTGTAAAAATTACAATTCTGCTGCACATGAATTGAAAACCACCAGGCTTATTTATGGGTGCATGGATGATACAACTGTTTTGTTAAAATTATTTTTGTTAACATGATTCTGTGCTCTGATGTCATCCATTATGCCCAGGGGGGCCCAGAATCGGTCTGTTCGCGGATTTTGTGGGTTTTTGCCACGTTCGCGCCGTGAAGCAACAATCTCGCACTCGCGAAATTGTAAAAAATGCAATTTTGCACCGGAAAACCACCAGCAGGCAGCATAAGCCTTCTGAAAATGGATGGATGGCATTGGATTGTGGTGATTTGATTTGTGTTGTGTGTTTTCACTTTTTGGAGTAGGGGTTGGGTGCTGGCTATGTTGGTGGTGGCCATTTTGAGGCATGGTCCTGGCCATGTGGATGGGGGGGTCAAGCGGCCATTTTGAAGGCAGGCAGTGAGCTATGAGACATAGGCCTACACCCATTGTGCCTTGCTTTCACCCATGGTGCCCAGGCGGAGTCAGGGGTACATGAAAGCACAACCCTCTGTGTGTGTGCTCTCTTGGATCATTGTTAAATTCCTGTTTCCCAAAAATGTAGCAAATCCTAATTATGAAAATTCCATATTGTGTGGTGTGCACGTGTGTAATCATAAATGCCTACTTGCTAACTGTTTATTCAAGCGCTAGATATGCAACATTTATATTTACTGATGTTCCTCTGTCTTCATTTGCGTTTAGGTGCACAAAACTACGCATCATCGTTGAGCATCAGTGCCAGGAAGAAGTGCTGCTGCGGCCTGTTGTTAAGACATCTGAAGAAGATGGCTCCAAAAAGAGGTGCCCGTAGGTCCTCTTCCAAGAAAGATGTCTCTACTAAGGAGAAGAAGAAGCAAGTGGCACCACTTACCAAGGCGACTGGTTGCTCAACCAAGACATTTTTTGGGCAACAACAACCAAAAAAACAAAGGCCCACCATGAGTGCTGCACAGGTAGCCTGTTTAGTTGTTGAATCACCAACGACCAGTGATGTTGGATCGTCGCAAGAAAGTAGCAGCACGCCATCAACACAGGTTTTAACTCATCTCACAAGTACTATTCAACAACCAAAGCCGCAACAACAACTGCATGGGCTACTAGTACAAGCAGAAGTACATGCGCAAGGAGCTGTCCGAGAAGGAGCTGTCCGAGAAGGAGCTGTCCGAGAAGGAGAAGGCCGAGAAGGAGAAGGCCGAGAAGGAGAAGGCCGAGAAGGAGAAGGCCGAGAAGGAGAAGGCCGAGAAGGAGAAGGCCGAGAAGGAGAAGGCCGAGAAAGAGAAGACCGAGAAGGAGAAGGCCGAGAAGGAGAAGGCCGAGAAGGAGAAGGCCGAGAAGGAGAAGGCCGAGAAGGAGAAGGCCGAGAAGGAGAAGGCCGAGAAGGAGAAGGCCGAGAAGGAGAAGGCCGAGAAGGAGAAGGCCGAGAAGGAGAAGGCCGAGAAGGAGAGGTCCATGGAGACTTGCAAGTAGAGGTCAGTGAAGATGGCCATGGAGCGGTGCAAGTTCCCCCAATGGTTGTTCTTCCAGAAGTAGGGGCACAGGAGGAAATTGACTTTGGAGCCGGGGTATCATGTCAGGAAGACGAAGCCACTCCTCCTGATGATTCATTTTCTCCCAGCTCCCCAGCAAGGAAAAGATCAAGGAGGATGTGTAGAAGTTCCTCTTCAAGCCCCGCTCCATCAGACGATGATCTGGATCTGGATTGGCAACCATCTCCGATGTCTGAGAGGGAGGCACACCATGAGCTGCGAAAGGTATCAAATGTTAAAAGGAAGGGCCCCGGAAAGCTTATACTTATGGATCCGAACGTCGGACTTGATGAAGTGGTGCATTCTGATGTTGTTGAAGAGGATGACAGCAATGACCTAGTCATCACACATGTCAGTCCAGCCACACCGGCCATGCAGCAGACAGACATTTACACCCTATCCCGACGTCATGCTGAGCGTGACCCTGGCGACGTGCCACTGGTAGCACCACCAACGCAGTCAAGTAGTACCACAAGTTCAACAAAACCTACAGCTCCCATATTTTCTCCCCGGAGGGGGACTCCATCCCGCTCGACTCCCTCAAGTAAGGTTGCTGCAATAATTGCACAACCCAGTAGATGTCTGCAAGGCTCATCCACCACTGCTTCATCTGGCATTGGCACCAGTATCACCTCGTGCGGCAAAACCAGAAGTTTCCAGTCCCCAGTTTGGAACTTTTTTAGTGTCCATGAAAAATATGATAACATAGCCGTTTGTTGCATTTGTAAGACTAGAGTTAGCCGTGGTAAGACTGGTACCAACTATGGAACCGGAGGCCAGATAGGTCATCTTGAAAGAAAGCACGCTGTCGAATGGTTTCCGCACCTAGCAAAAGTCAAGGGAAAGCGATCCCAAAGGGCAAGTGGCCAAAATATACCCATAGTAGGTGTTTCATCTGAAGATGATGGGGAGGTAGAAGAAGCGTCAGACATGTGTCCGGTTGCACCCAGTACCCCTTGCAGCATCACACCCTCCGTAACACATAGCAGGCACACTGAGAGTCTGGGAGACACACCAATGCGGAAAATGTCAACACTGATCAGAAGTGGGTCGAAGAAGGCATCCGCATCATCCCGTAAATTTGTCCAGCGCACCATTTCAGGCATGTTCTCCTCAGATGCGCAATTTCAACGCAACCACCCAACTGTACGCCTCTATAACACTAAGCTGGCAAAAATGCTAGCGGTGGACCTTCTCCCTTTTTCGTTTGTCGAATGTGTGGGTTTCCTTGAACTCGTGGCAACATTGGCCCCTAAATGGAAGGTTCCTAGCCGGTACTATTTTGCCAGGGTTGCTGTTCCAGCACTACACAAAGAGGTGCTTGAGTTGGTGGGGGCAGCTTTGCAGAAGAGTGCTGTTCACACTATACACCTGACAACAGACATGTGGACCAGTTGCCAAGCCCTTGATTACATGTGCATCACTGCACACTGGGTCTCTTTTTCAGGGGTTATTAAACAGATAAATGCAGGTGGTGATTTGGTCGAGATTTTTAAGGGTGCTCGTAAACATGCAACATTAGCCATGTTTGGCATGGAGAAAAGTCATACTGCAGTCAACATTTTGGCTGACTTTAACAAAAAGGTCTTGAAATGGCTGCGCCCAAGAAATTGCAAGGTTGGTTATGTTTCTACAGATAATGGCAGGAATGTAGTTAAGGCCATGGAGGACGGTTTCTATATCAGAGTGCCGTGTTTGGCGCACTGTATCAACCTTGTTGTGCAAAATTTTTTGAAAAAAGAACTTGCAGTCGACAAAACACTGACCATCTGCAGAAGAATATGCACACATTTCAACCATTCTTTTAAGGCCCGGAAGGAGCTGAGGCGCAAGCAAAATGAACGTAGAATGCCAGTGAAAGCACTTATCCAGGAGGTAGCAACACGTTGGAACTCAACCTTCTACATGCTTGAGCGTCTGCATGAGCTGTTTCCAGTAGTCAATGAGTATTTCTACAACCTGGGTGGTGATACGACAGGAATGATGCTAGCGGTGGAGCAATGGCAGCTAGTTAAAAGCCTGACAGACATGCTTCGGCCTTTTGAGGTCTTCACGCGTGACGTGAGCAGGGAGGACTGTTCTTTGAGCAAAGCTATCCCACTGTTGCTGAAGCTCGAGCACCAAGTCAAGGTGGTGTCTTCACAATTAAAGGACGTTGGAAAGAACGAAGCACATGAGTTGGCGCAGAGATTATTACAACGCCTAGTTAGCAATGAACGGCTTGTAAATATCAAGAAACAACAGCACTACATTTGTGCTACTATTCTGGATCCACGTTACAAAAAGCCATTGTTTGGCAAAGTAATAATTCCTTTTGAAACATCGGATGTTACAGAGTACAAAGGTTGGCTAGCTCAGTCAGCCATTCGTTTTGAAATAGAACGGAAGGAAACTGTAGGAGAAGACAGTACTACTAGTCAATCAGCAGGCGATCAGGCGTCCCAAAAAAGCACTTCACCATCTGTGCCTGTGGCAGAAGTGAGTGACTTTCCCTCTGAGCCGTTAACCACACCAGCAACCGTATCATCTGCACCAGGCACATGCGATATGTCTGAAGCGAGTTGGCTAACTCAGCTAGGGTTTCCTGGTCCTAGAAAGGACACAGAAGTGCAAAGTACAGGAATCCGGGAGGACATTCTTTCAATGGTGCAGGCCTATCTGGATGACTCAACAGAGGTCAATATTACTGAGGACCCATTGGCGTATTGGCATGGGAAAAGAAAAATATGGCGAGAGCTCACCAACCTGGCTATCAATTACTTGTCTTGCCCACTCGCAAGCGTGTCTTCAGAACGTGTTTTTAGTTCTGCTGGTGGCATTGTGACTTCCAAAAGGTCCCGCCTCTTGCCCGCAAATGTGGAGCGGCTCACCTTGATAAAGATGAACCAGCACTTCATACCACCAGATTACAGAGTACGAGAATGCACGCAGGAAGAAGAGGACACCGCCCTACCCGAGGAAAGTTCTCCTCAGTTACCAGAAGTAACCCCGACTGATGAGTTAGCAGAGTATGAGGACGAGTTCTGCTTCCCTGACAGCGAGTTCTGAAAATGACTCAATCAATCATTCATTAATTGTAAATAGTCCTCCTTATTCACTTTTATTCCTGTATGTCTGTCTTTCTTTAGCAAGTGCTTCATCACATTCCCAACAAAACTGTAATCACCCAATCAAACAACAAGCACATCAGCAGAACTGTCTTGATTTTGATGCAGCAGCATTCCACCGGTTCACAACAGTTAGTTGACAAGAACTCAGTCCTGGTCGTCTATCCTGAGTCCTCCTCCTCCAGACTCACCCTATCCATTACCCATAATGCTGATGCCTGGATTCTGCACAATGAAGAAATGAAGAAATGAAGGAGCCAGCCCTCAAACACAAATTACAGGTAAGATAAGCTTTTGGATGGGAGGTAGTATAAAGGAGTATTCGGAGAGGCGAGAGAGTGACAGTGGTACTAGCAGCAAAGTCCTAGGGCTCTTGAATTAACAAAGTCTGTGACAGGCATTTACTTAGGAAAAAATGTGGCCTATTGCACGTGAACGTGTAGGCGTTCTATTGCTCGCTTGCCTGTCTCAGGGGTGCTGTCTCTGGGGTTTCTAGGTTTTAGGGTTGTGTCAGCACCGCTACCACATTTCTAATGTTGATTGCTTTTGATTTGCAGAAAATCCACGCCGGGAAACTCCAGTTGTGGCCCTGCTGCAGAACGCGTTAGGACTCTGTGAATTCCAGGTGGAGCCAGCCCTCAAACACAAATTACAGGTAAGATAAGCTTTTGGATGGGAGGTAGTATAATGGAGTATTCGGAGAGGCGAGAGAGTGACAGTGGTACTAGCAGCAAAGTCCTAGGGCTCTTGAATTAACAAAGTCTGTGACAGGCATTTACTTAGGAAAAAATGTGGCCTATTGCACGTGAACGTGTAGGCGTTCTATTGCTCGCTTGCCTGTCTCAGGGGTGCTGTCTCTGGGGTTTCTAGGTTTTAGGGTTGTGTCAGCACCGCTACCACATTTCTAATGTTGATTGCTTTTGATTTGCAGAAAATCCACGCCGGGAAACTCCAGTTGTGGCCCTGCTGCAGAACGCGTTAGGACTCTGTGAATTCCAGGTGGAGCCAGCCCTCAAACACAAATTACAGGTAAGATAAGCTTTTGGATGAGAGGTAGTATAATGGAGTATTCGGAGAGGCGAGAGAGTGACAGTGGTACTAGCAGCAAAGTCCTAGGGCTCTTGAATTGACAAAGTCTGTGACAGGCATTTACTTAGGAAAACATGTGGCCTATTGCACGTGAACCAACACGATGACAGTGTTCTGTTAAATGAAATTACTGCAAAACCACCACCCACCCAGCTCAAAAGTAGTAAAAAAACAGGTATGCTCAGATAAAGTTTGAAAAAGTATATTTATATCCCTAACAAAATAATCTCCCGCAAGACCCTCCCTAACCCCAACAAATAGTCCTCAAAAGTCCCCAAAAAACCCAACTCCCAATTCCCACCCCCCAACAGTCTCAAAAAAAGGGGCAAGGGACACTCTATGGATGCAAGCTGGTAAGTTTGGCCTCCAGGGCATCATGCTTTAGGGCCAGGGCATCATATTTTTCTTGGAGGATGGCTTGCTCTAGGCGGAGGCCCTCCACCACATTTTGAAATTTGTGCCATTTCTGGACCTCCGCCTCTAGGTCTGACACTCTGCGGAGTGCACGGCGCAAGCGACCTTTAACAGTGCTGCGAGGTGCAGCTTTTGCTGCTCGGCGGTGGCGTCTTCCGGCACGGCTCCGGTTCGCTGGAGCACTGTGCTTACCGGCAGAACGTGGGGTAACAGAGGAGGATGACGATGTTAAGTTGGATGCACTGGAGTGCGTGTCATCCCCCTCGAGGTCCACCAGTCGCCGATATTCCGCAACTGTTGCTTCCAGCCTCCGTTGCCGGGCCAGTACAGCCAGCATACTCCTCGTTGGTTTGGAGGTTTTAGTATTGCCAACTATATGAAGAAAGAAAGAAAGACATAATCTGTAAGCAATGCTCTTTAGGAATATGATTAACACAAAATGATTCAGCAGGAAGTTGTGTCACAGTACAACTAGCAACTAGCCAGGGCAGTACAAAACTATTCAGGCCAGTATCATGGGCGTCCGCAGGGAGGGGCGCTTGAATCACCATTTCCCTTCCCACAACTCTCTTGTATCCTTGTTTTGGTGCTCTTTCATATGAAAGAGATCTGGCAGAAGTGAGTGATTTTTCCTCTGAGCCGTTAACCACACCAGCAACCGTATCATCTGCACCAGGCCCAGGCGATATGTCTGTTTCCCTCCCTCTCTCTCTCTCTCTCTCTCTCTGTCTCACTCTTTCTGTCTCCCTTTGTCTCCCTCTACCTCGCTGTCTCTCTCTCTCTGTCTCCCTCCCTCACCCTCCCTCTGGCTCCCTCCCTCTCTATCTCTCCTTCTGTCTTCCTCTCTCTCTGTCTCTGCCTCTATCTGTCTTTCGGTCCCAGCCTGCTGTAATTACCATATTGTAATTTGTCACTGGGCCACCACTGGATACACATCATATCCTATCTAAGAGTCAGATAGTACCATGATCCAGCTTACCTGTACTCGCCACCGCCACTGTCTCCTGCCTCACAGTCTGTACTTGTTCTTGGTCCGACTCCTCCCCAGATTGACCCTCGGACTCCGAGTCAATGATGACCACATCCGAGCTGGCCCCGCCACCAGATGTTCCACCTACAAAATAGATTTAAGAATGTTAGATTACACCACTCCACTAGTATTTGGACTATGAATGAAAAAATGTGAAAACAACTGAAAAAGTAATTGACTGTCTACTGTAGTCTAAAGTAAATGTCCCTCCTTCCAGGGAAAGCTGTTGTCTTGCTTAATTTTTTTGTCACAATTGTTGAATGCTTGCTTAATTTTTTAACACACATTATTTTTCTCTGAACAGACAGAAACTGGACTTCTAATGACAAGAGAGGAACATCAACTTGAAACCAGGTGAAAGCTCGGCTCGACCACAAGAAATGTGTACCATTCCAGAACTCATCAAATCAGCACCAAGCACTTTTCCATTTCCAACTAACTTTATTTTAATATATGTGTTTACTTAAACTTTTAATAAAGCTTTCAAACTTGAATTGACTCTGTAGTTTTTCCTCTAGAGAGTCCGGACTAGAGTGACTGAGCGAAAAGTTTTGCAATTTTTGGAAGGAGAAATCTGTGCTGCTGACACTACCAGGTTTATTTATACAGTGTGCCAAACACGCCCCTCTGAAATATTATTACTCTGGTCTTTGGTGTCCATAGTTCGGTTTGTGGAGAATTGTCCCTGCAACAGTAGGATTATTGATTTTGCTCCTATCTAAACACTATTTCAAAACAATTAAATTAGGAATGCTTGGACAACAATAGGTCCTCTATATTTAAAAGAAAACTTACTGGGGCCAGCAAAGGAGCACTCGCCGCCCTGGCCTGCATCCTCCTCCTTTGGAGCCACTGCTGCAGCAGATTTGCCCCTGGGCGGACCTAACGTACAACATGAAAGAAATAACAGAAAACATTGATGATTGCTGCTTGCCGATGTCCTTGTCAACCAAATCAAACATTTAGAAAGAACAAGAACCTACTATTTCATCCAAAAAGAGGGCTACAAAGGAAGGACTGCACCTGAGCCTCTACTCTAGGGGCAGATTTACAAGCCCCTTGCAGCTCTTCTGCTCCATTCTTGCGTCAATTTTGTGACGCAGCGCCACAAGAGAGGCGCCATGGTGTGGCGTATATTAACACCCACCCCCCACTCCCCCCCTGCGTGGGAACGCACCCATTGAGGCGCAGGCCCAGGCATTCACGTGGCGCATCTCCTTAGATGCATCACGTTGTGCATGACTCGCAGGGATGCGCCACGTTTACGTCGCTGTGCATCAGGTAAGGCAGTGTAAACGTGGAACAAGGGGCTTGTAAATCTGCCCCTTTGTGTCTAGCATTACGCAGTTCTGTAACATACACTCATACTCAGCCCAATTAAATGAACACAAAATAGATAACAAATAAGCAGTGGCACCGGCACAGAGAAGGAGAACAGTGCACATGAAATGCACAGAAGATTTTGAAATATTAATGAAAAAATTGCTACTACTACTCACCAAGACCGGGGACCTCCACTCCCAGCACGTCTAGCAGGTCACGCTCTCGGTCAAGGATGTCGGTCCAGCGGTGGGTGACCTGATTGTAGGTGCGCTGGACCCCCGTGATCTTAAAAAGGGCCCGGCACACCTGCGCCCACCGCTTCCGTCGCTCCTGGCTGTTGGTGTAACCAGCAGCAATCCTGCCGCCTGCCGCGATGGTCCTGGGGAGACGGCGCTGCACGTAAAAAACAAGTGCGCCCACCTCCTCAGGGCTGAAAATCTCCCGAGGCACCACCATTTCCGCCCTCAATCGACCACACGGGAGCCGGGCACGGGCTGCGGTGCCCGTCTTGGGCAGCTTCACAGCTGTCTTGACCATGTTCTTGTTCTGGGCAGGTGTGAGCAGTAAAGAAGAGACAAAATGAAAAAAAATAAGAGTAGGGAAGAAGGAAAGTAAAAGTTTAAAAAAGTAGTTCAAAAGTAAACAAAAATAGCCTAAAACACAAAAATATAGATCTAGAAAAATACAGGGATAGAAAATAAGTTAAATAGATCAAAAAAATAGTAAAACAAGCAAAGGATGGCAGAGATATAGAGAGGATAGAAACACCATACCCAGACACATAGGAATGAATGAAAAACAAGATGGCGGCCCGATCACGCGCGAGTAAGTAAGTTCGCACGCGATTTCTCTCGCGAACTCGTGCGAACTTGTATTCGCAAGGCGCGAGTCGGGCGAGATTACACTTAGCGGGCGGAAACGGAAATACGTCACGCAAACAAAATGGCGGCGCCCATACTCAACCTTGAGGTAACTCGCACGAGTTCGCGGCTTCCACGGGCGAGTTCGCACTACGACGCGCCCCGCGAATAGGGCGAAATTACCGAAAAACGAGTTTTGCAAAAGCAAAACGAACGAGCAGGTGCAAAAGTTCGAGCTATTCATTTGTAACCATTTACCTGTAGTGCTTCCTGAAGGGGCCCTCCAGAATCCGGTTGCCTACTTGCAACTATTGTGTGACCCTGCTCTATCAGTCACAGAATAGTTACAAGTATGCCATTGCATCCTGTTAAAAAAAATTATTTACTTTGCATTTGCAACAAAAAGGAAAGGGAGCAGACAAGCAGGTGCCAGCCTTCATTAATGTCAGTTGGGGCAGGGCAGGTGTTGTTGTTTGCAAAACTTAAGGCACTTAGCAGGTGTTTGTTCACTCAGTGGTCAATCAGAGGGTGTTGTGATGACACTGAGGGTGGCATGGGTGTGCCAGCCAGAGGGTGGCATGGGTGAACCAGAGTGCCAGTGTTGACAGAGGATGGCAGTGCTTTGCTTTGCCCCAATAATGTACACTGGTGAACTAGAGGGTGATGTGATGACACAGAGGGTGACATGGGTGAGCCAGAGGGTGGCATGGGTGACCAAAGAGAGTGCCAGTGGTGACAGAGAGTGGCAGTGATGAAGAAAGCTTAGCAAACAGACTGGGCACGTACAAACAACAAGTTCGCTAAACTGGCGACCCGACAAGTAAGTTCGCAATTTGCGAAATAGTACAAAACCCTCGCGAACTTGCAGAAACCCGTGCGAACACACACACCCCCAAAAAATCCGCTAATCTGCGAGAATTCGCGGATTTCGCGTATTTTCGCAATCCGCGAATACGCAAATCCGCAAATTCGCGGATCGCGAATCCGCAAAATCCGCCCATAATATATTTTTAAATGACGATTAGTGATTTTAAGAGGAATTTGGGTAGATTGAAATGGATTGCAGTTTGCTAACTGAAATCTTTATTTGCTTCCATCTTCATGGTTTTCAATTGTATGTGTACATACTTTTTCCATCTTTTTAACGTAACAGAAATCACTTTTATCTTCTTGTATTGTAACTTTTTATCTGTCTGTACTTTTATGGTCTATCTGTTAAAAAGGTAGGGCCGATGTCGACCAAGAACCCTTCAGTATTTGCCCGGCGTTAGCCGCCTCTCATACCATTCGAGATTTACCAAACAAAGAGGCAGGCGCTGGAGACAGAAGGCAGGAAACAGGAGTTTATTCCGACGGAGCAGAACACGTCAAATCAGACAACAGGGTATCTTCTCGAGGTGCTCTCCCCGCATCTCTGAGGCCTGGCCTCTTATACACAAGTTTATGGCTTGATTACATTTATGACATCAGTGGTATTGCTTTGAAGTACGAAAAAGGCATCTCTGGAATCCCCGGTTCAGGCCCGTTCTCACACATATCTACAGTAGGGGTCCCCACCCAAATCTCAGCATGATGGCTATCGCGCAGCTGGACATTCCGCTGGGAAAAGGAATGCGGGCGATCGGTCGGATCTAAGAGTGTGGAGGCATTGATTAATCCCCGCTCCTTTGATGTGAGGCGAGGTCTTACTGGAGGGGGCAATAAACCGTATCTGTTGGGCTAGGTGATGGCCTGGGATCAGGCCGGACAATCGGGCAGGGAGGAAGAGGTTATCAAAAGGGCCTGTTCTATGAATGAGATGAAAGAGTGAGGGGGTTCAGCACGGGATGTGGCCCGGGGACAGGGTCGCGCTGGAGGTGCGTTTATGGCCCAAGCAGGAGAGACCGGGGGCTGTCGGGGCGCGGGGGGTGCTTGCGAGGCCGGGGAGTGAGGGGGAGAGAGACGCGCAGGCTATTGGCAGTGGGCAGAGAGACCATGGCAATCAAAATGGCTGCTGCTTACGCGCACGTATGGATTTGAAAAGGACAAGATGGCGCCGATGTTTACGCCACAATCCAGATTTTAACAGTCCTCCCTTTTCAACATATCTAGCCAGCTTGTTAATTTATGTCTATCCCCATTATATTACGTATTTCGATGTCATACAAAGCTTTCATGCGTTCAGCTTCGAAGTTTGGAGTCTTAGGGCAAATACAGTTAGCAAACAGTGAGCACAGAGGCGGCAAGCATTGAATACCCAGGCAGAGTCCACATATTACGACGATTGGTATCAGTACGATCATGAACAACCTCCATCCCCAGTCTTTTACAGCACTCCAGAACCAACTCCCAAGTGACCATCCGTCTTGTTCCTGATGAACTTCTGAGGAGAGTTTGTGGAGGTGTTCAATGGCTTTGTAGACTGATGGCGAATTGTCTGGTATGTAGGTACAACAGCTGGACCCGATGATACGGCATGCTCCTCCACGGTCCGCCAGAACCACATCTAGAACAAGGCGGTTTTGAAGAGCCACCAGACGGACCGCTTGAAGCTCGGCTGTATTGTTTGTGAGGATACCAGCTGTAATGTTCATCGTTGTTTCGACTGCCTGGGACAAATGCCGAATGGCACGACTGTTCGCCATCGGACCCCAAAGCGGAACAAGTGCCTTTATTGCATCCAAGAATTGTGCTCCAGTGGAGTCGGCCTGCTCAATGTCCTTTGCTCGTTTTTGTCGGTGATGGTTTGCCGGAGCCACATAGGTCGGAAGAAGGATGAAGGCAATGTAGCAGGTACCTCCCCAGCCCTTTGGGAGCCAGGTGTAGGCTTTTGTACCGCAGACGAAGTACATGTTTGGAGAGGTGACAAAAGAGGGCGGGTCGGTCGAGTCCAAAGTTCTGGTGATGCGGCAAGCGCTGTGGCCCACCAGTTGTGTCCCATGGCCTGTGATGCATACAAGGCCCGAGACATTGACGACAGATAGGGCCACAGTCAGGGTGGCAGCCGTTCGTTTCCGGAGGTAGGAGAAGGTGGGTCTGGCTGGATTGTTGAATACTTGCATCTCCACCCTTTCTTTGGCGGGGTTGTCCATGTGAACAGAAGCATTGGAGGATAGAGGGCAGAAGGGAGCAGCAGTTCTTCCGGTTTTGTTCAGCCAGACCCCATGATAAAAGTGCGACATAGTTCTGCTGGAAGTGGCATTGTCTCTGTAGCTCTCTTGCAAGAGGATCAGCCAAGCAAGGCAGGAACCATGAAAAGAGAAAGGTGAAGGGATGAAGGGGATGGAATGTCCGGTGGCATGTGGTATCAACCCACAGATCCAGCAATTCATGGCATTGGCAGCAAGGTTGTGTTGGTGCAGCAACTGTACGAAGGAGTTGTTCCAGAACTCCTTACACCTTTCTTGGATTTGAGGTGAAAGAGAGACCAGGTAGTGTTCTTTCATGGTGGTAGGCTGTGCAGTCGTTAGAAATGTCTTATGAGCCGGTGCGTTCTCTTCCACGATCCAGAAGGTAGTCATGAGGAGGAGGCAAAAGAGAAGAGCGATAAAAAGAGCAATAGTCTTTGAGCTGTGCAACCTGTCAGTTTTTGGGTTTCTGTAGTGGGTCTTCGGATGTCCGGTTGCTTCCATCATCTTCGTATCGGGCGCTTCCATCATCTTCAAGGTGCTCGGTAGTGAGCAGAACCACAAACTTCGTTGGGCTTTTCTCCTGGCAGCCTTAGTAGTGTTAGGCCACCAGTCTGAGAATTGTAACTTAGTCAGTGGTCTGCTTAGCCGAAGCTCCCTTCTTTCGTCGCAGGTTATACCCTTCTCTGGATGGCACAGTGGGATCAGGGAATTCCGCCAATTCGAGTGTCTCTGTCTCAGGGTAGCAGCTCAGGGATGGTGGTCTTTGTTCAGGAGCTCTTCTTGGGTGGTCACGTCTTCGGTCGACGTCAGGGTTGGAGAGATTTTCTTGCAATGATGTGCATGCAGCCAATTTCGCTTCCCCTCCACTCGAAGAGCTGTTCGGGTGGTGATCAGGACTTGCCAGGGGCCCGTCCAGCGGGGTTCCAGACTCTTCTCCCGCTGGAAGTTCCGAATCAGGACGAAATCTCCAGGCTGGATGGTATGTCCGGGGCCCCTGGAAGCATCGGGGATGGCCTGCAGCACCTGGTGATGAATAACAGACAGTGTTTTAGTTAGGTTATACAGATAGTCAGACATTAGGACGTCCGGGACGTCGTGAATAGATGTCGGTTTGGGTGCAGACCAGATACTCATGGGTCGGCCAAAAACAACCTCGTAAGGGGTCAAGTAGTGTTTGGTGGGGGTGGAACGCATTGACAGCAATGCCAGGGGAAGAGCGTCTGGCCATTTTAGTCCTGTGGTAGCCACTATTTTTGCCAGTTTTAGTTTCAATGTGGCGTTGTGTCGCTCGACCAGTCCAGCTGATTGGGGGTGAAAAACTGCGTGGAACTTCTGTCGTACCCCCAGCCCCTTCAGGATAAGCTGGATAACCTCGGCTACGAAATGGGGGCCATTGTCACTCCATAAAATACGGCAAAGGCCGTAGCGAGGGAAGAACTCTTTCAGTAGTACTTTTGCAGTGGCAATGGCAGTGTTGTCAAGCGTCGGGTAGGCTTCCACCCATTTGCTAAAAGCGCATACAACAACAAGTACATACTTCAGTCCTTGGCATCTCTCTAACTGAATATAGTCCATCTGTAGGACTTCAAATGGATGGTTGGGGACCCCGAACCCTCCCCGGGGTACGACAGTTGCTTTCCCAGGGTTGTGTTGCAGACAAACTAGGCATTGTTGGACAAGACGTTTGGCTGCGTCTGTAATTTTGTCGTTGTGCCACACTCGGGAGACAAGTTCAGCCATAGGGGCTGCTCCTATGTGTGCAGGGGAGTGAGCCATGGTCAGTATAGGGATCAAGTATGAATTGGGTAGCAACCATTTGTTTGTGTCTTTTGTCCGCCAGCAGCCTTCATCGTCCTTCAGTCCCACCCGTGCCCATTCAGTCAATTCGTGTGGTGCACTGGCTATCTGGATGTCCCTAATGGTCTCCCTAGCGTCCTTCCATTTTTCTGTTTGTGACCTGGTCACGTATATGCGTGTTGTCGTCCTATTCTCTGCTGTCGTCCGGGCGGTGATATCCGCCAGTGCATTCCCCTGTCCGACAATATCTGTCACCCTTTTGTGTGCCTGACATTTGATCACAGCAAGTCGTTTGGGAAGGAGAACTGCTTCGGTCAGAGCGGAGACTAGATCTCCGTGTAGGATGGGGGTGCCGTGTGAGGTCAGGAATCCCCTTTCTTTCCACAGGAGCCCAAAATGATGCACCACCCCGAAGGCATACTGGCTGTCCGTGTAAATGTTTGCTGTCGTCCCTGCTGCTAGGATACAAGCTCGTGTGAGGGCAATCAGTTCTGCTGCCTGTGCAGATTTCTGTGTGATGCGGGCGGTCTCAACTACAGTTCGGGCTGTGGTGACTGCATAAGCAGCTGAGGTGGTGCCATCGGTGAGTTTGATGCAAGAGCCATCCACCCATAGCTCTCCGTCAGGATCTGGAAAAGCTGTGTCTCGAAGGTCCACTCTACTCCTGGTCTGCTCGTCCGTGAGGGTCACACAGTCATGTATAGGGGGCACATCGGGATCATTCTCAGGCAGAGGCAACAAGGTGGCTGGGTTCAGTGTGGTGCATCGTTTCAACGTGATGTGAGGTGCGAGCAGTGTCAGTTCGTATCCAGTCAGTCGTGCGCTGGTCAGGTGTTGTGTCTTGGTCTGGTTTAGGAGGGTGTCAACAGCATGGGGCACTAGTACTGTGAGGGAATTCGAGAGTACGATCCCCTCACTTTGTCGGATAGAGACAGCAGCAGCAGCTACTGCTCGAAGGCAGGCAGGCAAAGCTCTCGCTACAGGGTCAAGAGTGGCAGAGAAATAGGCACATGGTCGTTGTTTGGGGCCGATGGGTTGGGTCAGGACAGACAAAGCGCATCCCTCCCTTTCGTGAGTGTAGAGAGAGAAGGGTTTTGTATAATCAGGGGTTCCTAGGACTGGTGCTGAACAAAGGGCGTCTCGTAGTTCCTTGAAGGAGGATTGGCATTCAGGGGTCCAAGGGAGCGGGAAGGGGACATCTTTAGCCAGTAGGGAAAGTAGTGGTTTCACAATGAGGCTGAAATTTGGCAACCATTGTCGACAGAAGGAGGTGAGGCCTACCAAAGAGCGGACTTGCTTCGGGGTTTTAGGGATAGGGGTCTCTAGAATAGCCTGAATTCGATCGGGTGTGAGTTTTCTCCCATTTTGGACAATAGGTGGCCTAGGTAAGTGACTTGAGGTTGGCAGAATTGCAACTTCTTCTTGGAGACCTTGTGGCCGTTTTCCGCGAGGAAGTGCAGGAGTTGGATGGTGGCTGTGACTGCGAGTGGAGTGGTGTCGGCCGCCAAAAGGATATCATCGACGTACTGTATCAATACCACTCCATCCGGCAACTGGACTGCATCCAGCTGTCTCTTGAGGGCCTGACTGTAGATGCTTGGACTTTCAGTGTAGCCCTGGGGTGCTCTACAAAATCTATATGAGCGGGATTTTAAAGTGAAGCCGAAAAGGTAGCGGCTGTCTGAGTGGATGGGGATGGAGAAAAATGCGTTCTTGAGATCGATTACCGTGAAGGTGGTGGCAGTGGAAGGAATCAGAGTCAGAATGGTGGTGATGTCTGAGACTACAGGGTACTGAGGTACGACTACTTTGTTCACTTCTCGTAGGTCGATGATGAAGCGGAACGCTTTTTCATCTCCCTCACCCTGCTTCTTTACAATGGGTAGGATAGGGCTGTTGCAAACATTGCTAACTACTTCTTCTACCACTCCTGCGTCTACCAGGGACTGGATGATTTTTACCAATGCCTTCTCGCCTTCGGGCGATATCCGATACTGTGGGAGTTTTGGGAGCACTGCGTCCTGTCGAACAGTTATGTGTACAGGGTCTATCATCATGCGTCCTACGTCCGAGTCAGTCTTTGCCCATAGGTACAGAGGTAGGGTGTCGAGTAAGGACAAGTCAGCGTCAGTGATGGAAAACATGCGTTGTGTGTGACAAGATATGAGCAGCGTTGGGTTGTCGTACAGGATGACTCGAACTCCGTCTTGTGAACACCTAATAGTAGCTCCAAAATGTTTCAACAAGTCAAGTCCCATAATAGCGTCGGGGGTGTTGGAGGAGAGCAAAAACATTGTGTTAGTAGTGTTATTCTCCAAGTTAAAAGAGATCGGTGTGGACAAGGGATTAGTGGAGGGCGTTCCATCAAAACGTATTGATGTCACATGTGAGCCAGACAAGGGTGCCCTGGGAATCAATCGTTTAGACAACGCGCTACGTGTTGCACCAGTATCTACCAGAAATGGAGACTTCGTACCTAGGACCTTAGCGGTGACATAAGGACCTTGCTGGTCAACATAGAGCTCGACTGGATCCCTTCCTTGCCCTTGGCAGTCCTATGCAAAGTCGTGGGCATTGTCGCAGTCAGACTGTTGGCACTGATTCTGTCGGGGACGGTCAAACATGTTCGGTCTGCCAGGTCTGTCATTGTTGGTGTCGTTTGTGTGCCCTCGTCCCTGTCCTCTATTTCTCGGCCCGCCCGCTACGTCTCTCGTGTCTTTATTTCTGAGTGCTTCTTGCAGCGATGGACATTGAGATTTCCAATGGCCAAATCCTTTGCAAAACGCACACTGGTTCTCATCGAGGTCTGTTCGTGGAGCGCCGGGTGCGGGTGTGCGGTCTCTAGGGGGTGGATTTCTAGGAGCATTCGACTGGTAGTTCCCTCTATACTGTTCCCTTCCTATAGTCACCTCTTGCAACTGAACAATCATTACCCTCTCTTTCAAGTCCTTTTTCTTTTTCTCAGTCGCTTAATCGTTCTCGTTCTTTTGTCGCTCATAGTATTGAGCCATCTGAAGGATAGCTGCGGGCTTGGAGGCCGCCCAACTACTCTCGCTAGTCTGTAGTTTCTGCGAGACTTCTGGTGTCAGGCCTTTCACATAGTTCTGGACAATCAAGTGATGTCCGGTTGCAGTGGTCATGTCCTGGCCGCTGTAATCGGAGAACACCGTTTCAAACCGGGAGAAGTATTCTGATACGTCTTCCTGGGGTTTCTGGCGACAGGCCGTTAATACCGACCAGTCCACCTTCCTTTCTGGGACTAAGGTTTTTAATTTCTGCACGATCTTATCTGGTAGGTCTAGAATGGCTTTCATAGGTTTCTGTCCCGGCTCTCGCTGTTTGTCTACATCACCGAGTTGTATCCAGGTATGTCCGAACAGCTCAAGGAGGTCGACTTTCCGGATTTGCGTCCACACATCAGCTGGCAGACATAACCCTAAAAACAAATCGATATCCGCTAGGGTCATAATCGTTGAACCCAAAGCGGTGGCTAATTCTGTATAGAAGGCTGTGGGGTTCTTTCGCAGATCAGGCAAGGACTTTCGGAAAGTCAGGATGTCTTGCCGATCCCATGGTTGGTAAACCCAGTTGTAAACTACCCTCCCTCTCGCATCTTGGTGGTTAATATCGTCGTGTGTTCCCTGTCCTCGTGGGGGGACCCAATAGGGAGCGGCCTCCTTTATGGGCATCATAGTGTCAATTTTTTCTACTCTGGCTTCAGTCGCTGCAGGAGTCGTGGTGTTAGTCTCTGGTTTCAGTTCCGTGAGATGGCGGAAAACTTCAAGCGTACGCGTGAAGAGGTTCGCCACATCACACTCGCCTCCATCTCCAACATCAATTTTCCTATACAGAGTCGTTAGGTTTTCAGGGCCTTTTCCTTGGTATCGGTCCTCGTAGGCATTAACGGTGTGGTAACAAAGGCGTACGACAAACTGTCCTCTGTGGCTATTGGCATATGTATTGTACATATCCGTTATATAATCCTCACTTTCCTTTCGCACCACCAGTGTCTTTACAATCTTATCGATCCCAGCTCGCTCGTCCTTACTTAATCTATTCGATCTCGCGGGGTCTTTCCTCCCCGCTTCGGGATCACCTGAAGTTGCTGCTTGTGCTGCGCTGAGTGCAAGGGGTTCGGTCGGCGCAGAGGCCGTGAGGACCGATGCTCCGGCACTACTCTCGCCTGTCGTTGGGGGTTGCGGGTGCTGTGCTAAGGGTTGGGAAGGGGCATATGGAGGGGGCATGTAGATGATCGGGGGACCTAGTAGTAAATCATCGTTCGTTCGCTGTTTCGAAGGTAGCTCGGGGTAAAGTGGAGAGGGTGTCCTGACGGGACACTGGCCCGATGATTCGGAATCTTGTTTTAGCTTGGTTTCCTCTCTTTCTTTTATTTCTTCCTTCAATTTGTTAGCGGCTAGGTGAGCTGCTTTGCGTAATTCCTTTTCTAACCTGACCTCATTTCTCTTTTTCCGCTGTTCTGTTTCTTTGCGCCACATGCCGAAGCTATCGAGCATAGTGGGTGTTGTCTTATTGTTATAAAGGGCTGTTCCCAGTGCGTTTATTTTATCGTTATCAAAGGATCCTATCAGTGGCCACTGATTTTCTCGATCCTTTCTCGTGTATTTATGCCACAGCTTACTATAAGCCACGGCGACTACTCCATATTTAGTTAACATGTCCTTATTAGGGGTGCCCTCCAGTGGAGCCAGATGGTTCACCTCTAATAAGCGGTCCGGGCTGAACCAACTACCAACGAACGGGGCGAAGACAGGCATGACGGGTTACAAAGGGGACAAAAGTCTGCACTACCTATCCTTCACTATCCGCAAAGACTAAACAGAGTATTGCGACCCTGTGCTTATTTGTGAATAGAGAATAACCCAAAGAGAACCAATTCCGAACGATCAATGTTCGGATAAACAATCAATCAAATGAGGGATAAAAATAGGCACGACGGATTACAATGGGGGCAAAAGCCTGCGTTACCTATCCTTCACTATCTGCAAAGACTAAACAGAGTATTGCGACTCTGTGCTTGTTTGCAAATAGAGAATGATCCAAAGAGAACCAATTCCAAAACAGTAAATGCTTGGATAACAATCAATCAAATGGAGAGGGAAGCAGGCACGACGGGTTACAATGGGGGCAAAGGCCTGCGTTACCTACCCTTCACTATCTGCAAAGAGAGAATACTCCTATTCTTCCCTGTTTGCAGACAGAGAATCTCTCAGAAACAATCAAATGAGTAATACTAGTATTTTCAAACAATCAAACAATCAATTCGCAATTCGTCGTGTTACACGACCTTACCCGGACCGCATGGACGGTTTCTCGTCTTCCGCTTCCAGCGCCCGATCATCCTCTATTCTCCGTAATTGCCGTGGCACTCCTGATGGTTCCCAGTCAGGACCGTAGATCACTCGAGAGAGAGGTCCGCTCAGAACCGGTGAAGTTCGGATGATCGGCTGCCAGACGAGGGTCTATCGGGCAGGAGCTCTTCCCGATCATTGCAGTTGTTCACACTGTCGTCGGGACCTCTCCCACTGGATCCACGTGTCGCTGATGGGCCCCACGTTTGGGACGCCAATTGTTAAAAAGGTAGGGCCGATGTCGACCAAGAACCCTTCAGTATTTGCCCGGCGTTAGCCGCCTCTCATACCATTCGAGATTTACCAAACAAAGAGGCAGGCGCTGGAGACAGAAGGCAGGAAAAAGGAGTTTATTCCGACGGAGCAGAACACGTCAAATCAGACAACAGGGTATCTTCTCGAGGTGCTCTCCCCGCATCTCTGAGGCCTGGCCTCTTATACACAAGTTTATGGCTTGATTACATTTATGACATCAGTGGTATTGCTTTGAAGTACGAAAAAGTGCAAAACAACATTGATGGACAGAATGTGGATCAATGTCACACATTCACCCCAGTCAAAAGATCTGGGCCCAAATCCATCGTTTTTCCACTCCACACCACCCTGGGTTAGACAATGGGGATATGCAAATCAGCGCTGACCCTGTGCCCCATGGGAACAGTCCAGTCCGAACTACAAAAGCCATGTCCTTCCCAGAACGGAAACAAGCATCCGAGGACCGGCCCGGTTTCGAGGTAACACCTCTCATCAGCCCGGCTAGCTTGCTTCCAGTGGTGTGGAGTGCCTGGGACTCACGTCTGAGCATCCCCAGTACACTTAGAGCGGTTACTGCAAAAACAACATTGATGGACAGAATGTGGATCAATGTCACACATTCACCCCAGTCAAAAGATCTGGGCCCAAATCCATCGTTTTTCCACTCCACACCACCCTGGGTTAGACAATGGCGATATGCAAATCAGCGCTGACCCTGTGCCCCATGGGAACAGTCCAGTCCGAACTACAAAAGCCATGTCCTTCCCAGAACGGAAACAAGCATCCGAGGACCGGCCCGGTTTCGAGGTAACACCTCTCATCAGCCCGGCTAGCTTGCTTCCAGTGGTGTGGAGTGCCTGGGACTCACGTCTGAGCATCCCCAGTACACTTAGAGCGGTTACTGCAAAAACAACATTGATGGACAGAATGTGGATCAATGTCACACATTCACCCCAGTCAAAAGATCTGGGCCCAAATCCATCGTTTTTCCAATCCACACCACCCTGGGTTAGACAATGGCGATATGCAAATCAGCGCTGACCCTGTGCCCCATGGGAACAGTCCAGTCCGAACTACAAAAGCCATGTCCTTCCCAGAACGGAAACAAGCATCCGAGGACCGGCCCGGTTTCGAGGTAACACCTCTCATCAGCCCGGCTAGCTTGCTTCCAGTGGTGTGGAGTGCCTGGGACTCACGTCTGAGCATCCCCAGTACACTTAGAGCGGTTACTGCAAAAACAACATTGATGGACAGAATGTGGATCAATGTCACACATTCACCCCAGTCAAAAGATCTGGGCCCAAATCCATCGTTTTTCCACTCCACATTGATCCACATTCTGTCCATCAATGTTGTTTTTGCAGTAACCGCTCTAAGTGTACTGGGGATGCTCAGACGTGAGTCCCAGGCACTCCACACCACTGGAAGCAAGCTAGCCGGGCTGATGAGAGGTGTTACCTCGAAACCGGGCCGGTCCTCGGATGCTTGTTTCCGTTCTGGGAAGGACATGGCTTTTGTAGTTCGGACTGGACTGTTCCCATGGGGCACAGGGTCAGCGCTGATTTGCATATCGCCATTGTCTAACCCAGGGTAGTGTGGAGTGGAAAAACGATGGATTTGGGCCCAGATCTTTTGACTGGGGTGAATGTGTGACATTGATCCACATTCTGTCCATCAATGTTGTTTTTGCAGTAACCGCTCTAAGTGTACTGGGGATGCTCAGACGTGAGTCCCAGGCACTCCACACCACTGGAAGCAAGCTAGCCGGGCTGATGAGAGGTGTTACCTCGAAACCGGGCCGGTCCTCGGATGCTTGTTTCCGTTCTGGGAAGGACATGACATGAATGTGTGACATTGATCCACATTCTGTCCATCACTGTTGTGTTTGCAATTACCGCTTGAAGTACGAAAAAGGCATCTCTGGAATCCCCGGTTCAGGCCCGTTCTCACACATATCTACAGTAGGGATCCCCACCCAAATCTCAGCATGATGGCTATCGCGCAGCTGGACATTCCGCTGGGAACAGGAATGCGGGCGATCGGTCGGATCTAAGGGTGTGGAGGCATTGATTAATCCCCGCTCCTTTGATGTGAGGCGAGGTCTTACTGGAGGGGGCAATAAACCGTATCTGTTGGGCTAGGTGATGGCCTGGGATCAGGCCGGACAATCGGGCAGGGAGGAAGAGGTTATCAAAAGGGCCTGTTCTATGAATGAGATGAAAGAGTGAGGGGGTTCAGCACGGGATGTGGCCCGGGGACAGGGTCGCGCTGGAGGTGCGTTTATGGCCCAAGCAGGAGAGACCGGGGGCTGTCGGGGCGCGGGGGGTGCTTGCGAGGCCAGGGAGTGAGGGGGAGAGAGACGCACAGGCTATTGGCAGTGGGCAGAGAGACCATGGCAATCAAAATGGCTGCTGCTTACGCGCACGTATGGATTTGAAAAGGACAAGATGGCGCCGATAATGTTTACGCCACAATCCAGATTTTAACATATCTCCATAGATCAAATAAAGTTTACTGTTGATTGATTGAGGCAGATTACTCCTTGGGGTTCTACCTGACGCCCTGGTCCTCCCTGGGTAAGATTTTTAGTTTGTGGAAAGGGGTTGCCCTGACTAGCTGGTCCCTGGTGGGTAACCACAGTCCACCAAAGAACCATCATGCAAATTCTTCAGTTGGCAGTGATTTGGGAACACTAGGCAGCCACCACTTGAGCAGGCAGGGATATAGCCCAATTGTCTTATTGCTCTTAGCTGTTTCTGTTGGTTATTTTCTAATGTTGCTCCTGGTGGTGGGCAAAAGCCACCTAAACTGGCAATTTTCTGCCTACTGGCCTTTAACTTTTTTTCAATATTTTGGGACCCTGACTTTTACTACTTAGCCTCCAAGCACAGGACCTGTTGCTGGGTCTGGTGTCTTCCTCAGCAGCATTCCAGGATGCTCATGGCAGAGTGCCTTCCCTGACTGAACCCTCAACGATGGAGAAAGAAAGGTTTCTGCCACAAGGTCATTTCACTCCCAGCTCTGCACTGTGTAGAATTATATTTTTAATGGACACCCAGATGGTGCCACAAAGACGTGTCCGCCTGCGCTCATCCTTGCTAAGGCTATGCCTTGTTTGAAGGAAAGCTGTGATTGAAGATCTATAAAGATTTATATATGATTCAAACTCATTGGTTAAGCACCAGAGCTTTTCTGCTAAACTACCTATTGCCACTCACAATTATATTACCAATTTGGAATTTTTTAACCCTATAAGGGCCTGTACTGCCTGTTACAGGTAATACTTGTGTGACTTCTGATGGAGCAAAGGCTAATGCACATCAGGCACATAGCAGGGAAATCCTCATCAGTTGTCTGACAAACAGAGTGATAGTACTTTCTCCATCAAAATCTGGTTATATGGACTATTTGGCCCTGATCTTTCAGATGATATCCATGCTGGGTGTACAAGCTGAGGAGTAAAGAAACGGGAAGGAGTTTCAGTCAGTTTGAAGTGCTACCTTATATTTAATGTAGCAAGAGAGTGGGAAATATTTGTCCTACAGCACTTGCCGCTTGCTACCGGGTGACTCCTGACTGTTCCCTCATATTTACTTAGGTTAATTGGTCCCACACGCACTGGTTCAACCTGTAACACTCTTGAAAAAATGAATGATCTCACAGGACAAGTCGACCTAGACACTAGTTTTATAGGATTCAACTTTCAGTCTGGTGACCCTGCTGAGGTCTCTGCTACTCACCGTCTTTTTAGTGCGTCTCAGGTGGTTATAAGACTACTTTTTCAGATGGGAAAATACTGGACATGGTATTTGCTTTTTATAGCCTCTCCTTTCATGTCCACCTGGTGTGTTTTCATTATTGTTGCATTGTTTTCTTTATTACATCGCCCTTGGATAAAACTCCTGGTGGGCTTGTGGTTCTTACTCTGGCTGAACATTTCTGGGACACGATCATCTGGGGAGATGTTTTGCTGAGTTAAGCAAGTTCACAAGCTGAGTATGTGACGTGAATAACTCAGATCATTTAGATTTATTTGTTTCTCTCATGCTTTAATCACTGTGTTCGAAACAAGAAAGCTCCATACTTGAACCTGTAGGGGCCTACTCAAAAAAGGTAAATTTACCAGTGAGCAAATCTACATGTGTAAATTTACTCTTAACCCAATGTAGTAAATGTACTACTTTTGGCTATTCACACTTTCCAGGTGTAAATTTACCACAAAGTGTAAACTTACATGTCTCCACCCCTAAAACACAAGATTGAGCCAAATGTAAATGCGTAAATTAGTAAAATACTACTAGTAAGTTTTCATCCATAGGTGGAGTTTTCTGACACCAGTGTGGAGCTATCCCTATAGGAACGTATAGGACAAATTAAAAAAAATTATTAAAATTCAAAACAATTGTAAAAATATTTGTATCTTAAAATGTAATGTAAATTGATTCTGTGTAAGAAAGTAGGATCTGCTTTCATGGTTACCCCCAGTTTTTTGCTGTTGTCGCTATGTTTTTTGACTAGTCTGTTGTACTGTACTGTCCTGTTGTACATCCCCAATTGGCTACGGGTGTACCCTTGTAAGTCCCTAGTATAATGAATTAAGGTACCCAGGGCATAGGTACACTAGGGGTCTCCTATGGGCTGCAGCATGTATTGTGCCACCCATGAGAGACCACTCAAACTGTGACTACAGGCCTGTGTTGCAGCCTGTATAGGTTTCTGCTTGCACCTCTCACAACAGATATACATTTTCTTATATCTGAGGCGACTACACTTAAAACCTATAAGTCACCCTTATGGCAGGCCTTTCAGTCCTGAAGGGAGGGTGCTTGGTTACAAGTGTTAGGGCGTCCCTCATGAGCAGGACACCCCTGCAAACTCCAGAGTTGATTCTCCAGGCTTTGTAAGTGCGGTCAGCCATTTTAATAAATATAGTGGGCATCAGTCATTACGAGATGTCTAACTATATAGTGGCTGCACCAAACCCGGTCATGTTTGGTTTCAAACATTTTGGAATCATACCCTAACACCGATTCCAGTGTTGGAAGTATGATCCCATGTACTGGAGGGCTTCCTTGGGTACCCCCCTGTATTCCAGGTTACAACCAACCATTCAGGGTCAGACAGCAAGCTAGTGCCCTCCTGCTGCTGAGCTAAGCTTAAGCAGGGGAAGGTAGAACAATATGTTTCCTGTCACAGGGTGGTGTGGCCACCTCCCAGATAGGACTTAGGGTATTGGGCTGGGGTGGGGGTTCTTGCCAGATCCACTAGACTGCTTTGAAGGCACGTTTGGTGCCCTCCTTGCATACTCCAGTTTGAACCAGTTCAGGTGAGCCCTTGGCTCCCACTCTGGTGCGAAACAGGACAAAGGACATGGGAGTATCCTCTCCTCTGTCCAGACCCTCTGGGAGGGACTACTGAGTTGTTCCAACTCTTCCCTTAGGGTACTTAAGGACTTACCTGAGGCTGGGTCCTCAGATTCATCGTGGAACAGGCCTTAAGACTAAAACCACGTCACTCTTCGACCGTCTGGACACTTAGACTTTGCTGGACTTTGCCTGGAACCGATACTGCATCAAGGTAGACACCTGCTGCTCCTGTTTTTGCTGTTCTGCAAGTCTTCTTCGTCGTCTGTGACTGTGCTTCAACCTGGATCTTCAACAGACCTGCGAGCATTAAGGACACCCAAAGTAATCTCCCTAGGAGTGAAGGAGTCACTCCCCTGCTTCTGCAGGCACCTAAACAAAGCTGACCAGTCTGATGCTCCTGACGTCCCATGTACTTCAAAAGGCTCAGCAACACATGTGGTGGTTCTGCAACTCCATCGAGGTCTGACCTGTCCTTTCAGCAAGTTGAGGCCAGTATCCCTCGTCGGAACCCCTGTGAACAAACCCCTGTGCATAGAGTTGACTTGCCGTTGCCAAGGCTTTTTGGCTCTTCACTCCAGAGATCTTTAGGCTACAAAAAGGTCCAGTATCTCTTTCTACCAAGTACAGCGTCCTCACCACATCTTCTGCAATGCAGTCCTTCCTTCTTGGTTAGCTGCTTGAGGTCCTATTGCGACTTCTGTGCCTTCGGCCTGTGGGTCCTCTTGAGGGTCTTCTTCTGCTCCAGTGTGCTCTTCTGCTTGCTCAGGGCCTGCTCTGACTCTCCTGCTTGTTGTGAGTCCCTTGGACCATGCTTGTCCCAACGTTGCTTCTTCTTCACTTGCCACGCCTGTTGCAGCTGCCAATGCTTGTTGGTGCTCTCGATGGACTCCGAACCCTCTGGTGCTCAACTTCTGACGTTGGACAGCTCATGCATGGCTCTTGGTCTTCCTCAGCATTGCCTGGTCCTCACAGCTTCCCCAACAAGGTCACCATCAACACTTCTGAATCATCAGACATCAGTGGCCATTGCTCTTCCATGCTTCCTGGTCACCTCCCAGTACCGTAGACTCTCTCTCCTCTGCTTGCAGGTTCTTCCCTTCAAGAAACCACACTTGGATTCCACCGGACTCTTGCACAGTCTTCTCTAGCAGCATCTTTCCTGAAGTCGTCCATTGTGTGCTACGGTGGTTTCTGACATCACTTCGCACCTATGCACCTCGCTACCTTGTTGTAGGTACCCTGGTTCCTGAGGTATCCATGGGTGAGATGTCTCAACGATATTCTGTCTTTCACTGGGTTTCTTCAGGGTCCTCTGGAAAGGGTCCTTCTTCTTCAAAACTGCAACAGCAACTTCCCCTTTTACTTCTATTGGACACGCATCTGTGTTACCACTCTGCACACAGTCTCTGTGGGGTTCCTGGGCACATACCTTGGGTGGTTACTTGTGTCCCCAGCTCCTCGAAGGCTCCTGGTCCAAGTCCCAACTTTGGTCGCAGTTTGCAATCCATTTCTTTAGTATATGGTTTGGGCTTCCCCTGGAAACCACTGCATTTTGTGCTTACTTGCCTATTGCAATTTCAGTATTATTGTGTAATTGTGTTAATAGCTCCGTGTAGGAGATATACCCATGTGTTAGTGAGTGTTGTGTAATAAATAGACATAGTTTTATATATACACTGGGTGATTCTTTTTTGTTTAACTTACACTACATGATTAACCTGGTAAAACAAGCTGCTTAACACTTCTTCAAGATAAGCCAGAAGGCTGCTCTCTACAGCTACCACTTTGAGAATTTTCAAAAGGTTATCAAAGACCACTAAAATCACTATAAGGGTTGCTTGGATTAGTGCAAGGTGCTTCACTTAAATAAGTGTGCACCATGTACCAAGACAGCTTCCTACAATGTGGAAAAAACTTTTTTAAAGATGTATTTTTAAAAAGTCCCACCTAAAGTAAAATGTTTATATTGATGTATGTATCAAAAATTGCAAACAGTTATGTATAGAAATAATGTAATCATCATACAAAAATTACATTTTTTTCACATTAAGAAACGGTTATTAAAATAACATCAGAAAATATTTATTTTTTATTTGTACCCACTTAGGGTACAAATTCGGCATTCTGCATTTTTGTATCGAGCAACATAATAAACTCTGATTCGACCTGTCTCAGTCTTTTTTTTTCTCTATTGCCCTCTCTGATATTCTTGGGCACTGAGCTGATAACATATTATCTAAGATCATTCAGGTTATTTTTATGTACCAATTTGAGATGCCGTGCCACAGGGTAACTCTGGTCTGAATTAACCATTGCTCTAAGGTGTTGTAATATCCTATTAAAAACCTGCAGTTTAGTGCTACCTACATATAGTAGGTGGCACGTGCATTCTAAAATACAAATTGCATGATCTGTTCTGCAAGTATAATGACCTTGGATTTTGACTGGTTCTGGACCTGAATGCAGTGGTATATATATTTATATATATATATATATATATATATATATATATATATATATATATATTTTATTTATTTTATAACACTTGTAAGGCGCACAGCTACCCACAAAGGGTTTCCCGGCGCCGGACCAGCAAAACACAAAACACAACTGGAAAGAGAACAATCAAAGCACTTATTTGTCGAACAACCAGGTTTTTACGCTTTTTCTAAATTTCATATAGCTTTCCTCCTTGCGTATATGAATAGGCAATGTATTCCACAAGGTTGGGCCCAAATAGGAAAAGGATCTCCCGCCCATTCTGGCCCGTTTGAACCTCGGTACCGCAAAGTTCGCTGCTGTGCATGAACGAAGACTGCGATTGGGGAGGTAGGGCTTGGCAAGGTCCTGAAGGTATTTGGGGGCAGTGCCAGCTTTGATTTTAAATAGGTAGTTCAGGGTTTTGAAACGAATCCGGTTTTCAACCCTGAGCCAATGCAGGTCCCTAAGATGTTTGGTGATCCTAGCGGATCTAGGGATTCTGCAGAGCAGTCTGGCCGCAGCGTTTTGCACCAGTTGCAGACGTTTTATTACTGCTTTGTTTGAGCCCGGGTACAAGATGTTACCGTAATCAAGCCGAGATGTCACTAAGGCATTGACTACGGTCTTCTGGGTAGTAGATGGTAGCATCCAGACAATTTTGCGTAGCCATTTAAGAATGGTAAAACATATGCCTGCCACTTTATTGGCTTGCTGAGTCATAGATAGACTGTCATCTATGATGACCCCAAGGTTTCTAACCTGAGAAGCTGGAGGTGGAAGTTTACCTAATGACGATGGCCAATGGGGATCACTCCAGAGGTCTTTATTGTTCCCTAAGAGGAGGACCTCTGTTTTCTCCCCATTTAATTTAAGTTGGTTAGCTGACATCCAACTAAATATTTCCTGAAGGCCTCTTTTTAATGCAGAGGGAGCAGATGATTCAGATTTGGAAAGTGAAAACAGAATTTGAGAGTCATCTGCATAGGTCATTAAGATGAGGCCAAAGTTTTCTGCCAGGTTTGCCAATGGTCGTAGGTACAAATTAAAAAACAAAGGACTCAGGATCGATCCCTGTGGTACACCATGAGGGGAGTAGAATACCTCAGAGCATGCCTCTGAAGAGGAGATCTGGAAAGTGCGGAGGGATAAGTATGATCTAATCCACTCCAGTGCTTTGCCCTCGACACCATTCTCCCCCAGCCTGCCAAGCAGTATGGAGTGAGAAATGGTGTCGAAGGCCGCACTTAGATCCAACAAGACCAATGCTACTGTTTGACCATCATCCATGAGCTCCCTGATCTTTTCTTTTATATATATATATAAGCACACACAGAAAGGTAAATACAAGCAAGATACATTTGCAGATAGTGTCTAGCATGCACACACAGGTGTAAATAAATAGAGCAGTTTCCCTTTGATCTACATCTCCTATATTTTAGTACGGCTTCATAAAGCAGTGGGAGTGGGCGATCCCTGAAGTCACACTCCGAGGAGATAAAAGAGAAAGTGAGCTTTTTCCTCTATGTTTAAAGGACAGTTTGCCTCCAGTTGCCGCTTAATCTGAAGAGCTCCCCGCACCTATTTCGTCAAAGGACATCGTCCTCCCTTTCACCTACTTGGCTTCCCGCACAGCTTGGATGTTGGCTACATTCGGAACAAGCCACTTTTTGAGCCAAGTGCGGTTGTGGATATAGGGCGACATGTGACATGCGAGTTTCACATGATCGGTTGTTGAACGTCATAGTGAATAGCCAGAGCGCATCGGTGTATTGTATTGTATTGAAATTGCATTTATATAGCACTTACTACCCCTGACAAGGCGTCAAATCGCTTTTTCGGCCAGTATCACGCTACTCCGGAACCCATAAAGAATAGTGTTGAATTAGTATAGTGAAATATGAAAGTAATTTGATTGGTGGAAAGGTTGGTCAGTTATTTGGATTCAGAACGATAGTGGAAGGATAGAAGAGGGAAAAAAAAGATTTGCATTTATATAGCGCTTGTTACCCCTGGTGGGATTTTGAAGCACTTTTTTGGCAAGTAGCACGCTACCCCTGAAACCCATAAAGGATTAATGGTGAATTAGTATAGTGAAATATGAAAGTAATTTGAGTGGTGGATATTAGTCAGTGTATAGAGGCGCTTATAAGGACTACTCCATTGGATTGTGGTTAGTCAGAAGGGGCGTGGAGGTCAGGAATGGTAGTACTTTCTTCTGCTCGTGTTGCGATCATATTTGTGTAGAGGCGCTCATAGGCCTCTGGGCTTCTCCATTGGTTTAAAGAGTCAAGTGGAGTGGTAGGTTGGGAATTGTAGTGGTGCCTCCATCTCATGTTGTGACTGATTGCATAAGCAGTAAGGATGCAATCTACTGTACTTCTGGGCAATGTGGTTCCGATGTTAATGATCCATTAGAAGGGAAACTGGTTATGAATGCATAACCTAGGGTCCTGGGTGCCCATATGTGCTGGCAGAATAGTGGTGCGTCAGTAAAACCTTTTTGTGAATCTGAGGTCTTGGCTCAGTTAAGATTTTTGGTGGTATAACGTAGCTACAGTAGCAAGGTCATCTTTCGAGATTAAAACACCCCTGAATGTCTCACAATGCATGCAAATTAGAGGGGCCTCCCCTTTCTGTCTGGGGCCCCAAAAATTCTAGAACCGCCTCTGCACCGGTGCGCAAATCAGTCTTGGGACCACGTAAAACGACAGTCCAGCCCAGACAGCTAAAGAACTAAAACACAAGCAACCCTTGACAGCAAACAAGTGATTGAAAGATAATTTGAATTATTCCTCACCACTAAGTACTATTCTGGGTGCATTCACACTGCAGTCCTGGAATCAACCTTTTGTACTATTGTTTGCGCACGGCACTCTCGAGGCAAACTCTTCCACTTTCAATCTTTAGGAAAGTACTTGCGCAGTCACGTCTCGCCTCCCGCCCCACTCCCTCCTGCTACCCCCCGCAAGGGAGGGAAGCGCTTGTCATGACTCGCAGCATGGCGGGAATTAGCTGTACTCTACTCTTTGCATGAAATCTAATTTATTGGCACTTTCCTTGAGTGCGTCATTTTCTGCTGCCATAGGAACACCTGCACTTTCTCAATAATACATTAATTAACTCAGAGGCAGAACATTGATTCCTCTATAGAGAACCATATAGATTCAGCAATCCATCTATTCGACGCACAGTTTCCTTAAAATGTCTTCCGTGGTGGTCTGTGGAGTCAGGCCGGCAGTTGGAGCTGTTCTATGCTGCCTCCGAGCAGAAAAGCGCCAGCTGCAAGATAATATCTCGGTTTCTCTGGAATAAATTGCCATATTTCATTGAGTTTTTATGGTGATTTATTTTTGTGCTTCGCAGTTAATGTCGTAGAGCGCGCGCCTCTACAGACCAAAAGTGCCTAGGGGAGCTGCTGCTTCGGGAGCCCAGTCCTTCATTTCACGCCGAGTTCATACACACGTCATTTTTTTTCCTCCAAATTTGTGCAAGCGAGTTCCTTCTTTATGCGGCGGGAGAGCATGTTGGAAAGGGGATTTTAAACCGGGTTTTACACGTGCTGGACGCCTGGCCGCGGTTATTTTGTGATGGGCGATGAAATACCAGTTTTAATTGTTGCATGATCCAAATATAAGCTGGGTTTTCGGGTAACCCTTCAGGGAGCAGCAGGAGAGAAACACTTAGCCCTCCAGGGTTATATTAAGTGATGATTTCTAGCAAATGTCCAGAGAAGTTAGTGAGACTCTTCCGGGTGCTCTAAGGCAACACTATAGGCCTAAAATATCCCAGAAAGCGCTTTCAACCCCACGTCAAATCCCGGGAAGAGTTCACTTCAGTGCTATAAATGGGCCGGTACGGAGTACCGGCACTTTTTTTTATTTTGAGGAACGTACCGGCACGTCTCAAGAACGTGACGTAATACTTTTGAGTGGAGAGTACCAGCTCTACTCAGCAGCTTCTATTTTTCAGTGTCAAGCACTGGTTCACATTAAAACTGGTATTCGCTGCCCTTCTGGCTTCCGTGCTCTCAACCCTCGTCAACGCGTCACACCGATGAGCCCCTCTGAGGGTACAAGCAGGGATTTACGTGGGATGACAAAACTGGGGATCTTTTAAAGGGGGCGTGGCAGATCTAATTAATGTAAACACATAAGATAAAACTCTGTGCTTAGCATAGTGCGCCGCTCTAGTCGTGTTTTGCTGCTTCTGTCATTGCATCCAGATATATAATACAACAAATAACATTACACCTACAACAAGCCAGGACTATTGGCTTTATCAATGCTCGATAAAAGCAAATAGCAACATAACTATGTCTTCGTCGTTATAGCATTGAAAATGCTCCCGTTCTGAAATGATGAGGCTGTGAAAGAACTATAAGGAGTCTCTTGGAAGTTACATCACAGACAGTGGAGGGTGGCACTTCTACAGAGTTAAGATTTTTTTTTCACCCTGAGGGTGAGGGCAGAAATGGAGAGCCCGATAGGGACCTGTCACAGCACCTGCGCTTTAGAACTGCGGGTGCTGAACACCGGCAGGACCCGGCTTTGGGCACCTCTCCCACTCCAACAAGCCCACCATACGTGAGACAGGCCCATGTCATGGCACACATACATGATCTGTGTTTGCCAATGACAACACAAATCAGCATTAGAAATCTGGACATCAGTACAGTTGGGCACTCCTGGCATGAGTGCACATCTATTACCATGCAGAGTTTTTTTTTTATCCCAACAGCCACATTATGTAAGATTACCAGTAGTGGTCCCCTCAGTGCAGGTTTGCAGCAGTGATCAGTGCATCAAGCAAGGTTGCCAGAAGCAATGTAAAAGTGGCTTTGTCAATTTAGAATGTCTTTATTTGGATAATACATTGCAACCATAGTTGCAATGCTCCTGGCACTAAGGTAATAATATTAGTAACAAGTCTCCCTCAATGCCACATGATTATAACTTAAATATCATCTATAAATATATTTTTGAAATGTAAAGATTTTTCTCTAAACATCAGCTTATCTTCACATTTTCGTCTCAGATGCACCCGGTTTAATTTTGGTATATGTATATATTAATTCAGCCAGGGAACATTTTCAATTTTAGTAAACTGGACTGCGCAGAAGGGAGTTATTTACAGGTAGCTGTAGATCTATCGGTAGCTCATGAGGTACTCATTGGAGAAGCCTGCACTGGTTTCTTTGTGCAAGTTCCTACAGTTAAGTGCCAGCCGTAGGACTTCTGTTCCCTTTTTCAGTCTATAGGTGAAGAAACAAGCAGAACTGCAGTGGAACATTGCCGTTGCCTTTGGCAGCATGCTCTCCATTAGCATTTTTGTGAGTGGAGGGCAGATGAAAGTCAGAAGAATGCAACACTGGAGTGACACTCCTTGTGAGCAGCTAAAATGGAATGTGTATTGCACCTTTAAGGAACATAAACATGAAGGGCCCCAAAAGGGAAATATCTGCTCCATTCATAGGAATATGTACCCACTTATATGGCACTCAGAAACCTCCACATGTTCCTGCCTTCAAATCAGAATTTTGGGATAGGAATGTCTCCTGCATGGTAATCAGGTGTGTACCCCTGCCCTGAGTGAGCCATCTGCATGTGATAACTGGTGTTCAGTCTTTTTGTGGCCCAGCTCATATGCTACTCCAGAGGGTATCCGGAAGTCCAGAGCCTGGTTCTGAGACCTGCAGGGGCACACCCAATGTGCCCTCTAGCTGACGCTGGACTGCTCTCAGTTTCCTGGTTGTCGGCATTAAGTGGCGGTTGCATTGTAACGTTTTTGTAATCCTGATATGGAACAAACCTTTTTTCTCTCATGAAGAAGCCTGATGCCCCCACTTCACCCACTCATGTAAAGTTCTTCTTGTGTGAGTCACCCGGACCATTGCATTACCAACCCATGTGTATGTCCAGCGTGTGTTATGCAAAGTTGGCATGGAAGCAGGATATTGTGTGACTGTGAGTGTAATATTGCTCGGACTGGTGAGATCCATTTTTGATTGCCAATAATTTGATATGACACAAGATAGACATTGTGGTAAATCTGTCCATACAGTGCAAGGGTATTGGTTGCATTCCTGAGCTTTATGGTGTAACCTTAGACACATACATGTGAGAGGATGGGGGCAGGGTTGCCTTTGGAATTTGTATAGTGAGCTTATAGCAGGGGATTGCTGAGCAATCCTTCCTGAGCACGGCCTGTGGGAAAATTCAGCTGGAGGGGACACGTGTTAGACCTGGCACCATTGGCGTGGGTCTCCCTTCCATTTTTGCTGTGGCCTCAAGTATTTTTGCTGCTGTTAGATGCTTTGGGCACTGTGCCACTGCTATCCAGTACCACAGTGCAAGTGCTCCCTATTGTAAATTGATGTATTAATCAGTGGTTCCATGTTTGGCTATTTGGTTTATTTTTCAGACCCTAGTATAGTGCACTGAGTGTTGCCCAGGGCGTGTAAATCCAAATGCTGCTGGTGGGCTTGCAGCACTGGCTGTGCCACCCACAGAAGCAGCCTTGTAAAATGTGTCTAAAGTCTGCCATTGCAGAGCCTGCGTGCAGTCTGGTACTGTCATGCTGACTGGGCAAGTGCACCCACTTGCCAGTACCTAAACCGTCCCTTTTCTTCATATCAGTCACCCCTATGGTAGGCCCAGGGGCAGGGTGCATTGTAAATATAAGGTAGGACAAGCCCTGATGTGTGTGGCATGTCCTAATAGTGAATTACAGCAATTTTCGTTTTTCACTATTGCAAGGCTACCTGTTCTCCATAGGCGAGAATGGGCTGTTAGAGTTATTACATGTTATAATCCTCTCAAAGAACATGGTAGAAATTCGAGTTTAGTATGCCTGAACTCAGAATAATAAAATACATCTTTTAGTAAAGTTTATTTTAATATTCTGTGTTTGCTAATATCACTTTTAGAAAGTAGGTATTTGCTTGTCTAACCATTCAAACCTGCCTCTGCTAGGTTGTGTATTCCTATGTCTAGTTTTGTGAGTGACAGGTCTGGGGAATTCCAGGAGACAGGCTGAGTCACCCAGTGGTGAATAGAGAGATCTGCATCTAGATGGGAGGGAGGAGTTGCACCTGAACCTTGAATAGGGCTGTGCCTGCCTTCCACAATGCTGACTCCACCCCCTGGGGAGCGGCTGATGTCTCTGCCCAGCACACTGAAAGAAGAGAAGGAGTCCTGTAAACAAAGTGCTCCAGGACTGTACTTGCCTTTCACAACGCTGGATCCACCTCCTGTGGAGCGTCTGATGTGCCTGCCCTGCACTGTGAAAGGAAAGGAGAAGTCTGGTAAACAGAGTGCTGCAGAACTGGTTTGGACTGGGCAAAGGCCCCTCTCCCTGCAGAGAACAAAGGATTTAGGGGTATAAATATTGGGACCTGATCCCAAGAACTTAGATCACTTTGGACTACAATAAGAAACCTTTACTGAGGAGAGGAACCTGAAGAAACTGAGGAGAGACTATTCCCAAGCTGAAGTGCTGCTTGGGGGATTGGCCTGCCGTGGTTGCCTTACTGCCAAAGGAAGGAGAAAGGAACTTTGTGTACTTTGCTTTCAACTTGCGAAGGATCTCCAAGGGCTTGGAAAAGCGCTTGCCTCCTGCTGAAGTCCCAGGAACAACAGACTTCACCCCCCAGCTCACCAGAGTTCTTGTGGAAGTGCCTGCTTCTGTTTTGGGCCTTCTGAGGAACTGCATGTCGCAAGGAGTTGGAAGCGCGACTCAACAAGAAGAAGCGTGTCGCTGTGCCTGCCGTCGCAACTCCGAAGGAGGGTGTCGCTGCTGGAACTGTCGCACTGCACCGCATCGGCGAGAAGCGTGCCGCAACGAAGAGGAAGCATGTCGCCGTCGCTGCTGCTGCCATCGCAACTCCGAAGAAGGAGGGTGTCGCTGCTGTGGTTGTCGAACTGCACCGCATCAGGAGAAGAATCTCGCAATGAGGTTGGAGTGTGTCGCCGTCGCTGTGCCTGCCGTCGCAACACCAAAGGAGGGTGTCGCCGCTGGAACTGTCGCACTGCACCGCATCGATCAAGAGCACCTTGTATCCCTGAGAAGCTCACCGCCGTCGGAGCTGCTGCCGTCGCATCTTTGATGTTGCTGCTGTAGTTGTCACATTGAGCGGAAGCTTCAGGCATCGTGGAGAAGAGCGTCACCGCTGGAGCTGTAGCTGTCGCATCGTAAGGGTGTCGCCGCTGCAGTCCACGCATCGAACCGAGAATTTCTTGCATCCCCGAGAAGAATGCCGCATCTGGAAGATCTTCACGTCTTTCTTTCTTTGTATCTGAACTTTGCCGCATTTCCCATTGCTGCGACATTGCTTGTCGTGGAAGCGCAACGCAACTTAAGGTACATTGACGCAGAGTGTTGCATCTAAGAACTGAACTGAACTAAGCTTAAATCTACCATCTTGAAGTAATGATAGTGTGTATTTTTGTCGTTTATGGTCTTGTGGTAACTCTATATAAAGTCTACTTATTTTTGATAGGAAACTTGTGTGGTGTCCATTTGTAGTGTTGTCACTGGGTTACTGTATGTGGTCACAACTGCTTAACTTAAAGAGCCTCTGAAATAAGCCTTGACTGCTCGCGCCACGCAACCTAGAGGGTGAGCAGGGGTTATTTTAGGAGTGTAATCCCCTTGTCCTGACTAGAGGAGAGGGTCCCTATTTGTCACAAGTACCTACTTGTGCCAACTAGAGACCCCCAAATCCAACAGTCACCAACACATAGAGAGGTCAGCAAGGTGCTTAATTCGCTGAGCTATTTACCTGCATCTATGTCTTCATAGTCTGTCCATCTTTCTTCATGCACTCAGCCATAAGCCTAGACCTTACAAATCCATCCATTCATTCGTTCATGCAGCCATTCACCACATCATCCAAAAAATCACCAATTCATCCATTCATCCACCCACCCACACTCGCAAATGTATCCCTGCCACTATGCCAAACAAAATGAATTCATACATCCATTTATCCAGCCAAACCTCTGAGCCATCAACCCATATATCATCTATACACCCAACCACTCATGCATCAGTCCATCCACATGCTTTCTCAGCATCCGCACATCTGCAGTGTTGTCTTTCTCTCTCGCTCTGGTCTCTAATCATACATGGCCTGCTTCTAGTTGCCCCCCCTGCTGAGAAGTATATTTTCCCCATCTATCAGTAGCACGTGTGTCTGCCTGTTGCACATAGATAAAACTTGTTAGATAAAACTTTTCCCACCTCCAGCCAATATTGGCACTCTTTAGATTTGATTAAAACTTGTAAAACCAGCGCTGTTCTTATTGCAATGTTTCTGTGCTTGTGTGCATGTTCTTCGAGTGCATGCGTGTTGAGTTCTTGCTTATCTTTGTGTGTGTATTTCCCAGGTTGTGCGCCGGCCCACGTTAGGCCATGTTGCACAGCAGCTCGTGCTGCTGTGTAACATGTTAAAAAGACATTGAAAGAGCCAATAGATATCACATATGCGAAACATATTGGCTTTGCCAGTGCTTGTTTGAACAGCTAAGAAAAAAAACCTCAAGAAAAATCTAGTCTAACCTTTTGGCAAAAGGATGGTAGGGCTCAGTTAGGCTGTGGACTAGAGGGAAGGTTGAAGGGATCAATAAAACAAGAGGGGCATACATAATGAACTTTTTAAATTGCCTTTTCATAATCGCCTGCATTGTAGTCGAGAGCCCCCACACAAAACATGAATTGCATGGTGGCTCAAGAGGTTGAAGCGGTGTGCCTGTGTGTGGGCGCGAGGGCAGTGGTGAGGGGGTCGGCACGTCGGAGGGATCACAAATAATCAGCTCCGAGGCCCAGGTGGGGGCTCGCAGCTCCGCTTAATCAATCAGATAGAGCTCGTTCCGCTGATTAAAGCCTTGATTAGGTAAGCCCTGAGGGGAGGAGGGCGGATTCACAGCAATCACGTCCCTGCTCCACGAGCCTTTCTCACAAACTGTAATCAAGACACAAGAAGATCCAACTTGAAATAATATTATGCGCGCTCACTGCCCTGTCAAGGGTGATGTCAGAGCGCGCCAATAACCCATCTCCTCTGACGGTGGCGAAGAAGAGGCGAGGCAAGCTCTGTTGGCTGCACACACCGCCGGTGCCTTCCTTGCACACACAGAAGCAGGGCTTCATCGACCATGTAATATCCTTAAGAGGCTCTTTGTGAAGCACGACGTGTAACTGGACAGGCGTGGCAGGTTTAGAGATTGCCAAACGATGTACAAATGCACCAGTGTCTGCTTTAAACAATACCCAGTCCAGTGTATTGCTTATCCCCGCTTTCCCAACATACCCGTTTCCGTAGGATGCATTGGAAAGACTGAATATTACGTTCTGTATGACACTAACATATCTTCTCAGTTGGTTGCGGGGCTGCTACAAAGATCCACTTGTCCCATGAGCTGTGAACCACCGCTGAGCCTCATTTACGTTCTCCTGAGCGTGGGGTCACTGAAGTTGAGATGTTTTATTCTTTGACTCGATTAAGTCAAGGGCCAAATATGCATGCACCCTCAGTTACTATGATTTAAAATTTGATAAGAATTTGTCTTGATAGTTTAAAAGAATTTTAAAAATAGGTATTACTGGCAGAATAAGGAGGCAGAGGAAGAAGCCAGGTTTTGTCGAGTTGTGTTACCGATAGTATCATCTGTAAAGTTGTTGTCTTCATCCTCAGACCTTCCTCTTGATTCTTCTCCAATGTTATCCTGGCTTTCTAAAGTAAGGCATCTGCTAGAAGACATAGGGCCTGATTTAGATTTTGGTGGATATGATACTCTGTCTGCCTTATTACAAGTGCCATAGGATATATGCGCTTGTAAAACAGCAGTCGGGATATCCATCACGTTCGTGACAGAGTATCCCATTCGCTAATATCTAAATAAGGCCCAGCTTCAATCTTCAGACCCAAGTGACCCAGGTAAATGGCAATGTATGAGAGCATCTATTCTCTGTTGTCGGCTTCTGCTGCTCCACTTAAGACCTCTGTCAAGCTCCGTCACTTAAGACTTAACTTCACCTAGATTCCTGACTCCTCAAAAAGGCTCAGTAGGCATGAAAAAAATCCAACTCAAAGCCCACAATGGCAGTAGCAGCTGAGGATGACTTTTGTGTCTGCTCTGTTTCTGCTGGTGCTGGCATCTTCACTAAAAGGCATTATGCACTTACATGAACAAAAAGGCAAAGAATTGGAAAAACTATGTAAACAAATATTAGGCCACAGCCTCTCATTGTGACAGACGAATGCCAATGCAATCATGGCAAAGTTTGCGCGGCATCCATTGCATCAGTTCAAACATGTGTGCCTCTCCGTTGCTCAAACATGTCTAAGAGGAATATTTGCTTGTGCTGAGACTTCATACATAGCGAACATGGGCCTTTTTTGTGAGGCATTGGACATGGCTGATATCTTCAGATTTGAAGCAGGAGGTAAAGACAAGTTAAAACATTTTTAGACCATGCATTGCTATAGCATCCCTGAAATTTTGGACACCTGCCCAATCTTGCAAGTGGACAGTTCTCTGCCTTGCAAGGCCACATGTTCTAGTGACAATGTATAATTCAAAGTTGGATTGAGTGAGCAGCCACTGCAGGGGCTTAGGACAAATCGAACGCTTCCCACCACATCAATATGCATAAAAAACTTTCATGCTATTGGAAAAGCAACCTGGCTGGTCTGGAGCAGTGCCAGAGTGGGCGCAGGTGTGTGTGGGGGGGGGGGGGGGGCGTTGAACTATGAGCAGAGGGTTCGCTAAGTGGAGAGTTCCAGCATTGGGGGCAGAGTCTAGAGGGAGGCATATAATTGGAGCTGGACGATCAAAGGGCATAGGGAGGGGTGATACAGGTTATGGATGGGTCTGAAATTATTGTGCCAATATATGTAAACACAGGAATTCAAAAAAGCTATTTTCATGGGTTGCAAGCACACATGCTTTTTATCACATTATTAATAAAGGACAAGGTCTGCATGACAGCCATGTCGAACCAGAGGCGTAACATCACAATGGAGAACAGTGGATCATTGTGGAATACGTTATGAGTCACAATGAATTGTTCAATAAATGATTCAGGTGAAAATCAGTAGAAATGCAATTAAAACATTTTAGGCGTCAATAAATGGTAGCAATAATTGGTGACAACAGCCATCTGAAAGTTATGCACACACATTTAGTGCATCGAGACCATGCTCAGTACGCAAGTGATCACATGAGTGCATGAAGCAAAGTTTTCACACTTAATGCGCGGGTCCATAGTACTAGATAAGAAGTTACCAGAGTATGACATTTATTAATCCTGCTACCTCTTGCGGATCTATAAGATCAGAATGAAAGACCTACAGCTTCACCCAGCATAGGCAGGAGCCAGGATCCAGAACACAGAACATAAACCACCAGCACAATAAAGGGACCTGCAGAGCTAAGTAGAGCTGCCAGCATAACACATACTATAAAAACGCACTCTTATCTGGCACACTCCCTCATCCATCACACCACTAAGCGCTGCGTCTCATAGCTCGATAACTGCACCTTGGTATTCATCATGCACAGCAGCATGGAGACGCTTTCCACAGAGGCTCAAAGCAAAGACAACACTCTTCCAACCACAAACCCATAAGGTGTAACCTGCTACTTGCATGGACATGTGCTTCAGCACCTTATATAGGAGTCGTAAGTGCTATTCAAGTACAATACCATACAATTCACACTGCATTGTGCGTCTCTCTTGGAACACAATGACTATGCCATGCCTGGCTGCCTGCCCCATGCATCAACACATCATTACAACTCATGACAAGCATCAGAATTGGTAGGACTGATATTTCCTTTCGAAGGAGAATTATAAACAGGTTATGGCTGAAGGATACACTGGGTGACATTATTGGCTGGGGTCACAAAGAGGTAGAAGGAAACACTTGAGGTGCAGATTAGGTAGAGCACTGGTTATGGAAGTACATCCAGGAAGGGAGGAGCAGAGACAGAATAAGAGGCCCAGTCCCCAGAGAATTCTCACTTGCACAAGCAGTTGGTGAGTTACCTTCAATCCGCGAAACTCTATCACATGTTTGTGTCACTACAGTTTTATTTTATTCTGCATAGGGTTTGTTCCGTGGTTAGGCATCTTGTGCTCAAGGCCCTGAATCTGGAGCTTGCAGTTACTTCTCTTCTTTCCATGGAGGTTGACAGCGTCTCCCACCTTAGCATTGTATCCTGCCTTTCTTCTCTTCGGTTACCTGGCTGGGTTCAGACAGCCGGGAAACCGGTCACACTCTTGCTCTGTATGTTAGCGGGTAAACTCTCCGTGTATGTGTAGAGTTCTTTTGGTACACATTTCTTACCTGCATGGTCATACTTTGTATGTGCTCACATTTTCTCTATCCTTCTCCAGACCTTCCCTCTGATACACAGCATCTCATTGGCGCATCCTTATGGCTGAGATCTTTGGGTGGGTGAGGTGTTGCCTGCAGCCTTGGTGTCTCCTTTTTCTCTATCCGTTATCCCTTTTTGCTCCCCAAGGCTCAGCGATAGACCTCACATTAACAGCTGTTGATGTTCATCATCGTAGGAGACAGAGTGAATTCGATGGCCACAGTGCAGTCTCATCCATACTGAATCTCGAGCCTGACCCCAAGGCCCATGATGGCCCAGGAGCCTTAACCTTCATGTACCAGTTTTCTTAAAATGACTGATGACCGTGTGAGTCCCTTGTGACCTAAACAACACGCACCACCTTTCATCAAGCCACAGTTCACTGTCTGAGTCCAATGTTCCTCTCAAATCAACTGTTGCTTTGCCTCGTTCAACAAGTGAATGGGCAGTCATGGGATGGGTTTGTGTACTCACCCATGCTTCTGCCTGTCCACCCCAGGGCCCGGACTCTGCCCCCCTTAACTAGTAACCCTGAAGAACTGTGTAACATGTGCCTCCCTGCTCCGACCACCATTCGAGGCCCCAGCCGCTCCTTCGAAGAGAACTGCAAAGATATGTGTGGAACTGTGTATAAGCTGAACAGGTTCAAGCGAACACTACATGTGCATATTCGGAAGGGACTGTCCTGCTTGACGTACCCCTTTTTCATGTATGTAAGTCTAGTGCACTGTTCACTTAGAGTACCCTAGATATGCAGCCAGTTGATAATGCTGATGCCGTAGAATGCATTAATGTTACTGGACACATTTCTTTAAAGATGATGATCAATCTCTGATGCCTTGCTTGGAAGTTATTTTTACTGCACGTGATATATCTGCATCCTGATCTAGACCTTCTGCTCGCACCACCTTCCAAGAGTGCGCTCTGCCCCTTCGACTGTGCTACTCCCTGCAAGAGGAGGAATTTGACAATTGTGTGAGCTTGGTTCGGATGGTTTCAAGGACAGCAGAAATACTTGCTATGAGGATTGCTATTGCCCTGGGGCATACAGGCGTCAGACACACAGGCCTCAGTCACACAGGCCTCAGTGCACTGTACTGACACAAATATCGGATATTCCCAAAAATGAAATTCGATCCACACAAAGGACCAAGCCTCTGCCCTGCATCAGGGGCTGCCTTAGGCATGTGCAAGCTGTGCACCGGCACAGGGTCACCAAACCCCATGGGCCACCACGCCAATATATATCCTTAATATAATAATCCTCTGAGGATGGATACACATATGCGTGGCGGCCCCTGGCGGCCTCCGGCTCTGTTCCACTTCCAAACACCCCTCCCCCCCCTCACCCTCCCCCCTCTTCACTGGCCTCCGCGCTCTGCCCCTCCTGGACTCCATCTTCCGGGGCCCCCTACCTAAGCTCCCTGCCCAGGGCCGCCATGAGCCTAGAGCCGCCCCTGCCTGAATGTTGGACACAGGTGATTTCAGCATGTAGATGAATCTTAATAGCTATGATTTGAACATAAGACGAATTTAAACAAGCATGGAATTCAAATGTGCCTCGTTCCTCCTGCTCCACCATCTTGCATGATGTAAGTGATTCGAAAAAGCAAATGAAGAGAATGAAAGTCAATCTGTGGCCATTTTACATTTCACACGGGAGAAGTTTCTGCTGCACGTTTGCCAGACTGGCACAGGCAAGTATTCACAACTTTGCAGCCAATGCCTCCTTCATGATAGTTTTATTTTACAATATGCTGTTGTCTAACCTCACACGCTGCAGTGTGTTCCTCGGGATGTTTCTTCAAGTGCTCTGCTGCCTAAGCAGCCGAACCTAAAAAAGATTTATGTGCCAAACTGTACTCTGAACGTCCCGGAGGCGGACACAGTGGGAGCCCCAATTGTAATAGCATGTGTCTGAATTGAGTTTGGCGGGGTGTGTCTCCCTGCAGACAATGAAAATGATTGATTTTCCTCTCTGCAGAGGTACTCTCTTTACCTTCTCGTACCCTCGGGTTTATCAGGGAAGCCGGTGCCCTTGAGTGTCTTACATAGCAGTCTGCATCTGTGCCTCAACATTCACAACCGGGATTCAGTGCCACCCCGAAATGAGATCCAAACCCTGGGGAGCCAGTGCACAAAGGATGTAAGAGATTGTGCAAGAGACTCCCGTGGAAGCCTCTTACATGCTCCCGGGTGCCTTTGTAACTTGGCCATAAAGGGCCTGAAATAGAAATAACATTGAAATATACATATACAATTAGTGCAAACTGAAATGAGCCTGCTCTCTTTGCACCTTTATGATAAGGGAGTTGGACGTTTCGGGTCAGATCACAAAGGCGTGTAAGCAGTTGCGGCCCCATTAATCGTGGGTGTGGGGGTGGAGGGGTACCGCGAGGAGGTGGGGGTTAATTTAATAATTTGAAAAAAAACGTACCTGTCCGCAGGCCGGGTCCCATGTTTTCTCAGCACCTGCTCCTGCTCTCTGGACTCCTGCCTCTGGCAGGAACAAGATGCAGGCAGCCTCCCTCTCCTCCCCTAAGCCAATCACAATGCTGCAACTGCATCGTTGTGATTGGTGGAGACACCGCCCAGCCAGGGGCTTACGGGGAGGCCATTTTCTCCTTGCAGGCTACATTGCAGCTTGCATGGAGAAAGGGCAGAGTGCTCATGACTGTTTTGGGCAGCCCCAGAAGGCTAACCAAACCAGTCATGCTCACTCATGAGTGGGCACACCACTCCTCGCCTGCTCCCAGAGCAGCCACATACACCCGCCCGCCCGCAACCAAACTCTTCTGCTTTATTGCAGTGTGAGAAGCAGAAACATAAAATTGTAGTTATTATCATTTTATGTTTCTGCTTCTGGCACTGCGAGAAAGCAGTGGGGCGACGCTCCTCCACCCTAGTGGAGGAACCTCCCCTGCATGAAAGAGTAAGTAAATACTGTAGTACTAGAACAGGAAGATTGTAGGTGAGAAGTAGGAGTCTGTCTGCCTGGCCTGTTTAAAGTCAGTCTTACTACAGGAAATCTCATTGATGTAATTTCTTTTATGATTGTACGGTGTACTATTTTACCATTCCAGAATTTTTTACTTACCTTAAGTTAGAGGCAAAAGGTTGCTGCTGGTCGCAATCATATTCAAGATTAAAGGCAAAGACCTAGCTCTGTAAACAAACAGCCTCTGTTTGATGCCTAAAGGCATAGCACCCACCAAAGCTTACACTCAGGCACAAATTCCCACATTTTTAAGAACAAGGTCAATTCTCATCCTCATACCCAGGCACAATGACACAGGGTAAGGGCATGTAATTTACTGAGGTCAGAGGATGGAAGGCTGAGTTGAGCTTGTGACCTGCAGCTCGTCACAGATGTCAGGGATGAGACTCAACCCACCTTGCTGTTTAAAATGCAAATCACGACTTTCTGAACAATAGCCCCCTAAATGCATAACTGGCAACAATAATCTTTACTCCAATTCTTTATGATTAGACCCAAAGGTCCCTATTCACACACTGCATTTTGTAGAACATTTAGTGGTTGTACAATAGTACTACTAAAGTACTACAAAGTACTTTTCACAAACTTGCAGGTGTATATCTCCACCTCCATCTCGACTGTTGTTTCTGTGGGGGGATCCTCACACTTGTAAGTTTGCTCCTTTGTAGAAAATGTGGTAGGAACCAGGGAGAGTGTTTACAAAATGAAATAAACTTACTACAACATGGGTAAGGTTTTAAGCAGGAGTACATTGGGGTTAAGGAGGGGCTTAGGGAGCTGCAGACACCCACCCACAAAAGGGTAATCCCATCACATTATTTAAAGTATTTAAAATACATTTAATTTAATGTTAGAAAAATAAAACATGATTATAATTAAAACAAAGTTCTAAACTTCCCCCCATACTTTACCATAGAGAGATCTCCCTACGGTACGCTATAAGAAAAAGTAGTACACACATGTATTAAGCATGAATAAAGTAAATTATTTGTATGTTAAATATTAATTTACATTATTTTTATATATGTATTTTAAATCAAGAATAAAATGAAAAAATGCTGCAACCCTATAACTTAATTTTGAATTAAATATGTAGAACATTTATATAAATTAAAATTACATTTTTTAATAGATTAAACAAAATAAAATATCACACCTAAAGACAAATGTTTACATATATTCATTGTGTCTTACAAACTACCAAATATTATGTATATCTTTTATTTAAAATAGTTTAAAAAGGGACATTTGTTTTTAAATTAAAAAGGTATTGAAATATTTTAGCATACAATATTTTGTATTATATTTATTTAAATATGAAGTCAAAATAAAGTCATTTAATTTAACAGTATTTACTATGTCTGAGCATCACTACCCTCACCCCAACATGATCTTCATCACCGGGACCTGGTTAACCCTGTCTTCAAACCCCAACATCACAACCACAATGCCCCACGACTACAAGATTATACACAGAGACCGCACCAACAAGCACAGAGGAGGCATCGCCATTATCCATGAGGAATCCCTCTGGTGCTTCACCACCACAGACGACACCACATCAATCATGGTACACCTCAACTTCCAAATTCAAACCGTCACAAAGACAACCATCAGAGGAACTCTCTCCTACAGACCCCTGGGCCTCAAACCCGACTTCTGCAACCCCATCTCTGAATTCATCTCCCCCTAGCAATCAACTCCTAGCACTACATTTTCCTCAGCAACCTCAACTTCTACCTCAATGACCCAAACAACACCAACTCGGCCAACCTCCTTAACGGCATGAACAAAACTGCCTCACACCGCTGGTCACGGGCCTCACACATAGTGCCGTACACTCACTGGACCCTATCTTCACAGCCAGAGACAGAGTCAAGTTCAGCTATGCCACCGAGCTACCAACTACAGCATTGTCCACTTTACTACTTCAGGCCCCCCCGGCTCCACCCCTAACCCCCAACTCCCAAACGCCTTGCACTGCAGATGGAACAAAATCACAGAGACCCTGCGGAGAACCTCCCTCAGCACCAGGCCCAACACCACCAGCAACCTGGAACAGGCCATCCAGAATTTCTCCGACTGGATCTCCAACTGCACCGACACAGTCTCCCCCATAAAACCATCCAATAATGGTAGATCCAGCAAGCATGCCAGCTGGTTCACTCCTGAACTCCGGTCCTTCAAACACAAGTGCAAGCAACTGGTAAGATGTAGGTGCTCTAACAGGAACCCAGAGACCTCACCACCTTAAAATTAGCCCTCAGTAAATACCACCATCGCCTCAAAGAAGCCAAGAAGGACGCCCTAACAAATCGCATCGAAGTAAGCGCCAACCACACCAAGGAACTCTTCTGCATTTTCAGAGAGTTCTCCTGCCCTTCAGCCCCCAAAAACCCAATAGGTCCTTCCCAAGCTCTCTGCGACTCCCTGGCGGACTACTTCTACAACATGATGTTCGGCCTCTACTGCAACTTCGACCCACCAACTTTCCCACCTCCTGACTGTTACACTACCCACCACCATCACTCACTACACCGAACACCACAACCATCATTACCTCAGTTCACTCTGGAGCGCTGACTGACTCATGCTCCCACCACGTCTTCAACATAGGACAGGAAGAAATCATTGATGCACTCGCCGACATTTTCAGCGCATCCATCACCACGGCCACCTTCCCTGACGCATGGAAACATGCACAGGTTATATGTTAATCCCTGCAAAAGCAGGGAATACTACAGGCAGAGATAACCAAATTGTACAAAAATCCCTACAACTTTGTATGATCACACTGTTGCTTTAAATATTTATTCATAGATGTCAAGGTATGGACCCCCCTGGTTCTGCAATTGCAGTCATTCTCGTTAGCAACATCATTGCGAGCCTGTAATGGGAGGGTGGACCCTGATAGACCAGGGAAAAACACGTTTAATCGATTAAAAATTAGCACCTCAGTAATAGATTACATTTTCATCGAGGCCAGGCATTGGGATAGGCTGCATGAGTTCAAGGTTATTGAAAGATCTGACAGTGATCATAATGCTTTGGTCCTGTCACTTAAACCGGGGAGCTTTGGGTTGAAATGCCAAACTTTGGCTGAACATTCCACCATTGTGCCTTTAATAATACCTGTAGGCGCAGGGTCAAATGGCCAGACCTCCAGATGTCCACTAGTAAACTTGCCGAATTATATGAGCTTGTTACTCCATTCATTGAAGATATGCGGAAATTCAGCCACTTAGGCAGGGCATCTGGAATACATATTCAATTGGCTGCCGCACTCAAAGACATTCTGTACCCGGTGAGAAAGTTAAATCAGCCTCGAACTGCAACTTCTAGTTGGTTCAACGCTTCCTGTCAGAAGGCCAAAAAGGCCCTCCTTACAGCAATAAAATCCAATAATAGGGAGGAAATCTGGGCCCATCGCAGCATGTATAAAAAGGCACTTTGTGAGGCCAAGAAGGAATGGGAGGCCTCTATGTGGGAGGAATTGGGATCCGCGCTTAGTACCAAGGACTTCAAATCATTTTGGTCCATAGTAGCAACTAGATTTAGTGGGCATCTTCCCGCTTTTGCTCCGAATATTGCCCCTCTAATTTGGGAAAGCCACTTTTGCGATCTTTATGGCATTTCTGAGCCTGATGAAAAGCCTGGTACTACCCTTGAATCTCAGCAATCTAAAAGCATTAGTAGGGCTGAGCTGGGATGGCTAACTACAGTTCCCTTATGCCCCGCCCCAGTCGAACTCTTTACTTTGGCTGAGGTAGAGGCAGCTATAGGCAAGTTGATTTCTAATAAGGCCCCAGGTTTGGATAAACTGCCAGGGGATTTGTTTAGGATGCAACCGAAAATCTGGGCCCCCTATTTGGTTGTTTTGTTTAATGGCATTTTACAGGGAGATGATTTACCCCCTACCTGGTTAGGAGCTGAAATTGTCCCTATCTTAAAAAAGCGTTGCCCTTTAACCCCTTATAATTATAGACCGATCAGCCTAATTGATACATCTCAAAAGCTGATGGGGAGGGTCATCCTCGATAGGATTATAGGGTGGATTGAGGATAATGGGATACTGTCTATACTCCAGGCAGGCTTTAGGTCTGGCACCTCCACTCTATATCAAATATTTCGCCTGCAGGTCTTGTACTGGAAGACAGCTAAGGTGGAGGGTGGCAGCCTCTACCTTGTGTTCGTGGACCTGCGGGCAGCTTTTGATCTAGTTCCGCGTGGAAAATTGTGGAGAGTACTAGCAGACCTGGGCCTCCCGCCCTATCTGCTAGCCATTCTTTCCAGGCTTCATGAAAATAACTTTGCCCAGGTGAGGTGTGGCACGCATGGCGAACTCACAGACCAATTCCCTGTTCATAAAGGAGTTCGCCAAGGGTGCGTTTTGGCGCCAACGCTATTCAGTCTCTATATAAATGGCCTTGTGGAACATCTGAATGGTGTGGAAAATAACGATGCCCCTAAACTAGTTACAGGTAGAGTGCCCACTCTGATGTTCGCAGACGACACTCTGTTGTTGTCTAGAACATCATTGGGCATTCAGAGAATACTTGATGGTTTTGTGGAGTTTTGCGACCTTCGGGGGTTGGAAATCAACCTAGGTAAAACTAAATTTATGATTTTTAACCCCCCTAAGCGTGTACGCCCAAACCCCGTTCTACATGGTACTCCCCTTGAAAGGGTTAAAACATTTGTTTATTTGGGTGTCACGTTAACAGAGAATTTTGGTTGGAACACGCAGATTGCTAAATCCACACTCAAGTTATCCCAGCTAGCGGGGGGCATAAGTAAGGTTTTTAGGGCGTCTACTTTCAGGCCGGTGTCCCCAGCCCTAGAGATATATTGCCGTCAGGCTAGTTCGGCAGCAATCTATGGGGCTGAACTTTGGGGGCACAAGCAGATACCAAAATTTAATAAGGTGGAGCAGTCTTTCATTAGAAATCTAGTTGGGTTACCATCTAGCACGCCATTGATTCCCCTTAGATTTGACCTTGGCATGTTGCCAATAGAGGAGATCACTAGTGCTAGACCAATTATGTACTGGAAGAGGTTGTGGTCAGTCCCTGAATTGGATGCGTATAGAGCGGAATTTTCTGAGATCTTGCCTCTTCTTAAAAACTTAAAGATCCCTTGGCTCCAGCATATTAGTGCTGTTAGTACCCGTCTAGGTTTTCCTGAACTGTGGGAAACCCCTGAGATTTTCTGCCTCGGGATATCTAAGAACGAACTTCTTTCTCAGATACGTATGTCAAACTATCAATCACTAATGAGCTCTGCATCACTGGGTAAGCTGACATCTGAGTTCCTCCTAGTCAAACCAGAATCTAAAGTTGAGGAATTCATGGACCTAATTGAACCCCCAGTTGCTCGAAAGTTGTATCTACAGCTAAGGCATGGCACTCTTCCAGTTAGGTCTTTTACATCTAAATGGTCAAACCCAAAGAATGAAGTTTGCCCAGCATGTAGCTACAAAATTGAGAACGTAACCCATGTGCTGTTTTTTTGCCCCGCCTATTCTGCAACTAGAAAACGCTGGCTAACACCGATCTGCAAGAACCTGGGACTTTTGCATTTTACGCAGGCTTGTAGGATATTGACATATGATACACACCCTCCCATTGTGTTCGCGGTCTCTCGTTATTTATTTAATATGTGGCGTAGGAGATATACCTTTTTAACTTGATTGTTGTATATACAGTTTTTAACGTCTTGTGCTGTGATAACTCTTAGTTTAATTCTCTTTTTAACATTTTATGACTATTTATTGTTTTATTGTACTGATGTACTTTGTATGCACATTTTATGGTTGTCCGACCGAAATAAAAGTTATCAACAACAAAGATGTTAAACCTGCATCAACTGTGGTGAGAAATAATTCTTGCTTAACTGTTTCCTTTGGGTTTTTCTTTTATTCTTTGTCCAAATTTTCATAATCAAATATCATCTTCTTTTTACGTCTGTGTATCTTTGAAGGTAGTCTCTGCTTCAAGAGATATGGTTAATATTTTTTCCTTTTGTCTTTGCTTCTTCATATCAATTTTCTCTGTACAAACACAAAAAGTTTAGATTGCCAGTTATCAAAGTTGTCACAGTTGTAACATCAACTTTTTTGCTCTACAATTGTTTGCTACCAATATGCTTTGTGTGTGTATATGCATCTACCAAGTTTGAATTGTGCATTTCTATTCAGGCATCATAAGTGTCTTTTGTTTGGGTGCAAAACGTTTTCACATTCTCAGTGGAGCTTACCAAGTGACTAACACTTAATGTCTTTCGAGCTGGGTAGGTACATGATATAGTAAAATCTTCCATCTTTGAGTTGCAGCAGAAAACAGAATGCAATTTCTTTGAAGTACTGCAAAAAGGGAAATAGCTTCTGTAGATGCTATATCTGAGTCTGATATCACTAAACTCAGGAAGTGACAACCACATGGAAGAACAAGCACTGGCAAAGCCAACACGTCTTGCCTTTGTGAGAGATATTGGCTTTACCAGTGTGTTTTAGCCATGTTGTATAGCAGCGTGGCTAAAATATATTTTTAAAAAGTGCTATGATGTGACCAGTGCTGGCAGCATCATAGCACTTTTTTTCTGATAGTCGAGTCATGAAACAACGGGAGGGTGGGGGAGAAGTAACACAGACAACAGGGTGGTATTGGAAGAAGCAACAAATTAACAATAGAAAATAACTTATTTCATATAGCGCTTTATACTACAGTTTTTGTCCTCTATAAGCGCAGTGAAATCAGGGATTACAATGGTGAACTAATATAACACTTTATACTACAGTTTTTGTCCTCTATTAGTGCTGCGAAAACGGGTTTTACAATGGTGAATTATCTAACAACTGCAAAGCTGAGGATTGTGCATTCCAAATGATACATAAATAGATGTATTTATTTAGATCTAAGAAAACAATAACGCATTCACAGTGCATATATTACTGCTGAGGCTATGATATTTGAGGCACAACGATAAAGCTGCACTCCTGACAAGGCCCAACTGCCTTGTATACAGAAAACCATCTTGCTGGTCTAGCATGGATTAGGCATTTGTATGAAGTATCTCACAGGAACAGCCTACAAGAGTACAATTATGAAAGCCTTGGGCTGTTCGTCCCTTTGACTCCTTCAGCGGGCAGGGGTGAGAAGAAGCAACATGGACAAAAGCAGCTGGGGTGGGAGGGCAAGAAGCAACATGGACAGGGGATGGGAAAGAACAATACAGGAATGGGGTGGGAGGGAAAGAAGCAGCACAGTAGTGGGAAGGAAGAGCAATAGGGACAAGGACAACAGGGGGAAAAGAAAAAAATAATACCTCATTCATGGCGCGATCAGCAGAAGGACAGCAGTCAAGCTAAAGCAACTGGTACTTTGTCAATGCTGCAGTCAAAATAAGGGTGAGTGAAGCTGGCAGGCAGTGGCCAATTGGAAGGCAGCAACTAAGAGTGACAAAGAAGTCAGTGAATGGTAAGCAATGGGCAGGCTGCAAGCCCTTTGCTGTATACTCTATCACAAAGTGACAGAGCGTGTAGCACATGTGCTGTCACAGGTGAGACCTAAAAAGTGCTCTAGAAGTCACTCTGAATATTCCTACTTTAACACCTTTATTTTGAACTCTTCTGTTGAAGTCAATATAGGGTTGACCTCATAGATCTTGTAACTTCAGCACTCCTAACAAACTTTCTGTTAGTCATTCACCTCTGTAAAAGCTATAAAATGCTGCAAAAAAGGCGTGCAGTCTAATACAACAGAAAAATATTGTGCTTCATTTACTCTAAGTAAAATATTCTTGAACACTAAGGGCCCAATTCAGATATGGACAGGCAGCCCATTTCTCAGCCAGGACGACGGAGTACATTACTCTGTTGCCCTAATGGAATTGCTGCCCCGCTAATTAAGAAATGAGCACTGAGCTGGTAGTCATTTCTAAAGCATTGTCAGGAACTGCTGTCACAGTGTTTCCCGTCAATGCTGTTTACAGTTTGGTGTAGGGGAGCCCTGCACCAAAGTATTTTATTTTTATTTTCAAAAAGAAAATCCTGAATCTGGATTTTCTTTTTGAAAATAAAAAATAAAATGCTTTTATCACCATGGGAATCCTCTCCCATAGAGAGGGGAGCATTTAGCAGTTTTCATTGCCCCATACCACCAAGAGTATCCTGGGGCTGATGGGCAGGGAAAACTGATCTCTAATTCTGCCCATCTAAATTACATAGGCAGAATAACAGGTCTGCCTTTAATGGTCCTTAGTCGGCTGAAGAAGGCTGAAATGCCAGAAACCGGTCCTCGGTAGCTTGTTTCCGGCCCAGGGAAGGCATGGCTTGGCAGTTTGGGCTGGACTGTTCCCATGAGGCACAGGGTCAGACTGATTTGCATATGGCCATGTCTGAACTGGGGTGGCAGAGTTGGCTAAAGAACGGTGATGGATTAAACCCAGATCAGTCGATTTGGGGTGAGTGCTTGTATTGTCAACGCTCCGTCCATCATTTCCTTTGGTTTTTCTTTGTGCGCCATAAGTTGGCAGGGTATGCTCAGACGTGAGTCCCTTGCTCACTTTGCCACTGGATTCAAGCAAGCCGGGCTGAAGAAGGCTGAAATGCCAGAAACCGGTCCTCGGTAGCTTGTTTCCGGTCCAGGGAAGGCATGGCTTGGCAGTTCGGGCTGGACTGTTCCCATGAGGCACAGGGTCAGACTGATTTGCATATGGCCATGTCTGAACTGGAGTGGCAGAGTGGGCTAAAGAACGGTGATGGATTAAACCCAGATCAGTTGACTGGGGGTGAGTGCTTGTATTGTCAATGCTCCGTCCATCATTTCCTTTGGTTTTTCTTTGTTCGCCATAAGTTGGCAGGGTATGCTCATGAAGAGCCGGGTTTTAGAACCCAGCAGCGCCAGGTGCACGCCCAAAGTCTTTGAGTTCACCTGTCTTGGTATACAGAGACACGGAATACTTTTGGGTGGCGTCAGAGATCAAATTTATTAGCCGCAGCTAGTAACAGTAATCCCAGAAATACAACACGGTGTACAACTCAGGAGACTGCTCAATTTTCGTAGAGCAAGACATCACTTTTTATCCACATTTTACTCATTATAAATGCACACCCACTGCGACAAATACTGATGAATGAAATACATTTTCCCACACATTATCACATTGCAAAAAGCTCAACTTACATTGTACCAACCCACAAGTTAATTATTAGGAATGTCCCAAATTTGATTCCCGCAAGCCGGACAAACCCATAATTGAAAGCACTACCCATGTAATGAAAAGTCGTAAGAAAAGGAACAATTCAGATGCTGAATAGGATAAGATATGTGCAAAGAACTTAAAGTTAACGATATCCTGAACATTGATTGGCAATCTCAGACAACGATCAGCTATAGAAATTGGCCTCGCAAAAAGGTCAGTTTCAGGTGACGGGGTCAGCGTCCTACAGTTCACTCACAAGTCAGAAAAGGCCTAGTTAATGCGTGCATGAACAACAAAGCCCATGCAACTTTGTTTGTTCGGTTACCTCCTCGGCCTACGTGAGGGCAACATGAAATGGCGTCACAAACAACTCAAACAAAATGGAGTCTGGTCCTGAGAATCACGGAACCTCAGACCCTCCTTGTGCCATTACGTAGGCAATAACCTAAACTCATGTCAATCTGAATCCAGGTCTATATCTATTCTCATCAGGTCATCAAGGTGTTGCTGTAGCATCATCTTATTATCCTTTACTTCTCTCGGGACGAGTCTTCTCACACACATCGTAGCACAAAGACTACAAATGACGGGACCACACTGGATGCATAGACAACACGAGAAAAGGATAGCTAAAGCCATACCAAGGAACATCAGAATCTTCCATCCCCATCTGGACAACAGTCCCCAAAACCATCCCATCAATGACCAGTTCCCTTTGTCTACATGTATAGACTCAGCGGACTTATGTAACTTCAAGATGGCATGGTACACTGTCGGGGCATTATCTGGTATGAAAATACAGCAACTAGACCTGATCAATTTACATACCCCACCTCTATCTGCAAGCATAATATCTAAAACTATACGGTTTTGTAACGTCATAAGACGATCCGCCTGAAGCTCAGCTGTAATATTACTAAGGGCACCAGCAGGTTCGTTTATAGTGGCCTCAACCACTCTCATAAGCTGACGAATATTCCTACTATTGGCCATAGGACCCCAAAAGGGCACGAAACCCTTAAAGAAGTCTCCAACTTCTTGTGCGACAGTATCTCTCACATCGATAACACCTCTACCATATCTTGTCTTATGGTAATTGAAAGCAGCACTGTATGTAGGGGGAAGCAAAAATGACACATAACATGTACCTGAAAAATCAGGAGGCAACCATGTATATGCTCTGTCGTAACAAACAAAATACATGCCTTTGGCTGGCACGAATGGTGGAGATTTCTGGGATGTATAGACATAGGTGTGAACACACATACTCTTACCAAGCTGAGCTCTCGGATTCTGACCATTACCTTGCAGACAAAAATGACCTCGGTGGGGTACAATCCAAATAGGGGGAGACCTTTTTCGTCTCTCCTTCTCCGTCAGGCTAATGCTATATCCAGTCTTGTTCCAACCAATATATGCTCGTACCTCATCCTTAGGGATAGCATTATACGCATCAATATCTCTGATCATATATACTATTCCCTGTATCAAGGCATTATTACTCGCATTATCTTTGACGGAACGTACAGGAGATGCTTCATTCGCATAAATAAACATTGCTTGGAGTGCCCATACTGACCCATTAGGCGAAAAAAGGCAAAACTAAATATGGCATTCCCTTATCTGTCGTATGCGGCACAAGACCACATACCCAACAATTTGTGGTATTTACTACTAACTGATGCCTATGCAACATTTGTATAAATGAATTGTTAACAAATTCTGATCTTCATGTCTGCTCATGTTCAGGCAATGTGTGAAATTCATGCGGAGAAACAGTAGAAAGAGAAAGAGTAGGTTGGGACGTAGATGCAAGCGTCTGTTGTGTAATATAGACAATCCAACCCACACAAGCCAGTATAATATTCAAAAGCATTAAAAAACACAATATCAAAAAACATTTGCTACGGACCAATGTACACATTTTCATTTTAGAATCAATTCTCTTAACACCTTTATCAGATTCAAAAGACTCCATCCTCTAACGTGCTGCTCACGGCTATTACCTTCTTCACTTAAGTGTGCGTCAAGATCGTACTAACGACCAGGAACCACAGACCTTTCGTCAATTCGCGGCTCACCCCTTAAGACTGTACCGCGACCCTGCAGCGGAGTCCGGATGGTGACTAGAAAAAGAAAAATAGTCTCTTTATCTGAAAAGGTGCAACTCACAACAAGAAAAATTCAAGCTTTTATTTGTCCATTTATTTGTCCTTTCTCGGTCTTAGGTTGTAACGTTCTTTGCCAGGCACAGTTTGCTCTTGAAAAAGTGTTTCCGGATCCGTTGTATCCAACCTTAAATGCGGTGGCACAGCCGCTTCCAAAATGTCATCGTCCACACGTTCTGACTGAGTCCATACCAATTGTGCATCACTAAAAGGTACGAATCTAGGAATTCTCTCACATTCAGAATCAGCTATACCTTCCCTCACCGACTTGTCATATGGTAAGGGCAATGGAACCTTTTTACAATGGGTACCATGTACCCAATTCTTTTTACCAGCTACCCTAACTGCAGTCCGAGTTGCTAATAAGACTAAGCGCGGTTCAGTCCACCTCGGCTCCAATTCTTAGTTCGTTGAAAATTCTTGGTGAGAACATAGTCACCAGGTTGAATCGTGTGGCCTGGATCCACAGTTGCTGTCGGTAAACTGTCATAGACCTGTTGGTGGAGAACACGTAATTTAGCAGTCAAGTCATGTAAGTAATCCACCAACATAGGGTACTCAATATTGCTGTACTTTCTAGGCCTTGGCACACCCCAAACATTGGCTGGACGACCAAAAACAATTTCATATGGGCTAAGTCCCAGACGAGAATGTACTGTCGTCCTTGTTGACAAAAGGGCCAATGGCAAGGCATCTGGCCATGTAAGACCAGAGCTCGCTTGTATTTTAGCCAACTTAAATTTCAAAGTGCCATTATAGCACTCGACAAGTCCAGCGGACTGGGGGTGATTCGCCGCATGGAATTTCTGATTAATACCCAAACCCACACACACTTTCTTCATGATTTAACCCACAAATTCACTTCCATTGTCACTCCATACAATTCTCGGCAAACCATACCTAGGGAAGTACTCTTTGAGCAAAACCTTGGCTGTAGACAAGGCAGTATTATCCTTTAGGGGGTAGGCCTCTATCCATCTGGAAAAGGCACAAACAACCACAAGGACATACTTCAGGTTGTTACATCTTTCCATGTGAATGTAATCTAGCTGTATCACTTCAAACGGATACATTGGAGGGGCAAAATGAGCAGCTGGAGTTGGAGTTCCCTTTCCAGGATTATACATCAGACAAATCATACAATGCTTCACCACATTCTCAGCACATTTCGGAATTCCAGCATTCTGCCATACTGGAGCCAACAACTTGCATATACCTTTCGAACTAATGTGAGCCATTTCATGAGCCATAGTAACCACTTGGAGCACATACGCATCAGGCAACAACCATCGCTGGTGCTCCGACAACTCAACCCAACAACCTGTCGAATCCAACATACCCGTAGTTATTCTCCACACACTCACTTATTTTTCCGTAGCTTCAGCCTGAATCAACTTCACACTTTCTATTGTGTCTTCACACATTCCACCAACCATAACCCAATTAGCAGGACCAGCAATATACATTCGACTCATCATATCATTCGCCGCTTCTTTCGCATCTTCATCCGCAAATGCATTTCCTCGGCCCACATCATCCACAACCTTCTTATGCGCACTACACTTCACAATTGCAATCTGCTTTGGGAGAGTAAGTGATTCAAGAAGTTCATTCACTAATTGCCCATGCTGAATTTCCGTACCATGGGAAGTAAGAAATCCTCTCTCTCTCCACAAGCGTCCAAAACTGTGGGCCACACTAAACGCATACTGGCTATCAGTATAAACATTCACTTGCTTTCCTTCTGACAACACACACTCTAGTTAATGCTATTAACTCTGCTGCTTGCGCTGAATTCTGTGCTATACGTGCTGTTTCAACAACTGTATGTAAAGTTGTGACAGCATATGCTGCAGTCGTCTCTCCATTCGGAAGCTTAAAACACAAACCATCTACCCATAGAGTACCATCAACATTCGAAAGAGGAGTATCTTTTAAATCAACTCTAGCCTTAGTTTCCTCCTCTGTCCGGAGAAAACAATCATGCTGTTCCTGAACATCTGTCTCTACAGAAATCGGCAACAACGTAGCTGGATTCAACACATTGCACCTTTTGATGTGCACATGGCTAGCCAAAAGCGTCAACTCATAACCTGACAAACGCGCACATGTAAGGTGCTGTGTCTTGGTCCTATTCTATAAGGTATCCACTGCATGTGGGACCATCACAATCAACGTATTATCCAATACCAAACCAGCAGACTGTTGGATAGAAACAGCCGCTGCCACTGTAGCTCTCAAACAACTCGGCAACGCCCTAACTACCGGATCTAACGTAGCTGAAAAATACGCGCATGCACGCTGCTTGTCTCCAAATTGTTGCTTCAACACTGACAATGCACAACCTTCTCTCTCGTGTACATATAGTGTAAAAGGTTTACTGTAGTCCGGGGTACCCAACACCGGAGCAGAACACAATGCATCACGTAACTCAGAAAAACTTTTCTGACATTCATCAGACCAAGGGAGTGGATGCGGAGTATCTTTAAGAGTCAGCGCCAACACAGGTTTTGCTAACAAAGAAAAATTCGGGATCCACTGTCTACAATACGAAGTGATACCTAAAAAAGCACACACTTCTCCCTGTGTGGATGGCACAGTCATTTGGGAAATCGCTTGAATTCGTTCTGGGGTCAATCGTCTTCCCTCCTTCGACAAGAGATTACCTAAGTAGGTTACTTCTTGGCGGCAATACTGTAACTTTGAAGGTGACACTTTATGATGAAGGTCAGACAAATGTCGTAACAAAGAAAGAGTAGCCTCTTTACAAATCTCTTCGTCATCAGCAGCAACCAGCAGATCATCAACATACTGAATAAGAGTAGCACCAGAAGGCAATACAAAATCATCAAGCTGAGTTTTCAACGCTTGACTATAGATGGAGGGACTTTCACAATAACCTTGAGGAGCACGTTTAAACCGGAAGCTTCGACCTCCTAAAGAGAAGCCAAAAATATCTCTACTTTCCTCAGCAATCGGAATACTGAAGAAAGCGTTCTTCAAATCGATAACTGAAAACCAAGCAGCTGAAGCAGGGATCAGAGTCAACAAAGCAGTGATGTCCGGGACAACAGGAAACTGTGGCACAACAATTTTATTTACCTCTCGAAGATCGATCACAAACCGGTACACAGGTGGCTGAGAAGCATCAGTACGCTTGAGGACAGGCAGAACAGGACTGTTACACACATTACCTCTCGTTTCTTCAACTACACCCTTCTCGACCAAATCATAGATAATCACTAAAAGAGCTCTCTCGCCATCACTAGATATTTTATATTGCGAACTACGAGGTAGCCTAGCATTTGACTTAAGGGTAACAACATAGGGTGGAATCTGCAAAAGACCAACATCATTGGGACCTGTAGCCCAAAGCGTATCAGGAAGAGAACGCAATTCCAGTGGAAGTGTCAGGTCCCAAGCTAGGAGGTTAATCACCCAAAGAGGAGCACAGGGAGGCCAGACAGGAATGATGGTGGCAGCGCTGGTGAGACAGTTTAGGCAGAATAGAGTGCGAGGCAGAATGCAACATGGCCGCCGATCACCCCTCAGTTGGACTCAAGTCACCGCTCTAGCCTGTCAAGATGATTAGCGTGTTCCAGGTGAAGCGTGCGGAGAACTACGCACTTCACCGGAGCAGCGGAGGCGGAGAGAGGTGTCCTTGGTCGCGTCGCGCTAGTTTAGGGAAAAAACTATGCGTCGCGAATACTGAAGCGGAGAACGATATTAGCAGAGTCATTTGGCAAGAATTTTCAAGTAAGGTCGTTTCATTTTGATTTGACTTTTTCTGAAGAAAAGTTCGAGGTGAAGAGAAAGGCTCAAGCTCGAGTCTGTACAGTTAACAAGTGAATATATTTATTTGCGCACGCTCGTTGACAGAAGTCTTTCCTTGTGCGAGTGAGCAGCCAGGTTGTAGGAAATATTAACCAGAAGTCTTGAGTTCAGTAAATAGTAAGTTAAGGCAAAAAAACTCTTGATTAGGAAAGTAAGAGTGAAGCACGTGCTTATTCAGTAGCGGTTAAGGCCTGAGTAATCGAGCAAGGAAGAAGACACTTATTCTACAGTGTGATATACTTGACACTGCAGTGAAGTAAACTGTAGTATAATAAGAAGAAAAGAAAGAAGCTAAAAGAAAATAGGAAATACATACAAGGCGGCAGTTCTCCATTCTGTAGGTGAGCACCCAAGAAATAAATAAGGAAGAAGAGCTGAGTAGCTTTAGAGAAGGAACATATAATATTTGACTTTACATTGCAGTGATTAACGACACAGAATAGAAGAACTAGAAGCCGATAGAAGAGAAGCAAAAGCACACAGCTCCTGGGTAGGTAGTGGTTAGGTAGTGGTTACATTGGGAGGTACTGAAAAGATACAAGGAAGAGAGAGAATTATATGTACTTTTATTTTTCAGCAAAAAGAAGAAAACAACTTATGTGCATTCTCTTCTCTGTTCAATTCCCCTTTCCCCCGTGGGGCTCCTCTGGCTACACATTTATAACTGTGTGTGGCTGGAGAGTCCTGAGAGGGAGTTGGGAGCCTGCGTCATTCTGCTCCTGTGTCTCTGGCCAGTTCTGAGGAGAAGGACTGGTTCTGACAGAGTGAAGTGCCCACGACAAATAGAGGCACCTGAGCAGAATGGCGGAAGGATTGGATTTAAAGAATTTGGGGGATATTCTGGACGGTATACAAAGAGAATTAATAACCGTTAGGGAGGAGAATAGAGAACTCAAAAAGGATACTACAGATTTAGCGCAGAGAATTGGAAGTTTAGTTTCCGGACAAGGGTTTAAGTTATCCTCCCCAGTTTTGGGTCCATTTGGAGAGTCAGCTTCACCTCAGCAAAAAATAAATACACAAGTGATACATTCATTATCACCAGTGATTCCCCTAGCACCCCCAGAACGCTTTAGCGGGGACCCACAGAAGGCACAAGTCTTTTTGACACAATGTACTTTGCACTTTATGTGCAGACCTGCACTTTTTCCTGATGCGCAGTCTCGTGTGGCATTTATTCTATCCTACTTAAGTGGGGATGCTGCAGCATGGTCGATGCCCTTGGTCACTAGGAGTGATCCAGTACTGTTTGATTTGGACGCATTCAAAAAGGAGTTCATGCGAATCTTTGATAGACGCAAGGTGTCTCAAGCCACTGACAACGAACTCTTGGAAATAAGACAAGGAAACAGAGAATTAGTAGCATATCTGGCACAATTCAACAAGTTAGTATTAGAGACGGAATGGCCAGAGAATAAACGAGCCGCGGTATTCTATTGGGGGCTAGAAGACGAATTAAAGGACGCCCTAGCGCAAGTTCCCAATCGTCCTACCGAACTTTCAGCTTTGGTTGACCTTGTTCAAGAGATTGACTTTCGTCAAAGCGAAAGGAGAGGCGAGAAGAAGCGAGAGTATCGACCCTATGTGCCGCGTTACGATAGGGCCAGGTATGAACCACAAAAGGATCAAGATTCTAATCGAGGAGGGGAGCCAATGCAGATTGGGACAATTCGTGGGCCTCTCACTAAGGAGGAAAAAGAGAAGAGGCGGACAAATAAATTATGTCTCCATTGTGGAGGTAGTGGACATTTTGTTCGAGATTGTCCTAAAAAGCCAAAGACAGCGTTGGCGGAAAACGCCACACGCCGCCAGTAAGTGGGGTTGGACTTGTGGTCGCAGAAACAAATTCAACTCCAAAGGATCATGCATTGGCTAATACAATTGAATCGGCAGCTCCTCATTTGGTAATTTAAGTAACCTTGAGTTATCGGGACAAAAGAGAGAAACAGATTGCAGTTATGATAGATTCCGGAGCAACGGGGAATTTCTGCGATTTGCGATTTGCAGAAAAAATTGGATTACGAGCAATTCAGAAGGAGAAGAGTGAGCCGGTTAGAGCAGTTGACGGCACAAACCTATCATCAGGCCCCATAGTGAGTCATACAGAACCAGTGCAACTAGAAACAGCTGAAGGACATCAAGAGATTCTTCAATTCAATTTAATTGACGTCCCTCAATTTCAATTAATCTTAGGGTTGCCATGGCTCACTGAGCATAATCCTACCATAGATTGGGCGGCAAGAACCATTACTTTGAATTCCAGTTACTGTAAGGAAAATTGTTTTCATAACGAAAACTTCAAAATGGAACAGTCCCCTGCTTATCATTTAAGTAACGTTGAGAAATCTGTCTGTGTGATTGACACTGTTACGTTACCTGAAAAGTATCTAGGATTTCAAGATGTCTTCAATGAAGTTGAAGCGAAGAAGTTGCCTCCCCACAGGGAGTACGATTGCAAGATAGATTTGGAACCAGGAGTGAATTTACCCTGCAGCAGAATCTATGTTTTAACTGAACAAGAAGACAAGCATTTAAAAGAATATTTAGCAGAGTATTTAGAGAACGGGTTCATTCGGCCCTCTCAGTCCCAAGTCTCTTCCCCTTTATTTTTTATTCCAAAGAAGAGTGGGGAACTACGCACCTGCATAGATTATAGAGCAATCAACCGAATAACCATTAAGAATCGTTATCCCTTGCCATTGATTTCAACTCTGTTGGACCAAGTGAAGGAAGCAAATATTTATACAAAACTTGATTTGCGAGGAGCTTATCACCTGGTCCGTATCAGAGAAGGAGACGAGTGGAAGACCGCATTCAGGACTAAACAAGGTCTATTTGAATATCAAGTAATGCCCTATGGGCTATGCAATGCCCCTGCAGCGTTTCAACATTTTATCAATGATGTACTGAAAGATTGCATTGACCAAATAGCAATAGTGTATATTTATGACATCCTGATTTACTCGGCAGAAGTGGAATCGCATGAAGAACATGTCAAGAAGGTGCTGGAAAGACTTTGTGAGAACGGACTCTTTGTAAAATTGGATAAATGCGCCTTTGATGTTACTTCCGTAGAGTTTTTGGGCTTCGTACTAGCTCCAGGAGGAATCACTATGGACCAAAACAAGATCAAGGCAGTGATAGAATGGAAGTCTCTTACATCGGTAAAAGAAATCCAAAGTTTTATTGGGTTTGCCAACTTTTATAGCGGTTTATCCCGGATTTCTCCAAAAAGTTAATTCCTATCACACGGCTATTGAAGAAGGGAGTTCTTTTCCAATGGAGTGAAGAGGCAGAGGCAGCATTTGTGCGGTTAAAGGAGGATTTTACTTCAGCACCAATTTTGCTGCATCCTGACCCGGCGGAACCGTTCTTTGTAGAAACGGATGCTTCAAATCTGGCTTTGGGAGGAGTGTTATCACAGAGACACAAGACTACAGGCCAACTCCACCCAGTGGCCTTTCGCTCTCGAAAACTAACTCCCCCAAAAATAAATTATACCATCACGGAAAAAGAACTATTAGCCATAAAAGATGCCTTCAAGGAATGGAGGCATTATTTGATGGGAGCGCGACATGTGGTAACAGTCTACACAGATCACAGAAATCTAAAGTTTTTAAAGTCCGCCAGAACTCTGACTCCCAGACAATTGCGCTGGTCTTTATATTTTTCTGAATATGATTTTGTCATTACCTATCGGCCCGGAGCTCAGAATGGAAAAGCAGATGCCTTGTCACGATTAGAGACTGAAGGAGTAGTAAAACCAGTTCAGAATCAGGCCATTATTCCCCCGGAGAAAGTAATTAGTGCAGTTTTGCAAGAGACCATGAAGGACAGAGCAGAATCTAGTATCTTAAGTGAGGAAGAAAAAAGATGTTGGTTAAAAGAAGATTCCAGAAGAGAAATACGACAAGGTCTACCATATCACAATGGAGCATTGTACTTGCCAACTACAGAAATGCAGTTACAAGCTTTAAAAGAATGCCATGATAGCATCTTAGCAGGACACAAAGGAATAAACAAGACTAAAGAATTGGTGCGTAGGCGGTTCTGGTGGCCAAACATGGTCAGGGACATCCATCATTATGTAGCCACTTGTGAGACTTGCGCAAAAGGAAAAGCAGACAGAAGACGTCCACAGGGTTTGTTACAACCATTGCCCACCCCACCTTTTCCGTGGCACACAGTAACCTTGGATCTAGTAGTAGATTTACCCTCTAGTCAAGGATATAATACCATCTTAGTGTGTGTGGACGCCTTCACAAAAATGGCACAATTTGTACCTTTAAAAGGAGTTCCATCTGCCCAAGTTCTAGCGAATGCCTTCGGTCAGCACATTGTCCGAGCACATGGCATACCAAAAGTATTAGTGTCAGATAAGGGGTCTCAGTTTTTGTCTCATTTCTGGAAGGCATTCACAAAGAAATTGAACATTGAAAATAGATACACTACTAGTTTTCATCCAGAGTCTGATGGTCAGACTGAGCGCACTAATCAGGAACTAGAGCAGTATCTAAGAATGTGTTTATTAGATTATGAAGGAGACTGGCCAGATTATTTGTGGGCAGCATAATTTGCACATAACAACACTACAAACGCGTCCACTGGGTACGCACCTTTCTTTTTGAACTCAGGTAGACATCCTCCACATTTCTTGAACTTCCAAGAAGTAGATGTCCCAGCGGTAACCAATCTGGTAGAACAGCTAACACAGGTACATAGTAGAGCAATTCAAAATTTAACAGTAGCTAAAGCAAATTACAAATGCTACGCAGACAGAAAGAGAAGAGAAGCACCGGAGTTGTTAGAGGGAGACAAGGTTTGGTTAAATACCAAAAATCTTAGACTAAAAGGGGTAAGGAAATTCCAGCCAAGGTTCATCGGGCCTTACCAAATAGAGAAAAAATTAAGCACATTAAACTACCAGTTGCAATTACCAAAGACCTTACGAATACATCCAGTATTTCATGTATCACTACTCAAAAAGGCAGCACCAGAAGTTAGATTACATAAGACACCCAAACCCATTCAAACTGAGAAAGGAGATGAGTTTGAAGTCCAACAGATTCTAGACTCTAAATTAGTGAGGGGGAAGTTATATTACCTGCTAGATTGGAAAGGTTTTGGTCCCGAAGAAAGATCCTGGGAGCCTGAGTCTGAGGTAAACGCTCCAAGACTAATAGCTGAGTTTCACAGAAGATTCCCAAACAAGATTCGGAAGGAAGAGAGACCTTTGAGGGGGGGTACTGTCAGGTCCCAAGCTAGGAGGTTAATCACCCGAAGAGGAGCACAGGTAGGCCAGACAGGAATGATGGTGGCAGCGCTGGTGAGACAGTTTAGGCAGAATAGAGTGCGAGGCAGAATGCAACATGGCCGCCGATCACACCTCAGTTGGACTCAAGTCAGCGCTCTAGCCCGTCAAGATGATTAGCGTGTTCCAGGTGAAGCGCGCGGAGAACTACGCACTTCACCGGAGCAGCGGAGGCGGAGAGAGGTGTCCTTGGTCGCGTCGCGCTAGTTTAGGGAAAAAACTATGCGTCGCGAATACTGAAGCGGAAAACGATATTAGCTGAGTCATTAGGCAAGAATTTTCAAGTAAGGTCGTTTCATTTTGATTCGACTTTTTCTGAAGAAAAGTTCGAGGTGAAGAGAAAGGCTCAAGCTCGAGTCTGTACAGTTAACAAGTGAATATATTTATTTGCGCACGCTCGTTGACAGAAGTCTTTCCTTGTGCGAGTGAGCAGCCAGGTTGTAGGAAATATTAACCAGAAGTCTTGAGTTCAGTAAATAGTAAGTTAAGGCAAAAAAACTCTTGATTAGGAAAGTAAGAGTGAAGCACGTGCTTATTCAGTAGCGGTTAAGGCCTGAGTAATCGAGCAAGGAAGAAGACACTTATTCTACAGTGTGATATACTTGACACTGCAGTGAAGTAAACTGTAGTATAATAAGAAGAAAAGAAAGAAGCTAAAAGAAAATAGGAAATACATACAAGGCGGCAGTTCTCCATTCTGTAGGTGAGCACCCAAGAAATAAATAAGGAAGAAGAGCTGAGTAGCTTTAGAGAAGGAACATATAATAATTGACTTTACATTGCATTGATTAACGACACAGAATAGAAGAACTAGAAGCCGATAGAAGAAAAGCAAAAGCACACAGCTCCTGGGTAGGTAGTGGTTAGGTAGTGGTTACATTGGGAGGTACTGAAAAGATACAAGTAAGGGAGAGAATTATATGTACTTTTATTTTTCAGCAAATACACGACCAGTTGAGCAGAGAAAGAAAAGAGAACAAAAAAATGAAGAAGAAAGAAGAAAACAACTTGTGTGCATTCTCTTCTCTGTCCAATTCCCCTTTCCCCCGTGGGGCTCCTCTGGCTACGCATTTATAACTGTGTGTGGCTGGAGAGTCCTGAGAGGGAGTTGGGAGCCTGCGTCATTCTGCTCCTGTGTCTCTGGCCAGTTCTGAGGAGAAGGACTGGTTCTGACAGGAAGACAATCTTTAGACAAATACATCGGAGAAATCACTTTCTTACCCACTGTAAGATGTACTCCCAAAGGAGAACAATGTAATGTCGCATGCAATCTATTCAGCAAGTCCAAAACCAACAGATTCTCACCACAACCAGTCGTTAGAATAAGGGGAGCTTCCAATTCACAAGGACCAATAGAAAGGGGCAAAGGACTAGAAACCGGATTACGAACTGGGGCGCCAGAAAATCCTACTGAAACATTGGTCAAGCCAGACAAAGGTGCGCCAGGAAGTTTAGAGTGCATAATAGAACTCTTCGTCGCACCAGTATCCAAAAGAAAAGGTTCTGCCACACCTGATGTAATCACTTCAACATAAGGTCCACTCTGGTCAACTTGAACTGACACTACTCCCTCACTTTGTCCATGGCTGTCCTAACTATCATTATAACCAGCACTCTCACTCTCAACACAATAATCATCAGCGTAGTACTGGGCAGACTGAACAGTCGGAACATTCTGTCTGTCAAAATAATTTGCAGAATTCAGAGGGGGAAAGGAACGCTCATTCTGGGGAAACACACCACATCCCCTACCCCTAGGAACTTGCTGGAAACCACCACGACCTCTTTGACCAGATACACCATTCGCACGCTGTAGCAAAATCGGACAACTGTTCTTGAAATGACCTTCCTCTCTGCAGTAAGCACACTGATTAGGTCCAGGCAGAAATCGCGGAGCGAAAAACTCGGGCATCTGTAACAATATCTGAAACTGTGGGGGTTGCGAAACTGAGGCTGATTCGGACGAGGCGGATAAGCTTGCTGTAAAAGAACTTTCGTCTTTAGGTCTCTAGTTTTCTTCTCTACTTTATCCTTCTCATCTTTATCCCTATTCTCATAATATTGTGCAGTAGCCAATATCTGGGCCGACGAAGAAATAGCCCATGAACTCTCAGAATCCTTTAACTTATTAGAAGGTTCGGGAAGCAAATTAAAGACAAATTTGTCCACAAACAACCTCTGACCACCTTCAGTGCTCATATCCTGACCACTATGATCAATAAACGTTTCCTCAAACCTAGTAAAGAAATCAGACACGCTCTCGTCTTTCTTTTGTTTACATGCTGCTAACTTATCCCAATTCACTCGTAAAGGAGGCATCATAGTTTTCATTAAATTAATAATCCAACCAGGTAATTCTGCAACTAAGGGTTCAGGTTTAGCACCTCCTACCTGCCGACCATCCGCAGCAGCAATATTAACCCACGTATCTCCTAACTCTGGAGCATGATCCTCATGACGGATCTTCACCCACAAAGGTTGAGGAACTACATTACCCATCAACATATCTATATCAGCTAAATTCATAATACACGCATCAACTGTCTGAGACAACTCCTTGTAATAACCAGCAGGATTTTTACGGGGGTCAGGTAAGGTCTGCATAAGAGCCAAGACCTCTGCTCTCTTTTCCAAGGAACATGTACCCACACTCGCTGAAAATGAGCCGGTGCGGCCTGAATACCCAAATTAACATTAGCAGCAACTGCCTCTCTCCAAACAGGAGGAACTTCTCTCATAGGATACTACTTCACTTTCCTCCTAACAGAGGAATCAGGTTCATACAATGTCTGAGGCGGAAGCCTAGATCTAAAAATATCGTCTCTACGGCGTCTACAACATCAGACTCCACTATCGTCCCTTTAGCGAATTCTGACTGGACATCAAGCACTTCCTGTGGAATCGGACCCAACTCATTATCTTCCCATTCCTGACGAAGAAAAGTACACATTACGTCAAAAACATACCTTTGCTTAGGCGGATCCCACTAAAAGAAAACATCCATAACCGCTTGCAAATCATACCTGGAAGCATTTAAAACCCATCTACGAGCCACAAGATCCAACACTGTCCGCTCTTCTGAACTAGGAAGCTGACTACGACTCTGCTTACGTACTGAAACAGGGGTCATATTCAGTGACCAAAGAGTGGAGACAAAAGATTAGCAACAGTCTCAGTCATTCGTTTTCGAGCAGAAGGAGAAGAAGTGGACATAAAGACAGGAGAATGAATGTTTTGATGCAAGAGAGGTGTAGGGATAAAAATAGCAGGAGTCGGAGATACAGGAATGGAAGGCAAAGGAGTTTGAGGCAAGGCTGATGACAAAGGTGGCGGCCCTGGAGAGGGCTGCACCATAGGAGGGAGAACCATCTGTGAAGCAACGGGTGGCTGAACAACAGCAGGGGGCTGAACAACAAATGGTGCAACAACCGTGGGTAATGGAGGTACAGTAGCACCCTGCACATAAGGGGGTGGCAATCTCAATAAATGAGACATCAAAGGATCTTTTTCAGGCTCTTCAGTCACTTTTGGAGGAGAAAGCGACAAAGCCGGATAACCTTTATCGATGGCCATGCAACGTTGTCTATCTAAGACTTCACTCGCACGCTCTTCTTCATCTTCCTTAAACTGCCTAGCAGCTTGTAGTACTGACATATTCTTATCTTTCCTATCTCTCTTTGCTTGCTTAATTTCTCGCTGTTTGGCTTCCTTACGCCAAAGGCGGAAAGAGTCAAACATCGCCGGCCGGGCTTTTCTTCCTAAATAGCGCAACTTCCAGATTATCTAAAATATTTAATTTGAAACTACCATGCTGGGGCCATCGTAAAACACCATCTTTCTTTGTATAGCGAACCCATACTTCGTTATAAGTGATAGGACCCACTCCGTGTTTTGAATAGAGCTCATAAGTCGGAGTTCCAACCGGAGGTATCGGACACGAGTCCTCCAATCGGGAATCCCTGTTGCAACTACAACTAAACCATTTCCTAATTTTGCTAAGACCAGGCATCTTGTAGCTCACTAATCTAGCTTTAAACTTCAAGGGGTTATCAACTATCGATACACTCGTAAATATACGAGCCCCTCGGCTTCGACTATTGCAATAACCGAATCAAAACCAAGAAACAAAACATAGTCGTGGGAGCGACAGAACGGTTTTTAGATGTCAATCTAGCACTGGGCGCACAGCCTGTATAGAAGCACTAACAAAAAGTTTTCGTGGTGCAACTGAGTGAGTGAAAAACCATATAACCACTCAATGGTTAGGCCAGCAAGCTGGCAAAACCCCACAATATCAACATAGAAGTACCCTATGCACACACACAATATTGCTGTACACGTAGGTGGTAGTACACAAACAATTTTCAAAAAACTATATTGGCAGAGAAACAGTTACAATTCAAACAACATTTAAAAGTCCCGATTGTTTCCAACTCAGAAGTCTACCGTTGATCTCTATAGTAAGGGGGCCCATAGGGTTATGGCTGATCTGTTCATAGCATGTGGTATCTAATCGGATAGACACTTAGTTCGTCAAAGATTCACTGCTCACCGCGCAAATAATCTTGTATCTCGGTTGCTGTTCGTGCATGCATGATCCTTGTGATCATTCACAGTATGTCAATCCACTCACAAGCTGTGATGTGTTTATTCACAAAAATTTTAGAGTCCAGAACGATCACCACAGTTGGACCACCGAATCAAGTGCACTTCACTTAAGATGTCTTTCGTTTACCATCTCAGGATTCTTCTGTAGCTTGAACTTGTCGTCAACTTTTGAACGTGAGCACAATCCCTTGTGTAGTCATTATCTAATAGTGTGTTTTATCTACAAAAAGTATTATTTTGTTATTTCCAGCCCTGAAGATTCGTGTAAGCGATGAAACACGTGTCGGCTGGCTGTTGTAAAGCTTTGAGAAATTAAAAGAACCAAAGGATTACCTTACGTCACCCTCTTCTTTTCTATGTTGTTTGAATTGTAACTGTTTCTCTGCCAATATTGTTTTTTGAAATAATTTTGTGTACTCACACCTACGTGTACAGCAATATTGTGTGTGTGTGCATAGGGTACGTATATGTCAAAGTCGTGGGAGCGACCCACTTATACTTAACCAAAATATCTGTCACGCCACCAGAAGACCGTCTCCCGCCTCGCTCTACAAAGCATCAATCGAGGGTCCAAGACAGGGCGACAGTCAGGGCAGCAGTCCTTCGTAGCCGTCGGAAATCGGGAAGCATCGCAGAAAAAACCTTCGGTCCACGTCGACATGCAGGGGTCGATGAAGTGGCAGCCTTCCTCCAGAATTTCCTCACGTGGCTCCTCACGATCATTGGGCTTGGACCGGTACCGCTGAAGTCGCCCCACGTTGGGCGCCAACTGAAGAACCGGGTTTTAGAACCGAGCGGCGGCAGGGGCACGCCCAAAGTCTTTGAGTTCACCTGTCTTGGTATACAGAGACACGGAATACTTCTGGGTGGCGTCAGAGATCAAATTTATTAGCTGCAGCTAGTAACAGTATTCTCAGCAATACAACACGGTCTACAAATCAGGAGACTGCTAAATTTTCGTAGAGCAAGACAGCAGTTTTTATCCACATTTTACTCATTATAAATGCATACCCACTGCGACAAATACTGACGAATGAAATACATTTTCCCACACATTATCACATTGCAAAAAGCTCAACTTACATTGTACCAACCCACAAGTTAATTATTAGGAATGTCCCAAATTCGATTTCCACAAGCCGGACAAACCCATAATTGAAAGCACTACCCATGTAATGAAAAGTCGTAAGAAAAGGAACAATTCAGATGCTGAATAGGATAAGATATGTGCAAAGAACTTAAAGTTAACGATATCCTGAACATTGATTGGCAATCTCAGACAACGATCAGCTAGAGAAATTGGCCTCGCAAAAAGGTCAGTTTCAGGTGACTGGGTCAGCGTCCTACAGTTCACTCACAAGTCAGAAAAGGCCTAGTTAATGCTTACATGAACAACGAAGCCCATGCAACTTTGTTCGTTTGGTTACCTCCTCGGCCTACGTGAGGGCAACACAAAATGGCGTCACGAACAACTCAAACAAAATGGAGTCTGGTCCCGAGAATCACGGAACCTCACTCAGACGTGAGTCCCTTGCTCACTTTGCCACTGGATTCAAGCAAGCCGGGCTGAAGAAGGCTGAAATGCCAGAAACCGGTCCTCGGTAACTTGTTTCCGGTCCAGGGAAGGCATGGCTTGGCACTTCGGGCTGGACTGTTCCCATGAGGCACAGGGTCAGACTGATTTGCATATGGTCATGTCTGAACTGGGGTGGCAGAGTGGGCTAAAGAACGGTGATGGATTAAACCCAGATCAGTTGACTGGGGGTGAGTGCTTGTATTGTCAACGCTCCGTCCATCATTTCCTTTGGTTTTCCTTACTCCACCGGGCCACTGCAATTTTGAGCATTTTTCTAACTGTCATGTTGTGCACACAGGGCATGTGTGTGCACAACATATGTGTATAGATTGATTTCAGGGGTGCAACAGGGTGTCCTCTGGACACCCCTGCACCCTTGAAATCGCAATCTCAATTTGTGATTAGCTAATTGCAAATCGCAAATTGAGATTGTCTTCCCATTCATTCCTATGGGCCTTTTGGCCCATAGAAATCAATGGGAAGGGATTCCTTAATTGCGATTCGCAAATTGTGAATCGCAATTAAGGACAATTAAGAAATCACAAATAAAAGTGCGATTTCTTAATGTATACCAATTTGCGATTTCTTAATTGCGATTCCTTAATTTTCGCAATTAAGAAATCGCAAATGGGCACTTTGATGCATGTGGATGATAGTCTGAAGCATTTGAGTAAATCAGCCATAAAGCCTTTATTTCTTCACCATTGTCCAGTTTTCTCTTCAGAAATATTTTGAAAAGTGACATTTATTCTTATCTAAAAGAAATTTAATATCCTCAGCAGCAGATGGTCCAAAAGTTATAGCATTAATTTGTTTGGCCACAGTGCCGGATCATCTGTTTGGTTAAGGTTGGATTGCAAGTAATTATACTGAGGTGACAGTGCACTAGATTTCTGATTATTTAGAGGTACAGCTAAATCGTCTTCAATTTCTTTGTCATCTGAAGCCAACGATGACTCTTATTCAAAATGTGTAGAATCCTCCCACTCAAATAATGACTACTATAATTCATTGCATCGATTTTTAGATGTCCATTAAGCTGTAAAACAATTTCAAGGCTTTTCACTGCTTTTTGTGCTCCTCTTTCCAATTTCCTCTTCTGATTCTGTGCCCCAAGAAAACTTCTTTAGGCTCATTCTTTCAAGTTTTAGTTCCAGATATTTTCCTGAAAAATGCACAAGATTTCTGCATCAGTAGAGGTGTGCTAATATTGCCGTATGCTAGGTCTGCGATAGGGGTCTCAGTTCTTGAATTTCATCACGACTGAACAAGGGCACTTCATAGCATATTGGTATCATCCAATCACCTTTCCAGATTAATTGTGGATGGATACCTGTGTCAGAGAGGGCACTTCAGACTGCTTATGCAAATGGAGAAACTTTTCATAATATATGTTCAGTGTGCAAACTGTGCAAAACAATTATTGAAATGGTGACCACATGGATGGTTTGTCCCTTTTCATAGTCACACTGACATAATGCTCCTAAAATGCTAACATGCAACTGAGTTAATGGTAACAATAGTAAAAGTTTAACTAATGATCAGTAATGCTTTGAAATTAATAGGGAAAAGTAAAGATTAACTCTGGGTCACCTTTTATTTCCACACACGCTATTACTGTTTTGAACAATGTTCAGGAACACTGGAATTATGCAGCAGGAGAGGGCCAAGTTATGCTGCAGGGTTGAGTAAATAATGTGCCAAGAAAAGGCAAATTATGTGGCATAATGCGGCATCCTTCGTAATTATTTCCTCGTTTTTAGACTTGAAAACACATTCTGGGCATGTTTGCATTACATTAGTACAAATTTAACACTCAAATATATTAATAAGCAACTGAAAGGTGATCAGTCCAGCTTTGCAAAGGTCCTTCCACTGCGCGGCAACACGTGTAGTTCCATTTTTAGTAACTTTTGAACTTTTTGAGCTATAAACAATTTGTTTTGTTAAAATCTGCAGATTATGTGGCAGACGATGGACTATGTGGCAAATGTGGCAAATCTATAATTATGCAAAAATCCCAGCACAATCACTTATTTCCAGTGGCCCTAACAATGCTAAATACAAGCTGAGTAAAAACAGTGTATGCCACTATTCCTGCTGCTTTTATGAAACAAACCGGGTCTGGCGTGTGGCACAGTAAGGCTGCGCCAATTCAAGTAACAAACAAAACAATTTGCCAGTACTGTGCAATTTTTTACAATTTTTGTTGAAGAGCTACTAATTGCTCTCCCGACAATGACCACTCTTTCAGTCCAACCAATTTATGAAAACATAGTTCTTTATTTTTTATTTATTTTGAACTGTTTTTTGTGATTTTTTTAAAAAAATTCATGTATTTCGCAGTGTTTTATTCTGCGATGTTTTTAGAGTACATTTAGAATATCTATCAATGTAGTTAATACAGGGGAGGAACAGGAAATTACACGCAGGACATGATAAATCAATCGATTGTGCAAAAATTTAGACAATTGACACAAAACATAGACACTGGACAACATTGAACAATCATGGATATCTAAGGGAGGTTGGGGCGGTGGGAGTTGGTGGCATTTCTCTCAAACTGTTTGTCATAGAACAGCAGATTTTTACTTAATTAAATGTACAATTCAACTTATTTATACTCAAATCATATTTGAATCCAGCTGGATAATTGCTTGCATTAACCACAGTAAAAAAACATCCAAGTTAGGCCACCTAGCCACAAGCGCCTCAATTGGTCGACGCGTTTCGAATCCTAAAACTTTAATTAGGATTCTCTTCAGGACCACACAAAATCAATCTGTCAGTGAAATAGTTTGGGCACGATGATAAGTATAATGTAGTAGTATCAAACACCTCGTGGGGGCATCCAAACTGGCGAGGGATCCATTCCTTATATTGTTTAAACTCAATTCGGGATCCGACCTTGAGACTTGATCTGAGATCGTTCGTTTTGTTCCTCCACTGGGTCGCGGTTGATAATAAACGCGATGGATTGGTAGTTCGGACTGGACTGTTCCCATGAGGCACAGGGTCAGAGCTGATTTGCATATAGCCAGTGTCTAACCCAGGGTGGTGTGGAGTGCACAAAAACGATGGATTTAGGCCCAGATCCTTGTACTGGGGTGAATGTATGACATTGTTCTACATTCTGTCCATCAACTGTGTTTTTTGCAATTTTCACCCCGAGTGGGCTGGGGATGCTCAGACGTGAGTCCCAGGCTCTCCACACCACTGGAGTCAAGCTATCCAGGCTGATGAAGGCTGATAGCCAGAAACCGGTCCTTGGATGCTTGATTCCGGTCTGGGAAAGACATGGCTTGGTAGTTCGGACTGAACTGTTCCCATGAGGCACAGGGTCAGAGCTGATTTGCATATAGCCAGTGTCTAACCCAGGGTGGTGTGGAGTGCAAAAAAACGATGGATTTAGGCCCAGATCCTTGTACTGGGGTGAATGTATGACATTGTTCTACATTCTGTCCATCAACTGTGTTTTTTGCAATCTCTTCTTTTCAGCACCATCTTTTCACTTTTTTCTTCTGTATGTATTTCCTTTCATCTCCTCCACTTCACCATCCCACAAACAAAACAATTGTGCAGCGGAAACAAGGCCCATGTATGGTTACTATTCCAATCTACATAAAACCTCCTTTGGTAGATGAAAATGTGTATTTTGCTAAACTATTATTCAGTTGCATTAATATATGTACCCATGGTGAATTAGTTCTTGTAGCAAGTGTCTAGCGGCTTGCCAGCAAATTGGGCATGAAAGCACTGAAGAAAATGCCACATGCATGATACTTAAATTTATAATTAACATTGCCATTGGACTTTGACGGATCCACCTTTAGACATCAATCTCTCATCTCTGTTGCTGCTGCCAATACCCATCCTTTCCTGTGAACGTGGTTGGAAGAGGTGTGATGATGCCCTTTAGGCTTCTGCCACTGCTGCCAGGGTAGTAGGTAAAGTTAGTTAAACACTAGGCTAGATCTTCAAAACCATGAGTTCCTTGTCTGTCTTTCATTATCATGATAACCATAATTGTGGGAATTAAAGATAGACAACGGCGCTCTGCACTCATTTCAATCAGAGCCCTAAAGTTGGCTGTTGGTGCCCATTGCAACAGAACATGTCACCCCCCCCCTAAAGTCACCACTATAGGATGTTACGTTTATTTCATGCCCTTAAATAGTGCACATGGGCTTATACATATCTGAAGCTCATGTCCAGATTCGTCCTTCCTCTTTGATGTTCGCTGTGGTCTGCTCTTGTCTACCTCACTTCCTTACCCCACAGTCCTCATTCTCATTGGGTCCTACTGTGCATAGACATCTAAAATATGTCAGGGGTTATACTAGTTTCATCGCACTCTCAGCCCTGCCAAGTACCACACATCAGGGGTTAGGCTAGCGCATTTTAGTGTGGTGTCCACACGACTGAACTAAAATGTATGTGTCGCACGAGGTGCGATTAACTGGAGTTGGGTTTAAATAGCAAGCACGCTGGCAGTGAGTGTGCAGTGCTGCCTGCTGCTTGCTGTCTCTCAAATACACAGTGTCATCTCTTCTTTATCTGCTCTGCAAAAACTCTGCAAGTTTAAGGAGCTGCGTGGGCCAGGGCTTCAATCAAGCTGAGCACGGCCTTTATCTTTAGCGTATCACGTGGTCTGCCTCAGCCTGTGGTACAGGTAGGGCCAAATGTGCGATTGTGTGGCCGTGGAATTTTTCGCATAATTATAATTTGCCGCACTTGCTACATAACCCATTATATGCTGCATAATTTGTAGAGTTTTTCTAAAAAAATAGTTTCTAACTAAAACGAATCTAGAGTTACCAAAAAATGCGCAGTGGAAGGCCCTACACAAAGATTTACTGGCCAACTTTCTGCTCCTTATTGCCATATTTGGATGTTAAACTGGTACTGATAAGGTGCAACCAACACCCAGAATCTCTTCACAAGCATAAAAATGATAAAATATTGCTTTCACAAAATGTGCCACATTACGCTTCATAATTTATAAAATAATGCATTGCATAATTTACTGAACCCTGCCACATGATCGGGTCCTCCCGTGCTACATAATTCCAGAGGCTCTGGGTATAGGCAAATACGATCCAGAGGACCCGGCAGTGCTTTCATGTGCATCGGAGGGGCAGCACATTGACTATTGTGACCACTGTCTACTGTCACTACACAGTCCGGTCCATCAACCCCATGGTGCTGCTCTGGAGGAGGCTGTGCTTATTGGTACCAGGCAGGTGGTTATCAAAGACCTGCCGGCCCCTCCGTCCCACGCCTCAGCAGCCCTGACCCCAGGCACACATCGCAGCCGCCCATGCACCGTGGAGCTTGGGAAGTAAACAGCTTTCCATGTGCCCTCCTGCCATGCATGTTGGGGATCAGGTAGGAAAAGATTTGTTTCGGATCACGATGACAGTCCAGGCTAGTGTTACGTTGCTGTGTTCAATAGGGGCTGACCAGTCTATGGCTCTCGATGACCGGCAGTGGTGACAGACTCAACTCAGTCCATTGACTCAACACTGCAGCAGCACTGAGCCCCAGCAGTCAAGAGAGAGGGTCAGGGTCTGCTTGCCAGTGCAACACTAACACTGGTCTAGCTGCTAGACTCTAGCAGCATATAAGCAATTTGACAGAACACAGCTCTGACCAAGCACTGATAGAGACCACTACACCTGACCTCCACCTTTTTAGGTCTCGCCTGTCGATGCGCATGCGCATCGAGCAAGCGAGACTATAGGGGCTCATCCAGACTTTATCTAACTTGCAAGGAATCGTGGCGATTCCTTGCAGTGCCCGTGACTTTTAAGCTCAATGCGCATGTGCATTGAGCTTAAAAGCGCGTGCACATGCCCCCAGCCGCCTGCCTTGCCTACTCTCTCTCACAGCCTCCCCCAGCTCCGCCCCCTCACTACTTGATTGCACGGCCGCTAGGCCGTGCCTCCCCTACTCTCCTCCCCCCTCCTCCTCTCCTCCCCTGCCTGCCTGCCGCTAGGCCGTGCCTCCCCTACTCTCCTCCCCCCTCCTCCTCCTACTGCCGTGTCGCACCTCTCCCCTCTCCGCCCCCTCCCCTGCCAGCCGTGTTACGGTGAAAGGCTTGTTTTTTTACTTAGCAAAGAGAAAGAATTCATGCACTGGGATTTTTGGGGGCGCACTTGTACAACTACCTGAAAAGCGAGCAGTGAAAACACGTTAACTCCGCGTGCTTTTGGAGCAGTATGAAAACTTAACTCGAAATACATTCTAAATGCCAGCAGTAGCCTTGCAACCCTAACCCCTCCCGCAAACATAGAGCTAGCAAGGAATCTACAATGGCAGAGTAAAAAGGGCCCAACCCGACCCGACTCAGCCGCTAGAAATAATAAAGAGCGAACATGAGATACATTGTGGAGCTGTAATACTGCAAGGACGTGAATGACCGCACGTAAACCCGGCGGCCATTTTGAATCTACAGCTACGTCAATTTCCTAGGGAAGCCGCCCGCAAGCCCCTCCCCTGCCCCAGTCACAAGCCCTGCACGCCTACTCCTCGTGTATCGGTTGCTGTTGTCGGCGATCTTCATGAGCCTTTCAGCCAATCGCACAGCAGTTCACGCCTGCTTCTCGTGAGCCAGCAGGGCCTTTTTGGCTTCCCATTGGCTGCGATACTCACACCGTCTCCCAGTGCACGGACCTAGTCGTCTCTCATTGGTTGTCTTCACTCTCACTGCTGTAGCATTTACGAATCACGCATGCCCCTCGTGCACAGTTTACCAGCTCCCCGACTTCACCATGTATTGTAAACAGCAAAACTTGGCACAGACTGTACATCCTTTGACTCCAAAAAATATTAATACGCAACCCAGCCTGTTAAAACTGGTTTGTTGAAATAAATGTGTTGATGATACTTAAGAGGCAACTCTGTTTTCGACCCATTTCTTAAGGTATTTTCCAGGACATACATAAACTACTCACCCAAATAAAATGTCAAGCTGTGTTTACATGGGAAGCTTTTTATTTTGCTCTAGGCTAACTTCAAAGTGTCAGCGTTTATAGGAAAGAGGAATGCAGTATACTTGCTCCAAAGAGCCTGCTTGTGCCTTTAAAAAAAAAAAAAAAAACTCACTCACCCTCAACCCCTCACCCTCACTCACCCTCACTCACCCTCACCCACCCTCAACCCCTCACCCTCAACCCCTCACCCTCACCCTCACTCACCCTCACTCACTCACCCTCACTCACCCTCACTCACTCACCCTCACTCACCCTCACTCACCCTCACTCACCCTCACTCACCCTCACCCACTCTCACCCTCACTCACACTCACCCTCACTCACACTCACCCTCACTCACCCTCACTCACCCTCACTCACCCTCACTCACCCTCACTCACCCTCAACCCCTCACCCTCACACAGTGCAATAGGTCTCGGAGCATTTGAGTTAGAGCTTTTAGAAATGTTTATGGCTTTTTTTTTTTTATTCTTTAGCATTGGCTACAGGAAACAAAAATGCTTAAGATTTACAAAAAAACCCATAAACAATTCTAAAAGCACTAACTCTAATGCTGCGAGACCTATTGCATTTCCAATGCTTGTTCTAGTTTGTAAGCAGTCAGTCCAGAAGGGGCAAACACTGCTAAAGAGGGATGCCTGTTTGGAGAAGTGTAAGGTGGTATATGTCTATGAAAGTTTACAGGAAGGAGTTTTAATAATCAGTCTTGTTGTGGTAAGGTTTCTGTAGCCAAACATGGTCTGGCAATTTTGTCTTGGGGATAGCAATCTGATTTGTCTCTGGTACTGCAAGCAGGTGCAGTGGAACGAGTGTAAAAATTTAGGATTTGACAGAACTGTAAGTTTGTGTCCTTCATTTAAGGTGTTTTGCAACAGTTTTATTATATTTTTAGAGCTTCTCATTGCTTACAGCGGTGCTATATTTGATATTTATCTCTGCTATTCACTTCATTGCTTGGTTTATCTAGTTGAATTGAATTGTAGGATGATCTGTCCATATCACAAGATATTTGTCAGTAACTGATGAGGTTCTGAGGGCTGCAGATAACATCCAAGGTATACCCACCCGTGCAGGTGGAGACGGAGACCAAGGGAACGAGATTCAACCATTCCATGTTCGATAGCAAGCAATTGGGTATAGACTGTTTTGACTTTTAAACCAATTACTGAACTCCTTCAGCATGTAGAGATAGGGGTGTTTAAGGTAGCTATCAAAGACAAAGTTTATTCACATGAGACTGTAAGGGGGGGTTGTAGATCACAAGAAATTAGGAAACGAAAGAGGCTATAAGTGAATCTTGTACTTTCAGATTCACTATCTAATGCAGTGTACTTCACATTGGAATTTGTAGGTATTTAACTTTTCTGGACAGCGTCTAGTCCTCAATCAGCCTTCTTGATTGTGTAGTTTCTTATGAGCCTCTTGTAGTTAGCAGTTATGACTTCACATATGATCGAACCTAAATAGTCATTTATCCATTTTTCAGAAATTTAAAATAGGTGAATATCTGGATCTGACAGAAGATCATAGATATTCATATTGTTATTCTTCAAATACCTTTCTTAAACAAGGACTTTGTAGAGTTGGTGAATCAACTTTGGTTACATTTTGCTGTGGATAGATGGGATTTAAAAGGGTGTGTGGGCAGAATCATTCTTTGAGTCCATCAGACTGAGGAGGGATATTATAGAATGAGGAGGGAGGGGTGAAAGCGGCAGGAAGAAGAAGGGTAGAATGAGTTTGAACGGTGTGTATTAAAGGGAGAGAAAAGATATGTGAGGGTGGACGTTAAAGAATGTGATATTGCATGGCCTACAGGTTGAGGGAAAAGACAGAATAGGGGTGGAAGGGAAATGGGAGGTGAGAGATGAAATAGGCTGTAGCAGGTTTGTAAAATGAGTGAAGAAGCGAAAAAAATTAACTTACAGGCAAGAATAGAATGGTTGTCTGAAAGGTGGATAGAAGAAGAAAACATTGGTGGGGAGATTTAGCAAGTAAGTCGACTCAGCCTGGAGTGGGCTACGATTGAGTGGAAGTGAGCAGTCTACTAGCAGAGGGTGAAATGTTAAAGGAGGGCGGGAGGAAAGAGGAGGCTACTTAGATAAATAAGATAATGATGAATTGGAAGAGGAGGGAGGTAGGAATGTGTTTTTGTAAGAATGGGTGGGAATAATTATAGCAGTTTGTGACGAGAGGAATGTAAGTGGCACTAAGCAGACGTGCTAAAACAGGTAGCAAAAAGTCTCACATTCACCAAAAATATTAGGCAGAAGAGCAGTGATATTTTGTGGCACATGCGTGGACATGGATAGCTTTATACTTTGTTGCCATGTAATCAGCTTTCTAGTCCAGGAGACTTGTAGAAACCTGTTACTTCTGAGAAGACAAGGAGAACAATATCGAATTATGCGGGAGTGTGTAGGTTAGATCAGATTGGATGGAAGTTCTGTGTGTGGTTCGCTTTGGAGTGCAGATTAGATTTCGTGAAGCAGAAGCAAAGCTATTAAGATCAAAGAAATTTGCTAAATAGGGAATGCAGTGTTAGATATTAGAGAACTTCTTAACTTTGAGACAGTCGGAAAGAGCTCTGGCAGAGACAGGCGGGGATTGCTAGAGCAAACTCAGAAAGACTGAGTTCAAGAGGTAATGATTTATAATATAAAGTGCCAGAATACAACTTTGTTTGTAGGTGCGAAGTTGGATAAGGATTCTGATTTTGAGAATAAGTGCACCATTAAATCTGGAGCTGCAGATGTTTTGGGTTAAAAGAGGGAGTTTGCTGGTTTTGATTTAGGTGGTGGGCTCAGTCTGGAGCAGCAGAAACTAAGTTACCACTACAACCTGATTATGCCTTTCCTAAAGTCCAATGGGCAGTAGGGATTTGAAATAGGTGGTTTTAGTGGCATACGATCTGGTGCAGTGGAAGCTACTCTACCTGGACCACTTGGATATTTAAGGTTGTGTACCATACAGAATAACAAATCAGAAACTGGAAATCTCTCTGTTTCGTTTGAGATAATCATGCAATTGACTGCTAACACAACTGCTAAAATATTTCTAAGAGACTAATTGCCAATTTTCTTTTTTTAAATCCTGTTTACTCTTGTGACAGACACTCTGCTGAATGTAATATTGCCTTTGTGTAACTTGAACTCACCAAAGTAAATGTTTGGTTTATTGCTAGGCCTTGGGTTGTCTTACTGTGGGCATAGAGGCCACCCATTGCTTACAATTGGTTGGCTTCATTGACACTCTCATTTGCTTGCTTATTTGTCTGTCCAAAGGCTTCCTACCTCTTCATGTGTTTACCTCTCTCCTGGAGTGTGGACACTTTATTTGTGTCCTTCCACTGCTCCTTTTTCCGATGATACTTTTTTCTTTTTGTTTAGCTCTCTACAAGAGTGTGTGTTTTTTAACTGTCCCTCCTGTGTACTTGTCCCACCAGCGTGTTCTTTCTCCAGTCCCTGGAACACCCACCCCCTCCAGTTGTCTGCCTGCTTACCCCCAGCCCGACCATCTGTTGTCCTTGTGCTTGCCGCAGAACCGCCTGCCCACCCTCTGTTTTCTGAGTGCTTTCCCCACCCACTTCTGCCACTGTCCGTGTGGTAGCCCTCAGCCCTTCCTGCCAACGCTCTGCTGTCTGTTTGCCTACCCCAGCCCCTCCAGCCCACCCTAAATTGCCCCCACGCTGCAGTACAACATGGCTTCAAAACATTGCTAAAGCCAAAAGGTCTCATAGGCCAGTTGAAGTGTATTGTTTTATTTACAATACAAAGTATGAATATAGTGTGCCACCTTCGGCCTATTTTAAGTATTTTTTTTTAACTTTATAGACAACCTGATTAAATATTTCTGCTCTTAATCGCAAGCTGAGACTATTGTGCCGGAGAGCGAGCGCGATCAAATAATAACATGTTGCACTTGACAGTACAATACTTTATTTTTTAAGTACATTTTTCACATTTGTTTTATGGCTCTGTTTGATACATTTCACTTTTCTAATGAGTGTCATGGTTTTAAAATCTGTTGACCTCGCTGGGCGAGTGACTGGAGGAGGAGGCCAGCCACTGACAGCAAGGCTGGAATGTGGGGTACAGGACGTGCTGCAGCACCCCGATAAATCCTGAAAGGTTTTCGATGGAGACTCAATGAACACTAAAGGCATACATGCCAACATTTTAGAACTGAAAAGTGGGTGATCCTGAAAAGAAATAGGAGTAAAAAGCATTTGTACCATTGACTTCTATTAAAGCAGAGGTATTTTAGGCGGGAGACTTCTCAAATTAACCAATTTTTTGCTTAAACAATCGGTAGTCCCGCGTCGGAATCGGGTCCTTCAAACCTTTTTTTTCTGGCGTAATATTTTCGTTTAAAAAAAAAAAAGAAATACTGTCAAGTATGCCCTATACTGGAGAATTAGCTCCAGCACTCCTTTGTGGTTTTCGCGCACACAACCTTTAGCAAAGCTTCGGATTCATTTTGTTTTTCATGGTGCAAATGAAATTGCTACAAATGAGGTGTTCACTTGGCCTCTAAACTGGCGTCCTCCGCCAAGCACACAAGGTTGGCCTGGGCGCAAAACTGCTGACTGCAAGCCGAGCCGGAAAGGAAACACTTTCACAATACGCAGTCCCGCATTATGGGGCGAGCGGTGATTCGTTCAGACTTCTAATTGACTGCTTGGTAAGCAGTCGTTTTCACTGATTTACGGGACGTGGACAATTAATAGAAGGCGCTGCTAACAAAACAAATGCCGTATACCTCGCTGATGGACACCAGCCACCCGCTCGCCTTCTCCCCGGGCTGCGCCGTTTATGAGCACGCACGCGCTCAGTCCTGACCCAGCATACTGATCAGCAATTAGCAACAGTTCAACAGCCGGCGCCCCCGCCCGCTTAGCTCTGGTCGCAAACAGCTGTTGACAACACGCATGACTCGCTTCCGCAAATGGTCACCCTGCAGCCATTTTGTATAATATTATGCAAATAATTGTGAGCCTCCGACCTCCTCATTGTAAGTGTTATTATAATAATCATCTCGCAGACCGCGCTCGTTTTATTGAGCTGAGGGAAGCTGCAGTGTCAACGCACAGCCGCCAAGCACCGGCGCAACTGTGCTTTTATTGGCAGGACTAGGAAAAGGTTACTCTAAATTTGAATACCACATTTGACTTTTTGCACGCATACTGTCGAAAAAGGTGAATTCTGGGCATGGACAAAATGGCGAATTATAAAAAAAAACTGAGAATCTTCTCAGAGCAGTGCACTGAACAATACCTCATACTGTTCAGAAATGTCCATCTAAGCGCTATGATATTAAAAGCCGGCAGGAAATGTTGCTTTCAAATATTTTCGTAGTTTATATTTGACAGATAGTTTTTTCATGAGTAATCAATTTTAAGGTGTATAGTCTTACTTATGTTGGATGAAAATAATACCAGTAAGTAGTCTTCCCGCACTTGTCATGCCTGTCTTAAAATCAGAATGTTACATACAAGGTGGCAGATTTACAAGCCCCGTACGCCACATTTGGGCTGCTGTTGCGTCACTTTTGTGACGCAGCGGCGGCGCAAAGCCAGCGCCATGCTGCGGGGTATTTACAACGTGACGCATCTGGGAGATGCTTCACGTTGTAAAGCCCTGCGCCACATGTGGGCATTCCGGCGCAGGGGAGGGGGGGGCGTTCTGGAAAAAGGAACGCCTCCTAAAAGTGGCTGAGTGAAATCTGCAAGATTTCACTCAGTCACTTTTAAGGCCATACTGCGTTAAAAAATCCAGCGCCTGCTTGAAGCAGGCGTGAGGATTGACGCAGCATGTTAGGCATGGGGCATCCCGAGCCTTTGCTGGAGCTGCGTCGCGGTTGCGATGCGACTCCAGCAGTGGGTCACCTTTACGGCAGCAGATGCGTCACACATCTCTCTATTCTTGCCCCATGGTGCGCCGCATTGTAAATGCAGAGCATCCATGGTGGCGCAAGAGGTGTCTGCCGTGACGCATAATAACTGGCGCATCCCTGCTGATATGCAGGCATGCGCCATTTATTGTAAATCTGCCCCAAGGTGTTTTCTCGAATTCACGCAACTGTGCCCTTCAAGCCCTACGTTAAGCAATTAATTTTTTTTAATTTAAAAATATTTTTATTAGAAACATTAAACACAAAAAGTTTGAGCAGACTTAGCACTGGATCAATTTGTAATATCAACACATTGCCCCTCCACCCCAATCATCCCAAGGAGCATGTCCCAAGGCCACACACCATGAATTAATTAGAATCTTGTGCAATTCCCGATTGTCCATCGTCACAACAAATTGCCCCAATGGGCATTCCAGCCCACCCAGATTTTACCCATTTCACAGGGCTACATCTACTTTCTTAAACCTCAGTTTTTACTGACATGCACTGTCAGAACTGGCATTCTTGGTGTGGTTTCCCCTATCTTTTTGCCTCTGACTGTATTTTTGCTGTGTGCTTGATTTTGTTTTTGCTGGTCTAGATGCTTTGGTCCCTTTGCCACTGCTGATCAGTGCCAAAGAGCAAGTGCTCCCTTTGTAAATTTTGTTTTTGGATTGGTGTTTTCATGATTGGCTTATTTGATTTACTGGTAAGTCCCTAGTACAGTGTTCTGTGTGTGCCAGGGCCTGTAAATCAAATGCTGCTAGTGGGCCTGCAGCACTGGTTGTGCCACCCACACACGCAGCCCTGCAAAGGATTCTCTGACCTGCCACTGCAGTGCCCGCGCACAGTTTTAAACTTCCATGTCAGCCTGGCAAGTGCACTCTCTAGCCAGGCCCTCCCCTCCCCTTTTCTTACATGTAAGACACCCCTCAGGTAGGCCCAAGGTACCCCATGGGCAGGGTGCAGTGTATGTGAAAGGTAGGACATGTACTGGTGTGTGTGACATGTCTTTATAGTGAAATTCAGTGTATTTCGTTTTTCACTATTGAAAGGCTATCTGTCCCAAAGGAGTGTAACATATATTGTAACAGCTTACTAGTATATCTTCCCATTGGGACAAGATAGAGAAACTGAGTTTGGGCTCTCTGAACTCAGAATTTAATCGCACATCTTTTAGTAAAGATCGTTTTTAGGTCTTGCGCCTAGCACGATACACTGCGTAGCAGTGTCCGCGCGGCGAGAGTCCTTTTGGCAGAGTTTTGTAAATGGACCTGTAAATTCCACACACTCGTGTGTGTGATTTTCAATTTGCGGCCTGCTATTGGCCTTTCACTGCATGTTGTTTTGTCACCTAGACACCAATAGGCCAGAGGCGGGCGCATCGCTCCGCCCCTGGCCTATTGGTGTCTATTATGCACATTTCCTGCCATATGCCCAGGCACGGGCGCGATAATTAAAAGCATATGGCGTGCGCGCGCGCGCTCCATTCGCGGCCTTGTTTTTTTGGAAACGCAATCGCTTTTGGTTTCGCGATCAGGCTGGTAGCTGCGCGCAAGGCTCCAACAGAACTCGGGTGGCATGTTCCTGGCAATAGCAGCCATTTAATAATTAATAGTCACTGTATACGGCAACACTGTAGTGAAAACAGAGTTGAATGAACTTTGGTTGAGTGAACAGATATGGGTTGAAATGAAGAGCCATCTACCACCCAACAGCAAATGTGACTCAAAGCAACAACCAAAAAAGCAAAAAAATAGGTGTACCAAACATACATTAAAAACAAATATTAATAGGTTTAGCAAAAAAGAAGCCGTTCCTTTGTTTACAATTTTATTTTCTTAAAAGCATTTTGAAGCAGTAAAGAAATATGAAGAATTGGGTGGTGAAAGGCTTGGAAAAAAAGGTTAGTAGGGGCCTTTGTGTTAGGGAGTAGAAAGGGGCTGCGACACACAGCAATTACAATTATACAGGCTAAAACGGGGCAGTGGGGAAGGGGAAAAGTGGGGGGAGGGATAGGTACAGCGGTCAACCAGCATAGGGTTGTTAGGCAGAGGGGACGAAAGCCCCCGTAACCCAGGTGCGGAGGCTGCGGGGCGAGGAGCCCGCCCCGGAAGAGAGCTCCGTGGGAAGCCAAGTAGATGATGGTCGCTTACCTCTCAGGCGGCAATGAGAGGGCCTCACCTGCAGACCCCCTCCAACTCCCTCTCCCACGGTCGGCGCCTCTACCTGCCGAAAGTTCTTTTCATCCTCCCAAAAAGTCCAAGGTGGACACAAAAGCTCCGGGAACACACCTGCCCACTTCACTCCATGCCGCGCGAATGGTTCCTCCCCTCGGCAGCCGTGTCACTCCCTCGCCCAATTAGTTAGGCAACTTCGGCTACTCCCTGCCTGGTGCGCTCACCTCACTCCTGGAACACGGGGGAGGGACAAAGAAGAAAGACCACAGCTCTACCTGAGCCCCTCCAGTGAAAGAACCAGGCCAGGTCATGTGACCCACCCACGGCCAGAGGGCGAGGTCAGTGTGGGGGATTCCCTACCCCCAGCCCTCCACCTGACACACCCACCTCCTCTTACACCCCAGCGACTGGATTTGAACAGCTCAGGTTACCCTATTAGCAAGGCGCACACAGAGGAAACAAACACGTCGGTGAAAACACCAGCACTAGTACAAAACACGCATTGAAGTACAAGAGGGTGCAGGCGTCTCCTTCAATTTCAGGATCTTTTGTGATAATGATGCGCTGCTGAGTTCAAGTCCCAGTATCGGGTCCAGGTAGCATTAAAGAGCAGGCCTGTGGCTGAAGGGGGAAGAGACGGAAAGAACCGCGTTGTAGTCATTACACATTCAAAGCACAACAACAAGCGTCCACAAATCTGCAGAGGAAAAAAATTAAAGCACTTTAACGCTGCATGTAGGAGGACCACCCGCCCCCATGCTGGGAGAAGTGCACGGGTTAATTTAACTTTGTAGAATGAATCCTGCAAACCCGATCGCTTTCGGTTTCGCGATCAGGCTGGTAGCGGCGCGGCGCCCGGGACCTCTGACACCCTGGGTCGGACTCCAGAGGACCCGCTGCCCCCGTTTGGACTCCCACCAGCGGCCACGATGAGGTGAGGAGCCGCCGGTCACCAAGGAGATGCAGCGCTGCGCCGCTATATTTAGGTTTCTATTTATAGTGTATTTTTTTCACACTTTGAGTATATTTTGGTTACAGTGGAGTTTCTGGCCACAATTAAATCTCTTGCATGGACACAGGGGCCGTCCCTGAAGTCCGGCTTCCCCCCAGCCCCCACGCCCCCATTCTTCGACGTGTAGACGTGTACCAGGAGTCCCCCTGGGGCGTGTTTTGTAGCGCCTTGAAGTTGAAGTCGAAAGCACTGGTGTGAGCGCTTCATCTTAGTAGAGTCCACCTGATGCAGCTGGATTGTGTTGTATTAATGTATACATTGTTTAGGCTTTTTGATACCCTGCAGGCTTAGCTGAAGCGAGCAGCCGAATGCATTCCCAAGAACTCTTTACATTGTAAGGAAGGGGGGTACATGAAACAGCGCGCAATGGGGGTTTTGTGGGTGCCAGAATGATAGAATTCAGGGTGCATTATTTAGAAAAACTTGCAACGCAGTAAAATGTTAGCTTGGAAACTTGCCCATTCACTCCAGATGCACAGGCCGACTCCATCCACGCGCTCAATGTACTTAATGTATTGTGACGCTGCAGTGACGTATCACACCCTGAAGACATTTAAATGACTTCGCTACTGGGGTGCAGATTCACCCTCTGCGGCCTTGACCCTTGAGCTCCCGCACAACCGGCTTTAGCGTTGGTGCCCCCCCTCCTCCCCATAACCTCCTCCACGGATTCCCTCACTACCGCCCTCCAACAGTACCCCCGTCTCTCCACAGCCCCTCTCGCATGCCTTTCATTTGTTTTATAGCGCTACTCACACCAGTGTAGGCAGGGCTTTAAGTGGGATGAAAAAAGTGGGGTGAGAGGGGGTCTCTCAAAGGGACGTGGCCTTGTAATTAAGGGCGTGGCTTAAAACACCTAAGCTAAAAAAAATTGTTTCGCATGGTGTGCCGCCTGACTTGTATTTTGCTGCTTCTGTCACTGCATCCAGATATGATACACCAAGTAACATCATACCTACAACAAGTTAGGACTATTGGCTTTTTCACTGGTTTTTAGTTGCATAAGATAAATAAGCAGCAACTATGGCTTGTATAGAATATTGAAATAGCTTCCACTTAAAGCCCTGCTGGTGACACCACAACAATGTTGCTGCTCCTGGGTTTTAAAATGAGAAGGGAAATCCAGAGAGAAAATTACTCTCTTTAAGGAATCTCCCTTCCCCTACAACGCTCACCTGGCATGACGTCAAGCTGTTACTTCTCCACTAGTGAGAAGTGAGCAGTGTGAGCATGTGCCTGCTGTCTGGTAAAACAAGTATTTACAATGCAATAGGTCTTGCATTATTAAAGTTTGAGCTGTTACGGCGGGATTTCTGATCTATTGCTATAGATCTAGATCCCAACTCAGGTCGACTGAACCGTTGATACCTGTCATAGAAAAAAGGCAATCCACTACTAGGTCAATCAGTTAAGGACTTACACCACTCTAAAGAACCACTTACTACGAATACGTTTTAAAAGTTTATTATAAAGCCAAAGTTAACTGGAGATACAAACATCTCAAAATAAGGTTCAAAAGATATACTGGTATCAATACAAACATAAATTTTCTAAATGCTCTTAGTCGGCAGAAGAATATCACCAAAACCAATTCAAAAATCATCAGAGTTGCAAGAATAGACACAAGCTGTAACTTATTTACAGAAAGGAAGAAAATCCAGATTAGACTGTCCCTACACTAGACTAAGTGACATCCCTACTTAGTAAAATCTTAACCTAAAAAGGTGTCAGCCGTGGTGACTTCCAAAGAAGATCACTCACTTCCCTTAGTCTTCGTTGTGAATCGGTGTCTCGCAGTTATCCTATCTGCCTACCCATCCGCTCTCTTAGGTTCCTCAGACCATCTGCCCTAACTCCATCCAGGGGCGCTGTCCCTAATACAAAAATCACATTTACAATAGAAACGCCCTTTAGAGACGCCCCTCACGTGGTGTCGGTTCTGGCATTTTCCATGCTGATACTCCTCTGGGCCCATTGTTAGCGTTGACCTTGCTTCTCAGGCTCTTCTCCGGCAGGACGGTACCCCCCAGGAAATTCCTGAAGCCTCCTCCAGGCCTGTGCCTGGCTCCCTGAACAAAACTCTATTCATCACTCTCTTGATTGGAACCTCCTTGCACCTGCAAACAGACACTTGTACAGTGGGCCCCAAATTCCGGCCTCCACCGTATCTTCTAAGTCGTAAACCTTCGAGCAGGCTCCGCAATTTATGCTTAACATGACCTTCCTCTAACTAACACATGCAGATCAAAAGAAATGACCTTATCTATTCAGGCCTATTAGAATTACATGAAACGGGCCTGTGCACTCTGTAAACCTTTAATTTCTTAGTCTAAACAGTATTCTAACTTATTACACACAATGGTTATATGAAACACTTCTATAAAACATATATTTCAGTTCTATGTTCAATAATACTTTGAATTACAACAACATTAAAATCCATATCATGTGAGAGTGTAACAGCACCTTTCATTCTCTGTGAACTGCCATGTGGCCTACACATTTCTACGTTTAGCAGCATTACATTCTCCTCTACAACAGCCACATAACATGGGATTTCAACATCATTCTAACATCTCTACACACTTCTACATTAGCTTTTCACACTGATATATGCATTCTATTTTAATTAAACACTCTTGTGTATTTTCACTCTATAAATTCGACACTCTTATGTAATCTTTACTAAACTGATGCAACGTGCTTGTAAATATGGTGCACTTCTATTTTTTTCGATTTGCGCTCTCTCAGTTCCCCCCTTTGATGACTTTTAGTAGTCATCACCATCACAACACCATCCCTGAGGTATGAACTGAATCAACCAGAACTCGTTGCAGTACTCTCTCTTTTCATCATCTCTAGAGCCCTCAGACTCCTGTACTGATTATCCTGCATCGCAGCTAATCTCCTCTCCTGCTCTCTCATGGATCTCTGCAACCTATTTGATCTATACCATTGGTACAGCCGCACCAATCCCCACAAGGTGATTATACAAATCACTATTATGATGATAGGTTTCAGTATGTACCAAATGAAACCCTTTCCTAGGTTGGCAAACCAACCTCCAACTTTACCCATTCCATGACCTACTTTTTCCCACACATTTACCTGTGTCAAATCCTCAATCTCATGATGAATTTCAGTGATGTTCCATATATACTTTTCTAGAGGTTTTGAATTGTCTGGAATGTAAGTACAACATTCCTGAACCTTTAAAGCCTTACAGACTCCTCCCTCTTTGGCTAACAGAACGTCTAGAGCAAGTCGGTTCTGAAGAACCATTGCCCTTATCGATTGCATCTCTCCCTCCACCAGCATTAATGATCTAGCAGTACTGGCGGACAACCTATCTACAACTGTTGCCAATCTTCTAATCTTGACATCATTCAGTACTATCCCTAAAAGAGGAAACATAGCACCAAATACGTCTCCAACTACCTCCTCATAGCTTACATCCCTTCGTCCTCTAGCTTGAGTTCCTCCCTCTATAATTTCTAGATCCTTAGCATGGTATATTTTGGGGAAGACAATTGCTAAATAACATGATCCATACCAATTATCCGGTAGTTTCACGTATGCATTTCTTCCACAAACAAAATATACATTCGGGATCACCTGCATTTCCTTCAAGAAATCCTTTGTATAATATTCTAATTGGAAAGCATGTTCACAATTTACTTCTCCCACAAACACATTCTCATAATAGGTTTTACCCCTATATATACACAGTTTCCCTTTTTGCTCTCGATCTAAAGCTATTGGACCATTACTACCCTTTCTTTTGTGTGACCTTTCTTCCTCGGTCCAATCTGTTTTCCATATGCCTGAAGCCTTTAAGATCTTCTGTCTCCTATACCGATCATCCACCTGCCCTATAAACCTTTTCTCAATTTCTGACACTTTACAAGTCAAATTATTTCTTCGGGCATGTGAAGTATCCAACGTTTTCCAAGGAATGAAAAATTTCTTTAATCTATCTTCACTCTTATAATAATCCCACTTGTTCATGTGCTTGTAGTTTGGAACTTCTGGTAAAACAGCATCAAAATTTGAAAAATAATACTCAAAACCATCACGTTCATAAAATATACTAAGCAACAAACTACATGTGATTCCATAAGTCAATGGAAGATGATGATATCTAATACCTTCGTCTACAGAGGCTGGCAATTGCATGCACACATAGCAATCCTTTGCCTCCATAGCATCAATATATTCATAAAGCAATTTAGCACATGCATTTGATTTGAAATTTCCCTGTGATTCATCCACATGCAACCTACGAGTCTCTGCTGCTAGTAAAGCTTTATCTTTCTCTGTATTGTCCCCCCTTTGACCAGCAGTAGTAGGTTTCTGTATCGATACAATTTTTGCTTCCTTTGTTGCCTTCTCTTCATTTTCATGTCCCACTACATATGATATAGTAACTACTAAAACTATAAGAAAAATTACTCCCCCTAAAAGTGTGCCTACTATGCATTTTGTCTTGCGGTTTGGGTTGCCGGCCTCCATGATCTCAAGACAGTGTAGTTCTGATTTTCTTTCACAACACAAAGTCTCTTTTCTTTGCTTATTCAGCCTTTCCGAACCACACCTGGAAGCTGATAATCCCTTCTGCAAGATCAGTCTTTGAGTTCTATAGCAACGGACAACCCTAGCCCTTCTACGTCCACTAAATGGGAAGTCCCTAAATTTCTTCTTCTTCCACTTGGCGCTAGGTTATCTTTCAATCTGTTTATTTACAAAGTCTTTAGCAATCTGGAATCATACGTGTTCCAGCGGCTCTAATCACGTATTCTAATATTTCTAAACGAAGAATGATCTCCTCGAGTGTTGGCATCGTTGAACAAAAAGTCGGAAATTCTATTCTGTTTAAAACCAGTTCTCTTATCCTGCTCAGATAAGGAGGATTGGGGATAGTGAGTGTCAGCAACCCTTCGACCTCCACTCCTGGTACCAACAACACTACTTCCAATGTTATGATTGGGTCGGTACTGGTCACTGTCACTTCCCTCACCCTCCCGGATCTCCGTGCACTGGACATCTGCTGCTAGGTAGGTCCACTCAGGAGTAGCGTATCTTCTGCAGGGCACTCGCACCCTCCTCGATCTTCTCGGACCTTCCTGTTCCTGTCTTTGTGCACCTTCGACCAAATCCGAGTCTTCAGATATAGGAGCAAGAGTTCTCTCTGGAGTTGGCTTCAAGCTCGGCCTCTTCTTTCTTTCAGGCCAACTAGCTTCTCCACGCCTTGTTCTCCTATTTCTTGTCCTCACACTCGGTTCTTGATCACTTTTGTCTTGATCTGTGTCTGAGCCGTATTCACAGCAACTTTCTCCTTCGGTGGCAACTTCAGTTTCACTGTCGTCCTGTCTTTCTTCTGCTTGATCTGTAGCACTCCCAGCTTCTTTCGACACCCCCACAGCTTGACTGATCCCCTCTAGTGGTTCGCCGTCCACAGCTGGATTTTCATCTGTGAGAGGAGCTGTTTCTTCTAAGGGTGCTGGAACTCTTCGAGTATGGGAAGCATGAATCCAGTTTGGCAGCCCTCCACACTTTACAGCAGTATTCGTTGTCAGGATTATTTGGTAGGGCCCCTTCCAACGCACGTCTAGGCAGTTCTTCCGGACGTGTTTTTTCACAAGCACCCAATCACCAGGGCACAAGTCGTGACATAGGTCTCTTGAAGATGGAACTTCAGCAGCCTGCACCTGAAGAGACACAGAATGAATGACATCAGAAAGTCCCTGGCAATAATCCAGGATCAGGTCATCTGTAATATTCAACAAAGCTGTAGTTGGAACAGACGGAAGTCTCATTGCCCTCCCCATTAAAACCTCATGTGGAGAGAGACCTGTCCTCCTGTCTGGTGTGCTACGCATACTCATGAGTACCAAGGGCAGAGCATCAGGCCAGCTTAAGGACGTCGATGAACATACTTTGGCTATTCGGGACTTTAGAGTTCCGTTTATCTGCTCCACGATACCTGAAGCCTCTGGTCGATAGCTACAGTGCAACTTCTGATCTATGTTTAATGCAGAGCAAAGCATCTTCACAACTTCACTGTTGAAATGAGTTCCTCTGTCTGATTCCAAGGAGGTCGGCACCCCAAAGCGCGGGATCAACTCTCTAAGCAACAACTTTGCTACTGTGAGTGTATCGCACCTGCGTGTAGGGTATGCTTCGACCCATCTGGAAAATATGCATACAACCACCAGAACATACCTGAGGCGGTTGATTTTTGGCATCTCAATAAAATCTAACTGCATTCGGTTGAAAGGCCCCCCAGACCTCCCAATGTGACTCATTGTAACTGGTGTTCTTTTCCCTACGTTCAATTGCTGACATGTGACACATCTTTGACACACTGCTTCTGCTGCAATCCTAAACTTTGGATTATACCAAGTCTGCCTAAATAACCTCAGCATGGCATCTCTTCCTAAGTGTACTGGACCATGTATCTGTCGTGCCATTGGACTCACTAATTCATCAGGTAATACTGCCCTTCCATCTGCTGAAACCCACAAATCCATTTCACTTTTCACACAACCTGCTGTTTCCCATGCCTTTTTCTCAGAATCAGGTGAGTTCTCTTGCATGTCTTTTAAATCCTCCCAAGTATCAACTGTTTCTAGCATCATGTTTAACTCTGTCTTTTCCTGAGTCCCACCTACTTCCACTTCCGTGAAAGAATATCCTTGCTCCGCACAATATCGAGCAACTTCGTCTGCATATCGATTACCTTGCGACACAAAATCTGTATTTTTGGTGTGGGCTACACATTTAACGATCGCAATTGCTGCTGGACCTTGTAATGCTTCTAACAACAGTCGCACAAATTCCCCATTTCGAATAGGCGAACCAGAGGAGGTCATGTAACCTCTCTGAGACCACAACTGCCCAAAATCATGAACTACACCGAAACCATATTGGCTATCGGTATAAATGGTGACTCTAATTTTGCTACCTGCTAAACAGGCACGTGTCAAAGTAATGATTTCGGCTACCTGAGCGGAGTGTACTCCTTCCAGGCAAGCGGCTTCCACAACTCCAGTAATGGTGCAAACAGCATAAGCTGCTCTCAACCGACCAGTATCGTCTCTTAAACATGAGCCATCAACAAAGAAAATTTCGTCAGGGTCAGTCAACGGCTCATCCACAATATCTGGTCTTGGCTTGGTGCATAGTTCAGTCACATCAAGGCAATCGTGATCTTCACATTCTTCGCCTTCTATATCATTAGGAAGTGGCATCAATGTAGCAGGATTCAAAACAGAGCACCTCTTAAGGGTCACGTTCTCCGCAGCAAGAATAACTTGCTTGTAGCGCGTGAGCCTATTATTGGTTAAGTGCTGTGTCTTGGTCCTGGTCATTAACAGTTCTACAGAATGAGGTACATACACCACTAATTGGTGTCCCATTACTATATTTTCACACCTTTCAATGCTGACACCTGTTGCAGCAACGGATTTGAGACATCTGGGCAACGCTGCGGCTACCGGATCTAAAGTAGCCGAAAAGTATGCAACTGGTCTACGGGCATTTCCATGAGTTTGTACTAAAACTGACAAAGCACAACCCTCTCTTTCGCAGCAGTAAAGTGAAAATGGTTTTTCGTAATCAGGCATCCCCAAAGCTGGAGCACGGCACAAGTCCTCTCTCAGCTGTAGGAACGACATCAAACAATCCTTGTCCCATGGTACCGGATCACTCACCTCCTTGTGCGTCAGTTTTTGTAAGGGTTTTGCTTTCAGGGAAAAGTTAGCTATCCACTGTCGGCAATAACCGACCATTCCTAGGAACATCCTGACTTCTCTCTGTGTCGTAGGCGAGTTCATCTTCATTATCGCCTCTATCCTATCTGGTGACACCTTGCGCTTTCCTTTTTCTATCCGGTGACCCAATTACTGTACTTCTGTCAGACAGTACTGCAATTTGCTCGGAGATACCTTATGCCCATTTTCAGCTAAATGGTTCAGCAAGGCGATGGTATCTATCTTACAAGCTTCTTCCGTTCCTGACGCAACAAGTAGGTCGTCTATGTACTGGACCAGAACCGAGTTCTGTGGCAGTACTAGACTTTCAAGATTTTTCTTCAATAGCTGGTTGAAAATTGATGGGCTTTCTGTATACCCTTGTGGGATACGACACCATGTTAGGACACGATTTTCCAGCTTAAAAGCGAAAAGAAACTGGCTCTCCTCATCTAATGGAATTGAAAAGAAAGCCTGACAAAGATCTATCACTGTGAACCACTCAGCTTGGAATGGTATCTGAAACAATATCACTGATGGATTCGGTACCACTGGACAACATGAAACAACTATGTTATTAATCCTTCAAAAATCTTGTACTATTCTAAATTTCCCACTAGGTTTCTGCAAACCCATAATCGGGGAGTTGCATGGACTACCCACGATTTCCTTCAGTATTCCCTGTTGAATCATAGAGTCGATTACGGGTTTTATTCCTGCAATCGTCTCCGGGGTCAATTTGTATTGAGGCGTTCTTGGATATTCAACATTTGGTTTTACCATGATCTTCACTGGTTCTACTCCTTTGATCAATCCTATCTCTTCTCCAGTATAATCCCATACCTCTGATGACACTGTATCTCGTAAGTCCCAAGGAAGCTCCTCCACAGTCAGGGTAGGATACAGTTCTACGCATACTCTCGAATTTGCAACTTTAAAGGTAGCATCATCGTCTGTAGTCTGTACATCCACTCCCTGAGGTGTGCAGTATATTGTGCAGTTCAGTTTGCACAATAAGTCTCTTCCTAACAGACACACAGGACTAGAATCACATACTACAAACTGATGTTCATCGGTGTAGTTTCCTATTCTCACTAGCACTGGTTCCGTCAAAGGGTTAGTCATTCTCCTATTTGCGACTCCTACCACTTGAATTGTTTCCCCCGACATTGGTAGATATGGACCCACTGCCGATCTCAAAGTTGATCGAGTAGCTCCGGTATCTACTAAGAATGTTGTAGGACACCCTGCCACTTCAGCCTCAACAAACGGTCCTCTTTGATCCTGCCCCGAGGGTACAGTCCTCCTCTCTACTTACACGTCGTCCCGTCAATGGATCAACGTAGTAACACTCTTCTTCGTCTATAAAAAGAGGCATTTGTCTATAGATCTTTCCCCCTGTCGTAATCTTTGGTGGCTGCGGGAACTGAGCTCGTGGAGCCGAAGTCCCCCCTTTGGCCACCTTACTCTTTGGCACTGTCACCCCTTGAACTGGAACTTCTTGAACTTCCTCCTCCTCTACTTCTAGGTCTCCGTTTTCAGGGTTATAGGGACACTCGCGTTTCCAATGTCCCACCTGGTGACACTTGTGACACTTTGTCGTTTTTTTCAATGTAGCAACGTCTATTCTAGGTCTCGGGTTTTCCTCGTTGTCCCTATTCTATTTGATTTCCGTCCCATCGTCCCTGTTCCCTGTTGCTGCTGTCCACCCTTTCCAGCCGACTGCATCTGCACCATCATCAGTTTCTCCTTTAGTTTCTTTGCTTTGGAATCTATTTCATCACCTTTTTTGCGTATTTCAAAATTTCATCCAATGGTTTGTTTTGCCAACAAATTAAATGTTGCTGAATCATCAAACAAATATCAGGTCTCAACCCCAAAACGAACTTCGATACAAACTGTCCTATCTCTTTGGGATCCATTACATCTAATCCACTGTATTGTTTGAACGTTTTCAGCAATCGCTCATAAAACTCATGAACTGTCTCCTTGGGTTCCTGTCTTGTTCGGTCTATTTTTACCCAATCTATATCTTGTGGTGGCACCTTCTCCTTCAGCCATGTCATCACCTTTTCATATTTTAACATTACTCTTTCTGACGGTCCATTAGTACGAGCATCCCTTTCTGGTTCTGCAGTTGGCCATTCGACACTAACCTTGCATGCTATCCACAAGTCTCCTGGGACCACAATGTCGAATAAGGTGTTCAAATCAATCCACAATACTTTTGAAATCTTGACAAACCTCTCTACCTGCTTGTACCACTCTATGGGACTTTCCCTTAACTTCGGAAATGAGTTGGTAAATGCAGCCAAATCTCCCCT